>NC_135893.1:2692921-3892921 GCF_964194155.1 Cetorhinus maximus
TCCCTCCCCCTCTCTACCCCTCTCTCTTTCCCTCTCTCTCTCTTTCTGCCTCTCTCGCTCTCTGCGGCTTTCTCTCTCTCTCTCTCTCTCTCTCTCTCTGCACCTCTGTGCTCCCCCCCTTTGCCTCTCTGCCTCGCTCGCGCACTCTTCCTCGTACTCTCTCCTTTCTTTCTTTCTTTCTCTCTCTGCCTTGTGCTCTCTGCCTCTCTCTCTCTGCCTCTCTCCCTCTGCCTCGCTCCCTCTGTCTCTCCTCTCTGTCTGTGCCTCTCTCTCTCTCGTTCTGCCCTCTCTCTCTCTTTCCTTCTCTCTCTCTCTCTCTCTGCCTCTCTCTCTCTGCCTCTCTCTCTGCCTCGCTCTCTTTGTCTGTGCCCCTCTCTCTCTCTGCCTCTCCCTCTCTCTCTCTCTGCCTCACGCTCTCTCTCTGCCTCGCCCTCTCTGCCTCGTGCTCTTTCTTCCTCGCGCTCTCTCTCTCTGTCTCGCGCGCGCTCTCTCTGTCTCTCGTGGTCTCTCTCTCTCTGTGTCTCTCTCTCTCTGCCTCGCGTGCTCTCTCTCTCTCTCTCTCTACCTCTCGTGCTCTCTCTCTCTCTGCCTCGCGCGCTCTCTCTCTCTGCCTCGCGCGCTCTCTCTCTGCCTCGCGTGCTCTCTCTCTCTCTGCCTCGCGCGCTCTCTCTCTCTGCCTCGCGCGCTCTCTCTCTGCCTCGCGTGCTCTCTCTCTCTCTGCCTCGCGCGCTCTCTCTCTCTGCCTCGCGCGCTCTCTCTCTCTCTGCCTCGCGTGCTCTCTCTCTCTCTGCCTCGCGCGCTCTCTCTCTCTCTGCCTCGCGCGCTCTCTCTTCTCTGCCTCGCGCGCTCTCTCTCTCTCTGCCTCGCGCGCTCTCTCTCTCATGCTCTCTCACTCATGCTCTCGCGCTCTCTCTGCCTCGTGCTCTCTCTGCCTCTCGTGGTCACTCTCTCTCTCTGCCTCGCGCTCTCTCTCTTTGCCTCGCGCTCTCTCTCTCTCTCACTCTTTGCCTCCCTCTGCATCTCTCTCTCTCTCTCTGCATCTCTCACCCTCTCTCTCCCCTCTCTCTCCCTGTCTCTCTCCCCCTCTCTCTCCCTCTCTCTCTCTCCCTCTCACTCTCTCTCACCCTCTCTAGTGTCAAGACCCCTTTATGGGCCTCTCTCACACCCTCTCTCTCTCTCTCCCTCCCTTTCTGTCTCTGTCTGTCTCTCTCTCTCTTTCTCTCTCTCTCTGCGCCTCTCTCTCTCTCTCTCTCTGCACCTCTGTGCTCCCCCCTTTGCCTCTCTGCCTGGCTCGCGCACTCTTCCTCGGGCTCTCTCCTTTCTATCTCTCTCTGCCTTGTGCTCTCTGCCTCTCTCCCTCTGCCTCTCTCCCTCTGCCTCGCTCTCTCTGTCTGTCCCTCTCTGTCTCTCCCTCTCCGTCTGTGCCTCTCTCTCTCTCTCTCTCTCTTTCTGCCCTCTCTCTCTCTTTCCTTCTCTCTCTCCCTCTCTCTCTGCCTCTCTCTCTGTCTCGCTCTCTCTGTCTGTGCCCCTCTCTCTCTCTGCCTCTCCCTCTCTCTCTCTCTGCCTCACGCTCTCTCTCTGCCTCGCCCTCTCTGCCCCGCGCGCTCTCTCTGCCTCGGGCGCAGTCTCTCTGTGCCTCGCCCTCTCTCTCTGCCTCGCCCTCTCTGCCTCGCGCTCTCTCTCTCTCTGCCTCGCGCGCTCTCTGTCTCTCTGCCTCGCGCGCTCTCTGTCTCTCTGCCTCGCGCGCTCTCTGTCTCTCTGCCTCGCGCGCTCTCTCTCTCTCCCTCGCGCGCTCTCTCTCTCTCCCTCGCGCGCTCTCTATCTGCCTTGCACGCTCTCTCTCTGCCTTGCGCGCTCTCTCTCGTTCACTCTCTCTCTGCCTCTCGCGCTCTCCCGCGCTCCCTCTCTGTCTCGCACGCGCTCTCTCTGTCTCTCGTGGTCTCTCTCTGTGTGTCTCTCGACTCTCTGCCTCGCGCGCTCTCTCTCTCTCTGCCTCTCATGCTCTCTCTCTCTCTCTCTGCCTCTCGTGCTTGCTCTCTCTCTCTGCCTCGCGCGCTCTCTTTCGTTCACTCTCTCTCTGCCTCTCGCGCTCTCTCTCTGCCTCTCGCGCGCGCTCTCTCTAGTTCACTCTCTCTCTGCCTCTCGCGCTCTCTCTCTGCCTCTCACGCGCTCTCTCTCTCTGCCTCGCGCGCTCTCTCTCGTTCACTCTCTCTCTGCCTCTCGTGCTCTCTCTCTGCCTCTCGCGCGCTCTCTCTCTCTGCCTCGCGCGCTCTCTCTCTCTGCCTCGCGCGCTCTCTCTCTCTGCCTCGCGCACTCTTTCTCTCTGCCTCGCGCGCTCTCTCTCTCTGCCTCACGCGCGCTCTCTGTCTTTCTGCCTCGTGCGCTCTCTGTCTCTCTGCCTCGCGCGCTCTCTGCCTCTCTGCCTCACGCGCTCTCTGTCTCTCTGCCTCACGCGCTCTCTGTCTCTCTGCCTCACGCGCTCTCTGCCTCTCTGCCTCGCGAGCGCTCTCTCTCTGCCTCGCGCGCTCTCTCTCTCTGCATCGCGTGCGCTCTCTCTGCCTTGCGCGCTCTCTCTCTGCCTCGCGCGCTCTCTCTCTCTGCCTCACGCGCTCTCTCTGCCTCGCGCGCTTTCTCTCTCTGCCTCACGCGCGCTCTCTCTCTCTGCCTCGCGCGCTCTCTGCCTCGCGCGCTCTCTCTCTCTGCCTCGCGCGCTCTCTGTCTCTCTGCCTCGCGCGCGCTCTCTTTCTCTGTGTCTCTCGACTCTTTCTGCCTCGCGCGCTCTCTCTGCCTCTCATGTTCTCTCTCACTCTCTCTGCCTCTCGCGCTTGCTCTCTCTGCCTCATGCTCTCTCTCTCTGCCTCGCGCGCTCTCTCTCTCTCTGCCTTGTGCGCTCTCTCTCTGTCTCGCGCGCTCTCTCTCTCTCTCTGCCTCGCGCGCTCTCTCTCTCTGCCTCGCGCGCTCTCTCTCTCTGCCTCGCGCGCTCTCTCTCTGTGCCTCATGCGCGCTCTCTGCCTCGCGCGCTCTCTCTCTCTGCCTCGCGCTCTCTCTCTCTGCCTCGCGCTCTCTCTCTGCCTCGCGCGCTCTCTCTTTCTGCCTCGCGCTCTCTCTCTCTGCCTCGCGCGCTCTCTCTCTCTGCCTCGCGCGCTCTCTCTCTGCCTCTCGCGTGCTCTCTCTCTCTTCCTCGCGCTCTCTCTCTGCCTCGCGCTCTCTCTCTGCCTCGCTCTCTCTCTCTCTGCCTCGCTCTCTCTCTCTCTCTCTGCCTCGCTCTCTCTCTCTCTCTGCCTCCCTCGCTCGCTCTCGCCCTCTGCCTCCCTCGCTCGCTCTCGCCCTCTGCCTCCCTCGCTCGCTCTCGCCCTCTGCCTCCCTCGCTCGCTCTCGCTCTCTACCTCCCTCGATCGCTCTCGCTCTCTGCCTCCCTCGTTCTCTCTCTCTCTCTGCCTCCCTCGATCGCTCGCTCTCTACCTCCCTCACTTGCTCTCGCTCTCTGCCTCCCTCGCTCCCTCTCTCTGCCTCCCTCGCTCCCTCTCTCTGCCTCCCTCGCTCCCTCTCTCTCTCTGCCTCCCTCACTCTCTCTCTTTCTGCCTCCCTCGATCGCTCGCTCTCTGCCTCCCTCGATCGCTCGCTCTCTGCGTCCCTCGCTCGCTCTCGCTCTCTGCCTCCCTTGCTCTCGCTCTCTACCTTCCTCACTCGCTCTCGCTCTCTGCCTCCCTCCCTCTCGCTCTCTGCCTCCCTCGCTCTCGCTCTCTGCCTCCCTCGCTCTCGCTCTCTGCCTCCCTGGCTCTCTCTCTCTCTCTGCCTCCGTCACTCTCTCTCTCTCTCTGCCTCCCTCGATCGCTCGCTCTCTGCCTCCCTCGCTCGCTCTCGCTCTCTGCCTCCCTCCCTCTCGCTCTCTACCTCCCTCGCTCTCTCTCTCTCTCTGCCTCCCTCGCTCTCTCTCTCTGCCTCCCTCAATCGGTCTCGCTTTCTGCCTCCCTCGATCGGCCTCGCTCTCTGCCTCCCTCGCTCTCTCAGGGCAATGCGTTGACCAATTGCGGTCAAGCTGCCTGGTTTAAATTTCAAACAATGCTTGGCAGTTAACTGTCAATCACCATCACTGGCAACGGCATTGTCATGGAGTCTGCAAGAATCAGAGTCCACTTACCACCCAATCAGCATTCTCTTCACTTACAGTGTAAATTGTTGTTTTCCCCTTCTATTGGTATCCTTGCCAAGTGTCCTGATAAAAAGCTTTGACATGTCTCTTTTTCAGAAATTTCCCGCTCTTGGTCTGAGGCCTTGATGATCATGGCCGCTCCATATACAGAAAAAAACATTGTCCTCATCTCCTTTTGGCTCTTTTGCTGATTATCTTAAATCTGTGCCTTCTGGTTACTGACCCTTCTGTCACTGGAAACCATTTCTCCCGATTTGCTCTAACAAAACCTTTTCTAATTTTGAACACGTCCGTCAAATCTCCCCTTAACCTTCTCTGTTCTAAGGAGAACATTCCCAGCGTCTCCAGTCTCTCTACATAACTGAATTCCCTTATTTCCTGTACTATTCCAGTAAACCTCTGCTGTACCTTTCCAAGGTCTTGACAGCCCCAACCCTAAAAGTGTGGCTGCGGAATTGGACCTGATATTCCAGCTGGGGACAAACCGGTGATTTATAAACAGCCTTGCTTTACTAATCTCTTTCTAAAGCCCAGAATCATCTTCTCAACTTATCCTGCCACCTTTTTGAAGGTTTCAAATAGTAAAAGGATTTTGTAAACACAAACAGTACAGGAAGAGTTGGTGTCAGAGGGGTGGTTCGAGTTTTTACAAAGGGCTTATTTTTTTATTATTCGTCAACCGAGTTGCCATGGGTCTGGAATCACATGCCAACCAGGTAAGGATGGCATTAGTGAACCAGATGATGGGTTTTTACAACAATCGTTGTTTTAATTCCAGATCCTTTATTGAATTCAAATTTCACCATCTGCCATGGTTGGATTTGCACCCGGGGTCCCCAGCGCATTCCGCTGCATCTCTGGAATACTAGCCCACTGACAGCACCACTCTGCTATCACCTCCCCCCCATTGGGTGAAGTGAGAAGATGTAGAGGAGTGTGGTCGACAGGAGAAGAGTGCAATTGGATTCACAAGTGGAATTGGTAAAGGACTATGGCAACCGAAGTTCTAAACTGCAGAGGGTCTGAATACAGTTGTTTCTTTTCCTAAATCCTCCACGAGGAAAGTTGTGCTTGAAGACAGGAAAGTTGCCAACGCAAGATGTCTATTCAAAAAGAGAGAAAGTGGTAAATGAGCTCAGCCTAACAGCAACATCAGATGAGTTTCAAGACTCCAGGACACTCGATGTAATTGATTCACAGGCGGAAAGACACAGTCAGTCCACCCGTGAAAGGCAAGACATTTCGGAGTTCTGGGAGGGAATAAGGGTGTTGAATTGCTGTGTTCATTTGTGTACCTGGGTTTGCTGAAGGCATTTATGAAGCTTCCTGGTAAACTGAAGGCTCACTTTATTAAACGGTGTGTAGCAGGTATGGGGTGGAAGTTGGTTAAAGGGCACGACACGGGGATTAATGGTTAATAGATATTTTTCAGACCGGAAGAACCATAAACAATGACCTTCCTCAGCAGCAGTGCTATCGCTGCCTTTCTCTGTCTCTGCAAATCGGAGGCATCATATGAAAATATACGAAAAACACAAAAATAAAGTTTTTTTCACTGTGGCCAGGCTGTAGGTCTGTCCAGAGGACATTGTTGTCAATTGGGCAGATCGATCTCAGAGGAGGAGAAATTTCGGGTGAAAGACTTTGGGAGGAAGAATGAGAAGATGAAATATATACTTAAAGTCAAACTTTTAAAGCACAGTGAGAATAGGCCTCAGATCGATAGTATTTTGAAGGTGGAGAGACAGATTAGTGAAACTATAGGTTTTATAAATGCCGGCATTTGCTTGAGAACTTATTAAAAGTCTTCAGTTTCTGATGAAAATGATACAATTATTTTTCCTTACAGATAACTGATGGTTTGTGTATATTTCTCATACAAATGAAGCGTTTTGAGATTCAAACTCATCTTGTGTTGGAAAGCAGCCCCCACCCCAATCTCCAGCCAATAAGAATAAGATGGTGCAGCCTTTGCTCTCCTATCTGGTGGGAAGATTTTCTGTTCTATCACCAATTGTCTTACACGTAGTTTTCACTCCCAACTTATTACTGGAGGTGGGGGTGGGGCGGGGGGAAAGCAGCTCTGGCTTATCCTGGACATCTGACCCCTTCGTCAGCGCTAAGGATGAAGCCTGTCACCACTAAACAAAGGATTTGGACACTTAACTAGAGTTGATTCTTTAATTTAAATGGCTTCCCTATTCATCAGCCTAACGTGTGTGTTTGTGTGTGTGTGTGTGTGTGGAGATCAATGGATGGCCCAGTATAAAGCAATCACTATGGTTACCAGCTGTGACCTCTAACCTTTAGATGAATGCTTAGCTCTTTTTTGCTGTGCCTTCAAAGCAGTGTGTCATTGGCTAAGCTTCATTATAGTGATAAAATGCCTAAATATTGTGAGCATATTTTCTACTTGGCGAACATCCAGTTTTGATTTTTTTTTTTAAATAAGATTTTTTTTTTATATATATATTATTGCCTTCAGACTGGGGCCTAAAGAGGCCACATTCAGTTCAGGGGTCAGCATTCTCCCTCTCTATTGTTGGGTTAAACCGGTAACCCCTCTCCACATTTGGTCGCTTGGTTACGTGAGGGCTTGCAGAAGCTGACAGTCATTCAGGCACAAAAGAAATGATTCGAGTCATTGTGGGCTGCCGGATTTGCATTTGAGTTGATGCTGTGAGGAACAGGGCAGATTTTCTTGAAATGATCAGCGACAAGCTTTGTGGTCGAACTCGGATTCCTCCTTAAATTCTGGTCTTTGTGAGTGTAATCTTACGCAGAGACCCAGTAGCTGCAAATAGATATGAAGGCGTCTAACAGTTATCCCCTGCATTTGATGGGAAAATAAAGTGAGGCTGCAGAGTGTTGTGTTCTCAAGCCAAAGACTTTGATCTTTTTAACAGGGCCAGTTTGATTCTCCTTCTGCTGTACTATGTTGTAAGTAACCTGTCTCTATAGCTCTTTTTAATCTTCCCTATTTGGGTTGTTTTGTGTTGCCTCAATCATTATTATTAAGGCTGGAAACTGTTGAGGATTTGACGTGGTCAGTATTGTAACTGTTAAAAATGTGTTGTAGCTACTAATTAATTGGAATGTTTTTTTCGAACAGTAAAGGTTTTTGCAGCAAAATCTGTTTATTCTGTTCAGCTTTCTCCATCATTTTCAGTTGAGAGTGTGAAAGGCAAATACTCTGGTCAGTTCGTGGCACAGAGCAGAAACGACAATTTATTTTAGAGTCTTTGTTTAGTATTGTGTTACAAGCTCATAATGAGAGGACTGTGAAGGATCACTTGGCAAATCGTGCTGCCTGCTTGCATCTGTTGGGAGGCTGGAGCCTGATGGTTTTAGCAGGGTCACATTTTGATTTAAAGTGATAGCACACAGCTGTGGAACAATGCTTGGATCCGAGCTGGTGTATGGGAGCTGCTTTCTGTGTCCTGTCAATGCCTTGTGTATGGAGCACGCAGAGTTAGTTCCGTGTGCCGTTTAATGGCTCCTTTCATTAATCTGTAAAGAGCTGGGATGTGATTTGCCGGGAATGTACGAGTAAGTCACATTACTGTTAAAGTCACGACGCATGTCAAGTTGTTCTTGGTTAAGGAGAGAGTTCTGTCCGCTGGGTATGGTTTGCCATAGCTTTATCCAGAGAACTAGAAAATTGTTGAGTTTTACTTCGCATTGTCTCTTAACTGTCTGCGTAGGACGGAGCTGAGCTGTGGAGGCCAGGTAGGTCCCAGGCTCTGTGTTGAGCTGTATATGTTGTTTAATCCTCTCCTGTGGCCAGGTATCCTTTCCCGATCGCTAGTTTTTCTCCCCTCGCTTTGTGATATGTCTTAGGATTTTTTTTTTGCCTGACAGGCATTATATAAACTCATCCGTCTTTTAGGTGCGATGTTAAACCCTCGGGTGTCTGTCCTCTCAGCTGGACACCAGAGATCCCATGGCACTATTTGGAAGAAGAGCGGTGCAGTTCTCCCCAGTGTCCTGGTCAATATTCATCCCTTAATCAACGTTATTGAAAGTGATGATCTGGTCATTATCACATTGCTGTTTAAGGGAACTTGCTGTGAGCAAATTGGCTGCTGTGTTTCTGACAATACAACGGATACTATCATTCAAAGTGCTCCATTGCCTGTCTATAAATTGCTTTGAGACATCCTAAGATTGTGAAAGGTGCCATAAAAATGCAGCTCTGCCATCCATTCAAGTTGTTATTTTGAGGATAAATCAGCCACTGTTCCTGGTGGTTATTCACTGTGGATTGGATTAGACAGTGAGGCCTTCTGTAGGAGAATAACCTGTGGCACCCATTGTCTGGGCTCATACAGGTCACAGGGCTGAAAGACCTGGATGAAATCCAGCGCTGCCTAATGTGAATCCGCTCCCAAGGATGAGGGGGATATCTGAAAAATATTTCCGCCAGAATCAGATGCCCACACACTGTTACTGGAGCTTTTGCACCGCTCTTGGTAAAACAGTTAAAATTCTACATGTTGATGAAGTAATCAGCAGAAACGCACATACCAACACCTTCTTACAGCTTGGGGTGGGGTCTGGAGCTTCTAGTTTGTATAAACATGAACACTTCACTCTACAAAAGTTAGCAGTCCACAGGACAGTAAAACTGATCCAGTGCATGTATTTACTGGTCCGTCGAAATAATACATTAGAAACATTGGAAACATTAGAAACATTGGAAACATTGGAAACATTGCCTTTCTGCCAACATGTGATGCAGAAGGAGTTTGAGGATCAGAAAAGCAAGATTCCTGTCAACCAACTTCAGCAGTTAGTCCAGGACATCAGTCAAAACTCTGGCGTATCTGTAAGAGAGAGTTAGGCCCTTCATGCGCCACAGGTTGTGAGGAAATTGTTGAAACGTGTAAGACTCTGAGGAGGGTAGATACTGAGAGGATGTTTCCCCCTGTGGGGAAATCTAGAACTAGGGGGACACAGTTTAAAAATAAGGAGCCTGCCTTTCAGACGGAGATGTGGAGAAACATTTTCTCAGAGGGTCATTAGGCTGTGGAATTCCCTTCCCCTGTGAGCAGTGAAAGCTGAGTTGTTGAATGGTTTGAAGGCTGAGTTAGACAGATTGTTGGCTGACCAGGGAGTCGAGGATTTTGTGAGGCAGACAGGAAAGTGGAGCTGAGGCCACAAGCAGATCAATCATGGCCTAATGGACTAGCAGAGCAGGCCCGAATGGCCTACTCCTAATCTGTATGTTCACTAAGTGCCTGGTTAGTTTTGTTTGCCAACTTCCACTCTGTAATGTGACCCGACTTCACCCCCTATCTCAGCTTCTCTGCTGCTGAAACCCTCATTTGTGCCTTTGCCACCTCCAGACTCAACTACTCCAACCCAATCCTCGCTGCTCTCCCACATCCTACCATCCATAAACCTGAGACCATCCAAACTTTGCTGCCTGTGTCTTAACTTGCACCAAACCCCGTACCCCTATCACCCCTGTGCTCACTGAACTACATTAAAATTCTCATCCTTGTTTTGAAATCCCTCCATGGCCTCACCCCTACCTATCTCTGTTATCTCCTCTAGCCCCACAAACCTCCCGAGATACCTGTGCTCCTCCAGTTCCAGCCTCTTAACCCACTCTCAATTTTAATCGCTCCACCATTGGCGGCTGTGCCATCAGTGGCTGAGGTCCCGAGCTCTGGAACTCCCTCCCTACACCGCTCCGCCTCTCTATCTCACTTTCCTCCTCGAAGACACTCCTTAAAACCTACCTCTTTGACCAAGCTTTTGGTCACCTGGCCTAATACCTCCTCCTGTGACTCGATTGTCAGACTGTGTGTTATAACGCTCCTGTGAAGCATCTCGGGATGTTTCATCAGGCTAAAGGCGCTAGATAAATGTAAGTTGCTGTTGGTGAACTGGTAAAAGATTTTGACTCAGGAATGTTCAGGGGACAGGTTTTGGTCTGTCAGTGACAGATTGGAAGGGGGTCCCACTGACAATGTGGCAGATCTTGATATACCTTTGATTTCTTTCGCAAAACCTTTGACATGAAAAAGAATGTGACCTATTGCCAGCTTAACCTTTCTTGGAAGGGTCAGTCGAGGTTTGGTTAGTCCCCTGTGATGGCCACTTCATCAAAATATGCATGTTTCAAAAGCATTTTAATGTTTAGCTGACTCGAGCCATTGTACCCTTGCTCTCTGCAAACCCCAATGATTGAGTTGATAAATTCCCTCTCGGCAGGAAACTCAATCATATGGACAGGGAGCTCCCAGCTTTGATCCGTGACCTGTGCTCCAATACTCGACAGCTAAATTGGAATCTGACTACTGGCCTGGACATTCCCAGGCAAGAGCAGAATGGACCCAGCCTGTGATTCCTACCCTTGATCACAGACTGTGAAGCCGAAACAGGGCATGTGCCGGAGTTCGAATAACAGATCTGACTGAAAACGAGCTTGTGGCTTCAACAACAGCAACTTGCATTTATGTAGCACCTTTTTAACGTAGCAAAACCTTTCACAGGAGGGTTATTCGTAAAAATTTACCACACGAGCCACACAGATTTGAAGACAGCTGAAAGCTCGGTTTTAAGTAGCGTCTGAGCAGAGGAGGGTACGATGGAGAGGTTTGGGGAAAGCTAATTTAACACCTCCCTTTCTATGTGGAGTCTCACAGGGAAGTGGCTTCCTGTACTTTAACCAGCTAAAAACTGGCTCCATGTGCCTTAACACCAGACTGGGCCGCGAACATCCCAGATGATGTTCTGTCCCAACCCATCCAGCCCCCATCTCCCCCCTGCCAAGAAAGTCCCCACACAAGGACTGCACAGGAATTGCCCGGGTTTAAACTTCCAATGGACAATTACCCAGCCTCTGGGACCGTCCGACACTCCGATCTAACTCTCTTTGCAGAATAGTTACCCAGGAAATGCTAAAAGCAAAAAACTGCGGATGCTGGAAATCCAAAACAAAAACAGAAACAGAAATACCTGGAAAAACTCAGCAGGTCTGGCAGCATCGGCGGAGGAGAGCACAGTTGACGTTTCGAGTCCTCATGACCCTTCAGCAGAACTAAGTAAAATTAGGAAAGGGGTGAAATATAATATAATATAATATGTTATATTTCACCCCTTTCCTAATTTTACTTAGTTCTGCTGAAGGGTCATGAGGACTCGAAACGTCAACTTTGCTCTTCTCCGCCGATGCTGCCAGACCTGCTGAGTTTTTCCAGGTATTTCTGTTTCTGTTTTTGCCCAAGAAAAGTTAGTCGGATTGAAACCACTTTGAACTCCTGGGTAACGATGCTACTGGATCTCCCCGCTCACAACCATAACTACCCGACCCCTCCTCCCCAGACCACCCCCTCACCCCTCACCCGGTTGCCTCATTTATTTCCCCTCCTGTCAGTGTGGCTGGGACATTTAAACTTCACCGCGATATGGCAGCTCGTGCTGTAACCAGGGGGCGGCTTCACTGCCCCAGTCCTGCAGCACCTGCACTGGACAAGCTCTGGAGCTGCTGTGTGGCACAGTTTGCACCAGGCCTGGGGACAGAAGACTGGGTGGGAAATGCGCAGCTCCTGACCTGGGTGAGTAGACAGGAGCGGAGTGGCAGGTCCAGCGGCGATCGTCCCTCCCCGGTCAGCGCTGGTCCCACCCACGCCTTCGCCAGGCCACCAGCCTGGCCACACTGCCGAGGGCTCTCACCGAGCGAGACTCCCTGTCCCCGAAAGCCAAATACACTCACTCGTGTCACAAAATCAGCTCTGCAGAAATATCGGAATGACTGGCTTTAAGAGGCAATAATTTTTGAGAAATAATAAAAAGAATGAGAATCGAGGCCAGTAAAAATGCTAGATCTGTAAGATTGAAGTATTAGTAACTCGGGTGGTAAATGTTTGACCTTATCCACCTTTTATACCGGCACCAGGAAAAGTTCAAACAACTACGGACAAAAGAACTTTTTAATGACCATTTTGTAAATTCTCCAATACCCCTCCAAGGGCAACTCCTGCAGAAACTCCCACCAATAAGAATTGCTCGCGATGTTTCGGAGAGGGTGGGGGTGAAGCACTGGGGCTGGTCTAAGGCCACAGGCAATGGAGGTCCTGCTAAATTTAAATGCAAGACTTCATGGTCATCTTTGCTTTGGTTTCCTACCGGGCAACTGACCTCCGAGGCCCCCGGGGATTGGGAGGAGGGGAGTGAAAGGATGATCACGGTCAGGACCTGGAGTGATGCTGGTGGTGTGGGGGGGCGGAGGGAGAGATGGTGAGTCTGTGACCATGGTGGGGATGTGGGGGGTAGTGGGAGAGGATGCCATTGCTGGGGGGGAAACTGAAGGTTTCCTTGAGGGCCCAGCGAGGGGACTCCTGCTTCTCCCCGGCCCACAAGGAGCGCTGCAAAAGGCAGCAGCTCCCATCTCCCTCTCTCACTGCCGGGCTATCCCAATCCTGGAAAACCCACGGGACAATTATTAAACATTATACCAGGGCTCCCAATGGCATTGTGGGAGCCTGACAGCAGGATACACTCGTACCCCACACAGCTGCTGGGAAAAGAGCAGCGGATTGGGGATTTATTCCCTGTTTTAACATTCTTAACCCCCTCCCTCCCTGTCCAGAGTAACTTTGCACCCGCAGCAGGAGAAATCAGAGAAGAGAAGGAAATTGATGAGTGAGAGGGGAGGGGGAACCTTTATTGGACATCAACTTTTGAAAGAAATGACAGTCGAGCTGAAATTGACGGGCTCGAGGCTGGGACTCTCTCTCTCTCTCTCTCTCTCTCTCGTTGTTGTTGTTGTTGATGTCAAGGCCGATGTGTCTGAAATGTATTTTAATAATTCATTCCCTATGTGCATGTAAAATTTAGTTAGAGTTTCTCAGACCCGCTTTTAAACTAGCCACAAAAGTAGCAGTGAGGCCGGTTGAAAAGTAAATATTAATGATCCACCAAGCGAGACATTCAGACCAGTTAATGGACAATATGTGCTGAACTGTTAAACATATAATCAGAGTGTTAAAGAGACCGTGTGTTAGTTTAATCGTGAGGATTATAATGGATGCCTTAATCAACATCACTCGGTACCTGGATAAGTAATAACTCCCAGTGGGGCTGAATGTTCACCCCAGCACGTGGGCACATGCCTGACACACATGGGCGTAAAATAACCATGCGATGTTTCGGTCGGCAGGCACGCTCGGGAGTCAGCAGTGGGCACACTGACATTGAAGAGCTCATTAATTAAATAGAAGTTTCCCCTACCCGTCCGACCTTACAGCGGGCGGGTGGGGGATGGGAAAGGGTGGGGGGTGGGGGGGGGTGCGTGAAAAGGCCAAGCGGCCTTTGGATTTTTGAGGAAACCTCCTCCACGGGCGAGACGAGGTTTCCGATGTTAGTTTAAAAATAAAATGTTTAAACCTCATTTTTAAAATGCCTCTGCTCGTGTGACAGAGTCACATGAGGGCACGTGTTTTCCTTCATTTTACCATCTTTATTTGTAACGTTATAAATCTTCAGCTCCCTGAGGCAGCCTCTGTGAACTCACCCGCTGACCTCCGCACTCGGCCCCCACCAAACCCCACCCAGGCAGCGCCGAGCGTTTCAATGCCCAATCCCCGCTGACCGGCCATTAATTGGGCCTTTGTGCGGCTGCTTCCAGGCCTGCCCAACGAAGAGGGGAAATCCCACCCCCCCAGAGTTTCACAGCTGGATCTTTGTTCAAATTCCTTATCACTGTCCAGGTTGTAAAGATTGATCTTGTTGCTGAGACTAATGGCGATTTTTCTCCTGCACTCAGGTGATTCAGCAGGCCCTGCACCGCCAGCCCAACACTGCCGCTCAGTACCTCCAGCAGATGTATGCCGCCCAACAGCAGCACCTGATGCTGCAAACCGCAGCTCTGCAGCAGCAGCACCTCAGCAGCGCACAGCTGCAGAGCCTGGCAGCAGTGCAACAGGTAAGCAGGAGGTGGGAGGGCTGGGAACTGTTCCAGTTGATGCTGCAGCATAAAGAAATGTGGCCTCTTAGAATTAACACCGGTGTGAAAACCTGCCAGTTTCATAAGGTCTGATGCTGTGTGTTTTTAGCTGTTTATATATGTGTGTGTATGTATATGTATATGTGTGTGTATATGTGTGTGTATGTGTGTGTGTATATGTGTGTGTATGCATGTGTATGCATATGTATGCATATGTATGTGTATATGTATGTGTATAGGTATGTATGTGTATATGTATGTATGTGTATAGGTATGTATGTGTATAGGTATGTATGTGTATAGGTATGTGTGTGTATGTGTATGTGTATGCGTGTGTGTATGTGTGTGTATGTATGTGTATGTGTGTGTGTATATGTATGTATATGTGTGTGTATGTTTACATGTATGTGTATGTATGTGTACATGTATGTGTATGCATGTGTATATGTATGTGTATGCATGTGTATATGTATGTGTATGCATGTGTATGTGTATGCATGTGTATATGTATGTGTATGTGTATGCATGTGTATATGTGTATGTATGTGTATGCATGTGTATATGTGTATGTATGTGTATATATGTATTTGTATATGTACGTGTGTATGAATGTGTATGTATATGTGTATGTATGTGTACATGTATGTGTATGTATATGTATGTGTATATGTATGTGTGTATGTATATGTATGTGTATATGTATGTGTGTATGTGTATACGTATGTATGTGTATATGTATGTGTGTGTGTATATGTATGTGTGTATGTATATGTATGTGTATATGTATGTGTGTATGTGCATACGTATGTATGTGTATATGTATGTGTGTATGTGTATATGTATACACAGACCTTTGGGACTTCCTCTTGTAAAGTTTTAATAATGCTCATAGCCAGATGTTAAATATGGTTTCAGTCCTCAGATCTTTATTCTGTTCTGAATTGGCTGATCACAACAAAGGTGATTGGTTTCAGTGCCCTTGGCTGGTCAATCAGGATTTTGCACTGTCACTGGCCACACTGGAGATTCTCATCTGTACAGGTCAAGTCAGGGCATGGTCCCATCCCAGTGTGATGCCCATTACAGCTGTCAGCTGTGCCAGGGTGTCTGCTGCCTTGCATAGTGATGTCAGTTATTTGGGGGCAGGGTGATGTTAATTGGATTGTATTATTAAGGTTAAGGCAATGCAGGTGGAGGGTATTGATAACTTGAGCACACATAAAGAGAGACTTATCAGGTGATGATGTCATAGTGTAACATCGCTGGACTTGTAAGCTTAGGCTAATGGTCTGGGGACATGGGTTCAAATCCCACCATGGTATCTGATGAAATTTAAAATTCTGGCTATGTTCACGGCCAGGTAGCCCTGGAGAGGGAGCACGCGGTGTCCATCGGTACACTAAAGGCCTTCCATGACCAGTGGGTGCCATGGGAGCTGGGGTGCACCATCACCCCTGGGAACGATATTCTAATTTGATTCTGTAAGTTTCCTTTAAAGTTTTGGCCTAGTTACAGTGCCTCACCAGGGGATGTCACCCCCTCTGATTTACTGATTTTCATTTAATTTATTGACTTTATACTCTTTTTGATGAAACAAAAGAAGAAAAGAGAGACTTCAGGGACACTGGGCGTTGACTAGGGAGGAGGCAGACATTTTTAATGTTGCATTCTGTAAATAAATTTAGTGTTAAATGAAAGATTGGCAGCTGTCTTCCTGCTTTGCCACATGTCTTCAGGATGAATTAACAGATGGGAATATTACAGCAAACAATCTACAGAGAGCCTTGAAACAGAGGCTCCAAGAACAGCAGCAAAACAGACACGTGATCGAAACTGTACCAACATCTCCTTGTAAAAGTGGGGTGATTTCTCCAGCGAAATGCAGTGAGTTACACAATACAGTTAATTTCCATGTGTAACTTCAATCCCAGTCACTTACAGCTGTGTAGTCTGCAGGTGCGATTGACAGGGAAGGTGGGGGGGCGGTGTTGTCCAATCAGCTGCACTCTAGCTGGGAATAGCGGGATCACCACATGCAGCCCAGTTGTGCTGCCGCGCTCGATAGAACCATGAGCAGCATCATTCAATTCTCTGCTTGAAAGAAAGGGATAAACAAAGAAAGACAATGGACAAGATCAACTGAAGATGTCTGTAAGAAGCTTGTTCATAGAAAAGTGACAGTTATTTGAAATGTTTGTGTTAGTTACTTACCTTCCCATTATCCTTCGAAGGAATGATACTAACAAACATAAAGGTGAATGCTCCTTACATCCCAACCCTAACACAAACATTGATACAGAAATAAAAAGTGCCTTAAAAGATGATAGTACTTCCTTACACAGGGCCCTCCTGCTATGTTGGGACCTTACCCTGTAACCTAGGAAGAAAAGATTTGTTATAAATCATACTTTTTGCTGAAACAATTCTAAACAATGGGTGTGGTCACATTCAGATTACATTCACGTGACCGATTAATTTCCACTTGAAGCGACTCTCAGTGGTTGTGGATGTCAGTGCAGTCAGCCCTATAAATATTACATGGTGAGGTTCCATAATAGGAGCAGCAAGGGGCAAACAGCAAGAATACTTGTGTTAATGCAGTGAATTCAGATAGCGAAGATCTCGAAGCATTTCACGCAAGCATAATCAGACCAAAAGTGTGGGTTGTGTGTGTGTGTGGGTTGTGTGTGTGTGTGGGTTGTGTGTGTGTGTGGGTTGTGTGTGTGTGTGGGTTGTCTGTGTGTGTGTGGGTTGTGTGTGTGTGTGGGTGTGGGTTGTGTGTGTGTGTGGGTTGTCTGTGTGGGTGTGGGTTGTGTGTGTGTGTGGGTGTGGGTTGTGTGTGTGTGGGTGTGGGTTGTGTGTGTGTGGGTGTGGGTTGTGTGTGTGTGGGTTGTGTGTGTGTGTGGGTTGTGTGTGTGTGTGGGTTGTGTGTGTGGGTTGTGTGTGTGGGTTGTGTGTGTGGGTTGTGTGTGTGGGTTGTGTGTGTGGGTTGTGTGTGTGGGTTGTGTGTGTGTGGGTTGCGTGTGTGGGTTGTGTGTGTGTGTGGGGGTTGTGTGTGTGTGTGTGGGTTGTGTGTGTGTGTGGGTTGTGTGTGTGTGTGGGTTGTGTGTGTGTGTGGGTTGTGTGTGTGTGTGTGGGTTGTGTGTGTGTGTGTGGGTTGTGTGTGTGTGTGTGGGTTGTGTGTGTGTGTGTGGGTTGTGTGTGTGTGTGGGTTGTGTGTGTGTGTGGGTTGTGTGTGGGTTGTGTGTGTGCACATGTTTGATGCGATGGTTAATAAGCTGTACAATGAAACGGCTGCTTTACAGACCCACGTGCTTGAACACTTGGGTCACCATAACTGGAAAACGTGGCGGCTGCCGGTATTGGGACTTTGCTCTGAAGGACCCTGATAAAGAGACAACAGGTGTCCAAGATGGAGCAGCTTCCCCCAGCACGAGTGCCGCCAAACCACAATATCTCATTGTTTGTAATACACACTCTGCACCACAGGTTGTCAAGATTCAGCCAAGTGAGAACCTGTGAACTTCTTGATATTCTGTAAATGCAGGAACTCTGTGTAGCTGTGCCCAGATTGCTGTTGGTGAATGTGCTGCTCACTGGAATACACAGAGCAGCTTTAACCCCTGGGCAAAGCTGAGCTCGGCTGAGGCAACAAGAGCGTTAACCTCAATCTCTGCTTGCTAAGGGATGGCTGAAATGTCTACACTTGATCATGAAATGAGTAGTGGAAATCTAGAACTCTCTCCCTCCCCAAAAAGCTGGTGAGGCTGGGGCGAATCCAGAATTCCACATATGATTTTTTATTTGTTAGTTAAGGGAGTTAAAGGATATGGAGTCAAGATACAGATCAGCCATGATTTAATTGAATGGTGGAACAGACTCGAGAGGTTGAATGGCCTCCCTCCTCTCCTGTGAACCTGGATTCCCATTTCTGAACACTACTGCCAGAAAGTGTGCATGTGTGGATAGGATGGGGATCTGGAGTAACAGCACCAACAGGCAAACAGCCTTCTAGCAGTCATTGTTTAGGTAGGCACGACAACAGCTTGTATTTTTATAGACCTTAGTAAAATGTCCCAAGGTGCTTCAGAGGAGAGTTATTAAACAGCATTGACACTGAGCTGTTATTAAGGCAGGTGACCAAAACATTAGTCAAGGAAGTAGTTTTAAGCTGCATCTTAAAGGAGGAGACAGAAGCGGAGAGGTTTAGGGAGGGAATTCCAAAGCTTAGGGCCCAGGTAGCTGAAGGCACGGCCACCAACGATGGAGTGATTAAAATTGGGGATACTCAAAAGGCCAGAAGGAGAGGAGTGCAGATATCTTGGGAGGGTTGTGGGACTAGAGTAGAGGGGCGGGGCCATGGAGGGATTTGAAAATGAAGAGAAGATTTTTAAACTCGAGGCGTTGTTTAACTAGGAGTCGGCATAGGTCAGTGTGCATGGGTGACGGGGACTAGAAAACGCTAGAAAAACTCAGCAGGTCTGGCAGCGTCAGTGGAGAGAGAAACAGAGTTAATGTTTCAAGTCCAATATGACTCTTCTTCAGATGGGGACTTGATGCAAGTTAGGACATGGGCAGCAGAGTTTTGAACAACATGCGTTTCTGGAGGGTATAAGATGGTTAAAGAATGCCAAAGTTATGTGTAGTACAAGAGAGCAACCAGTGCCCATGGAACAATATTTCAGCATATTCTCTTTGAGTTAAGGGAAGATTTAAACAACCAATGAGAAAATGTGTTTAAATGTAAAGTGTTTTAAATGCATATTTTGTATCATTCAGAAGGAACACGTTAGATGTGCACAATAAACAAATCTCTTGGTAGAACTTGATAAATTGCTATTTTGTAATGTAAATCGCACAGCATCATCCAGAAAAGACGCATAGATTGCAACGCTATGCACTCTCCAGAGATGGAGCGAGGGAAGAATGAGATATAAATTATTTATTGATAGGCTGCCTGATGGAACACAATTAGATGGCAGCTGGCTAAACTCTTATTGGCTGGCTCCGATGTTTATCACACCCAGCACAAACACTCAGGAATTGTCAGGCTTGGAATTCAGAGTGGGATTTCCATGTTAAAGAATCGCTTCCATTGTATGCAGAGAAACTATTGAGATTTCAGTCTGCATTCTGTGTTGAATCTCTCGATGCAGAAAGCTACCTCAAACTGTCACTCCGAGATGTAAACATTTTAATCTGCTTTTGAAATCTTTAGAACATTTGATTATTGAGGGCGTGGTGGGGTGGGGGGGGTTGGGGGGTGGGGGTGCGGTTTGGGTGAATTATTATGAAGGATTTTGATGGGAAAACTGTTTCCATTGACAGGAGGGTCAGTACCTGGAGAGGACAGATTGTAGATAATTGGCAGAAGAGCTAGAGGAGAGGTGAGAATTATTTTTCTGTTGTGATCTGGAAGGTGCTGCCTGAAAGGGCGGAAGAAGCAGATTCAATGGGAACTTTCAAAAAGAAATTGGAAAAAATTACAGGGCTATTGGGAAACATCATTGGGACTAATTGGATAACTCTTTCAAAAGAGCCCACATAGGCATGATGGGCTGAATGGCCTCCTCCTGCACTGTAATGTTCTATGAGCTTATAGCGGTAGGAGTGCTAAAGTTGCTTTCCTTATACAGTGGACCAACGTTCCAAATACAGGCATCCACTAGGGAACCTCACAAATTGCCTGAGTGTAACAGGAACCACAGAAGCTCCATGGCAACAACATCACTTCCTGTGACTCCACCAGGAATTTGGCTCCAGTTCTTTCTCCTACCCTCTGCGCTTTGACAGCAGACACACTCTCTCGTTACGGACTCTGCTTCCACGTTGCTAACCCTCCAGAATCTTACCTAAATGGCAGTTTATCTCACGGGGTCAAGAAGCTGAGCGGGTTATCTAACCGTGGTGGGGGGGGCTTCACGGCAAGTCTCATCCTTAGCTGGTACCCAACATGTGTCTTTTCAGCAGCTGCCAGGTTTAACTGATTGCCCAGGATGTGTGCATTGTTGACAAGGCTGGAACTTGATCACCTCTAGTTGCCCTGAGAAAGTGGCATTTCCTCGTAGCGGATTGACGCAGCTTAGTGATTTGCTAGGGCATCTTCAGGATTGAACGTGTTGCTGTGGGACTGGAGTCATCACCGGAGACAGGAAGTATCAGGTGAAGACGACACAAGGTCTCCCTCCTCGAAGGATATCGGGTTTTTAAAACAGTCGATAAAATCATGGTCAGTTCTGTTTCGCTGATACCAGCATTTTTGTTTCATTTCCGATTTTTTATAACATTTCAAATTCTCAAACTCCCGCAGTGGGACTGAAATCGCATCCTCGAGATTGCAAGTCTCGTACTAGAACCACTGCACTACTGTACAGAGGAGAGGGAGAGCAGGACTAACCCCTGCCGATATCTCCCTCTCTCATACTCTCGAGGACTGATCTAATTGTAATTGTGACCTTCCCAATGGCCCAATCGGATCACTAGTCACAGATCAGCGATCAAACCTGGGGATATTCCTGGTCACTGACCCTCAGTACCATCATGGGTAGTGCATTTACCAATGGAGCCATCAGTTTTGTGATGAGAGAATGTAGAATGCTCTTTCAGAGAGCAAGTGCAGACTCGATGGGCTGAATGGCCTTCTTCTACACTGTAAAGATTCTGTGATAAGACAGATGCACTTCAAGAAAATTCCAGTGGTTGCCGAAGAAGAGCAAGAACCATCCAACAGAAGACCCCAGACCACAGGTACTGCATCCACTGTGGAATATTTCCTGACCATTTGGATAATTGATTTATTTCACTTCACTATAGGCTCTCCCCAGCAGCTGATAGGCAGGGTACCCTCCGTCTGGCACTGATGTATGGCACAGAGAATCTGCAGATCAGGGCAGAGGGAAAAATGCTTAAAAATATATAAATTCAACGCTTGGAATATTTTAGCTAACATTGAAAGAATGCTGTCACAGCCTCTATTTTGCAGTCATTCATCAGCAGTGTTTATATAGTAATCATTCCTGCTCTGATAAACTGGGTGGCCTGAAGTAACTGTTATCTCAGACATGTCAAAATACCCTCCTGTTCACAACAAAAACAGAAACAGAAATACCTGGAAAAACTCAGCAGGTCTGGCAGCATCGGTGGAGAAAAGCACAGTTGACGTTTCGAGTCCTCATGACCCTTCGAAAGCTTCTGTGATGGTTTTAAAATTGAAGCCTAAAAACCACAGAGTTCCCAGCTTCAATCCCTCCAATATAATGATCCTAACTCTGGCTGACTATTTTTTAACCAATTTTATCTCTCTGCCATTGGTGGTCACACCTTCAGCTGCTAAGGCCCTATCTCTGGAATTCCTTCCCTAAACTCTCCTCCTCTCTAATTCTCTTTTCCCCAGTAAGATAGGTAGGGTTCTAAATGAATAATTTGTGTCGGTATTCACAAGTGATAGGGACAACATGGTCATGAAAATCAGGCAGAAGAACTGTGATATAATTAAAGAAATTAGCATAGAGAGGGAGGAGGTTCTAAGTGGTCTGGCAGGCTTGAAAGTGGATAAATCTCCAGGCCCGGATGAAATGTATCCCAGGCTGTTGAGTGAGGCAAGGAAGGAGATAGTAGGGGCGCTGGCAATAATTTTCAATACCTCTCTGGCCACAGTAGGTGCCAGAGGACTGGAGGACAGCCAATGTTATTCAGGGATAAACCAGGGAACTACAGGCCAGTCAGTCTAACCTCAGTGGTGGGGAAACTATTGGAAGCAATTCTGAGGGACAGAATTAATCTACATTTGGAGAGGCAGGGGTTAATCAAGGACGGTCAGCATGGTTTTGTTAAAAGGGAGGTCATGTCTGACCAATTTGATTGAATTTTTCGAAGAGGTGACCAGGTGTGTAGTTGAGGGCAATGCATTTGACATAGTCTACTTGGACTTCAGCAAGGCTTTTGATAAGGTCCCACATGGGAGACTGATAATGAAGGTAAGAGCCCATGGGATCCAGGGCAATTTGGTAAATTGGATCCAGAATTGGCTGAGTGGCAGGAAGCAGAGGGTGATGGCCAAGGGGTGTTTTTGTGTCTGGATGCCTGTGTCCAGTGGGGTTCCACAGGGATCGGTGTTGGGTCCCTTGCTGTTTGTGGTATATATAAACGATTTAAACTTGAATGTAGGAGGGTTGATCAGTAAGTTCACGGATGACACGAAAATTGATGGGGTGGTAAATAGTGAGGAGGATAGCCTTAGATTACAGGAGGATATAGACAGGCTGGTCAGATGGACTGATCAGTGGGAAATGGAATTTAATCCGGATAAGTGTGAGGTGATGCTCTTGGGCAGGACAAACAAGGCATGGGAATGCACGATGAATGGTAGGACCCTGGGAAGTATCGAGGATCAGAGGGACCTTGGTGTGCATGTCCACCAGTCCCTTAAGGTAGCGGGACAGGTAGATAAGGTGGTTAAGAAGGCAAACGGGATACTTGCCTTTATTAGTCGAAGCTTGGATATGAGAGCAGGGAGGTTATGCTGGAACTGTATAAAATGCTGGTTAGGCCACAGCTAGAGTATTGCGTGCAGTTCTGGAATCCGCATTTTAGAAAAGATGTGATTGCACTAGAGAGAGTGCAGAGGAGATTTACCAGGATGTTGCCTGGGCTGGAGAGTTTTAGTTATGAGGAGAGATTGAATAAACTGGGGTTATTTTCCCTGGAGCAGAGGAGATTGAGGGAGAACATGATTGAGGTGCATAAAATTATGAGGGGCATAGATAGGGTAGACAGGAAGGAACTTTTCCCCTTGGTGGAGGGATCAATAACCAGGGGGCATAGATTTAAGGTAAGGGGCAGGAGGTTTAGAGGGGCTGTGAGGAAGAATTCTTTAACCCAGAGGGTGGTGGGAATCTGGAACTCACTGCCTGAAAGGCTGGTAGAGGCAGAAACCCTCATAACATTTAAGAAGTATTTGGATGTGCACTTGCAATGCCATGGCATACAAGGCTATGGGCCTAGTGCTGGAAAATGGGATTAGAATAGTTAGGTATCTGTTTGACCAGTGCAGACTCGATGGGCCGAAGGGCCTTTTTCGGTGCTGTAGACCTCTATGACTCTAAGACACTCCATATAACCAACCTTTTTGACCAACCTTCAGTCGGCTATCCTAATATCCCTTTGCAGCTGGATGTTAATTTTTAGTTTTATAAAGCTCCTGTGAAGTACTCCATTAAAGGTGGAATCTATGTCAAAGTTGAGGAATGGGTGTAACTGTTGACCTCTGCACCCAGGGTTAACAAGGAAACGGTTGGCCATTACTCATGATCACATTCCAGGAATTCCGCTGGACAGTGCATGAGGGAATGTGAAGCAAGGGCCAAGGAGTCTGATGTGATTGTGATTTTCCCAAATCGACTGAATAAGCTCTAAACTCTCAGCTCGGGGAAGATGTCCACGGACAGTCCGTGCTCCCGGAACTGGAGCCCACATGAATTAGAAGAGGAAAGAGGTCTTTTTTTAAAAAAAAACGGAAAAATTCGGTTTTGTTTGAATCAATTCATGTCGAGCTTTATCAATGATAAATGGGGCACAGTTGCCAGGGGCGCTGAACTTTGAACTGACTTCAGCCTGACATTGTAAAACTTATGCATAATTCAGGAATTCTAACGCTACAACTGATGGGATTTTCAGCAAAACAATAAGGATACAGATGTTGACAAAGCTCATAGCCCAAAATCCATAGATGAATCTTTTTATTTACATTTTCATTGAAGGGGGTAATTAAGTGCCTTGATTTTGAAAGGGGATGCTTTTAATTTACAGTCAAACATCCATATTAACTGGAGTAACAAAAACCCTTTGGCAGTGTTTCTGTGAAAGACACTGGATACAGCATCGCACCACAAGCCAGGAGTTCAGCGAACAGGTTGCTAAAGTCAGCTCTGAGAGTTTGCTACCCGACCTGTCGAGTTGTTCTTTCTAATGTTGTGGTCAGAATATTATTTAGTGTTCACATTTTAATGTAAAAATATACTGAGCTTCTCATTCCACACTGAAAACTTGACCCTGTCCCCACACACGTGTAAGGACAGAATGCATAACCTTTAAAAACTGATATCCAAATGTCTTACCATTCCCAGGTATTTTACAATAAATTACAGACGTGAGATTGGCAGCTTCAACATTCTCATGACAATAAAGCCCTGTTTTCTTTTTGTTTCTCTTGAGTCTTTTTATTTGCCCTGTTCTAATGAAGGTAACTGGCTTATCTTAGAATCTGGCTCCATGGGCGTCTCCCAGTATCTGACCCCGGTTGCCACCATGTGTCGACCTGCACACTGAGACCTATTGTACGTGAGGGCGGGCACCAAAACCAAATGTAAACCAGTTTAACCCAGTACACACACACATGCCTTCAGCAGAGGTCTCTGTGTTTATGACAGGGGTTATTTCTCATCTACTTCATACCAAAGGTTATTAATAATCTTAAATACCCACTGGTTCAGTGTAGCAGTGACATTGGCACCAAGGAGCACATTAGGATTACATTTGTTTACAGTATTGGATTAGGGAGTGCAGATCATTGCGGACAAGACCAAAGTTATGGTGAAAGAAGGAAGATTTAAATAGATCCGGTAAGACAATTTAACCTCTTGGGCAGGACAGAGACTGAAGTTGGCAGATGTGCCAAGGAACTGAGAATTAGGATTATAATGGCAAAATGAGAGAGAGAGAGAAATGGCATTTAGTCAACATTCTCTTTGTTTGAACAACGGAATTGCAAACTGAAGAAAAGATTAGCAAGGAGTTTGATGTGGAGTATGTTGCGAAACATGGATGGTAAGGAATTAGGAGGTCCAATTTCTGGAAAGCTTTGAGATGTTGTTTTGAAAAAGCACCAAGAAAGCAAGGTGGTATCGATAAGGGAAATAGATAAGCTGGAGTGGGCGAAGAACGCAGTTTGACTGACATCATAAAGCTATCGGGTTGGATTGGATATGTGCTCGGATGGGACGTTTAAAGAGGTGATTGAAAAATGAATGGAAGGAAAAAGGCCAAAGGTGGAAAGGAAGGGTTTGGTTCTGGACAAATTCCACACAAAGATTGAGAGATTGTACGGAGAATTGAAAAAAGAAGCACGGGATGGAGAGGGGTTTGGGTAAAGTTTCAGAATCTGCCTTGGACAAACCACTGATGACCCACAGGGTCGACAGTCATGTTGATGCAGCCATGCCTGCCGGTCTGTGTTCACAAGGATGCACCTCCCATCTGAAACCATTTTCCATCTCTTAGCAACAAAAATTAGCACAAGATTTAATTTTAACTTCCCCTTCAAGCACTTTAGCAAATTACTCTTCACTTGTGCTGTTCTGTGCCTATTCATTAGGTTAGACGACTCCTACACAAAGCTGACAGCAGCTCTGAGGTACCTAGAGTTTCACTGTGGAAGCAGTTGATTTCTGGCTTGCATCCTCCCTCTCTTCTTGATGGAAGAGCTTTGTTTTGGCAAGCAAATTTCATCAGGGACTGTGGGATATTCAATACTAAGTCCGAGTGGATTGTAGGATCTTGATGCCGGAGGTGGAGTGTTGTGCTATTTCAGAACACTGTGGGAATTTGCCAAAGAGCATTAACTTCCCAATGCAGGGTTTGTACATCCCTGGATGATGTAATTTAGTATAACAACAATTGAAAAGATTGATTAACCGCAACCATAATAACACCAATTATTTCTTAAACTGTTGATTTGCAGTCGAGCACATAATCATTGAAATGAGTTAAGTTGGTGTGATGATAGGTAAATATTAAAGTTTACTTCCGTTATTCAGCGACCCGATAATTACTTCAAATTCTTTTATAGACCCCCTCGGATTAATTCAGCGTTCCAGTGCTTCCTGTGGTAGAGTTAAAGGAGTTAGGGCTGTGATTCACAACTTGTGCGAATGAAACTCCCTGCTGAGTGTACAGCATCGTGGAAATGGACCTGGTATTCCACACTAATTGTACATTCTGCTGATTGTTCCTGCAGCAAAAACATCTCCTTGCACAAGAGTGACAGACCCACTTTGCAGATTCTCTTTACCTTTTGGGGTTTTCTTTTCATTTACAGGTTCATGTCAGTTAATGTTCTCACGTGCTAGGAATGTACTGAGCAGTGTATAAAGAAAAAAAGACTTGGATTTATATAGCACCTTTCACCACCTCCCGATGACCCAAAGTACCCGACTGCCAATGAATTAAGTGTAGTCACTGCTATAATGTAGGAAACTTGGCAGTGAATTTACACGCAGTAAACTCCCACTAACAGCAATCTGATAATGACTCGCATCTGTTTTTAATGATGTCGGTTGAGGGGTAAATATTTGCCAGGAAGCTGGGGAGAATTACCCTGCACTTCTTCAAAATAGTGCCATGGGATTTTTTACACCCATTTGAGAGGGAAGATGCAACCTTGGTTTAGCGTCTCATCTGAAAAAAGTGTTAGTCTTGGGGCGTTCTGACCCACTGGGCGTTCTGACCCACTGGGCGTTCTGACCCATTGGGATATTCGGGGAAAATCCCACTGGATTTGATAACCAGCAGAAACTTTCTTTTTCGTTTAGGTGAAAGAAACTCAGTGTAAAAGTTTTGTGTCCCTGTGCTCTGAGCACTCTGCTCTCTTCAGGTACCACGTTCATAAGTTAAACCACTGCCATTTTTTAGTGTTGTTCTGTCGACTAAGAAGCTTTCAATGAGTTTGTAAATGGAGATGAGATTTAGTACAAATTAAGCTCCATTCTGTTTATATTGGTGAAAAGAGCAGTTTGTATAGTTATTGGTGCCTAACATGAGTCATCCCCTCGCTGTTTGACTGAGCTTGAGACAAAGTTTTCTATTTTGATAGTGTGTGTGTGTGTGTGTGTGTGTGAACCTAACCTATGGTAGTTCTACATGTGTATTTTCAGCATCAAGTGGGGACCTGCCTTTGACAGTATTGAGCTGTCCGGACTAAGAAGCCGCTACATTTAATCTCCGGTCTGTCTTGAGTTTGCTGAAGGTTTGAGTATGGACAGGGCCAGGCTCCTCTCTGACACTGCTACTGAATAGTGATCCAACACTCACTGTCTGTGTTGATGCAGAGGGAGTATTTGGATGAAGTACTGAAGGGACTAGTGGGGCCCGTTGACCTCAATTTAACGTTTGTCAAAATTTTCAGCGGAGAGAGGGTGAAAATTGGGAGCTAAGAAACACATGATTTAAGAATTATCCATTTGGAATTCAAAAAAATCAATATCAAACTATTTTCAGCCAGAATGACTTTTTGGTTGGGGAGGGGGTGGGGGGGGGTGAAATTTCCACACACTTGTATTGAATTTGAATGTTGGAACCTGTTTGTGAGGTTAAACAGGGTGAAAAGTAGGTTAGCCTGGCAACATCCAGCCAATACTCTGTCCATCAAAATGCAGTTAGGAAGTATATGGGCCTGAGCTGTCGCTTTGACAGAAAGTAATTGAACAGCAGCCAGGCTCAGCTTCCGAAACCTAAAAGCTTCTTCACTGCAAAATTAGAAAAACAAATTAGACCTTTCAGAGACAAGTGAACGAGGACCGATGCTTCAGGTGGCAATAAGTGGTTTGTGTTCAGGCGGGGATTCAATTTAACACGGGCTGTAAGTGATCTTTGTCACAGGGATGGGGACAGTAATCGAGAAAAGAGGCAAGTGGTGTCACCCGGGCCGTCACAGCTTAGATCTGGTATCCGGCAGTATGGAAAAGTAATGCTTCACCTTGGGCAGCTGAATCAGATTTCCATGAGGAAGCACAGTCAGTCAGAACTAGAAAAATATATTAAGAGGTATGATGATAAAAGGGATTTGGCTAAGGATCAGGTTACACACAAGAGGTTTCTCAGCAGAGGAGAAAGTACAAGCTAATTGCGTTGAGGTTTTTTTTTCTCTGTGTGATAATGACCGACGTTCAGGCTATCTTCAAAATCTGTCCAATGTAGCAATAACAATGTATTAAGCCCCTGCTTCCCCCACCAGCTAGAAAAGTGGCCAAAGACTTTAATTTAGTTATTGCATGATTGCGTTTGGAAATGAGTGAAGGAGGCAGACCAGCAGTAAGCAATGCAGCCTTCAATCCAGCCCCCGACTGGCTCCCTGCACCGTTACCAGGAGCTGGGCATTTGTTTAACAGGGAGTTTTCAGTTTCAAAGATTCGTGCACTCCAGGAGCAGGCTGCTACTCCGCAGCTCTGTACTGGGATGACGAGGTGTCCGATGGCCCCGTCCAACTACAGACGCTGTATTCAGTGAGTCTGAAATGAGATTTGTTCCTAGTGCAATCACGGATCCTGCTACTGGCCGAGCAGGGTAGGGAAGCCAGTGCAAAGGACTGACTGTTGATTTTCCATTGTTTTTAACTCAACAATCAAATGTGGGATGTTGATTAAATGGAGCGAGATCCTAGTTAATGACTGACTGCAGGTAAAGAAGGTCTTTGTTGTAATATCTAAATTAATAAAGAACTGTAATCTTACAATCTTTACATTCTGCTATGAAGAGCATTAAAGGATAACTACTGATCTTTTGTAAAATTCAAGTAATTGGGTATCAGTTTGTAAAATGACTTGATGCTGAAAATGATCGTACCTTATTATTTGAAGCTTAAGGTGTAGAAAGATTTACCTAAACCAATTCTGTGGTAATCCAGAATTGGAAAATGGGATTGAAATGCACAGCAGCTGCTGCTTGAAGTACCACTCCACCAAAAGCTGCTCAAAGCATGAAAAGTGTAATTGTGTTTGAACTCGGGCTGCACTTGCATTATAAACTACACGGAGAAACTTTATACAAGTGTTGGGGAAAGATGAGATTCTGATATCCTGTGTTCAAAAGTAAATTCAGAAAGCTGAAATCCAGGGAATGAGCTGGAATAATAACCTGGAAGGTGATTTCTATCCGAGGAGAATTTCGCACAGATTTCTGTCGCTTCCTGCGGTTATTTAACCTTTGGCGATAGTTTGTGTTAATTTTTCACCTGTGCAATTGTTTGCTATTTGAAATATTTCTGCATGAATATTAGAGTTAATATGATTTTTTGAAGCATCTTAAGTTGCTGGTTATTTATTCTAACCACAGTGGAACCTGAAATACCCGCTGATTATCTGTCAGGATTTTTGTCTTTTGCAACTTCCAGAAGTCTTGCATGAGGCATGACCCCACTGTATAGCCTGCTAACACCAACCTCCTGTCAGGCACAAATCAGCCACGTAGCACAAGAGGATTGCATGCGATGTGTTATTTGTATGGCACTTGTTTTCTGCTGCTTAGGACTCTGTACCATGTTTATAAGATTCGGATCTGGGGACTCACGATTATCTGGGGAGGGAGTGACGTATATAATGGAAATTCCGCTGTGTGTGTTGTACATTATTAACAAAATGTTCACTGGTGCATCCAAGCACTGGGTTGCTTACAGAATCTGAGGTCTGGAGCCTAGTTGGGAAGTTCAGTTGTGAAGTTGGTGTGGCATATTAAGAACAATGCTCTATATTGGTGCATTTTTTTAAACTGTATCTTCTTGTGAGTTGATGAAGCTTTCGCGTGAGTCTCTTGCCTGTTCTGTACATTTCCGATTCGAGGTCAGTAACTGGCTTTCTGTGTCTTTTTAAAGATATATTGCACCCATAATGAAATGTGACACTTAGAAATAGTATGCAACCTCTGAGCTGTCGACTGGAGCAGAGGTGCTATGTGTAAGAATGCAATCGATTATATTAGTGTGTTGGCTGTGCTATTGCCCTTAGTCATTTAATGAATTAAGTTTGTACAAGGATGAAGTTGAGAAGCAAGACTTCAAAAACTTACCCCACAGAGCCATCAAGTGGCCAAAGCCTAAGACTACATTGTGACAGCTGACATAGCAAAATTGAGTGAGAAATGTTGACACAGCAATGTATATATTGGGAAACGTTTACACGAAGACAGGATTAAAAACCATAGCGTAAAAGTAAAGATTTTGGATAGGAAGCACGTACTATACACCAGCCTTTTATTAATAAAATTGATATAATAACAAATATCAAAAATCTGTTAAAGATGTCGGGGGCGGGAGGGTTTTGCCTCACTCGTACCTGAATTTTTCCTGTGCAGCAATATCTGAGATATTTAAGCCTGTGAGTCAGGCATTTTAAATTATTCCGAATTCTCTTTCAAACTTGTATATTGGCACAGACTTTCCAAGCAACACTAGCCACTAAAATACTACCCAAATGCAAGCTCTTAATTTGCTTTTCCTCAGGTTTAATTGAAAATGTTCCATATCTGTTCAGTGGTAAATTTGTTTTATGAATGTGAAATTTGATCCAATAAGTTACACGCCCAGAACGATTGGATGTAAAAAGATGTGACGTCTGAGGTGCGATGTTTGCAGGTGAAGCATATTTTAAAATTCTCAGCCGCGTATTCAAATCCTCCTTGTTACCTATCTAAGTAAGCTTCTCTTGACCTACAACATATTTGAGATACCTGTGCCCCTTCAATCCTGGTCTTTGGGGTATCCCCAGTTTTAACCGTGCCACCCTCGGTAGCTACACTTTCATGTACCTCGACCCTAAACCCAGCAATTAACGCCCTAAACACGTCCGCTTCTCTCCTCTCTCTCCCTGCCTTTAAAGATGCTCATGAAAGCCGACCTCGCCTGCCCCAATATCTCCTCGCGTGACGTGGTGTCAAACTTTGTCTGTTCACTCTCCTGTAAAATGCCTTGGGACGTTTTACTACATTAAAGGCACTATATAAATGCACATTGATGTTGTTGTGGTTTATATATGGTTAGGATTCAAGTTTTTTTGTGTGTGTGTGTGTAATCTATCTCCATCTCCTGCCTACGTGCCTCAACAACACTGCACCTTCCAAGTTGTGGGGTTTCTTCACCATTCTCCCTTTGCAGGTTACCAAGGAGAGGCAGGAGATATTGTCCACTGTAGCTCTTTCTCCCCTCCAGGGAGAGACTGCAACTGGCCACTGACTGCAGTAAAGATTTGGAGCTGAGTGAACACGGAACTTGTTTTTTTTCCCCCACTTTGCAGCTGTGAACCTTTTTAAGATTTTAATGCGTAATGTCACCTTGCTGTCGTTTTGTTTGATTTAAGTAAATCATTTGCATACTGCTGCAAAATATTTTTGAGGAGGTATGGCATTTGTCAAAAAATAAATAAAAAATACCTGGTAAAACTCAGCAGGTCTGGCAGCATCTGTGGAGAGGAACACAGTTAACGTTTCGAGTCCGTATGACTCTTCAACAGAACTAAGGAAAAATAGAAAAGAGGTGAAATATAAGCTGGTTTAAGGGGGGTGGGACAGACAGACCTGGATAGAGGGCCAATGATAGGTGGAGATAACCAAAAGATGTCATAGACAAAAGGACAAAGAGGTGTTGAAGGTGGTGATATTATCTAAAGGAATGTGCTAATAGGTGATTAAGGGTATTATAACATTTGTCAACTCATTTCTAGCGGTGGTACATGCCGAGTCATTGGCAAGACCAAGACGAACTCAGCAGTCATTTTCAGCAAACTGCTTAAGTCCCAAAAGCAAAATATTGTGAATGCTGGGAATCTGAATTAGAAAATGTTGGAAATGCTCAACAGTTCGGGTAAAGCCTGTAGAGAGAGAGAGAAACAGAACCAGTGTTTCAGGCTGATGACTTTTTGTCAGAACTCCTGCTTAAATCACTTTCGATTTCTTACATTACATCAGTGAGTACATTTCAAACAGTACTTCACAGGTTGCAGTGTGTTTTGGGATATCCTGAGGCCCTGAAAGGCACTAAATAAATGCAATCGTTTCCTCCTTTGAACCTCGACTTAAACAAAAAAAGAATTAAACTCCTCCAGAGGAAAGGTTGGTCTCTCCTGCAACTGAGTGGGGTTTGTTATTCTGACCATCACAAAGAGTTATTTGAATATTTGTCAGTTGAGTTTTGCATTTAGTAGATCATTTTACAAATGCTTTGAGCTCCTGCACCTTTTTATTGAGAACATTGCAATTGAATTAAATCTCTTTCACACTGAGCATATGTGCAAAGATATTGTTTTTAATTTTATAATGATTCTTAGGATGGAATCACCTGTGTGACTATGGCCAGATTAATAAGTTGAGCATCTGGCTACAGTAATTGTCTTTTAACAAATATCCTGTACTTCGTCAAAATGAAGATGCTTGTGGTGATTCCACACTGTAAAACCTTAATGTAGGAGTCAAGTAAGACATTATTAAAGAGAGCAGCTCTTGTATGTGAGGAATGAGACAGTCTGTAACATTGATCAGCTCCAGATGCTTCATTAGTTAAATGCAGCTCTGTTGTATTTGTGCATCTCTCAGACCTGGATTTCACTCTGTGCTATAGTTGCTCTAGACTTGGAAAGTAGCAGAAGTGAGATTGCTATAATTGGTGTCAAAAATCACGGTGCTCTCCCCCCCTTAATTGCTCTCCAAAGATGCTTGCTGGAAAGGTCCATTGGTGAGGCCAAGATTGGCACTGACTGCGAGGGCACAGCCTGGTTGATTAGCCTTGCTGACTTCAGCTTTCTCAGCTTTTGTGTGAAAAATGTTGCCTGTTGAGGAAAGAGCTGCTGGTGTCAACAGAACTTGGCTGTGATGTATCATGAAAAGCCAGTTACAGCCACGAATTACTTACGGGCATGTTGAACTCTTTTAGGGAGACTCGCATGTTTTTAAAAGAAATACAGCAAGGACACTGGGCAAAAGATGGCTGATAATGTAAAGTGTCCACTGTCTGGAAAATTCCTTTGTGGATTGTACTGACAGACCTGCCCTGAGAGAATGTGGAATGTCGCACCTAAAAAGGTGTCATGGCCTTCTTCAAACACCGACTCTTGAAGAAGAATTAGGAAAGATGCAAAAGACTGAACTTTAATCTCCTGTGGTTGAGGAGACAAAGACTGATTACCATGTCTCAGCAGTTATCTAAAATCCATCTCCTGTTGATTTATATCTCAGAATGTGTAAAATGGTCGAAGCTGAAAGAAAACAGACTCTGGGCGCAAGACGTGGTTTATTTTCCCTTACAGGAATACACAGGGAAAAATGGGTTAAAAAGCTAACTGCAGGGCAGTGATAGTGTGTGTGACAATAAGAAGACTACCAACTAGCCACCCCTACAGTTGCAGGTGAAGGCTCTCTCTCTCGTGCTCTCTCTCTCTCTCTCTCTCTCGTGCTCTTTCTTTCTCTCTCGCGCGCGCTCTCCCTCTCTCACGCTCTCTCGCACGCGCTCTCTCTCTCGTGCTCTCTCGCGCGCGCTCTCTCTCTTTCTTTCTCGCACACGTGCTCTCTCTTTCGCACACGCACTCTTTCTTTCTCGCGCGCTCTCTCTCTTTCGCGCGCTCTCTCTCTTTCGCGCGCGCTCTCTCTTTCTTTTGCGCGCGCGCTCTCTCTCTTTTGCGCGCTCTCTCTTTCGGCGCTCTCTCTCGCGCGCGCTCTCTCTTTCTCGCACGCGCTCTCTTTCTTTCGGCGCTCTCTCTCTTTCGCGCGCGCTCTCTTTCTTTTGCGCGCGCGCATGCTCTCTTTCTCGCACACGCACTCTCTTTCGCACACGTACTCTTTCTTCCTCGCGCGTGCTCTCTCTCTCTTTCGCGCGCTCTTTCTCTTTCGGCGCTCTCTTTCTTTCGCGCACGTGCGTACTCTCTCGCGCGCGCTCTCTCTTTCTTTCTCGCGCGCGCGCTCTCTCTTTCTCGCACGCACGCACTCTCTCGCACGCACTCTCTTGCGCGCGCGCGCTTTCTCTGTCTTTCGCGTGCGCGCTCTCTCTTTTGCGCACGCTCTCTCTTTCATGCGCGTGCGCTCTCTTTCTCGCTCACGCACGCTCTCTTTCTTTCTCGCGCGCGCGCGCACTCTCGCTCTCGCGCTCTCTGTTGCTGGAGGCAAGGCTCGGCAGAAGCCACAATCAAAAAGGAAACAGGATAACTCCTTCAGCTATCCTGTTGAACCAAGTGTCTCTAAACCAACTGGGAAACGGCTAATGTCAGCTCTACCAGAATCACCCAAATTAACGGCCACAATGTTTCACCACCTACACCTCAAGGACAAGCCAAAGACTGATTTGTATATCTTTTAAAACTTTTATTTGGACTCATAACTTCTCATTTCTGATGTGTATGTGTGTTGCGTTTTTATTATTTTTCTCGGGTTTTTAGTTACTAATAAACTTATTCTTTCTTTGACTCAAGAAAGCCCGGTTAAATTGGCTCCTTCTAAAAAAAATACATTTGGACTGGGAAAAGGTATCCACGAGGGGAGGGATCCCTTTTAAATTAAACTTATTGCAACCAACCGAGGGATTGAGTAAAGAAGGGGAGCCAGCTCATTCCTTCTCACCCGGGAACATAACAACATTGGGGTTCCCTTTGGGAAGATAACAAATTGGGGGCCCTCACCCGGGGACCAGTCGTAACAAATGCCTGTAGGATTAGATAGCTTGGTGACATTAGCACCTGGAGAATGGCAAACTGGGAGAGACGACTATAGACTGTGTCCCCCCCTTAATGAACTGGGAAATACAATTTTGCAGAACGATTAAGATGTTTCCACAAAAAACGCATTCAAAAGTTTGACCTTTTTTATTCTTTCATGGGGATGTGGGTGTCACTGGCTAGGCTGGCATTTATTGCCCATCCCGAATTGCCCTTGAACTGAGTGGCTGACTGGACCGTTTCAGAGGCTGTTGAGAGTCAGCCACATTGCTGTGGGTCTGGAGTCACATGTAGGCCAGACCGGGTAAGGTCCAGCAGATTTCCCTCTCTGATGGTCACCGTCACTGAGACTAGCTTTATAATTCCGGATTTATTACCAGAATTCAGACTCCCCCAGCTGCCTTGGTGAGTTTTGAATCCAAAACTTCCAGGCATTAGTCTGGGTCCATGGGTTACCAGTGACATCACCACGACCATCACCTCCCCTTAACAGAGACAGATACTGCCGTGTCTCAACTCGCCAAGGAGTAGCTACTGTCACTCCGGCCGCTCCGGCCTGTGCGGGAGTAGCCGCTCCAGCCACTCCAGCCCGTGTGGGAGTAGCCGCTGTCGCTCCGGCCCGTGTGGGAGTAGCCACTGTCACTCCGGCCAGTGCAGGAGTAGCCTCTGTCACTCCGGCCCATGTGGGAGTAGCCACTGTCGCTCCAGCCCGTGTGGGAGTAGCCACTCCGGCCAGTGCAGGAGTAGCCGCTATCACTCCGGCCAGTGCAGGAGTAACCGCCACCGCTCCAGCCCATGCGGGAGTAGCAGCTGTCGCTCCGGCCCGTGTGGGAGTAGCCGCTATCACTCCGGCCAGTGCAGGAGTAGCCGCTGCCGCTCCGGCCCATGCGGGAGTAGCCGCTGCCGCTCCGGCCAGTGCGGGAGTAGCCGCTGTCGCTCCGGCCCGTGCGGGAGTAGCCACTGTCGCTCGGCCTGTACGGGAGTAGCCGCTGTCGCTCCGGCCCGTGCGGGAGTAGCCGCTGTCGCTCCGGCCCGTGCGGGAGTAGCCACTGTCGCTCGGCCTGTACGGGAGTAGCCGCTGTCGCTCCGGCCCGTGCGGGAGTAGCCGCTGTCGCTCCGGCCCGTGCGGGAGTAGCCGCTGTCGCTCCGGCCAGGCGGGAGTAGCCGCTGTCGCTCCGGCCCGTGCGGGAGTAGCCACTGTCGCTCGGCCTGTACGGGAGTAGCCGCTGTCGCTCCGGCCCGTGCGGGAGTAGCCGCTGTCGCTCCGGCCCGTGCGGGAGTAGCCGCTGTCGCTCCGGCCAGGCGGGAGTAGCCGCTGTCGCTCCGGCCAGGCGGGAGTAGCCGCTGTCGCTCCGGCCAGGCGGGAGTAGCCGCTGTCGCTCCGGCCAGGCGGGAGTAGCCGCTGTCGCTCCGGCCAGGCGGGAGTAGCCGCTGTCGCTCCGGCCAGGCGGCAGTAGCCGCTGTCGCTCCGGCCAGGCGGGAGTAGCCGCTGTCGCTCCGGCCCGTGTGGGAGTAGCCGCTGCTGCTCCAAAGCAAACTTTAGAGAGTCAGACGTTCCTGGGTATTTTCGGAATAAAACCTGTTGAAGATTTGGCCTAAATCAGAACCAGAGCCCAGTAAATCCATATCCACCCCTGCCTTTCCTTTACCAAAGATTATCTCCCATTCCACCCACACTTCCCACAATAGGGGCAGCACTTAATGGGCCAAGTGGCCTCAGGTTGTGCCAGAATGACTCAGACTGTAGGGCTTAAATTACATATTTAATCTTTCACTCCAGATAGTATTGTCCGACTTCCCCTCACAGTTGGAAACCCCTCACTTGGTCATTTGATGATTTTAGTCTCGCTGTTATCATCAACACAGCTACATATAGCAAGCAGGCAGTGGACAGATCTCACACCAATGGTGATACAAGCCAGATTTATTTCATCAATTGAGTTTTAATTCCCTAGCTGTTATTGTGGGATTTTTTAATGCCTGCCTGGATTAGCCCACGTGTCTGGATTACTAACCCAGTAACATAACCGTGTTACTGGAAGTTCCTGGCCACCTGGTCTCGGACCCACAATCGGCACAGTTCACCTACCAGCTGAGCCACTGGGTGAGTTGGAGCGATCGCTTTAACAGGGGCGCTGTGTTATTTATAATCGCTTCCTTACTCATTATCGATTCAGCCATCAGTGAAACAGGCGACTCACAGGGAATTGAAACCCTTTGTAGAATCCAAAGCGAAGAGGTATCTGTTAGCAAGTATGACAAAATCTCATTACCTTTCCTATCAGGACAGTAATACAGAGCACACTACAACCACGTTTCCTCGGTATTATATGCATGAGCAGTTTTTTTAATATTATTTTCAATCGCATTTCTGGTGCTATTTGATGACCATAAATGCAGTTCTAGCACAACAATTGTGTTTTGAAAATGGGTGAGGGGATGGAGGTAAGAATGATCGATGGTTTACAATACAAACTCTACACCGTTCTTCTCAAAAATGTCCATGTGGGGATCTCCTGCAAACTCTGATCGAGAGGGACAATACTATAATTGCAGAATGTGTCTGGAGCAGAGAATTCCTGTGTAGTTTTGGTAATAAAAGAGTAAACTTTTATAAGTTGGTTTGTGGTTTTATTACGTTGCATTACGCAGCAGAACCTTCACCTTTTACTTTAGAGCAACAGAAATAGCGCACCCGAGAGTAAAGCGATCTGATGTTAGATATGGATATAAATTGAGGTAAGGCTGACTCTATTTCACACCAGCTTGTGTAACCGTCTTTGTCCAAAGTTCTCTCAAGAAATAACAAATAGCAGTGCCTTTGCATAAAACAGTTTAAAACTGTCATTTATAAGTACTTCTCCAGACTGCGGTGGTTCTTCTACAGGTTTCCAAGCCCAAATAGGGACAAAAGAAAAATTGACTCAGTGGTAGCACACTCTCCTCTGGACAGACCCCAGAATTATTTTTATTATTCATTCATTCACAGGATGTGGGCGTTGCTGGCAGGGCCAACACTTATCGCTCATTCCTAATTCAGCACTTATTGCTCATTCCTAATCGCCTTCGAGAACTGAGTGGCTTTCAGGGGTCAGTTAAGAGTCAACCACATTGCTGTGGGTCTGGAGTCACATGTAGGCCAGACCAGGTAAGGACGGCAGATTTCCTTCCCTAAAGGACATTAGTGGACCAGATGGGTCTTTACGACAATGGTTTCATGGTCATCATCAGACTTTTGATTCCAGATATTTTATTGAACTCAAAGTTCACCATCTGCCGTGGTGGGATTTGAATCCGGGTCCCCAGAGCATTACCCTGATTCTCTGGAGTACGGGTCAATGACAGTACCATTACGCCACTACCTCCCTCCTTTTGATAGTGATTATAATTCAGGCTGACACTCAGTACAGTACGGAGGGAGTGCTGCCCTATCTGAGGTACTATCTTTTATTTATGACAGTAAACGGAATCCTCATCTGGCTTCTAGGGTTGATGTACAGCAGGGCCCATAAGCCAAGGCAACTCCCACCCTCACTAAGTGTGACTCCCCGAACCTCCCTTTCCTGTAACCTTGTTGAGCGTCGTGAGATTTGTTTTAATGTAGTTTCTCATGTGACTGACATAGTGCCACTTGGAGCAGCCTCTCGCCCCTACCTGACCTCCAAACTGCTGGAGGGGGGGACCTTGATTGGGAACGCTAGTCCAGGAGAGGGATGTGGCAAGAGGGGAGGAGGGTCAAGGAGTGGGAGGTTCAACGAGAGGTGAGTCAGAGTAGGGGAAAAGGCCACAATTCGAAGGTCAGGGTGTTGGAGAGACCACAATGGTGAGGGTTGTGGGGGGGGAGAAGAATCTGCAGTGACCAGGAGGTTCAGGGGGACAGGATCGGTGGCAGGTAGGAGGTAAACTTAAGTAGAAAGTTACATTTTTCTTTCAAAGTAAAATAGTTTGAAAATATAAAAGTTATTTCATTTACCAGTGTATGAATTTAGCCATGTAGAATATTGCATCTTAAGTAAGTTTTGCATTATTCTGCTTTTAAAAAGTTTACTGGCATCAGTGCATTTTTAATTTCTTATATTTTCTTGGTTATTGGTTTATAAATGCTGTTTTTTTTTAAATTGTGTATGTGTATTTATTTTTAAGTATAATTGTGGTTTTGTTTTAGTTCCACACATCGCTCTGTAACGTTACACCATCCAGGAGTGGTGAGCAGTGATAATTTAGTGAAGAAGTCGATGTTGCTCTCTCACCGCAGGCTTTTTTGTTCAAGTGTCCTTTGGTTCAGAAATAGTGAAGATTATTGATGTGTAAGATCCAAAAGCACGATTTGATTAAGAACAGGAGAGTTCCTCTTTTGCCCTGGACAAAATTTATTCCTTAACCAACATCGCTAAAACCCCATTATCTGTCTCCTATTTCACTGGTGTTTTTGGGAGCTTGCTGTGTGTGAATTGGCTGTCATTTGACATACTTTACAACAGTGACTGCACGTCAAAAATACTTACTTTCCTGTGGTAGAGATGTCCTGAGGTCATGAAAGGGGGCAGGTGAGAAAATGCTGATGCTCTGGCCTGGTCACAGCTTAAACCAAAGACACAAAGTTATAATATGAATAAAGATGCATATTCCCTGTTTGTCTCACCGAGATCAGGAGGAGGAATCATGGCTGATTTTCACCCCCTTGGCCCCAGATGATAGACCCAGTAATTGAACCTGAGGACATTGCTGGTCTTTATTGAATATATCAATCAAGCAAGTCATGAGGAAGTGGTTTTTGAAGCATTTGGCTGAACCTGGTCTGTGTTGTATATTCTCTGAAAGCAGCCAGGAAGTTTCTTGGTTCACAGATCTGATAATATTTCTGACCATCAGACCAAACGTAATGGCTGTTGAAACCCACCTGCTGCTAAATGTTTGGAAGGGCTGCAATGGAGACCTCCCATCACCCAGGCAATTAGGCCCATTCAGAGCTTTGTTTGAGGTGAGTTCAGGAGGCTGATTGAGATTTCCCTGACTGCCTCTCTGGTGCGATGAGGGTGGTGGGGGATGGGGCGGGGTGGGGCTGGGGGGTGGCAGGGATGGTCAGATCAGCAGCAGGCTGGGGTCCCTGCAGATCTGCAGACGTTCCCTGCCTGTCTGGGTGGTGGGGGTTGGGTTGGGTTGGGGTGGGGCGGAGGAGTACAGCCAAGGGCCACCCTGCCCCAAACCCCCAATAAGGAGGAAAAAACAGTAAAAACTAGGCAATAAGGATATTGGCCCGAACTGGTCTTATATACCTTAAAAGGGAATACCAGTAAAACTGGGGAGATAAGAGTTCTGGTCCCAACTGTTATTTCCCTCCTGAGCGATGGCTTTGCTGCTTTCCCTGTAGTTGCTGAGAGGGAACAATCATGTCAAACTCGCTTCGTTACCTTTTCCTGTTTGGATCTCCAGCTACGAGAACTCTGCCCTATTCCCTTCATTGCACAGGGAAGATGCCTCCATGCTGAATGGGCGCTCCCATGTGAAAATCTGAATTGGTTTTCCCCTTCAGGCAGGTTCCTGACCCTGGACAAACCCGGCTCCTGTTTCTTATCCCTCATGGTGAAAATCCAGCCCCCTGGCCTCCCCGTGCGGACAGGACTCTCTGTATTTTACAAACGGGATGCTTCCTGGAGGCAGATAAATGCGGCCGGCCCCATTTTAGCTAATTATAAAGAGGGGACCCCAGCAGTGGGAACAGATACAGGAAAGGCTCTCTTCAGAAAAGGATGGGTTTTATACCAGCAGCGAATAGACAGTGATCTCTCCGAGCAGACAGAGCTGCAGATGTGATCAATATGGTGCTGGGCAGGTGGAACAAGCCTTAAATGGTTACAGCTTCCTGAGCAGCCAGCAATCCGACCTCTGGAAGTCAGGTCAAAGCAGGAACAGCCACTGCAGATTGCGTATAACACACAGGGTCATTATTTCTGAGGAAATCAATAGCAGCTTTATTCCTCGGAGATCTTGAATGGACAGGTCAGAATGACATGGACATGGAGCTCATTTGTTGCTCTGAGCTCACACAGTGACAGCTCAGCAGATTGATGTGAGGGGCACAGGTATAACACACTGCAGTTTTTGTGTGGTTTGCATTCCATTATTGCTTTCTTGCGGACAGGAAATGCGATTCGGGAATGCTTGTAAACTGCTTCTCAATTTTGTTTTTAATCTTTGTTGGACCATAAATATTTACCTCCTCACTTTTTTCCTCCAGTTCTGTGCTGAATTTGCTCTTTTCAGTTGGGGTCGTGGTTGGGCTGTTGTAGGTGACCCCTGTATCCCAGGGTTAGGGGAGCAGCAAGCTCAGCTAAGTTTCCGCTCGGGATTCCCACGCTGTGACCACTGCTGGAGAAACGCACGTACGCGACTGAGCAGGAAACTCCATCGAGCTTGGCATTGCTGCCATTGTGTTTTCAAATATCCTCCCAGATCATTACCTAGAGCCACTGTGGGGGGAGAACTGGCATTGGAGCGGGTATTGGTGGATGTGTCTCCCTTTGCAACTGTGTGGCAGTATCTTCAGGGGAGGTGGGAAAAGAGAACAGTTGAAACAGAAGTTCTTTTAGCTTGATGCGAATCTACATTTTACAAGTTAAGTAGAGATGGTGTTTCAAAGGATTTACAGCACAGAAACAACAGCTCCAAATCGGCATTAAAACTGCACATGAGCTTCCTCCCATCGCTCTTCACCTCCCCCCCCCGCCATCAGCATATCCTTCTACTCCTTTCTCCCTCATGTGTTTATCCAGCTTCCCCTTAAAATACAGACATTGCATTCACCTTAACCACTCCCTGTGGGAGCGAGTTCCACATTCTCACCACTCCCTGGGTAAAGAAGTTCCTTCAGAATTCCCAATTGGATTTCTTGGGGACTATCTTATATTGATGGCCCCTAGTTCCCATCTCTGTTGGGTAACTATTTTAAACAATGTATTTGAAAGCTCGGTGTTTTAATCCTTCAAAATGTTTTTGTGCAATATTTGACACTTTTAACAATCAGCCCCAAGTACCTCAATACAACCCCCATTTTGATCCTGTCCTTTTTTGCCATGTGCTGGTCTGAATCTTGTTTTTCATGTTTTTATCTTCGATCAGAGCTGTTCATTATTCTGCCATTGATACTCACTTTGGACCTTGGCCTTGTTGCTTCACGACAGCCATTACCACACCCTTTGCCTTTTATTCCATAACATCTTTGTCATTTAATCTCTTCCACCCTCTACCCTACCCCAGATCTTCCATATTCTTCTTGTTTCCCCACCCCCTTTTCAACAGCACATAACCCATCACATTTCTACCTCCCTTCAGTTCTGAAGAAGTTGTATTTGACTTGTAACGTTAACTCCGTTTCTCTCTACAGAGACGCTGCCTGACTTGCTGAGTATTTCCAGTTTTTATTTCAGATCTCCAGCATTTTGCTTTTATTCCCCGTGTGCCTCGATGTTCAGGGTTTACACAGGGGACTTTGTTGTCTTTAGTCAAACACATCTTGAACAGTGAAGTCAAAGAACCTTAAGCCAGTTCAATGAGATGTTTATTCCAGATTTCCTCCTTAGGAAATTTTCATTTGGATTTTTTTTAAATCGTATCAATTTCTCATCTGTTTTATCTTATTTTTTGCAACAGTTCAGAAACAGGATTTTTTTTTCCGTTACTCTTTCATGGGGTTTGGGTGTCACAGGCAAGGCCAGCATTTGTTGTCCACCCCTAATTGCCCTTGAACTGAGTGGTTTGCCACTCTATTGCAGAGGACAGTTAAGAGTCAACCACGTTGCTGTGGGTCTGGAGTCAGACCAAGGTAAGGACAGCAGATTTCCTTCCCTAAAGGACATTAGTGAACCGGGTGGGTTTTTACAACAATCATTTCATGGTCACCATTACAGATTATTCACACTCCACCAGCTGCCATGGTGGGACTTGAACCCATGTCTCCAACAGAGCCTGGGCCTGGGGATTACTAGCCCAGTGACATTACCACTCTGCCACCTTCTCCCCAATGCGATTTTAATTCCTGCAGAGTTTAAAAAGTAGCAAGCCAGGTAATCAGAAAACTAACCTCCAGTCTAATCCAGAAACCGTTCCCGCTCATTGGTCACTTTTAACAATTATTTTAGAAGGACTGTGTTTTGAAGTGGGTTAGAAATGTGGCAGCAGCCGACTGTACACGGCCCCGTCATAAATCAAACCTACCGCTCCATGAGGCTCAAACTCACACTATAAGGTCTCAGCATGGAAGGCTGCCATGTTATTTGGTTGTGTGCCCTGTCTCAGGGGATTAGTTAGTTAGTCCATTGTCATACATCAGTATCTCCACAAATGAAGGCGATGAGATGGGGCGGGGTGGGGTGGGGGGATCTGTTCCTTTGTGCCAGTCACAGCATCTTCCTGTTTGATATTATAGACACTGGGCAGCTGCACATTGTTCCATAGAAACATGTCAAATTCTGAGGGGGTTTGACAAGGTGGATGCTGGGAAGATGTTTCCTCTTGAGGAGTGAAGTGAAAGTCACCATAGCCCCAGAGGGCCATAGGCTGCTCTCTCTCTTTAGAGAGAGAGAGAGAGATCATATGCTCTTGATCTCGTGTGCAGTCTTGTGATATTCTACAGGTAATTGTAATTCAGTTAAGCAGGTGATACCTTTAGACAACCTCACTGTCTTTAGAGAGAGTGACTGGTGGTGAGCTTAACCTGAGTGTCACCATACCTCCGGCGAGGTTGAGAAGGCAGGGTGACCTCAGCCGGTACAGGAATTGAACCCACGCTGTTGGCATCACTCTGCATCACAAACCAGCCAACTGAGCTAACCGATCCACTTATGGGGGGGGTCTAGAACTAGGGGGCAGAGTTTAAAAATGAGGGCTCACCCATTTTAAGATGGAGATGAGGGGAAATTTCATCTGAGGGTCATTGGTCTTTGGAATTCTCTTCCCCAGAGGGCAGTGGAGGCTGGGTCATTGAATACATTCAAGGCCGAGTTAGACAGATTGTTTTACTGACAGGGTAGTTATGGGGAACAAAAGTGGAATTAAGTTCACAATCAAACCTGCCATGATCTTATTGAATGGTGGAACCAGCTTGATGGGCTGAATGGCCTCTGTTTCTTCTGATTGAATGTACCATTTCACCTCTTTTACTTGTGTTTTTCAGGCTAGTTTAGCTGCCAATAGACAGGGATCATCACCTAATGGGAATGTGTCACAGCAGCCGGTTTCTTCACAGACAACTGTGAGTAACAAGAAATGCAGAAGCTCTGATTTGTAGACAATGCTCTTTATTTACACAGAAGGTCACAGCTCACTGACAATTATCAGATGTGCAGGAGTAAGTAAGTCAAGACTGAAACGCTCTCCGCCAGTGCTAACTGGCAGTTTCAATCCGAGATCCACCATTGAATAGTATTTTTAGAAAAAGCCTTTGTCACGTGAACTCAATTAGAAAGAAAATCTTAAATTGTGGAACAGGTCAAGCCATTGATAAAAGACGTGTTAATTATGTTGTCCCACTAACTTACAATCTACAGCAGAGAAACAGGCCATTAGGGTCACCTGGCCTCTCCCAGAAGGAAAAACCAGTAAAAACTGGGAACTAAGAGTACTGGTCCGAACTTTTTTCCCTTCTGGGCTGCCGGTATTAATGCTCCATATGAACCACCTTCCATCCCTCTTCATCTCACCCTATCTGCATATCCCATCAGTAATGAGTCAAAATGCAATTGGAATCTCTTCATAATGACTGGTGGCAGTAGTTCTGTAGGAAATGGAGTGGTCCAAATGCAGAGTGACGGCAGTAATTCTGACATGCCACTGTTCCTGCTCATGATAGTGGTGATCCAGGGAAGAACTTCAGTCACTGCATGTGCTCAACAAAGTCTTCCAGTCACTTGATTTCACTCCTGAATACTGTGGTAGTCGGTAGAAATCCCACCTCAGTGGGTGGAGGGAAAAGAGAATTTGGAACTGTCAACTCCAAGGTCAAGGACTGGATGACAGTAGCTGAGAAGCTGATCATGTTGTTAAGATGTAACATGATTCACTGTGATGCATGAATCTTAGAAAAATGTGACATTTTTGCATGTACAGTGCTGGCCACTGGTAATTTCAATAGGATCTGGGGCTCCTTTTGTGACCTGTCTGCCCCTCTATGGACCTCCAGTGTTCCTTGCAGTGCCTCCACTACAACACTTGCATCATGAACTTTGTTTCTTCATAAAGGTGATTCATTAATGGTTAGGGGGTGAAAGTGATTACCAGCATTTTGTCATTTTTACTCTAACTCTACATTTCAAATGAATAACTGAATATGTTTACAGAATCAAATGGTTTCTAACTATCAATCAAGGCTGGGACTGTATTTGAATTGTTTTCAGAGTTGATGTCACTGGGATTGTGTCAGTTAATAATCTGGATGTTCAGAGTTGGAATATAAAATGACCATCAGTTGCCACATTCACCCTATGAGCTCAAACCTGGTGACTTTAGGTCAGCCAAAACTCTGCTGCCTGTGTCTAGTCTTTCACAAAGTCCCGTTCACTTCTCACCCGTGCTCACTGACCTACACTGGCTCCCGGTCACGCAACGGCTGGATTTTGAAATTCTCATCCTTGTTTTCAAACCCCTCCAGGCCCTCGCACCAGCCTGCCTATCCCTGTAATGTCCTCCAGCCCCACAGCCGCCTGAGATCTCTGCGCTCCAATTCTGGAATCACACATCCCCGATTTTAATCGCTCCACCAATAGCAGCTGTGCCTTCAGTGGCTGAGGTCCCAAGCTCTGGAATTCCCTCCCTACATCCGTCTGTCCCTCTACCTCGCTTCCCTCCTTTAAGACACTCTTTAAAGCTTACCTCTTGGACTAAGCTTTTGGTTGCCTGACCTAATATCTCCTTATGTGTCTGGATGTCAAATTTTGTTTTGTAATGCTCCTGTGACGCACCGTGGGAGGCTTGATTACATTAAAGGTGCTAGATAAATACTAGAGATAAAAACAAAAAACTACGTGAGGACTCGAAACGTCAACTCTTTTCTTCTCCGCCGATGCTGCCAGACCTGCTGAGTTTTTCCAGGTAATTCTGTTTTTGTTTTAGATAAATACTAGTTGCTGCTGTTGTTGTTATGCAGGAGCTGTGACTTCCATTTCTAACTTTTCACAACCATCTCTCGATTTATTTCTCTGGCTGGAATACGCAGAGATGTGATATTTTTGTTGACTTTTTTTCACATTATCACCTCCCACCATTAAATACCACCCACTGTCCTCCCCACCCCTCCGGCCAAACCTTGCACATTGAAGAGTTGCACTTGTTGCAAAAACATGTGTGGGAGCCTATTCTACACAATAGGATTGTAGCCCATCCTTTGAGGAGAGCAGGTTAGTGAACATTCCTGGCTTAGCCTCCCATTCACCAGGCTTCTTTCATGAAATATTTTCGCAGCTCTCCAGATCAAATTGTGGTTAAGTGTGGAGCTGGGCTATACACAGAGTATGGTGATGGTTCATCAAAGACCGATCTCAAGGCAGGGGTAGAGACACTGCAGTTGAACTGGAGAGGAGACCAGGATTTTCACATTGTTAGTATTCAGTCCAAAAGTGGATGTGGAATCAGGACACAATGACATGAGAACACTCTCTGCCCAGGATGTCACAGGGAACAGCCACTGAGCTAACAGCTTCAGGAGAGGCTGGAGGAAATATTTTGATTTGTTTTTCTCATAAAGCCACTTTTATTTTTTCAGCGCGGGTGTGGAGATGGGAATATAGATGCGAACTTTGCTGGAAAATTTCCTCGGGGATTTTTCCAATCCACCCACTCCTCCCCCAAACATGTCAGCAGAGATTCAGGACAAAGCGCTTAAAGAATTGTTTCCCCTGACTTTCTGCTGAAGCGAATGGCAGGAGGAGGGGAGAATGCACCCTGGAAAATCTCAAGTCATTTGCAAACAAGAGCTTTGAGTCAGGAGCCAACGGAAGGTCTAATTAAAGTTTGAATTTGCATTTGTAGTGGTTGTTCTTGAAGCCCTGCAATTGAATTCTGTTTGCCATTAAAATGTTAATGGAAAGCATCTTTGTTTCTTTGATTTAGATTAACCTTGCTACATCCCCTGCTGCTGCTCAGTTGATCAGTCGTGCTCAAAGTGTTAACTCTGCAGCTGCCACAGGTATTGCTCAGCAGGCAGTTCTACTGGGAAACTCCACAAGCCCGGCTCTAACCGCCAGCCAGGCACAGATGTACCTCCGGGCTCAGATGGTAAGCAGCAACCTGGTGCGTACTTTAAGAAGTATTGTACTTATAATACAATGTCAAACACGTATCATCTTTATGGACGGCACATGTGGTCTCAGGATAAGTGGTGATTAATCACTGGCTGATGACACAAGGTCATTCCCTTTGAAGATTAACTTGGCAAACGTATAATTCAGACGTTATCTATAACCTTTGATCCTTTATGGCCATGCTGTAGGGAGCCGATTAATATTCTTCCCAATTATATTCCAGCCTGAGCATTTTTATTTCCTGCCGTGGGCTCTGAGGAGACATTTATCAGGGAAGCAAGTCTGTGAAGAATAATTCAAAGCCTGATTTGAGCTGAATGTTCATTTGGGATCTCATGAGTAATCTGGCCCTGAGACAAACTCAGCCTTGTCCAGCTGGTTAGCTCATGATAATTACAAAAGCACATTAATTGGTTAATATGGTAACTAGCTAATTTACTTCGTCTAGTTAATAGGAAATCTGAGACAGTTATAGATAGTAGGCCCTAGCCAGAAGGTCAGATGTAACGAGGTGCACTTCGTATTGCTGCCTTGTTTAAAATAATGCAAAAATGGCATGACCAAAACTGGCAATAACGTGGTGCCCAGCCCAGTATCCACTTGTAGTAATGTATCTACCCATCCACTAACTGCCCGCCCCATCTCTCCTAAAGGTGTGACTCGTTGCTGAGTTAAGGTTCCAAGAATATTAATCACCGAACAGCACCACTCCCAAGTGGGCATTATTTGGATGTGAGCCTCGTCATGTGTTTGGGATGTCAGCCCCATACTCCCCACCCCACCCCCTCGCTAACATCTGCACATATTTATCTCCAGCAAGGGCTCCTGAATCACCTTTGCTGATTATTACCTTCCCTAATTCCGGAACGCTCAGGTCTATTGGAGGAGCACCCTGACCACTGTCCCAGCTGAGCTAATGGACACAGATTTGAATCTGGGATTTTCCTGCTGTATACAGTTCAGTAACTGTTGGCTGGATAAACCTGCTAGCCTGTGAAGCCTGCACTGAACCCATGCAGTCAAATGACCATTGGAAACCCCACCAAAGCACACCGAGCAGAAGCTGTTAGATTCCATCCACATTTTGTGCTCAGCTAGTTGTTCCCAGCTGGTGAAATGTCTGTCATCACTGGTGACCCACGTTTGAAAGAGTTTCCCCTCTATGACAGGCTCACACCTGGTACCTGGCCACACGAATAGAGCAGAACAGGAGCAGGGCTCAGAGGGTGCACTTGTCAGGGAGTCGCAGGTGAGTGTATGTAAAGATACACTCCCTACAATGAGGGTCCAAACATGTAGCTGCCCCTCGTGATCTAACCCAGCCAATCTCCATCGAGGACACCTCAAACTCCTTTGCCTCTCCTCCTCAGCTGGTTGAAGAAACCCACTGTTTTTCCCAAGAACACTGTTCTGTCCAGATGGATTCCATTTATTGTTAATGATATTTAAATGGTGTTGGTCAATTTGGAATCTGTAAGAATCGGTGAGAGTGTCAATGTTGAGTCTACTCATGTATTTTTGAATTGGAGCCCAGGTGAATGTTTTGTTGCTCAGATCTTGGTTCCACTAAAAGCTGCATGGCTTCAGTCTTCACTGCCTTTTCTGTTGCTGCCGATGACATCATTGCATTGGGGGCATCTTCCAGTCCCTGGTCTTTCCAACTGCTGATCCGCCAGGAGAGCCCAGCTCCCGCTGCTGATCAACCAGGAGAGCCCAGCTCCCGCTGCTGATCAACCAGGAGAGCCCAGCTCCCGCTGCTGATCCGCCAGGAGAGTCTAGCTCCTGCTGCTGATCCACCAGGAGAGTCCAGCTCCCGCTGCTGATCCACCAGGAGAGTCCAGCTCCCGCTGCTGATCCACCAGGAGAGTCCAGCTCCCGCTGCTGATCCACCAGGAGAGTCCAGCTCCCGCTGCTGATCCACCAGGAGAGTCTAGCTCCTGCTGCTGATCCGCCAGGAGAGTCTAGCTCCTGCTGCTGATCCGCCAGGAGAGTCCAGCTCTCGCTGCTGATCAACCAGGAGAGTCTAGCTCCCGCTGCTGATCAACCAGGAGAGTCTAGCTCCCGCTGCTGATCAACCAGGAGAGTCCAGCTCCTGCTGCTGATCCGCCAGGAGAGTTTAGCTCCCGCTGCTGATCAACCAGGAGAGTCTAGCTCCCGCTGCTGATCCACCAGGAGAGTCTAGCTCCTGCTGCTGATCCGCCAGGAGAGTTTAGCTCCCGCTGCTGATCAACCAGGAGAGTCCAGCTCCTGCTGCTGATCCACCAGGAGAGTCTAGCTCCTGCTGCTGATCCACCAAGAGAGTCTAGCTCCTGCTGCTGATCCACCAGGAGAGTCTAGCTCCTGCTGCTGATCCACCAGGAGAGCCCAGTTCCCGCTGCTGATCAACCAGGAGAGTCCAGCTCCCGCTGCTGATCCACCAGGAGAGTTTAGCTCCTGCTGCTGATCAACCAGGAGAGTCTAGCTCCTGCTGCTGATCAACCAGGAGAGTCCAGCTCCCACTGCTGATCAACCAGGAGAGTCTAGTTCCTGCTGCTGATCCGCCAGGAGAGTCTAGCGCCTGCTGCTGATCCACCAGGAGAGTCTAGCTCCTGCTGCTGATCTACCAGGAGAGTCTAGCTCCCTCTGCTGATCAACCAGGAGAGTCCAGCTCCCGCTGCTGATCCACCAGGAGGGTCCAGCTCCCGCTGCTGATCCGCCAGGAGAGTCTAGTTCCCGCTGCTGATCCACCAGGAGAGTCTAGCTCCCACTGCTGATCCACCAGGAGAGTCCAGTTCCCGCTGCTGATCCACCAGGAGAGTCCAGCTCCCGCTGCTGATCCGCCAGGAGAGTCTAGTTCCCGCTGCTGATCCACCAGGAGAGTCTAGCTCCCGCTGCTGATCCACCAGGAGAGCCCAGCTCCCGCTGCTGATCCGCTAGGAGAGTCCAGCTCCCGCTGCTGATCTACCAGGAGAGTCTAGCTCCCGCTGCTGATCCACCAGGAGAGTCTAGCTGCAACTGTTGATTGCTTCGTTGCTAATGAGAGGAAATATGATCTCGAAAAATGATTTCATATAAAGATGAAAAGGCAATTTCTGATTTTTCTCTCCTCCTCTCCCTGATTAGTTTAATTCCCTCGCTAGGATATTGTCGTCATCCTTTGGTACCACATCCAAGTGACTATTATTCATGCGCAGGCAGTAATGATGAGAGGCAATGCCAAAGCAGAGTGTTGCAGTCCTCTCCTCTCCCAGTCCATATTTATGTCTGTGATAACCACAAGGATCAGAAGCGGGAAACCTGGCCCATTGTCTTTTCCCTAACTCAGCCGCTGCAGCCAATCACGGCGTCTGTACCGTTGCTCCAATGGAAAGCGTCCTTAAGAAATAACGGCCGATGACTTCCGTGACTCTTGCAAACAGGTTGAAGTATAACAATCTGAGCTCCTGCCCTCGCTCCACCCACTCCTGCAGTCTCCTCAGGGACCTGTCTGGAATCGGAGCACAGGGTCATTCGAATGATCAGGATGTGTGATAACGCCACACAGATGCCTGACCCATCGAGCCATGGAATCTCAGACCTGCACCCAACATGTCTTAGAGAGGGAACGTAAACCTTTTAACTTGAACCAAAGCATGGTTGCAGCACAGAAGGCAGCCATTTGACCCACCCTCTCTGCGCTGGTTCTCTGCAAGAGTAATTCACCTAATCCCACTCCCCTGCAATTTTCTTTTCTCTTCAAGTATTGATCCAATTCTCTTTTGAAAGCCATGATTGAATCCGCCTCCACCACACTCTCAGGCAGTGCATCCTAGATCCTAACTGCTCACCGTATTGGTGGGGGGAGGGAAGTTTTGCCTCATGTCGCCATTGCTTCCTTTGCAGTCATCTTAAACCTGTGCTCTCTGGCTCTTGAGCCTTCCACCAATGGGAACAGTTTCTCCCTTTCTACTCTGTACAGACCACTCATGATTTTGCACACCTCTATCAAACCTTCTCTCAATCTCCTCTTCTCCAAGGAAAACAGCCCCAGCTTCTCCAATCAATCAGTTGTAGGAAGGGAATTTGACATTCCCACAGGGAATGTTTGCTGAACCATTAGAAAGTAGACCCACAACAGAACCCAGGTCTGGATAGAAAAGGTGGGATAATGAATTTCCCACCACATTCCACCCCCCACCCCAATATTGGATATTAGGTGTTGAATTAAGTGGTTTCCTGATAATGGTTCCTCTCAATTCCAATTTACCACGACAACTCTACAAGAATTCTCTCTAACCCCACCCTCCACCAGTCCCAGTTTCTAATTAGTTCTTTAAAACTCTTTTTCTGTGCATTGATTCTGGCCCCAGTAAGCAGACAGTTAAGGTCACAACCTGCTTCACGCACACTATCGATTGATAAGTGTCTGTGCTTCATTTGGTAGTATTTCTCCACTTGCTGGTACTGGTTACATTAAGGAGAGAGTGGGGAGCAGGTGTCGGGCAAATAGATTCACGGCCCTCTTGGGTAAAGAAGGAAAAAAAAACTCAGCCTGGCTCATAAACCTTACATGTCTGCACTGGAGCGTGTGCATGTTTGCATACTGGTTGATAACAGGATGAAGTGTGACAGTAATGCTAGCTCCAGCTTTGCTCCAGCGGTCCCAAACACTCAGGTTACACTTGAAGAGCCACACGGGCGAGGTACCAGAGATCACTTAGTGCTTGCGGGAGTTGGTTGCTGTAGAACTGCAACAACAACTTGCATTCACACAGCACCTTTAATAGAGTAACAAGTCCCAAGGTGCTTCACAGGAGTGTTATCCAACAGAGTTTGATGTCAAGCCACTGGCGGAGGTATTAGGCCAGATGGCCAAAAGCTTGGTCAAGGAAATGGGTTTTAAGGAGTGTCTTAAAGGAGGAAAGTGAGATAGAGAGGCGGAGCGGTGTAGGGAGGGAATTCCAGAGCTCGGGACCTCAGCCACTGATGGCACAGCCGCCAATGGTGGAGCGATTAAAATCGGGGCAGCTCAAGAGGCCAGAACTAGATGTGTGCAGAGATTTCAGTGGGTTGTGAGGCCGGAGGAGATTACCCACATGGGGAGGTTGGGGCCATGGAGAGATTTGAAAACAAGGATAAGAGTTTTAAAATCAAGGCATTGCTTAACCGGGAGCCAGTGTAGGTCAGCAAGCACGGGGTCATGAATGAGCAGGATTGGGTTCGAGTTAGGACTTGGGCAGCAGAGTTTTGGATGGCCTCAATTTTCCAGAGAGTAGAATATGTGAGGCCAGGAGGGACGGTCAGGTCTGGAGGTAACAAAGGTATGGATGAGGATTTCAGCAGCGGATGAGCTGAGTTGGGGCTGATTGATGTTACAGAGGTGGAAATACATGTTTTTAGTGGCGGCATGGGTATGTGACCAGAAGCTCATCTCAGGGTCAAATATGACACCAGTGTTGTGAATTACATCCCAGAGACGGGGCCTGTAGAATAACAAGTCATTTCCTTGAGGAGAGAAGCTGAGAACATTGGCATTAAATTGTTAAAAATGGAGAAAGCAGATTTGCTACTAATGTAGCAGCTAACTAAATTTAATCTTCCATTCACACCGCCTCCAACTCAAATCTAAATATTCCGACATCACACTGCGCACCAATGAGACGCATCAACTACCGAACATCAAAACTGCCTATAAATATCTGGGCGACATTCAGAATCTCTGGAGTTTTGCACCACCTGTGCTTCCTCAGACGTAGCCTGAGTACAGTCCAGAATCGGCAGGTTACTAAAGCAGCAGTTGGCAACACCAAGCCCTGGTCTGATTGTCCAAGCCCTCACTGCTTCAATGCATTGATGGCTCCTATTGTGGCCTGTCACTGGAATTCCACTCGGTCTCCTCCAGCCACCATCTTGATTGGTTTTATTTCGATGGCTTGTGCTTCTGTGTTGCTTTTTATAATTTGTGCTGAGGGAGGTGGATGAAACCTCTTTAATTGATTGGTTCAAATGCCTTCCTTGCTCTTCTTAAAAAAAAATCCTAGAAAAAAACAAAAACCAATAGTGGATGTTTATTATGGGGGTGGGAGAGTAAAGGAAATCTTATTTCCATGTATTTGCACATTGCAGCTAGGTGATCTTATTGAGAACTCATGTTGAATTATGAGATGGGTTTACACGCGCGCACACTAACTCACCTCCTGACTCCCCAAAGCCTGTCCACCATCTACAAGGCACAAGTCAGGAGTGTGATGGGATACTCTCCACTTGCCTGGATGAGGGCAACTCCCACAACATTCAAGAAGCTCAACATCATCTATGGCAAAGCAGCCCCGCTTGATTGGCACCCGATCCACAAACATTCACTCCCTCCACCCCCGACGCACAGTAGCAGCAGTGTGTGTACCATCTACAAGATGCACTGCAGGAATTCACCAAGGCTCCTACAGCACCTTCTAAACCCATGACCACTACCATCTAGAAGGACAAGGGCAGCAGATACATGGGAACACCACCACCTGGAAGTTCCCCTCCAAGCCACTCACCATCCTGACTTGGAAATATATCACCGTTCCTTCACTGTCGCTGGGTCAAAATCCTGGAACTCACTTCCTAACAGCACTGTGGGTGTACCTACACCACATGGACTGCAGCGGTTCAAGAAGGCAGCTCACCACCACCTCCTCATGAGGAACTAGGGATGGGCAATAAATACTGTACACAATAAAGTGAAACAATACCGTGCATTGCAAAAACTGGCTGCATACAACAACAACATTTTAAAAGGAACTTTGCTCCTCTGCTGTAACTTGTATGGGTCCCCCTGTTAACTACAATTAAATACCAGTAAGCAGCCCACATCCCATGAATGAATAAAACAAACCACACACCCGCATGCACCTGCGTGTGCACACGCACCTCTGTACACACGTGTGCACACACTTCCACACACATGCACGCGCAAACACGTGTGAATGTGGAGCACTGACAGGCCGGAATCGGCAGTGATGCCTCCCATGCTTAGGAATACATAAGAACATACGAACCAGGGGTGTGAGTGGCCCACTTGGCTCCTCGAGCCATCACTCAGTGACCCGGCTCACTTGCATGACAACCAGCTGCTTGGCTGAGGGTCAATAGCATCAGTGGAACAATTCCTCAACATGAGTTAGCATCTTCAGTGAGGAGCGGGAACAATCGATTCAAGGTGAGAGGGGCTGCATTGTGAGGGTGCTTAACTAAATACCAAAATGTTTCTTGGCCACCCACTATCGGCTCAATTCAGCTCTGAGAAGCAGCAGAGCTTCAGGTACCATCCACCTCCTCTCCAGTTCAGCTAGTTGTGTGCCCTGTTGTCTACAAGGTAAGACTGTGTTAGCCATCTGACAAACTCTGTTCTTTTCTGCCCAAGGCACCTTTTGGTAAGGTAAAAGGCAACACATTTCATGTAATTTTCAGGCACAGCAAAGTAACCTTGTGCAAGTAGCTAGGACCCTAGGACGTGCTGTTCCTTTATCCCCTCAGCTCATTTTCACGCCCACTGCCACAGTCGCTGCTGTACAGCCCGAGGTCACCGTCTCTTCAGCGAACCAGCAATCAGCTGCTGCACAGGTCAGTTCACAACCACCACCGCTCGGTACTTTTTAAAGCAGGTTTTGGAATCGTGCGCTAAGTGTTTTAGGACTGTTTTCAGGAGAGAGTTACCAACAGACCAGGGGAAAGTCTGCCTCAAAGCCGTGCGATTTAATGTGTTATAAATGTGATGAGATTGCCCTGCCTTGATGGTGAATGACCACTGCCCAGAACATTTTAGAATGATTTGTTCCTGAGATGTGGGTGATACCGCAAAGGCTGCATTTTATTTGCCTGGCCCCTCGAGCGATTGCTTTATAACTTGGCTGTGAATTCTGGCTCAGAGAATAGCACTCTTGCCCCGGAGTCAGAAGGGTCCACACCCCATTCCTGAGATTTTTTCCCATAGTCCAGGCTGACACTCCGTTCATTCAGACGAGTCGTTAAACTGAGGCCCTGTTGTCCTGTCAAGTGGAGGGAAAAAATGTCGTGATGCTACTTTGAAGAAGATCGATGGGTGTGAACACTCGATCTGGACAATATCAGACTCCTTTCATTAAACGTATCTACGGGGATTCCTGGACTAATCTTTCTGAGCATCTTCAGTGAGATCTTTGAGATCAGTCACTACAATTAATTTTTCTAACGCACGGGCCTAACAGTGAGGCACAGTGTGGTAATATCACTGAACTAGTGATCTAGAGGCCTTGAGGGCACAGGTTTAAATCCCAGCACAGCAGCTGGTAGAATTCAAATTCCATTAATAAATCTGGAATTGAAGGCTAGTCTGAGTAATAATGACCATGAAGCTATAATCGATTGTTGTAAAAAAAAACCCATCAGGTTAACTAATGTCCTTTAGGGAAGGAAATCTGTCAACCTTACCTGGTCTGGATGGACAATAAATGCTGGTCTAGCCAACGACGCCCACATCCTATGAACAAATAGGAAAGGATTTTTTTTTCTAACTTGCATTGATAACTACCAGCTCTCCGGCAGCAGTAACCCGCTGACCATCCAGAATGGGAGCCTTGGCTGCTTTCTGTCCCTTTCTTAATTCAGAGACACTGAAGCCATCTGCATGCAGGCTGAACTCTTCATCAAAGAGGCAGCATTTAAGGAGCTTCTTAAGGGAAGAAAGCGAGGTAGAGAGATGGAGATGTTGAAGGAGGGAACTCCAGAAGCTTTAAATCCTTAGCAGCCGAAGGCACAGCTACCAAATGTGAACCAATTGATAAATAGTGAAAAATTGTTTCCATTGTTTAGCAAACCAGTAACAAAGGAACAGAGATTCTGGATTAACATTGACAAGAATCAAGAGCAAAGTTGGAAGAGAGCTTTTTATACCCCTTTACTAGAATTTTCAACCACCCATGATGATTGAGACAGGCAATTATATCATTAAATAATGATTTATACAGGCCGAATACTAAAGGTTATGGGATTCGAGTAGGTTGCTGCAATTGTAGAGCTAGCAATGGCGCAGAAATGACGGGCCAAACAGACGCCTGGAAGGTACCGGGCAGGCCTTGGTCTGTGGTAAGTACCATGTATACGGTTGCACAATAAAACAAAATGATACCGTGCATGGCAAAAACTGGCTGCACACAACGACAAAATTTTAATAGGAACTTTGCTCCTGTGCTGTAACTTCTGTTAACTACAATTAAATATCATTAAAAGCAGCCATTATTTGAGATTCTGCTGCTAAGGCTGCTGTATTCCTCCAAGTAAGGGCTACGTATTCCATCACACTTCTATCTCGAGCTGTTGGAGAGACTTCTAAGGTGCAGGTTACACAGTCTCCACTCTGCTCTCAAAGTGTGGCTGGTATGGCTGATGATTCTGGGACGTGGTAAACCCGAGGATGTTGATGGTGGTCATCCCAATGGCGATGGTGCGGTCAAAGGGGACAGGGTCTTTTCTTATTGGAGATGATTGTTATTTGGTCCTTAATGTGGCACACACGTTGCCTCCCACTTGTCAGCCCAGACCTGCGTTTTGTTGTGATCCTCCCTGTCCAATGGAGATCTGAACCTTGCTGCCTGTCTCGGGTTCGATCCCCAGACTCGGCTTATCATTTGACTTTAGACGGAGGGGAAAAGGGTTAACGAGGCTGAAATGCCGAGGTGTACCTGCCCCTGATCTCTATCACTGACCCTGTCAAAGCTTGCAGGGTCAGGCGGGGGGTCATCTGCTTTACCTGGCCGGTAAAGAGTGTCTCGTGACTCTGTCCGCAGAGGAGCAGGAATTCTCTTGGATTTGTTTATTACACCGTATTTCCAGCACAGACACAGGACGTTGGACCCAGCTGGTCCATGGCAGTGTTCATGCTCCACACAAGTCTCCTCCCACGCTAATTAATCTCACCCTATCAGCAGAACCTTCTATTCCTTTGTCCTGCATGTGTTTATCCAGCTTGCTCCTCAATGCATCCCTGCTATTTGCCTCAGCCACTCCCTGTGGTAGAGAGTTCCACATTCTTCCCCCTCTCTCGGTTAACTGGAGAGAGGCAGCCTCCCAGCAAGTGGGTTTTTTTTTTTTTTTTTTTTTTGTAAAAATATACTTTATTCATAAAAATCTTCAATCACATTCAAAACCATTTCAAAAACAACATTACAAGGGTACAATCCAGGTTAAACTTTTACAAAATGTATCACCAGGTGCATCAGTACAAACAATATTACAGTCATTTACAGCCTTTCATTTTGATCTGTACAGCCCGAGGGGCTCTAAACAGTTCCCAGTCTCTCGGTGCGCTGTGGTAGAAAGGTCTTAGACAGCGACCCTTCCCCATTGCGCCTTTGCGGCAGCTGCCCCAAGCTTTAGTGCGTCCCTCAGCACGTAGTCCTGGACTTTGGATTGTGCCAGTCCGCAACAATCGGTCGGGGACAACTCTTTGTGCTGGAAGACCAACAAGTTTCGGGCAGACCAAAGCGCGTCTTTCACCGAGTTGATGATCCTCCAGCTGCAGTTGATGTTTGTCTCGGTGTGTGTCCCTGGGAACAGACCGTAGAGCACAGAGTCCTGTGTCACAGAACTGCTCGGGATGAACCTCGACAGCAACCACTGCATCTCTCTCCAGACTTTCTTTGCAAAGGCACAATCCACAAGGAGGTGAACAACGGTCTCTTCCCCACCACAGCCACCTCGAGGGCATCGTGCAGAGGGGGTGAGACTCCTGGCGTGTAGGAAGGATCTGACGGGGAGGGCCTTTCTCACCACCAGCCAAGCTACGTCTTGGTGCTTGTTGGAAAGTTCTGGCGATGAGGCATTCTGCCAAATGACTTTGACAGTCTGCTCGGGGAACCATCCCACAGGGTCCACCCTCTCCTTATCCCTCAGGGCCTCTAGGACGTTACGTGCTGACCACTGCCTGATGGACTTGTGGTCAAAGGTGTTTTTCTGCATAAATTTTTCCACCAGGGACAGGTGGTACGGCACGGTCCAACTACTTGGAGCGTTCCGCGGCAGCGTGGCCAGACCCATCCTTCGCAACACCGGGGACAGGTAGAACCTCAGCACGTAGTGACACTTGGTGTTTGCGTACTGAGGGTCTACGCACCGCTTGATGCAGCCGCACACAAAGGTGGCCATCAGTATGAGGGCGATGTTGGGCACGTTTTTTCCCCCTTTATCTAGAGGCTTGTACATCGCGTCCCTGCAGACACGATCCATTTTCGACCTCCAGATAAAGCGGAAGATGGCTCGAGTGATCGCCATCGCGCAGGAGTGTGGAATGGGCCAGACCTGCGCCACGTACAGCAACAGCGAGAGTACCTCACACCTGATGACCAGGTTCTTACCCGCAATGGAGAGGGAGCGTCGCTCCCACATGCCCAGTTTCCTTTTCACCATAGCCACTCGCTCCTTCCAGTTTCTAACGCATGCCCCGGTCCCTCCGAACCATATCCCCAGCACCTTCAGGCCGTCAGCCCTGACAGTGAAGGGGACAAAGGATCGGTCAGCCCACTTCCCAAAGAACATGGCCTCGCTCTTCCCACGATTTACCTTGGCTCCCGAGGCCAGTTCGAACTGGTCGCAGACGTGCATCAGTCTGCGCACCGACAGCGGATCCGAGCAGAAGACGGCGACGTCGTCCATGTACAGGGAGGCTTTTACCTGAGTGCCTCCACTGCCTGGGATCGTCACTCCTCTTATGCCCGGATCCTTCCTGATGGACTCGGCAAAGGGTTCTATGCAGCACACAAAAAGGACAGGCGAGAGAGGGCAGCCCTGCCTGACTCCAGATTTAATCGGAAAGCTATCTGTTTCCCACCCATTGATTGAGACTGCGCTACTGATGTTAGTGTAGAGCAGTTGGATCCAATTTCGAATTCCCTCCCCAAACCCCATTTTGGAGAGCACATCCCCCATGTAGGTGTGCGATATTCTGTCAAAGGCCTTCTCCTGATCCAAGCTGATGAGGCAGGTATCCACACCCCTGTCCTGTACATAGGCAATCGTATCCCTGAGCAGCGCCAGGCTGTCAGAGATCTTCCTGCCTGGCACAGAGCAGGTCTGGTCAGGGTGAATCACCAATTCCAGAGTGGATTTGACCCGGTTGGCGATGACCTTGGACAGAATCTTATAGTCCATATTCAACAGTGAAATGGGTCGCCAATTTCTAATTTCCTCCCTTTCCCCCTTGTGCTTGTAGATGAGGGTGATGATGCCTTTCCTCATGGATTCTGACATGCTGCCGGCCAGGAGCATACTCTCGTACACTTCTAGCAGGTCTGGGCCGATCAAGTCCCACAGAGCCGAATACAACTCCGCCGGCAGGCCGTCGCTTCCGGGGGTTTTACTCTTCTCGAAGGACTCGAGGGCCTTAGTCAGTTCGTCAGGGGTTAGCGGTTTGTCTAGGCTCTCCCGAGTACTGTGGTCTAGGACCTCCGTGATAGAGGACAGGAAGGACTGGGAGGCCGTGCTGTCCGTGGGCTTCACGTCATACAGTCCGGCATAAAAGGATTTGCTGATCCTCAGAATGTCGGACCGTGATGACTTTACTGAGCCGTCTTCTTCCTTCAGGCTGCTGATCACAGAGCGCTCTCTGTGTACCTTTTGGAAGAAGAAACGTGAGCACGTCTCATCCTGCTCCACGGAGCGGACTCTGGAACGGAAGATGATCTTGGAGGCCTCCGAGGCAAAGTGCGAGGCTTGCTGGCCCTTCACCTCTTGGAGCTCCTCCTTGACATCGACCCCCATCGACTGCAGCCGGAGCAGATTCTGCATCTTTTCCTGGAGTCGGGACATTTCCCTCTGTTCCTTTCTAGCTTTCTGGGTGCCTTTGAGGATGAAAAACCTCTTGATGCTTCCCTTGATCACTTCCCACCAGTGTGTCAGGGACTCAAAGAGGGGTTTCACGGTTCTCCAACCTTTGTAATCCCTCTTGAGCTCCTCAATGTTCTCTGGGGTCAGCAGTTGCACATTTAGCTTCCATGCCCCCCTGCCCACCCTCAGGTCTTCCTCCAAGTGGCAGTCCGCCAGTAGGAGGCAGTGGTCAGAGAAGAACACCGGCTTGACCTCGGTGGATCTGACTGTGAATGCACGGGACACAAACAGGAAGTCTATCCTGGAACGAATGGACCCGTCTGGCCGCGACCAGGTGTATCTACGCTGCGCTCCGTCTGCAGGGTTGCTGAAGACGTCGTGCAGCTTGGCATCCTTAACTGTTTCCATCAGGGATCTGGACGTAGCGTCCAATCTGCTTCCGGCCCTGCCGGATCGTCCAGCCGCATCGATGATGCAGTTGAAGTCCCCGCCCAGAATGACCGGCCTGGAGGTCGCCAGCAGCAGTGGGAGCTGCTGAAAAACCTCCAGCCGCTCAGCCCCTTGTGCCGGGCCGTACACGTTAATTAACCGGAGTGGAGCGTTCTTGTACATTACGTCTGCTACCAGGAGTCGCCCGCCCACCACCTCCTTGACCTCGGAGACGGTGAAGTTGCCTCCCCGCAGCAGAATACCCAGGCCGGAGGAACGAGAGTCGTTTCCGCCCGACCAGATCGATGGCCCGTGGGACCACCATCGTGACCATTGCCTGTAGGAGCTGAGGTGCGGTATCGCACACTCCTGCAGAAACAACAGGTCAGCTTTGACCTTGGCTAGGTAGTCCAAGGTCGCAACACATCGCGTAGTAGATTTAATGCTACGCACATTTATGGATACAATCTTTAAACCCATATTAAAGCATTTATTCTCCTACCAAACCCACTGTCTCTGAGAGTCCCAGACCTTTAGTCTGCTCCTTCATACCCGTAGTGAGCTCAAATTCCTTCACTTTGGATGGGCTGAGGTAGATCTCCTTGGCCGTGTTCTGCTCCAGTGGCATCTGGAGGTTCACGTAGTGAGCGGATTTTGAGATGACCTTTGCTGGAGAAGCTTCTCCAAAACTCACCAGTGGGTTTAGTGCTGCAAAATCGATCAACCACATTGTGATGGCAAACCCAAGGATTGCACAGAGTTCAGACTCTATTGTCCATCCTGGGCACCTAAACATAGCCATGGCTTATGTAAATATACGGAGGATGTGCGTGCTCAGACCTGTGCTCGCAGTATATTGTAAATGGAATGGCTGAGAGTGGAGCTTTGCTCGAGTTCTGGCTCTGTGAGTAGCAGCCGGCAGGGGGGAGATAGTAAAATGCAAATGAATTCTGTAACTGCCAATCTGAGGTCCGATTTAAAAACGGTACCTTTAGCCTGTCCCGCCTGCCTCTTCTCACAACACATGGGACAGGCCTGCGCTGGGAAATGTAAGATAAAGCTGGCTGCAAACCAGAATGGAACAGAAATCGTTGGCGAGATTTCCGCCTTGGCTGCCTCCTGTGCTGCTGACTCTTATCCCTGTTCCAGGAGGAGACAGTGGGCGGGATTTTCCAGCGATCCCATCCTGCCATCGGGATGGTCCGGTCCGGCCAGAGGGCTGGGCCGCCGAGTCTCCCGTGGCACAGCAGGACCGGAAAATCCCAGCCAAGGTCTCAGCCGCTGGTGATAACGTCCCTGTTGGTAACCTCAGAACCACCTCGCTAAATAATAAAAACCAGCGTATTTGCAGCCCCTGCTGCTTCCCACTTGTAAAAATGGGATCCCGCCTAAGATGTACCGTCTCCATCTCCTGGGAAAATCCCATCAGACTCATGGTTATCGCCTTTGATAGTTTTGCACTTTTAAAATTTAAAATATTTCGTTTGACAATAGTTTCGAATTTACCCAATTTTTTTGAGTTAAAAAATCAAATCTTTCTTTTTCCGAATGTGGTTAATTTTAAGCGAGGATTTTATTTTGGCTGCTGTCCTTTAGGTTCTGCTAGAGATGTGCTGCGTAAACAGTCATGATTTCTGATGAATCCCCTTTGCAGGTGCAGAATTTAGCAATAAGAAGTCAACAGAATACAGCAGCAACAGTTCAGCCACAACTTCAAAGCGTCACTCTGAAAGCAACCGCCTCAGCTCAGCAGTCTCCATTTACCTCCCAGCCTAAACCTTTAGGCCCAGGCCCAGGCCCAGTGAGCGGCAGCAAAGGAGCCCAGCCTGAAAACATGGCAGAAAGTGGAAAGAAGGTTGAAATTGTCAGTTCATCCAGCACCGATACCAGGAGTGTCAGTGTGACCCACACAGCGACCCCTGTGACCACGCACCCTCTCATTACCACAGGTAAGGTTATGCCTTCAACCAGCAACAACTTCTATTTATATAGCCTTTAACTTTTTTTAATCCGTTTACAGGATGTGGGCATCGCTGGCTGGGTCAGCATTTATTGCCCGTTCCTAATTGCCCTTGAGAAGGTGGTGGTGAGCCGCCAAGTTGAACAGCTGCAGTTCATGTGGTATAGGTACACCCACAGTGCTGTTAGGGAGGGAGTTCCAGGATTTTGACCCAGTGACAGTGAAGGAACGGTGATATATTTCCAAGTCAGGATGGTGAGTGACTTGGAGGGGAACCTCCAGGTGGTGGTGTTCCCATGTGTCTGCTGTCCTTGTCCTTCCAGATGGTAGTGGCCGTGGGTTTGAAAGGTGCTGTCCAAGGAGCCTTGGTGAATTCCTGCAGTGCATCTTGTAGATGGTACACACTGCTGCTACTGTGTGTCGGTGGTGGAAGGAGTGAATGTTTGTGGATGTGGTGCCAATAAGGGGGCTGCTTTGTCCTGGACGGTGTCAGGCTTCTTGAGTGTTGTTTTATTAACAGGTCACAAATAAACAACAGCAATAGTTCAGGAGGAATTGCAACAGGAAAGAGGAATTGCAGCCCCATGTTGGGCATTTATTGTAGGAATCTTCCATCTTCACAAGTCAAGAGACAGGGCACAGTAACATTCAGGAAGATGTAACACTTAATAAAAGTGTCGATTGTTATTATCATATGTTCACTTGTAAATATATTCCTGGCTCCTTTACGAGAATATCATTGTAACATAGAACACTGGCCTACTGGGGTAGGGTACGGTAACTATTGTGGGCCATGTTTGATAAGTCACTAGGGCCAGATGGATTGTATCCGAGGCTGCTGAAGGAAGTCAGGGAGGAGATAGCAGATGCCCTGAGGATGATTTTCCAATCTTCCCTAGATACAGGGGAGGTACCGGAGGACTGGAGAAATGCAAACGTAGTTCCATTGTTTAAAAAGGGATCAAAGGAAATACCAAACAATTATAGGCCAGTTAGTCTTACATCGGTGGTGAGCAAATTAGTAGAATCAATCCTGAGAGATAGGATTAACTGTCATGTGGAAAGGCATGGACTAGTCAGGGATGGGCAGCATGGATTTGTTAAAGGAAGGTCTTGCCTCACAAATTTGATTGAATTCTTTGAGGAAGTGACAAGAAGGGTTGATGAAGGTAGTGCAGTGGATGTTGTGTACATGGATTTTAGCAAGGCATTTGACAAGGTCCCACATGGCAGATTGGCCAGGAAAGTAAAAGCCCATGGGATTCAGGGTAATGTGGCAAACTGGATAAAAGGTTGGCTTTGTAACAGGAAACAAAGGGCAATGGTCGATGGATGCCCTTGCGAATGGAAAGTTGTCTCAAGTGATGTTCCACAGGGCTCGGTGTTGGGACCCTTGCTGTTTGTGTTATATATTAACGATTTGGACGTGAACGTGGGGGGCACAATTGGGAAATTTGCAGTTGACACAAAGATTGGCCGAGTAGTGGATAGCGTAGAGGATAGCCATAACCTCCAAAATGATATAGATGGATTGGTGGAGTGGGCGGTAAAGTGGCAGATGGATTTTAGCATAGAGAAATGTGAAGTCATACACTTAGGGAGGTCAAACAGTTACCGGGATTACACAATAAATGGGAATATACTAAGGAGGGCTAGATGAAGTGAGAGATCTTGGCGTACAAGTACACAGGTCCCTGAAGGCAGCAGTTCAAGTAGACAAGGTTGTAAAGAAGGCATATGGAATGCTCTCCTTCACTGGCAGAGGTATAGAATATAAAAGAAAGGATATAATGTTGGAATTGTACAAAACACTGGTGAGGCCTCAACTGGAGTATTGTGTACAGTTCTGGTCACCACATTGCAGGAAGGACGTAATAGCTCTGGAGAGAGTGCAGAGGAGGTTTACAAGAATGTTGCCAGGGTTAGAAAAGTGTAGCTACGAGGAGAGATTGGATAGGTTGGGGTTATTTTCCTTAGAACAAAGAAGGCTGAGAGGTGGCTTGATTGAGGTGTACAAAATTATGAGGGGAATAGATAGAGTGGACAAGATAAAATTGTTTCCCTTGGTGGAGAATTCTAGAACCAGGGGACATAGATTCAAGATAAGTAGCAGAAGGTGTATGGGGGACATGAGGAAGAACATTTTTATGCAGAGGGTAGTGGATGTTTGGAATTCGCTGCCCAAGTTAGTGGTAGAGGCAGAAACTTTAAACTCTTTTAAAAAGTACCTGGATCTGCACCTAAAGTGCTGTAAGCTGCAGGGCTATGGGCCAGGAGCAGGAAGGTGGGATTAGAAAGGGCACCTGGGTGTCCTCGGGCTGGGATGGACAAGATGGGCCGAATGGCCTCCTTCTGTGCTGTAACTTCTCTATGGTTCAATGTTTGAAATTAATTCCTTTAGAAATTGAATGAGCTGTGATGTAAACATACTCACGATATAAACTTCTTCATACTCGTTCTGAAGTATTTAAGATGGATGTTTTATTGTAAACCTTTATAAAAAAGACAGGCATGCATTTAGATTGCAGCAATCACATCTAGAGGACATTGCAAAACACTTTACAGTCAGTGAAGTGCTTTTGAAATGTAATCACTGTTGTAATGTAGGAAATACAGCAGCTGATTTGGAAAAAGCAAGTTCTCACAAACAACAGTGCAATAATGACCAGATAACGAGATTATCATAAAGGATATACAGCACAGAAACGGGCTATTTGGCCCAACCAGTTAATGCCAGCATTTATATCACCCACAAATCTCCTCCCACCATCCTCATCTAACTCTTGTCATCGTAACCCCTCTGTTCCCTTCTCGCTCATTTGCTTGGCCAACTTCCCCTTAAATTCATCTACACTGTTCACCTCAACCACTCCCTGTGGTAGCGAGTTCCACATTCTCCCCACTCCCTTGGTCAAGAAGTTTCTCCTGAATTCCCTATTGGATTTCTTGGTGACTATCTTATATTGACTGCCTCTAATTATGCTCTTCCCCACAAGAGGAAACACTATCTCTCTATCCATTGTATCGAAACCTTCCATCATTGTAAAGATCTCTATCAGGTCACCCCTTAGCTTTCTTTTCCAAGAGAATAGAGACCCAGCCTGTCGATCCTTTCCTGATCTGTATACCCACAGGTTTCTGGTATCAGCTTTGTAAATCTTCCTTGTACCCTCTCCAGTGCCTCTACACCCTTTCTATAATATTGCATCCAGACTGTGCTCTGTACTTCAAGGGCAGAATGTTGGCAAAGGCGTGCGGGGTGGATCCGACATGCCGATGCGTAAAATGACGCGAGATGGCTTGGGCGTGGGTCCCGACGTCATCACACGTCATGTTGATATTTCATTCGGTGAGCACGCACCGGAGGTGGCTGAGCGCCTGCCCAACTGTCAACTGCCTATTAAGGCCATTAAAAAAGTAATTTACCTTATTAACAACGCTGCCCGTCCAACCTTAAGGCTGTCGGGCAGGCGGAGAGCCCAAGCGGCCTTCGCGTTTTTCAGGAAACATCATCCACGGGCGGGACGAGGTTTCCTGGAGCTTTTATAAAATAAATAAATACATTTTTTTGTACACTTCACAAACATGTCCCAGCTCACGTGACACTGTCGCACAAGGGGACATGTTTAAATAATTTTTTACTTTATTTTTTAAAAAACTTTTATGATCTACTTCATCTCCCTGAGGCAGTTCCGTGCCTCTCGGGGAGATTGCAGCACTCTTTCGCGCACAACAAGCGCAGGTCCCGACTCTCCCTCTCCCTCCTCCCACCTGCTGAGCACTACCGGCCGCGTGTTACACTGGGTGAGCTTTAATTGGGCTTCCCGCGTAAAGTGGCGGCGTGCAGCCAATCGCGGGTGGCGATCAGCTCCATTCCCACCCCCACCCGCCCGCCATGGGTAAGATTCTACCCCAAGTGTGGCGTAACCAAGGTTTGATACGAGTTTAGAGTAATTTCCCTATTTTCAACTCTAACCCTCTAGAAATAGTCTCTTGAAATTATAACTGATGTTTGGTTTGCTTGTTTTATGGCCCTTGTCAACCTAAGGAGTGGCAGGTTTTTTTTTTGCATTTGTATTCCCAGATTCCTTTGCTTCTCTAACCCATTTAGACCTTATTTTTCAAGAATTATGTGACCTCCATATCTTTCTCACCATAATGTAATAGCTCACACTTATCTGCACTGAAATGATGTTGATTGAGGGATAAATATTGGCCGGTATACTGGGGAGAACTCCTCTGTTCTTTGAAATAGTGCTAGGGGACCTCTTACGTCTGCCTAAAAGGGCAGAAGAGACCTTGGTTTAACGTCTCATCTGAAAGACAGCACCTCTGGCAGTGCAGCACTCCCTCCCTCAGTGCCGCACTGGAGCGTTAACGTGGATTAGGAACTCAAGCCTCTGACGTGGGACTTGGACCCACAGGCTCTGAGTGAGAGGTGAGAGTGGTGCCAACTGAGACACAGCAGACGCCTTGTCATATTGCTTAGGGATTTGTGATCACCCTCCTCCTACAGAGCCAGAATACTCAATGCTGACTTGCCTTTAAATTTGTTGAGTTCCTGGTACGTTTTCTTAATTTGCCATCTGTGAAAGGGTAATATTTGTACTTAGAAATGAACCCAAGTGTCTTTGTTTGCAAACTGAAGTATGTGCTATGCTGGGGAATGGTCTGTTCAGTGTGTTGCACGCTGATTCCAAGCAGTGACTTGCTGCTTGGTTTCTGCAGGCTGGATCTTATAAAGGTGCAGGCAGCTGAACTAACAAAGGCAGCAATGGCCTGACCTGCCATTAAAACAAGGCCAGCTGCAGGCTGCTGAACCCTGTGTGCTATAGAGAGGCTCGCTCGCTCTGTCAGTCAACACAATCGGCCAGGGTTTGTATTTAACTTTGTTAACCCTGTCAGTGCCAAGAACAGAGGATCAAACCGGCTTGTGACTTTGGAGACTCAGGAATGATAGACATCAGCGACGGTGCTGATGCTGAAAATTGTTAGTAAATTGCCGCCTAATACCGCTGCTTTCAAACATGGGAGCCCCGCACCGCTTAATACCGCTGCTTTCAAACATGGGAGCCCCCTACCCCCCACACCCACAACAACCCCCCCCTCCCACACCCACAAAGTAAAGAGCTTGTCTCCAGATGTTGGAAATACAAACTGGAATCTATCTTCAATGCCGAAGCCATTAAAACAAACAAAAAACAAATCCTCTCCCACATGCTCCTTGCTCCTGTACACAGCCATTGGAGAAATCTCTGAAGCCAGCCTGGGAATGCTGTGACTAGCCACAACACCTCATCTCCCCTTAATGAGATCAAATCTGCGATCTGAGGCTCTCATATCAGGGCAGGGGGTGGGGAGGAGAAGAGATTGGGCAGCTGTAATCCATTTCCCTGTTGGCATGAGCTCACTGTCTGGGGCAGAACCAGCCTGTTCACAACCTTGGTGTCCCATTTGATGCAGAGCTGAACTTCCAAACACCTATCCTCTCTATCACAAACACCGTCTAACTTACACCTTCGCCATCACTCGTCTCTACATCTGCTGCTGAAACTCCTTTTCATACTCTTGTTACCTCCAGATGTGACTCTTGCATTGTTCTCTTGGGCTCGCCTCCCATCCTCCTCTTCGTTCGAGGTCATCCAAAACTCTGAGGCCTGTATCCTAGCTCACACCCCATTCACTCCTGTGCTCACTGGCCTCCAATGGCTCTCAGTTTTTTTTTTATTCGTTCATAGGATGTGGGCGTCACTGGCTGGGCCAGCATTTATTACCCTCCCTAATTGCCCTTGTTCAGGGGGCATTTAAGAGTCAACCACATTGCTATGGGTCTGGAGTCACATGTAAGCCAGACCAGGTGAGAATGGCAGTGAACCAGATGGGTTTTTAGGACCATTGACAACGTTTCAAGGTCATCATCAGCCCATATTTTATTTTATTGAATTCAAATGTCACCATCTGCCATAGTGGGATTTGAACCCAGGTTCCCAGAGCATTACCCTGGGTCTCTGGAATACCATTACAGTGACTATGCCACTACCTCCCCCCAGTGTCTTGCTTTTAATGCCTTGATTTTAAAATTCTAAATCTGTGTTCAAAGTCCTCCCTTCCCAGCTACGAAACCTCCCCAGTTCCACAAGCCTCCAACAACTCTGCATTCCAACAACTCTGGCCCTTCCGAATGCTGCTGCTGCAACACTAACCTGGAAATCTCCCAGGTTAGGGAATGAGTGGCTCTGGAAATGGGCGTCACGTTGCTGCCCTGGAGGAGGGTTATGTTCCCCTGGCATTGAGACTGAGGTGCATTGTTGGGGGCAGAGTTGAAAGAGCTTTTACCCTCATCCCAGCTTCTTATGGTTTTGAAACGAAAAAGGTTTCATTTCCTGACTCTGATGTTCCTCACATTACTGAGGGTAGAATTCACACATAAACGGTTGCTATTATTGCCTGACAGTGGCTGGGCTGGGCAAGCTGCCTGGCCACATTGACTAGATGTTTGATGCCCTTGTTGGTCTGTACATACCTTCACCAGTCACTGGGGGAAGATCTGCAAATGGAAGTGGCAGTATTCCCTCTGGAGGCTACATTCCAATGTAAGGGAGGTGACATGAGTTCTGCTGTAGACCTGTCTCGTGTGTTTTGACTCTGAGTGAAGCGTTAGATGTTTACGTTGTACTGTTGGCAGGTCGCATTTTATTCTCATCTTTCAACCCACCTGTGCAGTCCAACTTCTCCGTAGAGCTTCTTCCAGTATTGGACCTTGTAGTAACTATGCACAATGGTTAACAATTCTACCTCATACAAACACCATGAGGACCAGCTTATGACAGAAGTGTCTCCATTGGGTAATGAACGGTTTATGATGCACTCACTGAGGTAAAGAAAGGCTGTAGGAGGTGCATGTCGACCAGCAACACCGCCATAGATTAGATGGGCTGAAAGGCCTGTTTCTATATTGTAATAACTGGGATATCATGTATATAAGTTCAAGATAAGCAAGACCATGCACTGATAAAGCCAGAGCTGAACAAACTCATGGTTATCAGCTATTAAATTGATTTTTCATGCTTTGCAAGTTGAAGGATACCTATTCAATCAGTTCCTAGTTAAAGTCATTTGAAAAACACCAAGCTGATGAATAGATCTTTCTGTGGTATTCAAGAGTTGAGAGGATTTGCTGAAGAAATGGTTATTGTCTATGGGACAATATCCTCAAGTAGATGCTTTGTCTAAGCATGAAAAGGTTCAGTTAAGGCTACGAGTGCTTAGATCAGGGAGAACTGACAGTGAATTGAGGAGAAACTGCATTATGCAGTGCCAGCACTAATAGCTACTCACTGGCTGGATAGCAGGTGTCTGAACCAGAACTGCACTATTCATGAGATTAGTAATAACCTTGTTCTTTAATCCAGTGTTGTGGATACAATTAAGGTGCCTGCATTGCCTCAAAGTGTAGCACTCTCACCTTGGAGTCAGAAGGTTGTGGGTTCAATGACAACTCTAGAGACCAGAACACACAAACTAGATTGACACTCCAGTGCAGTACCGAGGGAGCACCGCACTGTCTGAGCGCCCGTACAGAGGGAGCGCCGCACTGTCGGAGCGCCGCACTGTCGGAGCGCCGCACTGTCAGAGTGCCCGTACAGAGGGAGTGCCGCACTGTCGGAGCGCCCGTACCGAGGGAGCGTCGCACTGTCGGAGCGCCCATACAGAGGGAGCGCCGCACTGTCGGAGCGCCCGTACAGAGGGAGCGCCGCACTGTCGGAGCGCCGCACTGTCGGAGCGCCACACTGTCGGAGCGCCTGTACAGAGGGAGCGCCGCACTGTCGGAGCGCCCGTACAGAGGGAGCGCCGCACTGTCGGAGCGCCCGTACCGTTGCACTTCAAAATGACCTGAGATCATGGAAGGTGCTATGTAAATGCAAGTTCTTTCGATTCACTGCTCATTAATCATCTCCAGTATGGAAAACAACAATATACTGCAGTTAGCAAAAGAAATGAAAAATCCAGGCTCCAAGTTGTAAATTCTGTAGATTATGTATGGTGATACTGAAAACACACTCTGATAAACAAAAGTAGAAATATTCCAACTGGAAAGTTCATCAATGGTGATGCGGTCCGAGTTCTGGATTAGGCTCAGTTTTGATGCTGTTGACTGTTAAACAGCCTCACTGTCTAGACACACCCCCAGGATAGCCTCATCACTTAGAGACACTGGAGAGTTTTCATCAGGAAATGGTGTCAACCGCTTCAGAAATCAGTGTTGCCAGGAAAAAGATCCCTTACAATTACCTGTATTTCATTTGTCTTTTGGCTAAATAACCTTTTGCAATGTTCTCCCCTCTGTCTGATCCTGTGCACTGTTGCCTCTTGCTGGGTTAGGCCTAGTTCATCAGCATTCTGACCTTAGACACTAAGAGACTGGTCCCCAACATGGTGACTGAATTAGAAACACGGGTGTCAGCTGAAGCTTTGCTCTGGACTGTGATGCCTCCTGTTTTTGGGTAGCCTGCACTCAGTCACGGTAGTCATGCTGACAGCACGAATCCTGTGGGATGCACCTACCTGAAACTCCAGGAAGGGGCCCAGGATTGTTGCCCGGAGCTACCCCGGGCCTCCGGCAGTCTTCAAGACCTAACGCGGGAATTCGCTTGGGCTCCTGTTGCCAGTACTGCAGGCTGGCATATGGCCTAACCAGCCTGGGGCCTGGGGCTGGAGCAAGCTAACCTCTGGCGCAGTATGGGCAGGATTGGAGGTACTGACAACTTTATAATGCAGGATGAGATTTCTGAGGGCTTGGGAGATGTGTTAATCAGCATGGACTTCAATAAGGCAGGCCGTGCTCATCTAACCTTGCAGAATTAGGGGAAATGAGGCCACATTGGCAGACAGGTGATTGGAGGCTGGAAAGAAAAAGGCAAAGGTAATTTCTTGGCCTAAAACGATGTGGTGAGTGACGTTGTGTTGCAATCTGTTGGGATTGCTCTTGGTTATTGTATAAACCAACTTGGGAATTTGAAGGAACAACACTGAAATGTTTGAATTAACAACACTGAAATGTTCGAATGAACAACACTGAAATGTTCGAATGTAAAACACTGAAATGTTCGAATGAACAACAAATTGCAAAACGTGGCAAAATCTGAAGAAACTTTGGAAGATTGTGGGAGGGCATAGGTGAGAATCAGGATTGGGGAAAAGGTGTCAGATATGATTCAATGCGTGAAGTAATATATGTTGGAGACAAGAATGCGAAAGGAAATATACCTTGGATAATAAGATACTGAATGGGGTACAAAAACAGTGGGATCATAGTGTCCAGATATACACACTGTTCAAAGTGGCAGTGTAAATTGATAAGGGCAATGAAAAGTTCAAAGGAAATCCTCTCTGCTGTATAGTATAAAATCCAAAAGCAAGGAGTTAGCTTAATTTTGAACTAACTTAATTTTGAAATTTTGCAAACCTATAGAGGAGCCATGTTTAGAGATCTGTAAAAGACTTCAAGCACCTCATTATAGAAAGCATACCGAGCAATGGAAAAGATGCAAGTTAGGTTCATTTGGGATGAAGGGTTGCAGTTATGAAGAGAGACTTGAGAAACTTGAGGTTTTTTTTCAACTAGAATTAAGACAATCAAGGGGTAACCTAGAGGACACGTTCAAGGTTACTAAAGGTCATGATAGCGTAGACTGCACCAAAGCCAGTTCAGTAACTAGTATGCACAAATTTAAGATAATCACAAAAAGAATTCAAGGGAAGATTGCAAAAAGTCTTCATCATAGGGAGGGTGGTTACAACAACATCTTGCTTTTATATAGCACCTTTCACATAGTAAAACTTCCCCAAATGCATAATTCATGCAAAATTTGTCACCAGGCCACATAGCAAGATATTAGATGACCAAAAGCTTGGTCAAAGAGTTAGGTTTTAAGGAGCGTCTTAAAGGTGGAGAGGATTAGGAAGAGAATTCCAGAGTTCAGGACCCTGACAGCTGAGAGCATGGTGCCAATGATGGAGTGGTTAAAACTGGGCCATTTGCAGAAGGCCAAAATTGGAGGAGCGCATAAATCTTTTTTTTAATTTATTCACAGGATGTGGGCATCGCTGGCTAGGCCAGCATTTATTGCCCATCCCTAATTGCCCTTGAGAAGGTGGCAGTGAGCTATCTTCTTGAACTGCTGCAGTCCATGTGGTGTAGATACACCCACAGTGCTGTTAGGGAGGGAGTTCCAGGATTTTGACCCAGCGATAGTGAAGGAACGGCGATATATTTCCAAGTCAGGATGGTGAGTGACTTGGAGGGGAACTTCCAGGTGGTGGTGTTCCCATCTATCTGCTGCCCTTGTCCTTCTAGATGGTAGTGGTTGTGGGTTTGGAAGGTGCTGCCTAAGGAGCCTTGGTGAATTCCTGCAGTGCATCTTGTAGATGATATATGCGGAGGATTGAAGGGCTGGAGGATGTTCCAGTGATGGTGAAGGACAAGGCCATGGAAGGATTTGAATTTGGAATCTTCTGCCATTGACCATCCTTTCAACAGGAAATCGAATAGTTGCTGTATGGAGAAGGAGCAGGAGAGGGTGGCATTTGATCAGGTGATTTGTGTGGTGAAACATTGATGCAGACCTGATGTGTTATCACCAGCCTAGTTGAGATTGACTAATTCACCATGGGCCAACCTGGGATTTACATGTTTCTATAGATCAGTTAAAGACTGGGCAATGCGCTTATCAACTGAGCTATAGAGAGATTGCTAATGAAGCTGACCCCTCTCACTGAATCTTGCAGCCTGAATTACCCTACATAGCCAAGCCGAGAATATTGGTAAAGTTTGCATTTTGAGTTACTAGATGAGACCACGTAATTGAATGAAAACTAATCTAGCTTCAGATGAATACTTTGAATGTTGATATTTTTCTTTGTAACATTCCGCAAATGATCCGCTTCTGAGCTGCAGATGGTTCAAGGATTATGGCGTTTGCATTAATTCTCTCCTAATGCTGTTCCCTGATTTTAATTTGTGATTCCCCAGAGATGAACCTTTACTGTCCCAGGCCTTGTTAGATTTATTGCTGGAAATTCAGCATTGAACAGCCAGCAGTGTTCCCAATAAGGTGGCAATCCTTTCATTCCCATCAAACAGCTTGGCCCAAAGCTGCTGTTACCTTTAATCCTGAGCTGCATGAAGAGTGAAGCAGACAATGTCTCAGTGATATGTAAAGGGGGATTAGCGGTCTGGAGCCTGAGTTAGTGAATGATCCCTCAAAAGGGGGTGAGGCGCTGTTTAAAGATACAAAAGATAATTATTGAACTCAATCCTTTCGAATTAGTGGAGACATTTTCTTTCTTGCTTGATACACGAGAGCGATTTTATTTGTAATTGGAAAGTGAGAGCAGCAGGTTTCCATTGCCTGATGTTGGGTTTATATTGTACAGGGCTGCATGAAATTGGAGTCAGCTGGGGCTTTAGAATTGCCGTTGTATTATGGGATGGCACCTCAGCAGCAACACAAAAACAATTTGTGCACAAACTTGCATTGAGAATTGTGACTTAGAGTTTTATTTGGGGCTGGTGAACCTTCTCATTGAACTGAAGTGTCCGCTTGTAATGAACATTCGAGTCAACCTGCCCAGCAGCCATGGCAGAGGGTAGTGCTGTGCCCCCAGTGCATCTGGGGGAGCAAACAGCCTCTCTGCCCTAATGGAGATGCATAAAGCCATTTCTTTACAAAGTGCCAGCTGTTGCTCAGTGGGTAGCATCGCCTCGGAGTTAGCAGATTGAGAGTTTGGGTGCCAAATAAGGGTTGCGTCCCACTCCAGAGTCTTGAACTCATAATCCAGGCTGACACTCCAGCGCCAGCACTTAGTGGGTGCTGCACTGTCCGAGCTTTTCAGTTGAGATGTCAAACCGAGGTCCTTTCTGCTCTCTGGATGTTAATGGCATCGTTTTGAAGAGGAGGAGAGCTCCCCCTGATATCCTGGTTAATATTTGACCTCAACCAATATCACTAAAATAGATTGTCTCATTGCTGTTTGTGGGAGCTTGCTGTGCACAAATTAAATTGGCTGCTGTGTTTCCTACATTACAACAGTGACCGCATTTCAAATGTACTTTGTTGGCTGTAAAAACGCTTTGGGATGTCCTGAGGTTTTCAAAGTCCTTCCCTTCCCTTCACTGTATCATTTTGACAGCAGAGAGGACTGTGCCTAACAGCAGAGAGGACTGTGCCTAACAGCAGAGAGGACTGTGCCTAACAGCAGGGCTGCAAGGTATGGGCAGCATCAGCCGGAGCTTTCCTGAGGTTTAGGGCTGTTTAGATAGCTGCAGTGTCTGTTCTGCTGCCATCAGTGTTTTGGAATCTGCCGGAGACTGTTAGCGGTTGGATCTCGGAGAGCTGAGAACTGCAGGGTGTTTGAAAGCAGAGTGATTTCTGCTTGAAGAGGTTTTATAATGTTATCCTTACGTAAATAATGCATAAGCTAAATGGCTTCCACACACACTGAGATGAAGTGAGGGGGGTTGGTGGGGGAGGGGGGGTGGGGTGGGTGGTGGGGAGAGGCTCTCCCTCTGCACTTTATTTATAATGGGCTATTTCTGAGCACGCTCTCGAGGCGTCCTCATCAAGTACAGGAAGCCTCCCAGGAACCGTTCAGCTCCCCAGGGCAGTGAGCTTTAAAGGAGCTTGTTAAATATTGCAGCCGCTCACACTGTGCAATCTCATTCCTGGAGAAACTTCCTGTAAACCAAGAGGGTAACGGTAATTTGTGAGGCTGGTGTTAATGGGGTTAATCTGGCAGGAAAGGTCTGCACAGAAACAATTAATTCTAGTGGAGAATAATGAGGACACAAGGTATCACAGCCAGACTGACTGACAACGGAACTCTTTATCAACCTACTAATGGCAGGAATGGTAAGTTTCTCAAACAATTGTTGTTTCTTTAAGAGAAAACAATTAATTTTGTTCATTCATGATTTGGCATATTCATGGGTTGACTAAAGACCTTAGATAACTAATTAACTTCCTGGATAGCTAAAGTTAGATATCTGATTACTACATGAAACCATTGTCCTTTGCTCAGTTTTTAGTCATTAATTATAAGATCTAATTAACCGGACACTCTTTTAACCCTGGTGCACATTTGGCAGATCTGGCTTATTCTCCCTGTTCTTTGAACTGTATTATGTGGGAGTCTTAACTCTCCATTACAGAGCAAAATTAATGTCCATGTTGCAGATCTAAACTGATGTGTCTGTCCTGCCTCCCCTGTTCTTTAAGGGATTTCTGTACTTTCATTTATTTAACTGTTGACCCACACAGGAAAGGACTCCACATCCAGTACAAAGTGATCGGATACATAAATCCCTGTGCATGAGCTGAGTGGTTTTGTTTAGATTTAGAATGCTAGATTAGGTAGAATATAGCCAAGGTCAGATGAATTATGGTGTTTGCTGAAATATGTTCCTACTCAGGGACTCTGTCTCTGCTCCTAATGTTATTCAGTCTAATTTCCACAACATGTTTTAGCCAGTTGTGACATCTCGACAGTACAAAGGAAGACTCCAGCTAATGTTCTTGCAGACTCACTATTGGTTTCTGCACCTCTGCTCATAATGCAGTGTTCGTCGAGATGCATTACAGGTGCAGCTGGTGGTGGGATCTGGGAAGTGTTGCAGCAGGGCCAGCGCTGTTGGTCGTCAGCACTGCAGGGTGGTCACAGCAGTGTCACTGATCAGCCGCTGAAATTTGCAGGTGATCTTCATGTGCACACAGGAATGCTGGCCAGCTTCTGTTAATCAAAGGGCTGTTTTCAGCACTTTGGGGAGTGTCTGTTTGTTCTGTGAAGCCCTGTGGAATATTTTTGCTTTTTAACGTTAAAGGTGCTCCATCAATGGAAGCTATTTTCAGGAGTGCTCAGGCCTAAGAGTATTCTGAAGTGATTTGCCAGTTTGTAGTCAGGTGGCTGTGGGTATTATAAATATCTAGAGAAATAGGTTTCCATTACTGACTAAAGATGATTGTTTACAGCTTTACGATTCCCAAAATATGAGTAACAGGCACGGGGAACAAGAAAATCCCAAAAACTAGATCGTTTTTGGTTTTCCAGCCCGTTGCCTTTTACTTTGTTATGTGGGAGGAGATCAGCGACAGGGAGTAAGTCTCCAATTAAATACCAGAATATGAACCTGGGAGTATCAGGTACATCCATCAAAGAATTAAGGTCTCTGCTGAAACTTTAGATTTGGGGGGTGGGGGGGAGCTGGGAGAATTTTATTGGCCCAGATTTGGCTTCAGCAGTGAAGTGATGTTGCTTGTCGCTGACCTTGAGGAAAGTTGCCCACAAAGATCTAATGATCTCTTGTGATGTGGATTTCCCCTTTCCCCACATTACTTTAAATCTGGAGCCAAACCCAGGGATCTCCAGGTGTCCAGCCACAGTGATGTCATCAAAGAAAACAGCCAATCACATTGAAGCATCCTCTTCCACTAGCAAACCTAGTAATAGTAAAACACACTGAATATCCTTCACATTTTATAAATTTTACAGGGAGTGAGTAAATGATTGGGACGTGTGCAATGGAAGCTGAAATATCATAAGCGAACTTTTAAAATGTTAACAAGTGGAAGAAACTTGCAAATTCTTATCAGTTTAAAAAGTTTGACATTGTACAAATACAAGTTCAGGTTTCAAAACCGACAACTTTAGGACTGAGTCCATGCTGGATTACGGATCAGGCTGTTCAGACTTGGTCAGGCGTCTAGAGTGTGGGGGGTGTGTTTTTCAAGGCAGTTTAGAAAGGAATACAGAATGCTGCAAGATAAGCCAGGAAATATCTTGGAGCTGCTTCAGATCCATCAGTGTTACTTTACCGGAAGTGTGGCAGTAGCTCTGTTTATGTAAATGGGGTTCCCGCTGCACTTCAGTGAAGTGTTGGTGGTAGAGTGGGAGCTGCTCCAAACAGCTTCCCAGCCAATTAGATCAAAGTGTCAGTGAGGAGGGAAACTCAGGGGATGGCAGCTTTAAAAAAGGCCCGGATTGTTGGACACTGCCTGTTTTCGGATAGCTCGACAGGGGACACTTTGCTTATATATTTAAAAAACGTGTTTTTCTCTGCCAGTTTTTCAGCAGTTGTTATGATGTTAAATCCAGTTACACCTCATTGACAAGCTACCACATTTTCAGGTATTTTTAACAGCAAGACCCATAGAGTAAATGGAGAAGTTGTCTTCTGTATGAGCTGGGATTTCCAGGCTAAAACGTTTATTCGACACCCAGGTTATAATGTATTTTGAAGCTTTATAAACACAGGACACTAGCCCAGAACTGAAGGATGGTCAACGGTAGATTTTATGAATTCATGCTCAGATGGGAGGTCACTAGGTTCTGAAGGCTAGGTGGTGGCCTAGGGTATTGTGGATGGACTAGTAACCCAGAGACCGAGTGTAAGGCTCTGGGGACCTGGGCTCACCAGATGGTGGAATTTGAATTCAAATAAAAATCTGGAATTAAAAATCTAATGATGACCACAAAACCATTGCCGATTGTTGTAAAAACCCATCTGGTTCACTAATGCCCTTTAGGGAGGGAAATCTGCTGTCCTTACCCGGTCTGGTCTACATGTGACTCCAGCAATGCGGTTGACTCTTTAAAAAATGCCCTCTGAACAAGGACAATTAGGGATGGGCAGTAAATGCTGGCCTAGCCAACGATGCCCACATCCTGTGATCGAATATATTAAAAAAAAGGATCTATCCCTGTAAAGCAGCTCTGTCCCGGGAATGTGAATTAATAACATCTGCTTTCGTGTTACTTCAATATTCCAATTGTGATCGAGAAATACATCAAGGAATTACAGAACTGTACATGGCCTAAATCTTTGGCTTGGGCGAGCGGGGGTGGGGCCAACTCGCCGAGGCATAAAACGACGCGGGGTGACATTGGGCGTGTGACCCGACATCACCGCGCATCATTTAGATTTTCTGCTGCGGAGACGAACTGTTGAAGGCCTATTAAGGCCATTTAAAAAGGCAATTAAGCAATTACCTGAGCTGCCCGTCCAACCTCAAGGTTGTCGGGGGGGCAGGTGAAGAGCCCAGGCGGCCTTTGCATTTTTCGTGGAACCTCATCCACGGGCGGGATGAGGTTTCATGAAGGATTTTAAATTTTCACACCAATTTTTATTAAAATTAATGCACGTGTCCCAGCTCATGTGACAGTTTCACACGAGGGGGACGTGTCATAAAAATTATTTCTCCACTTTATTGACCTTTTAAAAGGTAAAACTTATCTCCCTGTGGCACCTCTGTGCCTCGGGGAGATTTCTGCGCTCTTTCGTGTGCAGGCCCCGACTCAGGGAACCCGTCCCCTGTCCGCACAGGGAGCGCTCAGCGTTTCCAAGTGTGTGTCACGCTGGGTGGGCCTTAATTGGCCCGCCCACGTAAAATGGCGGCGCTGACCCAATCAGGCCCGCGCCCGCCCCCACACAATCCCCCCCCCAATTGGGGGAAATTCTACCCCATGAGTCGGTGAGGGAAGAAGCAGGATTGGTGCCAGCGTTTATCTAAAGAGTAGAGAGACAGTGAGAAGAGGTCATCGTGAAATCAGGACAGTAAATCATATCTCATGAACCTTCGGTAATGCTTTGACAACTGTTTGTGTGGATAATCCAATCGATATAACTTAATTACATAGTTAACAAAGCATTTGATAAGGTTTTGTATGTGAAGCTTTTGAAAAGATTAAGACTGAAAGAATTAACCATAAACTAATTTCCTGGATCGGGCGTTATGCGAAAGTGATGCTAGCTCTGAACAATGAAGACAGAATAGGCAGGAAGATATGCTATTCACTGAATCGAAGAAAAGCTTCTAATATCACAAATTTGCTATTGGTACTAAACTGTGTGGCCAGGGAGAGATTCAAAACATCTTGGGGATGAATTAAACAAATAGGAATGGCATGTTATCTTGATTTATGTAAATTCAAGGTGATTTACATTAAGAAACAACACATGAGTTTCGAGTGTGTAATGGATGTGTTCCCATTAGTGAAAGTATTGATTTGACCTTGATTATTGATCACTAAATGTGCCCAGTCGGTATGAAGCTGTTTTCAGTATCACTTGGATTCATCGTCAGCCTAGTTGAGATTATTGAAAACATGTGTAATTTGTTGGTAAATCCACATTTGGATTACTGCCTACCTACTGTTTTTCTATTTCAGTTTTCTCCTCTTTCTCACCTGAAAGATATGAACTCTTTGCTAGGAAAGGGTTAATTATGGGGTTAAGGGAAAGGGTCTCCTGCTGCTTTACACAGTAACTAACCATTTACCCATATATGAGAGCTTTTTTTGTTCATTCGTGGGATGTGGGCATTGCAGGTTAGGCCAGCATTTATTGCCCATCCCTAGTTGCCCTTGAGAAGGTGGTGGTGAGTTGCCCTCTTGAACCGCTGCAGTCCATGTGGTGTAGGTACACCCACAGTGCTGTTAGGGAGGGAGTTCCAGGATTTTGACCCAGCGACAGTGAAGGAACGGTGATATATTTCCAAGTCAGGATGGTGAGTGACTTGGAGGGTAACTTCCAAGTGTTGGTGTTCCCATGTATTTGCTGCCCTTGTCCTTCTAGATGGTAGTGGTTGTAGGTTTGGAAGGTGCTGCCTAAGGAGCCTTGGTGAATTGCTGCAGTCACTATCCTGAGGAGCTCCTGCAGTGATGTTCTGGGGCTGAGATGACTGACCTCTAACAACCACAGCCATCTTCCTTTCTGCTAGGCATGACTCCAACCAGTGGAAAGTTTTTTTTTCCTCCTGATTCCCATTGACTCCAGTTTTGCTAGGGCTCCTTGATGTCACACCTGGTCAACTGCTGCCTTGATATCAAGGGCAGTCACTCTCACCTCACCTCAGGAGTTCAGTTCTTTGGTCCATGTTTAAATCAAGGCTGTAATGAGTTCAGGAGCTGAGTGACCCTGGTAGAGCCCAAACTGAGCATCAGTGAGCAGGTTATTGCTAAGCAAGCGTCACTTGATAGCACTGTTAATGACTCCTTCCATCACTTTACTGATGATCGAGAGTAGACTGATGGGGCGGTAATTGGCCGGGTTGGATTTGTCCTGCTTTTTGTGTACAGGACATACCTGGGAAATTTTCCACATTGCCGGGAAGATGTCAGTGTTGTAGCTGTACTGGAACAGCTTGGCTAGGGGAGCGGCAAGTTTTGGAGCACAAGTCTTCAGTACGGTTGCCGGAATATTGTCAGGGCTCATAGTCTTTGCAGTATCCAGTAAATAAATGGCCTTCAGCCATTTCTTGATATCACGTGGAGTGAATTGGATTGGTTGAAGACTGGCATCTGTGAGGCTGGGGACCTCTGGAGTAGGCCAAGATGGATCATCCACTTGGCACTTCTCATGGCTCCCCCATCATTGAGGATGGGGATATTTGTGGAGCCTCCTCCTCCAGTGAGTTGTTAATTGTCCACCACCATTCATGACTGGATGCAGAGCTTAGATATGATCCGTTGGTTGTGCGATCGCTTAGCTCTGTCTATCACTTGCTGTTTACACTGTCTGGCACGCAAGTAGTCCTGCGTTATAACTTCACCAGGTTGACATCTAATTTTTAGGTATGTCTGGTGCTGCTCCTGACATGCCCTCCTGCACTCTTCATTGAACCAGGGTTGAGTGCCTGGCTTGATGGTAATGGTAGAGTGGGGGATATGCTGGACCATAAGTTTACAGATTGTGGTTGAGTACAATTCTGCAGCTGCTGATGGCCCACAGCACTTCATAGTTGCAGAGCATTGAGTTGCTAGACCTGTTCAAAATCTATCCCATTTAGCACAGTGGTAGTGCCACACAACACGATGGAGGGTATCCTGAATGTGAAAACAGGACTTCGTCTCCATAAGGAATGTGCAATGGTCACTTTTACCGATACTGTCATGGGCAGATGCATCTGCAGCAGGCAGGTTGGTGAGGATGAGGTCAAATATATTTTTTCCCTCTTGTTGGTTCCCTCACCACCTGCCGCAGACCCAGTCTAGCAGCTATGTCCTTTAGGGCTCGGCCAGCTCAGTCAGTGGTGGTGCCACCAAGACACTCGACATTCTGCACCCTCTCTACCCTTAGCGCTTTCTCCACATGGTGTTCAACATGGAGGGGCACTGATTCATCAGCTGAGGGAGGGCAGTACGTGGTAATCAGCAGGAGGTTTCCCTACCCATGTGTGACCTGATGCCATGAGACTTTATGGTGTCTGGAGTTGATGTTAAGGATTCCTCGGGCAACTCTCTCCTGACTGTATATCACTGTGCCACCACCTCTGCTGGGCATGTCCTGCCGGTGGGACAGGACATACCCAGGGATGGTGATGGTGGTGTCTGGGACATTATCTGTAAGGTATGATTCTGAGAGGATGACTACATCAGGCTGTTGCTTGACTAGTCTGTGAGACAGCTCTCTCAATTTTGGCACAAGCCCCCTGATGTTAGTAAGGAGGATTTTGCAGGGTCAACAGGGCTGAGTTTGCTGTTGTCGTTTCCAGTGCCTAAGTTGATGTCGAGTGGTCAGTCCGGTTTCATTCCTTAAGACTTCGTAGCGGTTTAATACAACTGAACCAGACTGGTTAATAACTGCAGATTTCCTTCCCTAAAGGAGTGAACCAGGTGGGTTTTTACAACAATCGACAATGGTTTCATGGTCATCATTAGACTTTTAATTCCATATTTTTATCAAATTCAAATTTGCCGGGATGGGATTTGAACCTGGGCCCCCAGAGCGTTACCCTGGGTCAAAACAGAAACTGCTGCAAAATCTCAGCAGGTCTGGCAGCATCTATGGAGAGAGAGACCGAGTTAACGTTTCGAGTCTGTATGATCCTTCTTCAGAACTTCAGAGTGATGCAGACTCAAAACATTGACTCTGTTTCTCTCTCCACAGATGCTGCCAGACCTGCTGAGCTTTTCCAGCATTTTCTGTTTTTATTTCAGATTCCCGGCATCCGGAATTACCCTGAGTCTGTGGATTACTGGTCCAGTGACAAGACCACTAAGTGCCCTGTGTGAGTGACACACTGCACTCGCTGAATATCCCCAAGCATGCTTTCCAGTTTCCTAGAGTGGAACCACTGTCCAAAACTCTCAGTCCTTATCTTGGAGACAGTGAGATTACTTGTGGAATCTGACCACTTCCCTAAACTGAAATCAGCCAGTACAACAACTGACAATTGAGCAAAGATTCCAAACCACTGACTCCATCCCCAACTCCCACAACAATCTGAGACACTGTTCACAATTGTGGTGCCATATTTGAATATGAAATAAACTTCTGACCTCATATTCATGCCAATGTTAAGACCAACCATTTCTCCCTCTAACATTGTCCAACTCTGCCCCAGCTCAGCTCATCTGCTGAAACCCTCATTTATGCCTTTGTTACTCCCCGGCTTGACTTTTCTCCAGGAGTTTGAGGCCATCTAAAACTCTGCTGTCTATATCCTAACTCGCCACCAAGTCCCATTCACCCATTACCCCTGGGCCCTGTGAATTACATCGGCTCCCGGTCATGCATCATCTTGATTAAAATGTTCACCCTTATATTCAAATCCCACCATGGCCCTGCCCCTCCCTATCTCTGTAACCTCCTCCAGCCCCTACACCCCTCCCTATCTCTGTAACCTCCTTCAGCCCCTACAACCCTCCCTATCTCTGTAACCTCCTCCAGCCCCTACATCCCTCCCTATCTCTGTAACCTCCTCCAGCCCCTACACCCCTCCCTATCTCTGTAACCTCCTTCAGCCCCTACAACCCTCCCTATCTCTGTAACCTCCCCCAGCCCCTACATCCCTCCCTATCTCTGTAACCTCCTCCAGCCCCTACACCCTTCCCTATCTCTGTAACCTCCTCCAGCCCCTACAACCCTCCCTATCTCTGTAACCTCCTCCAGCCCCTACAACCCTCCCTATCTCTGTAACCTCCTCCAGCCCATACAACCCTCCCTATCTCTGTAACCTCCTCCAGCCCCTACACCCCTCCCTATCTCTGTAACCTCCTCCATCTCCAGAACTCACTGAGATATCTGCGTTCCTCGTATTCTGCCCTTCAGCACATCCCCGATCTTAATCACACCGCCACTGGTGTCTGTGCCTTAAGCTGCCTGAACCCTAAACTTGAGAATACCCTCCCTAAAGCTCTTTCCCCTTCTCTCTCCTCCTTTAAAATATTCCTTAAAACCCACCTCTTTGAGTAAGACTTTGACCATCTGCCCTAATATCACCTTGTGTGGCTCGGTGTCAGGTTTGGCGTTAATAATGCCCCTGTGAGGCACTTTTGGGATGTTTTATTTTGTTAAAGGCGCTATATAAATGCAAACTGCTGTTGTCGGTCTGTATGCTTCAGCTACTTGTGAGATAAACTCCTTTAGCAATCGGAATTGTCAGCACTGCAGCTTTAAAAGGCCCTTAATGCATTGGAGGAAGTTAAAGAGAAACGACAGAGGTAATTCACCCAGACCATGCTCTCTGCACCCTGGAGCTGCAGAGCCGTATGGGGATCTTTGAAGACCCGTGTGCCTCCTGACCGTGGTCGGACAAACCCCCTTCCACGCTAATTAGTGACCTCTCTTGCTTTTTTAAACTTACTTTCTCACAAGTACAACATTAACATACAGAAAACTGAAGTTGAAATGTGCCCTTTCTCGTTCTTCATTATCATTTGCGTTTTTGTAATACCGTTAAGATATTGGGTTTTTGATTCAATTTTTCAGAAAGGTTGTCCTTGTTCAGGTTGCCAATCCCAGATCCAGGTTCTAGAGATTTACTCTTACTCTAGAGGTTTTGGGAAGTGAATGGAGAGAGGATTTTACAGGTGATTTTGCAGAGAGATGCAGCGACAGGAGGAATATGAATATTAGGCCAGTTATTTAACTTCCACTGTGGTCAGAGAGGAAGAGGATGTGAGTACAAAATGTACAAAGCTCAGGCTAAAGTAAATATTCCCTACAGAGCAACGGATAGAATTCTAGGAAAAAGTTGTTAGTTTTTAAAAAGACTTGGATAAACGTTTATTTAATTACACTTCAGCTCAGGTTTACCGTAAGGCTGAGGTGAACCCCATTCAGCCCTTTCCATTGCTTTGGGAAGAGTCTGGGTAAATGCAGCTCTTTGGTTGGATGGGCCGGTCACATAGCTGTTGATTGGTTGGTCAATCACACACACTGTTGTTAGGGAGTGAAGGGAATTGTTCTAAAGGAGTTGGCCACAATAGCATGATTGTGTCACCCAGCTAAGGAATGGGTTTACAGCAACAAAGTGAGGGGCTAAAAATGTCATCAGGAAGTTCTGAAACAGGCACAAGTCAGGAGTGTGATGGAATATTCTCCACTTGCCTGGATGAGTGCAGCTCCCACAACACTCAAGAAGCTTGACACCGTCCAGGACAAAGCAACCTGCTTGATTGGCACCACATCCACAAACATTCATTCCCTCCATCACCGATGCACAGTAGCAGCAGTGTGTGTACCATCTACAAGATGCACTGCAGGAACTCACCAAGGCTCCTTAGACAGCACCTTCCAAACCCACGACCACTACCATCTAGAAGGACAAGGGTGGCAGACACATGGGAACACCACCACCTTGAAGTTCCCTCTAAGCCACTCACCACCCTGACTTGGAAATATATCGCTGTTCCTTCACTGTCGCTGGGTCAAAATCCTGGAACTCCCTTCCTAACAGCACTGTGGGTGTACCTACACCACATGGACTGCAGCGGTTCAAGAAGGCAGCTCACCACCATCTTCTCAAGGGCAATTAGGGATGAGCAATGAATGCTGACCCAGCCAGGAATGCCCACATCCTGGAAATGAATAAGAAAAATATTTTAAATATGGAAAACAGGCACATATATCAGCTCTGATGATCTGAAATGCAGAGCAGTAAATGTGAATGAACCTTGATAATGTCGCAAAGCAAAGAAGGCGGGAGAATGGAGTTGAGAAACCTATCAGCCATGATTGAATGGCGGAGCAGACTCGATGGGCCGAATGGCCTAATTTCTGCTCCTATGTCTTATGGTCTAAGCATCTCTGTGAAGAATGCTGGAGTTCAACTAACTTACTCATTTATTGAGAGATGCTGAAGTCTCTCACAAGATAACCAAATCATTGAAGGCCGCTAATAAACCTCACAAAATATTCAACCTCTCAAGATATTCAAATTGAGCCTCATTAACTTTTGAGATGTCAGCGCCACCTGGCCCTGAAAAGGGGGTGGGTTTGAGGTGGGTGGGTGGAAAATCTTTTGGGTGCTGGTAGTTAATGCCTACGATTAGTTTGCTGGAGCTGAGAATGTTCTGCCTGGAGGAGTGGAGAAGAGTCACAGGTCACAAGGAAGAGGTTCCATCAGTCAGAAACAGGGTGGATTACAACATGTAGTTGATTGTGTGTTGACTGACGTTGGTTTGCTGTAGAGAGGGCAAGGCGCAGTCCTATCTTCATTTATTAAAATTCCCATCGCTATGAATTTACAAATGCTCTTTTTTTGTGCTGCAATATGTTTTTAACCTTAAAGAACTGTGGGTTTAATCTGTTTTTGTAGATAATGATGCTGAATCAGAACAAACCCGTCTCTTGTGCTGTTCATGAAGAAATAAACAAAAAATTCTCATAAACGTGAACTTAACCCTTCATCTTAAGTCGAAGAATGTGTTTGGGAGCTGCAGGATAATAGTGGCAGGCTGGCTTGTCCCTGTCGTGTTGTGAGATGGATCCATTCTTTACAAAGACATGGGGAAGTTGGGCTGGGAGTTAGTTGCTGCTTAGCACAAGGAGGGTAGAGAAGGTGCAGATGGAATCCTCTCCTCTTCACAGTTTCTGTGTTTCTACTCCATCTGTAATGTTTATTCAGTGTGTGTAGCGATAGGGGGGGTGTGTGGGTGTGTAGGGATTAGTGGGGGGTGTGGGGATGGGGGGTGTAGGGATGGGGGGGTTGTAGGGATGGGGGGGTTGTAGGGATGGGGGATGTAGGGGTTGTGGAGGGGCTGCGTGGGGTGGGGGATGTGGGGAAGGCGGGGGGGTGTGTGGGGAGGGGTGTGGGGAGTGGGTGTGGGGTGTGTGGGGAGGGGGTGTGGGGTGTGTGGGGAGGGGGTGTGGGGTGTGTGAGGAGGGGGTGTGGAGTGTAGGGTGTGTGGGGAGGGGGTGTAGGGTGTGTGGGGCGGGGGTGTAGGGTGTGTGGGGAGGGGGTGTAGGGTGTGTGGGGAAGGGGTGTGGGGAGCGGGGGGGTGTGGGGAGGGGGTTTGGGGAGCGGGGGGTGTAGGGTGTGAGGGGAGGGGATTTGGGAAGTGGGGGGTGTAGGGTGTGAGGGGAGGGGGTTTGGGAAGTGGGGGGTGTAGGGTGTGAGGGGATGGGGGGGTTTGGGGAGCGGGGGTGTTTGGGGAGGGAGTTTGGGGAGCGGAGGGGTGTGTGGGGAAAGGGGGGGGTGGGGAGGGGGTTTGGGAAGTGGGGGGTGTAGGGTGTGCGGGGATGGGGGATTTGGGGAGCGGGGGTGTTTGGGGAGCGGGGGGGGGTGTGGGGAGGGGTTTTGAGGGGGGGCGGTGTGGGGAGGGGGTTTGGGCTCAGTACTGGAGTACTCAGAGGGTTTGGGCTCAGAGGGAGTGCTGCACTGTCAGAGGGTCAGGCTGCAGATGCTCAGTTTACAAATCCAGGTAATTGTCTGATGTGTTGGTCTTCGGATAACAGCCCAGACAGAGCGGGAAAGCTGAGCCTTGTATTCACTAAAGCCCAACAGCGGAGAGAATTCCTCAGAGCTGCAGCTGCCTGGGTTCATCAAACCCTGAAACTAGGAATTTTCAACTAATTCCATCACTTATTGACAGGGAGTTGAACCTGTGTTTGTAATTGGAAACTGGATCTAACTCTTTGAAGCTGATGGTTAACGGAGATTTCACTTGCTTCAGTAATCACGCTGTGTGCCCTGAATATTTACTCAGTCTCAGTGAAACTTCAGAGCGGGCGAGGAATGTTTACATGTTGATCTGCACTAAATCAAAAATAAGTCCCATTGATTAGTCTGAGACAGGTTTTTAACTTGGATTGGATTGAGGTTATGCAGTAAAGGTCATTAGCCACGCAGCTTTTAATCACTTAAACAGCGAATAAGTATACTTTTGTCTAAATGAGAAGCAGCACCCCCAACAATGCAGCACCCCCAACAATGCAGCACTCCCAACAATGCCGCACCCCCAACAATGCCACACTCCCCCAGTACTGCCTGCAATTGTCAGCATCGATCTATGTTACTCAAGTGACAGGATAGTATGTGAACTCTCAAGCTTTTAACTGGGTGAGAAAGCTGCATGCCTACCTGACCAGCACTGCTTACCCAGAGAGTGGGTGAAGAATCTTGAATTGTATATTGAAGGGTGTATAAGGTTATAAATAGGAGCAGGTGTCAGCCATTCAGCCCCTCGAGCCTGACCTGCCATTTGATAAGATCAGTGCATTGGCAAGTCACTCCGTCGTTGATAGAGACTAATACAAATAGTCAAATAATAAATAGCTTTTATTCATTTCCACTGATAAATGGCAGGGTTTTTTTCAGGCAGAGAATCAGCAGAAAATCCTTCCGATTGTGAGAGAGAGAGAGACTCCAACATTTACTATTGTTCCGTTAGAAAAAGTTGAGGCTGGAGCTTTGTGTGTGTGACAGGACCACCCACAATGATGGATGTGCTGAGGGGCTGATGCTGATCTCCAATGGGGAATGAGCAATGGCTGTTTGATTTGAAGTATTATTTTAACAGATACCTGGATGGCAGTTGTCAACCACGTCTCAGTGATTGTGGGTTTGAGTTGCATTCAGCAGGCCTGAAGACATACTCTAGGTCGACAGTGTAATGCAGTAACCTAGGATCTTTGCACTGTTGGAGGGTCAGTACTGAGGGAGTGCTGCACTGTCAGAGGGTCAGTACTGAGAGAGTGCTGCACTGTCAGAGGGTCAGTACTGAGGGAGCGCTGCACTGTCGGAGGGTCAGTACTGAGGGAGTGTCTGGTGGAATGTTACACCAAGGTCCTGTCTTCCTTCCTATATCCCATCATCCTCCCCTCTGCTCCCCTCCCCTCCCCACACCAACCCCAACCCCCTTGACCAACACTTCTCAAAGCAGATTATCTGGTCTGTTATCTTATTTATGTCTGTGGGGCATTGAAATAGGAACAGAGAGAAATTGGTTGGGTAAAAGTGTTGGTGATTGCTGGAGTTTCCCATCAGCCAGCACATAGCCTGAAACCAATAAAATCAGATGCTGAATATCACTGGATGGTGAATATTATTTTCTAAATCTCTGGTTTTTTCCCTGCAGCGTATGCACAGATCCAGCCGCATCAGTTAATACACCAGCAGCAGATACAGTTACAGCAGCAGCAGAAACATCTCCAGCACCAGTTTGTCCTCCAACAGCAGCAGATTCAACACAGACACCAGCAGCCCCAGCTGATCCACACCACTGCCCAGCTGCAGCCTCTCCAGCAGCAGACGCAGACGCAGACGCAGAGCTTGGCCGTACAGCCCACCACACAGATCCAGACCACCATCCAGGCTCAGGTCCACCCCCAGGCCCAGCCTCACATGCAACAGGTACAGCAGAGCCCGAGCATTCTCCAACAGAAGCACCCGGCTCTCCATCAGGTGGCTCACCCTCCAAACCCGGCGCTACAGCCCGTGTCCCAGGCCCAGCAGAGTTTACAGGCAGCTGTCCAGAGCAGCCCAGCGGAGGGTCTGGTAAACAGTCACCCTCAGACCCACCAGCCTCACCAGCACCAACTGGCACCTCAGACCACAGCTGTCAACCTGCAGATCCAGCCAGCGGCACACGTGGTAAGATGGACTTTATATTCAGCACTGGAATTCCATCCGTTAACCTCTCCATCTCCATCTCTCCATCTCCCTTTGCTCTTCGTTATTCACTCCCTTTCTCCATCTGATCTGTGTCCCCGCAACCCCCTCACCCCACTCCCCCCCCACCACTCCCCCCCACTCCCCCCTTCTCCCCACTCCCCTTTCCCCACCTCCCTCACCCCCCTCCACCACCCTCCCACCTTCTCTCCTCCTCTCCATTCCGTCCCCCCCTCCTCTCCCTCTCACCTCCCTCCTCTCCCTCTCACCCCCTCCTCTTCCTCTCACCCCCCCTCCTCTCCCTCTCACACCCCCTCCTCTTCCTCTCACCCCCCTCCTCTCCCTCTCACACCCCCTCCTCTTCCTCTCACCCCCCTCCTCTCCCTCTCACCCCCCTCCTCTCCCTCTCACACCCCCTCCTCTTCCTCTCGCCCCCCCCTCCTCTCCCTCTCACCCCCTCCTCTCCCTCTCACCCCCCTCCTCTCCCTCTCTTCCCCCCCTTTCTCTCTCTCTCTCCCCCCCTTTCTCTCTCTCTCCCCCTCGCCCTCTCTCTCTCTCTCTCTTTCCCTCTCCCTCTCTCTCTCCCTAGCTCCTATCTCTCCTCCTGTTTAAAATCTCCCTCTGGCCAAGTATTTTGCTCCCCTGTCCTTCGATCATCTCGTGTGGTTCACTGTCGGGATTTGTTTCCTCCTGGGAGCGGCTGTTACCTTAATGACGCTTTTTAAATACAAGTTCTTATTCTGATAATTGGTTAAGAGATAAATATTTTCATAAAATGCTCTAAGAAGCTTAGAGTTGTGACTTGCTTCATAAATCTCCCCATTTTAATCGTCCCCATGGGTTACATTTTACATAAACAATGGATATAGAGAGTCGGAGGAAGGTGCTGAATGATTTACAAGAATGATGTCAGAACTGAGTGGTTATAACTGTCGGGAAAGTCAGGGCAGACACGGGCTCCTTTCTGTAGGAGAGAGAAGCCTGAAGGTGGGGGTGAGCTAACCTAATAGAGGTCTTTATATTCTGAGAGGGTTTGACAGGACAGAGGGAGAGGAGGTTTTTCCAACGTGGGACAGTCCAAATTTAGGGATTACCAATATCAGACAGTCACTAATAAATCCAATCAGGAATTTGGGAGAAACCTCTTTGCCCAGAGAGCGGTGGGAATATGGAACTCGCTCCCACAGGGAGTGCCTGAGATGAATTTGAGGGGAAGCTGGATAAACACATGAGGCAGAAAGGGATAGAAGGATGTGGTGATGGGGTGGGATGAAGTGGGTTCATGTGGGAGGAGGTTCGTGTGAATCATAAATACCAGCATGGAGCAGATGGGCTGAATGGCCAATCCCTGTGCTGTAAACTCAATTAATGATGTAATTCTTCGGGGCAACTTCTCGCAATAACGAGAGGTGCAAACTCTGATTTTTCCACATCTCTGATTTTCTGCACCCCCTGTTGGGGGTGATTTAACATTCCTGTCAAGCACCTCGGAACATTATTATCTTAAAGGTGCTATATAAATATAAATTGTTGTTATTGTGACAGCTTCGACTTAGTCCCTGTCTTTATCTCTCAGTGGCTGGGTATTGGCACTGTGATAAAGACAGACGGTATTCAGCTCTGTCCAAAAAGACAAAACTTTTAAAGCTGTAATGAACTCTTGATGGCCCTGATGCACCACCATCTATTCAGCCACTAACAGTGGTTATAAATCACACTTAGCACCAGGCAATGAGCAGCACTCTGTGCGTGTGTTTGCACCGCATACAGTCCCCTTTGAAACATCCCCCTCCATCAGATCAGTGTGAAGACAGAGCCGATGTCATGTCCTTCTCTGCTCTGTAAACGTGACATTGATTTATTCATCGCACCCTCTGCCGTTTTAATACAGGCCTTTCCCTGGGGCTGTGAGTGCTCGGATAGCTCTGTCTTCATGGCTTTTGTCACTCCTCACTCCCCAGCAAAAGAAAACTACAAAAAAATTGTAGTTTATAAAGTTACTGAGTAAACAATCCTCTTGCTCGAAATCGTTAATGTTCAGTGTGTAACAGGTCATTACTGTCCGGCCATGTTTATAGGAAACAGCTACTTTTAATCATGAAACTTTTATTATTGTTTTCTCCCTTCCTTGAAAGCACCGATTCTCTGCTCATGTCTCGTTCCTTGAGTACCTTACTCAAGTAAACGCTCCTTTCTGCATGATCCTACTCCTTTGAAGAAGAGTTGAAAGTTCAGAAAAGTGACAGTTCTGTTCCAAAGCCCGACACTGACTAGATCACATGCCGAGAAGCTTTGACAATGGCTTCCTCCTGGGGGTCCCAAGTTTCACAGTTTTGTCTGTATTGGACAGAGAGAAGACGTCTCCACTGGTGGAACAGACCAGAACTAGGGGCCATCGATATAAGATAGCTGCTAATAAATCTAACAGGGAATTCAGGAGAAACTTCTTGATCCAGAGTGGTGGGAGCACGGAACTCCGCACCAAAGGGAGTGCTCGTGGCAAATGGGGTGGGTACTTTTAAGGGACGAGCTGCATAAACACATGAGGGACAAAGGAATAGAAAATAGTGACATTGGGTGAGATGAAATGAGATTGGGAAGGCTCAAGTGGATCATAAACACCAGCATGGAGCAGTTGGGCCTGTGTTTGTGCTGTAAAATTCTATTTTATGTACAAAATTAAAACTGACAGACTATTTGACTGTGACGGCTTCACAGCTCAGCTTAATCCTTCTGATGCCCAGGGACAAGCAGTGTCTCTAACAAGAATCAACAGTGGAACCCTCTCCGATAATCACCCCTCTCCTCCTAAGGATGCAGAGGCTTGTTGTAGGTGCTGCTACCCTGCACTGGGATAAGTCAACTCAAAATGGACTAGATATTAAACCAGAGACCTTGCTGGGACTGTGGTTCAGTACATCGTTGTCTGATGCATTTTGCCACTGAAGTATATTCAGCCTCTTTGTCTGCCTGTCCAGTCGGAGCGAGCTGTGGCACAGAGACTCCTGTTTGAGTAAGAAAAAAACATTTTTAAATGACGTCTTTATATTTTGTTCCATCTAGTGGTGGCACCCAGTATTACCCCGTGAGTAAATGCTAATTGTCTCTCCCACCGTGAACTCCTGTAATTAAAATTGCACCATATAATTATGAATGAAAACCAACTTCTAAAATATAACCCAATAAGTCAGAGAGGAATCCCTGAGAAATTCAACTAGTGTTTAGATTCGGAAAATATTCAGAAGAATTTAGAAAATATAGTTTAGATTCATCCGATATTTAGGAGCTCATTCTTAGAGAGACTACATTTCACTCCCATTAATTCACTAACTGATGAGTATTATTGTTTTAGAAGTTGTTATTAATGAAATGTTGTGCTCCATGGTGAATTCTGCAAGGAAAGATTTTCCTAATATTAGTTCTGTGAAGGTTGTTTTTAATTCAGTGGAGATCTGTTGACCTCATTGGCCATTGAATGATCTCGTGTGGCCGGGGTCAGTGACAGCCAGCGTTGTCAGTGAGCATCTGTCATTTTATAATTAGAAAGATTTTGGTGTCTTTCCATCGAGGTGACGAGTACGCACTAGTGAAGAAACGAGTTAATACTGTAAAAATAATTACTCTGCAAAATAGCAGTTGTTTCTTGGCAATTTATTTTTGCACGTTTTGTGCTGATCAAGTGAAAATTGATTTAGTTTGGGGAAACGGACCAATTATGGAATGAAAATCAGGCAGGCTTAATAACGACAGGCAATCAGCAGACCCCAGCTTGCTGTCCATGTGCTGATAGCAGTTACATTCCCAAGCCTCCGCATAAAGGATGCCCGTGTCAGACATGGGCATAATTAGCTGCAGAATAGGCCTCGTTCTAATCTCCCCGACAACGAGGGAGATTCCAGTTTTGCTAAAGGTGTAACAAACTGCTCAATCCATTCTTTATTAATGCGGTTGCACTTTTTCTATACTGTTCCTCAATTGTGTATTGAGTCTAACTGCCCCAAAGCACTTTGCTTAAACCCCTGCCTTATCAGCATGCGGCTGTTCTGAGCCTTCATGTCACTCTCTACATTTATATCCAGCGCACTTCTCTCCTGCTTTCACATGATGTCCTTATATAAACAGCTTAATGGTTAATTTAAAACGAGATATTGAATGCAACCACTTTTTCCACTGTAAATTCTTGTGTCCATGTTTATAGTGGGATGTACCCATGTAAACGTGTCACTGTAATGCCAATAGAAGAACACCAACACTGACGGGACATAGTTACATCTAGTGTGACAAGTTTACATAGGACATTACTAAATTAACTGTTGACACAGTAAACTATGATGCATGCAAATGTAAGGTTTTTAATTATTCAAATAGCCTGCAATTTGCATGTACTTTACAAAATGCACGGCCAATGCGTAAGGTGAGGATTATCCCAGCACCTACCTCGCTCAGGCTTCCATTGTCTGCCCTGTCACTCCTCTGTGATGTATTAGCTCACTTCAGTGCTAATGTGTGGTGTCAGCAGTGAGTGGAACACCGGACAGCCTTATTACCTGGTGCAGTAACTTCCCAGGAATTTTGATTTTAAGCGTGTGGGAGAGCAAGATCGCTTCTCGGCCTTTTGGCTAAGATCAAGTGTTGCAGGGGCGACACCATGGTCCTGCCATGGCAAGGTCGGGATGGAAGGGCGATAACCAATCGCAATCCAAATCTATACCGTGGGTTACCTATCACCGTCCGAGTCACGGTGAACCACAGCGAAGGAGGATCACCTATGGATCGGGGCTTCTTCACCAGGAGGATCCTGTTGAAGGCGTGCGGCTTCCAAGCTACGGAGATCTTCACCCTGCACGACTCCCGCAAAGGTGGTTATTTCGACGTGACTTTCAAGCGAGTGGCAGACTGCGCCCGGCTCCTGAGGGTGTTCGAGGAGAAGAGAGACCTGCCGGAGATGAAGATCCTGACGGCGGAGCCGCACTTTTCTCTGCCGTTGCAACGGGAACGTGAGGTGATGGTGCATGTGTACAACCCCTTCGTCCCTGTCGCCGACGTGGTCACCTTCCTCACCAGGTACTTCGATAAGGTGGGGAGCGGCACCGAGATTCGAGACGACTTGGGGATCTGGACAGGCAAACGCCTGTTTAAGGTCACGCTAAAGACCGATGGTAAGGGAGCCATTTTCCACCCTCCTTCCAGTTTCGCTATCGGGGGAAACCGTGGCTACCTGGTCTACGCTGGGCAACCCAAGCATTGTCGCTCATGCGGCAAGGCTGGTCATGTGGCGGCCAACTGCAGCGCCTCCCTCTGCAAGATCTGCAAACAGGAAGGGCACCAGACAAAAGACTGCAAACAGGCCAAGTGCTGCAACCTGTGTGGCGAGGCAAGTCACCTCTACAGGACCTGCCCCAAACGCTGCCGTACTTACGCACAGGCAGCCAAAGCCGACCAGGGGGAAGCAGAAGAAAGGTTCCGTGTCACTCCAACCACCAAGGCCCCCAGGGAGCTCAACGGGACAAAAGAGGACACAGAGAGAGACAAGGTGGAGAAAGAGATTGAGGCAACAGAGAGCCAATCAACAGCACTACCCCCTGAACCTTCCAGTCCTCAGGACAGCGAATCAATGGAGGAGGAGGCAGCAGTGGAAAAGCAGCAGGGGGAGTGGCGGACGGTGAAGAACAAGAAAAGTAAGAGGGAGCGAAGAAGAAGCAAAGGCGTTTCCCAGAGAAGCGGCAAGAGGCGTCTCCCATCCGACACGGATGACAAGGGCAGCAGCTCTTCGGATGAGGAAGTGCCAGAGCGGCACCGACAGAAGAGGCGGCAAAGCTCCAGGGCGTTGGAGGACGAGACACCCGAGCTCCAGAAAATTGGAGACAACAAGGAGACCAGCGCACCCCAACTTTGCCTGCAACCTGAGGAGGCCAGTGCACCACAGCCCCTGGAATCTGGGAGCAGTGAGGCAATCATCGCACCCCAGCTCCAGGAAGCCGGGAACAGCAACCCCCCAGAGGGGGTGAGTTTTGGAGAAGCTTCTCCAGCAAAGGTCATCTCAAAACCCGCTCACTACGTGAACCTCCAGATGCCACTGGAGCAGAACACGGCCAAGGAGATCTACCTCAGCCCATCCAAAGTGAAGGAATTTGAGCTCACTACGGGTATGAAGGAGCAGACTAAAGGTCTGGGACTCTCAGAGACAGTGGGTTTGGTAGGAGAATAAATGCTTTAATATGGGTTTAAAGATTGTATCCATAAATGTGCGTAGCATTAAATCTACTACGCGATGTGTTGCGACCTTGGACTACCTAGCCAAGGTCAAAGCTGACCTGTTGTTTCTGCAGGAGTGTGCGATACCGCACCTCAGCTCCTACAGGCAATGGTCACGATGGTGGTCCCACGGGCCATCGATCTGGTCGGGCGGAAACGACTCTCGTTCCTCCGGCCTGGGTATTCTGCTGCGGGGAGGCAACTTCACCGTCTCCGAGGTCAAGGAGGTGGTGGGCGGGCGACTCCTGGTAGCAGACGTAATGTACAAGAACGCTCCACTCCGGTTAATTAACGTGTACGGCCCGGCACAAGGGGCTGAGCGGCTGGAGGTTTTTCAGCAGCTCCCACTGCTGCTGGCGACCTCCAGGCCGGTCATTCTGGGCGGGGACTTCAACTGCATCATCGATGCGGCTGGACGATCCGGCAGGGCCGGAAGCAGATTGGACGCTACGTCCAGATCCCTGATGGAAACAGTTAAGGATGCCAAGCTGCACGACGTCTTCAGCAACCCTGCAGACGGAGCGCAGCGTAGATACACCTGGTCGCGGCCAGACGGGTCCATTCGTTCCAGGATAGACTTCCTGTTTGTGTCCCGTGCATTCACAGTCAGATCCACCGACGTCAAGCCGGTGTTCTTCTCTGACCACTGCCTCCTACTGGCGGACTGCCACTTGGAGGAAGACCTGAGGGTGGGCAGGGGGGCATGGAAGCTAAATGTGCAACTGCTGACCCCAGAGAACATTGAGGAGCTCAAGAGGGATTACAAAGGTTGGAGAACCGTGAAACCCCTCTTTGAGTCCCTGACACACTGGTGGGAAGTGATCAAGGGAAGCATCAAGAGGTTTTTCATCCGCAAAGGCACCCAGAAAGCTAGAAAGGAACAGAGGGAAATGTCCCGACTCCAGGAAAAGATGCAGAATCTGCTCCGGCTGCAGTCGATGGGGGTCGATGTCAAGGAGGAGCTCCAAGAGGTGAAGGGCCAGCAAGCCTCGCACTTTGCCTCGGAGGCCTCCAAGATCATCTTCCGTTCCAGAGTCCGCTCCGTGGAGCAGGATGAGACGTGCTCACGTTTCTTCTTCCAAAAGGTACACAGAGAGCGCTCTGTGATCAGCAGCCTGAAGGAAGAAGACGGCTCAGTAAAGTCATCACGGTCCGACATTCTGAGGATCAGCAAATCCTTTTATGCCGGTCTGTATGACGTGAAGCCCACGGACAGCACGGCCTCCCAGTCCTTCCTGTCCTCTATCACGGAGGTCTTAGACCACAGTACGCGGGAGAGCCTAGACAAACCGCTAACTCCTGACGAACTGACTAAGGCCCTCGAGTCCTTCGAGAAGAGTAAAACCCCCGGAAGCGACGGCCTGCCGGCGGAGTTGTTTTCGGCTCTGTGGGACTTGATCGGCCCAGACCTGCTAGAAGTGTACGAGAGTATGCTCCTGGCCGGCAGCATGTCAGAATCCATGAGGAAAGGCATCATCACCCTCATCTACAAGCACAAGGGGGAAAGGGAGGAAATTAGAAATTGGCGACCCATTTCACTGTTGAATGTGGACTATAAGATTCTGTCCAAGGTCATCGCCAACCGGGTCAAATCCGCTCTGGAATTGGTGATTCACCCTGACCAGACCTGCTCTGTGCCAGGCAGGAAGATCTCTGACAGCCTGGCGCTGCTCAGGGATACGATTGCCTATGTACAGGACAGGGGTGTGGATACCTGCCTCATCAGCTTGGATCAGGAGAAGGCCTTTGACAGAATATCGCACACCTACATGGGGGATGTGCTCTCCAAAATGGGCTTTGGGGAGGGAATTCGAAATTGGATCCAACTGCTCTACACTAACATCAGTAGCGCAGTCTCAATCAATGGGTGGGAAACAGATAGCTTTCCGATTAAATCTGGAGTCAGGCAGGGCTGTCCTCTCTCGCCTGTCCTTTTCGTGTGCTGCATAGAACCCTTTGCCGAGTCCATCAGGAAGGATCCGGGCATAAGAGGAGTGACGATCCCAGGCAGTGGAGGCACTCAGGTAAAAGCCTCCCTGTACATGGACGACGTCGCCGTCTTCTGCTCGGATCCGCTGTCGGTGCGCAGACTGATGCACGTCTGCGACCAGTTCGAACTGGCCTCGGGAGCCAAGGTAAATCGTGGGAAGAGCGAGGCCATGTTCTTTGGGAACTGGGCTGACCGATCCTTTGTCCCCTTCACTGTCAGGGCTGACGGCCTGAAGGTGCTGGGGATATGGTTCGGAGGGACCGGGGCATGCGTTAGAAACTGGAAGGAGCGAGTGGCTATGGTGAAAAGGAAACTGGGCATGTGGGAGCGACGCTCCCTCTCCATTGCGGGTAAGAACCTGGTCATCAGGTGTGAGGTACTCTCGCTGTTGCTGTACGTGGCGCAGGTCTGGCCCATTCCACACTCCTGCGCGATGGCGATCACTCGAGCCATCTTCCGCTTTATCTGGAGGTCGAAAATGGATCGTGTCTGCAGGGACGCGATGTACAAGCCTCTAGATAAAGGGGGAAAAAACGTGCCCAACATCGCCCTCATACTGATGGCCACCTTTGTGTGTGGCTGCATCAAGCGGTGCATAGACCCTCAGTACGCAAACACCAAGTGTCACTACGTGCTGAGGTTCTACCTGTCCCCGGTGTTGCGAAGGATGGGTCTGGCCACGCTGCCGCGGAACGCTCCAAGTAGTTGGACCGTGCCGTACCACCTGTCGCTGGTGGAAAAATTTATGCAGAAAAACACCTTTGACCACAAGTCCATCAGGCAGTGGTCAGCACGTAACGTCCTAGAGGCCCTGAGGGATAAGGAGAGGGTGGACCCTGTGGGATGGTTCCCCGAGCAGACTGTCAAAGTCATTTGGCAGAATGCCTCATCGCCAGAACTTTCCAACAAGCACCAAGACGTAGCTTGGCTGGTGGTGAGAAAGGCCCTCCCCGTCAGATCCTTCCTACACGCCAGGAGTCTCACCCCCTCTGCACGATGCCCTCGAGGGGGCTGTGGTGGGGAAGAGACCGTTGTTCACCTCCTTGTGGATTGTGCCTTTGCAAAGAAAGTCTGGAGAGAGATGCAGTGGTTGCTGTCGAGGTTCATCCCGAGCAGTTCTGTGACACAGGACTCTGTGCTCTACGGGCTGTTCCCAGGGACACACACCGAGACAAACATCGACTGCAGCTGGAGGATCATCAACTCGGTGAAAGACGCGCTTTGGTCTGCCCGAAACTTGTTGGTCTTCCAGCACAAAGAGTTGTCCCCGACCGATTGTTGCGGACTGGCACAATCCAAAGTCCAGGACTACGTGCTGAGGGACGCACTAAAGCTTGGGGCAGCTGCCGCAAAGGCGCAATGGGGAAGGGTCGCTGTCTAAGACCTTTCTACCACAGCGCACCGAGAGACTGGGAACTGTTTAGAGCCCCTCGGGCTGTACAGATCAAAATGAAAGGCTGTAAATGATTGTAATATTGTTTGTACTGATGCACCTGGTGATACATTTTGTAAAAGTTTAACCTGGATTGTACCCTTGTAATGTTGTTTTTGAAATGGTTTTGAATGTGATTGAAGATTTTTTATGAATAAAGTATATTTTTACAAAAAAAAAGTGTGGGAGAGCAAGAGACCAGAAGCAAACTCATTTTAATCCATCTTTGCAAAGAGAAGCTGAACCTTTTCTTCCAGCAAAGCTGCTTGTGAGTGGAATTGCTGACCTAAAGTTTGACCTCATTTAGCACAGCCCTGAATATCAGAGTGTGGGGTGGGGTGGGGGTCGGGTGAGGGTGTCGGCGGGGGATGGGGGGGAGGCTGGGTGGGGGTGTGGGGTGGGGTGGGGGCTGGGTGGGGCTGTCAGCGGTGGATGGGGGGGGGGAGGTTGGGTGGGGGTGTGGGGTGGGGTGGGGGCCGGATGAGGGTGTCAGCGGGGGATGGGGGGGAGGCTGGGTGGGGGTGTGGGGTGGGGTGGGGGCCGGATGAGGGTGTCAGCGGGGGATGGGGGGGAGGCTGGGTGGGGGTGTGGGGTGGGGTGGGGGCCAGGTGAGGGTGTCAGCGGGAGATGGGGGGGGAGGTTGGGTGGGGGTGTGGGGTGGGGTGGGGGGTCGGGTGAGGGTGTCGGCGGGGGATGTGGGGGGGAGGCTGGGTGTGGGATTGGGTGGAGTGGGGGTCGGGTGAGGGTGTCGGCGGGGGATGTGGGGGGGAGGCTGGGTGAGGGTGTCGGCGGGGGATGTGGGGGGGAGGCTGGGTGTGGGGTGGGGTGGAGTGGGGGTCGGGTGAGGGTGTCAGCGGGGGATGGGGGGGAGGCTGGGTGTGGGATGGGGTGGAGTGGGGGTCGGGTGAGGGTGTTGGCGGGGGATGGGGGGGAGGCTGGGTGAGGGTGTCGGCGGGGGATGGGGGGGAGGCTGGGTGAGGGTGTCGGCGGGGGATGGGGGGGAGTGGGGGTTGGGTGAGGGTGTCAGCGGGGGATGGGGGGGAGGCTGGGTGAGGGTGTCGGCGGGGGATGGGGGGGAGGCTGGGTGTGGGATGGGGTGGAGTGGGGGTCGGGTGAGGGTGTCAGCGGGGGATGGGGGGGAGGCTGGGTGTGGGATGGGGTGGAGTGGGGGTCGGGTGAGGGTGTCAGCGGGGGATGGGGGGGAGGCTGGGTGAGGGTGTCGGCGGGGGATGGGGGGGAGGCTGGGTGTGGGATGGGGTGGAGTGGGGGTCGGGTGAGGGTGTCAGCGGGGGATGGGGGGGAGGCTGGGTGAGGGTGTCGGCGGGGGATGGGGGGGGAGGTTGGGTGGGGGTGTGGGGTGGGGTGGGGGGTCGGGTGAGGGTGTCGGCGGGGGATGTGGGGGGGAGGCTGGGTGTGGGATGGGGTTGGGGGGTTGGGGTGGGGTGGGGGATCATGTCGAATGGAGTAAATCTGCTCTTCTGAAGCACAGAATGTTTGTACATCTCTGCCTTGACCCCATTTTGGAGATAGTAACACCACATCCACAAACATTCACTCCCTCCACCACCGACACACAGTAGCAGCAGTGTGTGTACCATCTACAAGATGCACTGCAGGAAATCGCCAAGCCTCCTTAGACAGCCCCTTCCAAACCCACAACCACTACCATTCAGAAGGACAAGGGCAGCAGATAGATGGGGACACCACCACCTGGAAGTTCCCCTCCGAGTCATTCACCATCCTGACTTGGAAATATATCACCGTTGCTTTTTTGGCTCTGGGTCAATTTTTTAAAAATTCATTTACAAGTTGTGGGCGTCGCTGGCTGGGCCAGCATTTATTGCTCATCCCTAATTGCCCTTGAGAAGGTGGTGCTGAGCTGCCTTCTTGAACAGCTGCAGTCCATGTGGTGTAGGTACATCCACAGTGCTGTTAGGGAGGGAGTTCCAGGATTTTGACCTAGCGACAGTGAAGGAACGGCCGATATATTTCCAAGTCAGGATGGTGAGTGTTTGGGAAGTAATGGAGCACCTTGTCCTTCGAGGTGGTAGAGGTCATGTGTTTGGAAGGCGTTGTCAAAGAAGCCTTGGCGAGTTGCTGCAGTGCATCTTGTAGATGGTACACACACTGCTGCTACTGCGCGTTGGTGGTGGAGGGAGTGAATGTTGAAGCTGGTTGGATGGGGCGCTAATCAAGTGGGGCTGCTTTGCCTTGAATGGTGTCCAGCTTCTTGAGTGTTGTGGGAGCTGCACTCATCCAGGCAAGTGGAGAGTATTCCATCACACTCCTGACTTGCGCCTTGTGGATGGTGGACAGGATCTGGGGAGTCAGGAGGTGAGTTACTCATCGCACAATTCCCAGCCTCTGACCTGTTTTTGCGTCCAGAATTTCTGTTGATAGTGGCCCCCAGGAAATTGATGGTAGTGCGATGGTTATGTTACTGGAGTAGCATTTCAGAAGCCTGGAATGATTTATTATACAACAATCTGACCACAGCTATACTGATCAAATCTCAAATAGTTGTAAATTTCAAAGCTGTTGATAGGATGGTTCCGGCAGGCTCAGACATTTTGACTTGCTGCTATAGAAATTTACCATTGAGAACTTCACACTGATTTGTAACAAATGTTGAGTGATATTTTATAAACGATTACAGTTTTATTCAGTTTGCCATTCCATGTAAAAGGTTCCTGATGTTACCAATGTTTAGTTCAGCTAAGTTGCTTTGGAAAGAGCATTTTATATCTCTGCTGCTGCTATTGGGGATCCATTGGGAATGAGTGATTCATTGTTCTGCTATATTGTAGATCCAGCAGTGCCAGAGGAGCACCCAGGACAACACCAGGAGAGAGAAGGTAGACACTGCCCTTGAGAAAGGACCGGTAGAGAAATCTGCAGCTCAGACCACCCCTCTGGCCTCCACATGCTTAGCAACTGCGGATCAAAAGAAAGCTGATTCAGCCAAGCCTGTAACCCAAGGTGAGAGATTGTGAGCGGCTTCCTTCCCTGAACACTTCAGCTCACACGATTTATAAAGGACATTCCTTGGAAGTGCATAATTATGGAAAGTGAGGAACGTAGCTGGGCTCTATAATTATAATCCAGCTGCATGCTGCGTTTTCTATAATTGTTGCAAAGAGATTTTTCTGGGATTGTTGGTGTGGGGCTGAGAGTAAGTGTGGTGCTTTCCTGATGGCTTTTTTGTGAAGGGAATGCTGAGCATAGCGCTGAGCTCTTCAGACTAGATACTGCAGTTTCCATTCCTGTGAGAATTCAGACATTCCCTCTGGCTTGTCACAATTGGTCAAAATACTAGAAGGTCAGGTTGTGGAGAGGGGGAGGCTGGAATCAGCCAAGGCTTGTGGCTCTGGTTGCTGTACAGTGATCCCAGCCACACTGCACATGTAGGGATGTTGGGTAGGATTGGTTGTGATGTGCTCCACGTGTAGCTCAGCTGCCAGCATTCACCGTCTACCCTCGCACTCTAATGGGCACAGTAGTCCCCAGAGTAATTTCTAAACTATAGAGTTTAAGCAGCCTGTAGGGGCTCAAGAGTTCCAGTAATTGGGGCCTCCTTAACACAAGCAAGTTTCTGTTTGATTTCTATTTTTCTCCCTCCCTTGCCTGAAGGTCTGGACTGTTAACCTGACCAATATTCCACAGGTCCCAACCGTGTCCTGGAAACCTTACCCACGTGGCCATTTTGCACATGTGAACCAGGTGGGAAGATAATGGCATTGCAGCGGAACCCTGACCCTGTTCTCGTTTGATGTTTTACACAATCACTTTCCGGAGAACAGCCACATGACATGACTGGGAGGTGGATCCCCATCTAAACTCCCGACTCTCCCACCTTCAGTCTCTCCGTAATGGCTGCAACCCTCTGGGATTTGCTAACATTGCCCGGACCTGGAATTGAACTGAGGAACTCTGTGCTTGGTTTGGGGTTACCACGGCACCAGGCATAGCTGAGAAAAGTTAGTCAGTGCCATATTCATTTATATCAAACACAGTTCGTTTCATAGTTTCATTAAAATGGGGGTTGGGGGGAGATTGAATATTTTGGTGAAGTCGGAGTTCTGTATCCTCGTTACACTTTTCCCTCATTTTTATATTCGAGACAATCCAGTATTACCCGTCTTATTCCAGATTAGGAAAGGATAGATGCATGTGGAAAAATAAGCTTTCCCTCCTGGAGGATGGTTATTATCATTTGTTGTTATCACCAGAGAAACTGTGAATGTGACAGCTGCTGTTATAATGTCTGAACAATTTGGTTAATGTGCATGCATCACTGACAGCTCAGCTGACCGTTCATTCCTGCTCCCTAACAGTGCAGAGGCAGAGTCACTGAACGATTGAAGTTGCATCCACAGGGAATGAGCGCACACACGGATCAACAGGCAGCTGTATTGATCAGAGCCTGTGGGAGTCCGTACATCTCAGCTAGCTGCTGTTAGAAATCTCATTGTCGTCTCTAGTTTATTACAGAGTAAGAGGGTCAATATCATCTTTTTACTCGTGAATTAAAATTCAGAAATGGGGAGGAAGCTTTATTATTTCATACCATTGTGACAGGGTATGTCTGTGTCTGTGTGTGTGTGTCTGTGTGTGCGTGTGTGTGTGTGTCTGTCTGTCTCTGTGTGTGTGTCTGTCTGTCTGTCTGTGTGTGTGTCTGTCTGTCTGTCTGTCTGTCTCTGTGTGTGTGCGTGTGTGTGTGTCTATGTGTGTGTGTGTATGTGTCTGTCTCTTTGTGTGTGTGTGTATGTGTATGTGTGTGTGTGGGGGGGGAGTCAGTTTAATCCAGGAGAGAAAGTTTCTTTTTGCATTTTGAGCTGTTTGGATTCACTCATCTTTTCATTTTATTGTTGCATTTAATATCATTTAAACCTGTTGGGCCTTGGGGACAGTGTGGGATATCCCAGATATCAACCTAACACTTCTGTCTGGTGAGGCTTTGAACGTGTTTATCAGCTGCTTATGTCACCAGTTTACATGAAGCTTCACACTTTCCCTCTATCTCTCTCTCCCTCTCTCTCTCTCTCTCTCTGTGTCTCTGTCTCTGTCTATCTCTCTGAGGGGTGCCCGTGGCCAAGCCTGATTTAAATCCTCTCTTGACTGTGTTTCCCTGCACCGGAATAGGACCCAAAGCAGGAATCCTAGTTAGATTTCCCTCTCCGCGGCCCCTGGTCTGTTTGCAGTTCCCCTGTGTCCACCCTTTCTCAGACTGGCATCCCCAGCACTGAGCATGTGTTAACACCGCGATCTCCGTGCTCTGCATTGGCTCAGTGACATGGCAAATGGTGCGTTTGGAACAAAGAGAGAGAGTGCTTGTGGGAGTCAGTTAATTTCTGTTTGGTGAAAGGAAGAAGAATTTGTAGTTTAACGTCTGATTACAGCACGTTTGGAGGGGTGGGATTAAAAAAACTCACTCCCGCTGTTTGACATGTTGAAGAAACAAACTTTTACAAAGTATTTACCGTGCAGAAAAGCAGCTTCATGGCAATCGTTCTGCTCCACTCGAGTCTCCATCCACTCTTCATGTCACCCATCACCATTCCCTTCTGGTCCTTTCTCCCTCATATATGCTTGTCTAGTTTCCCTTTACAAGCCTCTATACTGTTCACCTGTGGTAGTGAGTTCCACAGTCTCACCGCCTCGTGGGTATAGAGGTTTCTGCTGAATTCCTCTATCGGATTTATTAGTGACTTTCTTATTTTTATGGCCCCCTAGTTGTGGTCTGTCCTGCAAGTGGAAATATCTCCTCTATCCTGTCTGGAGAGGTGGTCCCTGTTGTGATACCCTAAGAAAGCACCACAGCTGTTTCACCTGCAGTCAGGCAGAGACAAGCAGGAGGGTCTCTCTCTCTCCAGGGAGAGAAACTCCATTGTATGAAGATAACTGCGGCTGATGTGGTCAGGATGGTCAGGAGCCAATGAGAATTTGTTAGTGCAATTCTCGGGCAGGATCAGATTGTAATACAAAGTCACCTACAAAAATCCCCCTCCATTAGTGAGACTCTGGAAGACTAGCAATCTGATGTCTGTTACTTGAGGTTACTCTAATTACTGGGTATTTTTTATGTTTGCAGTTCGTTAGAAGGAAGTAAGAGGCAGGGATTTCTGAGGAAACATCATCAGCTTTCTAATTGCTCCATTAGGGCCACGAAGCTTTTAGAAAATGTGATTAGAAAGATTAGATCATGAAAACTGGAAAGTACTGTGAAATCCTGGGAAACAAAAGGACTTCATTACTTCATATCAGCCAGTCTGTTTAGTAACTAATGTATGTGCAGGAGATTTACAGCATTGCTGCTACTCCCACTGCTTTGCTGTTGTCCGTTATATGCCTGAACCATTCAGTAACTAGAATAAAAAACAGAAAATGCTGTAAAAACTCAGCAGGTCTGGCAGCATCTGCGGAGAGAGAGAGACAGAGTTAACGGTTCGAGTCCGTATGACTGAAGAAGAGCCACACAGACTCGAAACATTAACTCTGTTTCTCTCTCCGCAGATACCAGACCTGCTGAGTTTTTCCAGCATTTTCTGTTTTTATTTCAGATTTCTAGCATCTGCAGTATTTTGCTTTTACTTCAGTAAAAACGAAGTTTAGTTCTAAAGGTTTCTGGACTCGAAAGGTTAACTCTGTTTCTGTCTGTGCAGATTGCTGCACAGACCTGCTGGGTATTTCCAGCACTTCCTGTTTTCATTCAGTAACTAGATTGGTTTCCATTAGCACCTGATCTGCCTCCTTGGTACAGCTGGACAGATTGGGCAGTGATGGTGTGTGTCCTTGAGACGTGCACTTTTTCCATAGGAACTTAAGAAATAGGAGCAAGTGAGGAATCATACAGCCGAATAATCCTGCTTCATCATTGAATATGATTGTGACTGATCCTCTTCCTCAACTCCGCTTTCCCACTTGCTCCCCATATCCCTGAGAGATCAAAAAAAGTGTCTACCTCAAACTTAAATATACTCGAGATAGGAGCATCCACAACCCTCTGGGGTAGAGAATTCCAAAAGTTCACAACCCTGTGAACGAAGAAATTTCCCCACCTCTCAGTCCTAAATAATCGACATTCCATCCTGAGGCTGTGCCACCAAGTTCTGGATTTCACAGCCAACAGATACAAACCATGTGAATGTTTGTTTTGAAGAAATCAGTATAAGTTTTTTTTTAAAAATAGTGCTGGAGAAATTAATGAGACTAAAAGTTGACAAATCTCCTGGACCAGATGGCTGACATCCTAGGGTTTTAACAGAGGATGCATTGGTTTTCATCTTCCAGAATTCTCTAGATTCTAGAACAATCTCCATAGATTGGAAGGAACAAACATATAAACTTGCTGTTCAAGAAAGGAGGGAGGGGGGAGAGAGAAAACAGGGGACTATAGACCAGTGAGCCCAACATCAGTAGTAGCGAAATGCTAGATTCTATTATTCAAGATGTGCTACCTGAAAACTTAGAAAATAGTAATATGATTGGGCTGAGGCAGCGCAAATTTATGAAAGGAGAAGACACTGAGACAGTCCATGTCCAAATGCAGCAAGACCTCAACAATGTCCAGGCTTGTGCTAACAAGTGGCAAGTAATATTCGTGCCACACAAGTGCCAGGCAATGACCATCTCCCAACAGGATAGAATCTAACCATCGCCTCTTGACATTCAATGGCATCACCATCGCTGAGTCCCCCACTATCAACATCCTGGGGGTTACCATTGACCAGAAGCTGAACTGGACCAGCCATATAAATACTGTGGCTACAGCAGCAGGTCAGAGGTTAGGAATCCTGTGATGAGTAACTCACCTCCTAACTCCCCAAAGCCCATCCACCATCTACAAGGCACAAGTCAGGAGTGTGATGGAATACTCTCTGCTTGCCTGGATAAGTGCAGCTCCCACAACACTCAAGAAGCTCAACACCATCCAGGACAAAGCAGCCTGCTTGATTGGCACCACATCCACAAACATTCACTCCCTCCACCACTGACACACAGTAGCAGCAGTGTGTACCATCTACAAGATGCACTGCAGGAATTCACCAAGGCTCCTTAGACAGCACCTTCCAAACCCACAACTTCGACTATCTAGAAGGACAGGGCAGCAGATGCATGGGAACACCAACACCTGGAAGTTCCCCTCCAGGCAAAACACCATCCTGACTTGGAAATATATCACTATTCCTTCACTGTCGCTGAGTCAAAATCCTGGAACTCCCTCCCTAACCTCACTGTGGGTGTACCTACACCACATGGACTGCAGCGGTTCAAGAAGGCAGCTCACCACCACCTTCTCAAGGGCAACTAGGGATAGTCAGTAAATACTGGCCCAGCCAACAACGCCCACACCCAAGAACAAATATAAAATAAAAACCATGTACCATCTATATAGATGGTTTAGATGAGAGAACGGAGTGTAATGTATCTGTGTTTGTTTAGTTGGGAAAGTAAGCTGAAAGGAGAATGCAAAGAAGCTGCAGAGAGATAGAGACAGATGAGCAAGAAAATGGCAGATGGAATTTAATGTGGGGAAGTGTGAAGTTATCCATTTTAGAAGGAAAAATAAAAAAGCAGAATATCTTTGAAAGGTGAGAGTGGGAAATGCCATGTCCAGAAGGATCTGGGTGTCCTTGTCCATGAATCACAGCAAATTGCATGGAGGTACAGCTAGGGAACGATAAAGCAAATGTGATGTTGGCTTCTAATCCAAAGGGATTGGCGTGTAAGAGTAAAGAAGTCTTACTGTAATTATAGATGACATTGGCGGGGCCACACCTGGGGTAGTGTGTGTAGTTTTGGTCTCCTTCCCTAAGGAGGGATGTACATGCCCCAGAGAGAGTGCAACAGAGGCTCACTCAGCTGGATGGATGGATGAGAGGATTGTCTTATGATGAGAGATTGAGTAAACAAAGCCTTTTCCCTCAAGTTTAGAAGAATGATGGGTGATTTAATTGAAACATACTAAATTCTCAAGCGGCTTGACCAGATAGATGCTGATGAAATGTTTTCTCTGGCTGGGGAATTGAGAGCACGAGCACTGTCTTAAGAAAAAGGTGTCAGCCATTTAGAACTGAAACAAGGAGAAACTTCCTCACTCAAGGCGTTGTGAATCTTTGGAATTCCCAACCCTAGGGGCAGAATATTGTGCTCATCGAGCGGGCGCGTGCCCAACCTGGACGAGCATAAAATGATGTGCGATAAGGTCAATGACTTGTCATCAGAAGACATGACGAGGGGTGATTGGCCTGGGGTGTGTACTCTGTTTCTCTTTCCGCAGATACTGTCCAACCCACAGCACTTTCTGTTCTCATTTCAGGTTTCCAGCATCTGCACTCATCTGCTTTTCAACTAACTTAATTTGTGATGTTGATTGAGGCCTAAATATTGGCCAGGGCAAGGAGGGTGACCCCCCCCTGCTCATCTTCGATGACAGTGCCGTGGGATCTTTTATGTCCAGCCGAGGGGGCAGACAAGGCCTTGGGTTTAACAAGTCACCCGAAAGACATTGTTGGGAGATGCCACCGTCCATTCAGTCTGGACAGTCTGACCCCTGGTGTTGCATTGTGTTATGAAGGAGGGACTCGGGTTCAGTCCCTGCTCTGTGTGTAGTAAAGCTGGGGCAGCACTGAGAACACTCCAGCGCTGTCATGGGCTAAGGGTGTTGTCGGGGGTAGGGTGTGTTGGGGGATGGGGGGGTGGTGGGGAGCTGGGTGTGGTTTCAGAAATAAAAACAGGCAGGATTTCTGCTCCTTAGTGATCTCTGCTGGAAGGAGTGGGTGAAGGGGTGAGGGCCGGGTCATGCTTGGGTTGTGCTGCCTTCTCCACCTGGTCAGGTTGTCTTCTTAAAACCACTCCAGCTACATGTCTGTGTCCTGGCACACAGGACTCTGTAACCTCGAGGGGAGAGCTCTCTGGATGCAGCTGCCTGACCAGGACCTATGGACTGGCCATCAGCATGAGCCTTATAGCGCAGTGGGGGGGAAAGAAAATGTGTTGACCATCTATGCAAAGCACTCGGAAGGCGCAGACTGTGCTCATTGCAACAGCACCTCGAGGGAAAAGAATGGAGAAAAAAATTAAAGGAGAGTTCTAGAACCAGGGGACATCGATTCAAGATAAGTGGCAGAAGGTGTAGGGGGGACATGAGGAAGAACTTTTTTACGCAGGGGGTAGTGGGTGTCTGGAATTCGCTGCCCAAGTTGGTGGTAGAGGCAGAAACTCTAAACTCTTTTTAAAAAGTACCTGGATCTGCACCTTAAGTGCTGTAAGCTGCAGAGCTATGGGCCGGGTGCAGGAAGGTGGGATTAGAAAGGGCACCTGGGTGTCCTCGGGCTGGCATGGACAAGATGGGCCACATGGCCTCCTTCTGTGCTATAACTTTTCTATGGTTTCTATGGTTCTATCTCAGTCGGCGGGCGTGTGCAGGAATCAGCAGCGCACCCTCCAACAATTACCAGGCCTATTAACTCTATTAAAGATCTAAATCACAGAATCACAGTGCAGAAGAGGCCCTTCGGCCCATCGAGTCTGCACCTACACGTGAGAAACATCTGACCTACCTACCCAATCCCATTTACCAGCACTTGGCCCATAGTCTTGAATGTTATGACATGCCAAGTGCTCATCCAGGTACTTTTTAAAGGATGTGAGGCAACCCGCCTCCACCACCCTCCCAGGCAGTGCATTCCAGACCGTCACCACCCTCTGGGTAAAAACGTTTTTCCTCATATCCCCCCTAAACCTCCTGCCCCTCACCTTGAACTTGTGTCCCCTCATGACTGACCCTTTGACTAAGGGGAACAGCTGCTCCCTATCCACCCTGTCCATGCCCCTCATAATCTTGTACACCTCCATCAGGTCGCCCCTCAGTCTTCTCTGCTCCAATGAAAACAACCCAAGTCTATCCAACCTCTCTTCATAAATTAAATGTTTCATCCCAGGCAACATCCTGGTGAATCTCCTCTGCACCCCCTCCAGTGCAATCACATCCTTCCTATAATGTGGCGACCAGAACTGCACACAGTACTCCAGCTGTGGCCTCACCAAGGTTCTATACAACTCCAACATGACCTCCCTACTTTTGTAATCTATACCTCGATTGATAAAGGCAAGATAACATGCCCCTCCGCCTTCAGAGATCTATGGTCACACACGCCAAGGTCCCTTTGTTCCTCAGAACTTCCTAGTGTCATGCCGTACATTGAATACTTCCTTGTCAAATTACTCCTTCCAAAGTGTATCACCTCACACTTTTCAGGGTTAAATTCCATCCTGTTAATTAAATGGAATTTTTCGCTGCCCGTCCAATATTATGGTTGGGGGGGGCGGGGGATGGGGGCAGGCGAAAAGGCCAAGCGGCCTTTGGATTTTTTGCAAAACCTCATCCACGGGTGGGATCGGGTTTCGATCAGGTGATTTTTAAAAAAACAAATTTTTCAAACTAATTTGAAGAGTCACATGAGGGGATGTTTTTAAATTCTTTATGTTTTATTTTCTAAAAGTTTCAGCTCCCTGACACGGCTCCTGTGCCTCAGGGGGCTTTTCCTGGGTTCACCCACACACATGCAGGAAGTTCCCCGCTCACCCTTCTCCCCCGACCCTCCCCCCCACACACAGGCAGCGCTGAGTACGTGATTCACCCCGGCTGCCCGTTCATTGGCCAACCAGTGTGAAATGGCAGCCCGATCGCAGGCAGCGGGTCTGATTCACGGCCGCTCCCACACTCGCCTGCCCGTCAACCAGAAAATCCTGGCCCAAGAGCGTCGTGAATGTTTGGTTGTTGAGTATATGCAAGACAGAGACGAATGTATTTTTTCGATACCAAGGGAATTGAGGGTAATGGGGATTGTGCAGGAAGGTGGGGTTGAGGTGAGGGATCAGATGTGATCTCGTTGAATGGGGAGGCAGACTCGAAGGGCCAAATGGCCTATTCCAGCTCCTACTTCCTAAGCTTTATTTCCCCTCTCCCCTCCCAAAAGCACCGATTCTTTCTTGTATTGGGTTCCACAGGTACCAACCTTCCCCTGGTAACTCACCCCCAAGTGGGTCAATTCTTCAGGTCTGAGCTGACACTGTGAGTGTTGTGACCTTTAGGGAGATCCCAGTTGCTCTGTATCCCATTCACACTGACACTTCCCAGGGAGGTACTTGCAGAATGATGTCATGTAAATTTTGAAGAGAATCCCCCTGCCTTCTGTTGCTGCTGTTTGTATTAATTTGGTATTACAAGTTCAGATATTTAGGGAAACAGGGGAAGATGCTGACATTAACCCTTCAGTGAAACATTTCGCTGCAACAACTTTCAACTAAGTCTGCCTTACTTGGTAACAACCATTGCTGTTAACTCACTGGGAGAAAAAAGCCAGCAGAGGCACAGTTTTTACATGCATGTTCAGCATCCATTTTCTGTGGGAAATGTTTTATATTAAAGGCGCTATGTGAATGCAGGTTGTTGTAAACAGCTGTCATTTATGGGGAGTTTGGGTGCCTCACTCAGCAGCTGCACTGATCACATTATTGGTATTTCAGTGTCAATTCCCACCTTCAAACTCATCTGACCTCGATACTCTTTGCATCAATGTACCCTCAACATATGGTGGGCATTGCATCAGGCGCTCATCCCACTTTCTCCTCGTCCTGGCATTGCAGACTCCAACTGGGCTGTGATTCTACAGACACGAGCTGTCCTATAATACACCAAGAGGAGCCATTTTCAATTTGTGCTTCGAGGGTGAAGCATCGTCAGATATTTGACAGTGAAGACGCTGCACAGGGAGCGCTCAAGACCTTGTCTAACTTCAATCCACAACATTCACACACACACAATCTGCTGCACACCTGTGTGTGTATATATATATATATATATACACACACACACTGTCTCTCACACAGTACACATGTATACACACTTGCACACTTCCTTAAGAGGAAGACAGTGCCACAGTGGTAATGTCATTGGACTACAGGCTGAACATCCCTTATCAGAAACCCTTGGGGCTGATTGCGTATTGGTATTCAGATAGTTTTGGTTTTCGGGTCTACAGTATATATAGCAGGCCTCGGCCTACTTACATTACAACAGCCTAAACCTAGGCTAGCTATAGTCTACAAAGATTAGGTTGTTTCTCCATTTGCCAACTCTCTCACATCCTACTTCTTACCGGCTCACACCATCATACCTGTAATATAATATTACATTGCTTTATTAACAGACAAATTAACCGTATAGCCTTTCAAAACCACGTTCGGTTTTAGGATGTACGGAGAAAGGACATTCGACCAGAGGCCCAGGCTAATGCTCTGGGGACAGGGGTTCATATCCCACCCCGGCAGCTGGCGACATTTAAATGCAATTAATAAATCTGGAATTGAAAAGCTAGTCTCAGTAATGGTGACCATGAAACCATTGTCTATTGTTGTAAAAACCCATTTGGTTCACTAATGCCCCTTTAGAGAAGGAAATCTGCCGTCCTTACCTGGTCTGGCCTACATGTGACTCCAAACCCACAGCAATGTGGTTGACTCTAAACTGCCCTCTGAAATGCCCCAGCAAGGCACTCAGTTCAAGGTCAATTAGGGATGGGCAACAAATGCCAACCTTGCCAGTGATGCCCACATCCCATGAAAGAATAAAGAAAAAAAACACACAGCGCACAAAACAAACACGTGCCCACACGCACACCACACACACCCTGTGCATACAACACATGCACTCCACACGCACACCACACACACCCTGTGCATACAACACATGCACTCCACACGCACACCACACACACCCTGTGCATACAACACATGCACTCCACACGCACACCACACACACCCTGTGCATACAACACATGCACTCCACACGCACACCACACACACCCTGTGCATACAACACATGCACTCCACACGCACAACACATACACCCGCTTGCACAACACCGGAAACACACAAACACACTCCCTCTGCAACAGGAGGCCCAGGATGATGGCCAGGAGCGGGGTTTGCCCAGCATCAGCTCAGGAACAGTGAAACCGATTGTGGTGCTGTCGTGTCAGAAGGTGAAGGGATTATCTCGGTGTTCAAGTAGATGACATTTAAATGAATGTTTCAGCGAGGGTCTGTTTTAATGTATCCCTGTAGAGGTAATCAGTTAAAGAACGACACACAAGGCTGCGGGCGGGTGTTGGCGAGACTTTGTTTCTGGGTGCAATATTCCCCTGGGGGTCCGTGAACAAAGTCTAACCTGTGTTCGTGTTCCCTGAGAGAATTTACAGCTGGTCGCCCAGAGTTTCTGGTAGTCACGTCTGTTTCTTCTTGGACCATCTGTACAGTAAACTTTGTGAGCGCACAATGGCCTGTAGCCTGCACCATATCCTTCAAGCAGAAGAGAGAATCTGTTTTGTCTGATTGTTAAAGCTTTGTGGTTTGCGGTAGGGGCTAATGGGAGATAAATGGGAGAGGGTGGGGAATGGGGAGGGGCGGGAGGGAAAAACATTCAATTCACTGTCAGCCAGCAGGCGTGAATTGAGGCCGTGGTCTCAACTCTTACCTTCCAGTGGGCCGCTTCCCCTTTGGGACCAGCCCTTGTCTCACTGCCTGTCTCAGATAAATGTTATTGTCTGCAGTGCTTTGATTTGTAAATCAGCCAACAGCGCAAGTGCAGAGACAAAGTCCCAGCTGCTGCTCTCTTTTCAGTCGGTTCCTCTTGTCGGAGGCTGTGACTGTAAATTAGTTGCTCAGTCAGGGCTGAAGGAGAAAATCCTTTTTCTTACCCCCCAACCTTACATGATCCAGATACACAGGGAATCAATCTTCCTATCTTTTCCCCAAAGATAATTACAATCAATCTGAGGGCCGGGCACTGTTCTGATTCTTGTAACCCATGCAGTGCCTTGTTAGCACATTCTGACATGCATACACTTGCTCCGGAGATTGTTTCTCTTGCAAGCTCCAGCGTGGACACCTGTTCTTTAGTTCAGTACAGTTTGAAATACCCACTGGTCTTCTCTATCCCCCTGCACCACCCCCCACACAGCACAGCACAGCAGGAGGTTACTGTACTTGAGCCAAGATGCCCTGTATTTCCTTCAAGACCATGGGACAGTTTCTTCATTTGCATGCAGCTGTGATCACTCTGAACCGGGCTGCCCAAAGACCTGAGCTCCAAATTATTAGGGCATCATGTTCCAGTAAGGGACATTCTGATTGGCTAATGAGATTAGCCACCAGCCAAGTGGATACAGTGGAGTGTTTGCCATTCACCCTACAGAAAGGAGATTAGCTTTACCTCATCGTGCCTGCTTGCAGAAAGGAAAGGCAAACTTTGGCTGCAGCAACTCGTTATTTATATCCTGCAGCCCTGACAGCAGTTTGGGACCACTTCTTGGGATTGTTATCTTTTCCCAAAAAAAAAAGCTCCTTAAGCTTCTGATTGATTCACTTTCACCTTGATGTGAGCGGCAACAGGAAGAAGGAATCCCTTTCAACCACATTAATATTTTAAGCATAAGGCTTTGTGGTGGACGCATTACTTAACGCTGGCTTCAACTCCACCGATCATCTGTGAGCCGGCAGATTGCGTCTGGATCACACTGGCCTGTGGCAGAGGCTGAACAGACAGTTAACGCCAGCCCCAACTCAGTGTCTCTCTCTCTCTCAGCAGGTTCCTGCAGCTGCTCATTTCAGTTATAAACAGCAAGTCTTAAAGTTACTAAACCCGGGTGTCATAATCCCACCTTCATCTGAGACCTTTTTTTAAAAAAAAATTCACTGTGTTCTCCGAGACACCCTTGACACCGATGGGCACCTGGTGACGAGGAATAGAGAAACTTGCGGGCGACTCTTGAAATGTTCTATCATTTACCAAACATTGTCACTTGAAGCTGAAGTAGAGAGTATCACCTTCTTCCGCTTAAAGGAATAAAACAAAAAACCTTTTTCCAATGTGCTAATCGCCAGTTAGTGAGTCAAGAAAAAGCTGCAACAGAAGGGAATGAAGTGCGAAAACAGCGAAGGACACAGTGAAAAGAGCAGAGCTGAGGAAGGGAACGCACTGAGATCACTTGTGCTCGGGTGAGTTACGCTTTTTGGGAGGTGGGTGGAAAACAGAGTTTGGCAATTAATCGTCCCCACGGTGAGTGGAATTTTCCAGGTCTGTATCAGTTATTCAGAAATGACCATTTCTACTGATCCGTTGAGAATGTGCAGCATTAAAAACTCGAGGGGGTTAATTTTGACTAAATGATGCAGGTGATGGTGAGTCAGCTACTCACTTCACATCTCTCTCGATTTTGTCTATTGACTTCTAACAGAGCGCTGGGAAATGGGGCTGCCTATTGGCTATTGCCTTTGTCACAAGCTTCCCTCTGTATCTTTCAAAATGACGCGATGGGTTTTTTTGTCCTGACTGAAGGGGTTTGTTACAGGTTATTGTGTGTTTATACTATTTTAGTTTGAAGCAAGGGATCACTTTTTTTGTTAGAAATCCTCAACTAATTGATTGCATCAGTGAAGTTATAAGTTTGGAAATAATTCTGGTGGATGATTCACCTGAGTCCTTGTAACATGGCAATGTGAGGGAGGGTTTGAATATTCTTTAAGGCAATGTACTTTCCTTGGCGTTCTCAATTTCTAGCTTGTTCAAAGAAGCAGAGATGTCTTCAGTGTTAGTCCTGCAGCCTGTCAGGCTGTTTATAACTGAAATGTACAGGTCTAACCTTAGAGTCTAGTATGTATCCAAATTCTTGCCAATCAGAGATCTCGACTGGGACTGATGTGTGTCTGGAAAGTGGTAGATGAGTGTTAAACTGATGCACTGGCTCAGACGCTGCTTTCACAATTCATTCAAGTTGTTTTTCTAAAAATGCTAATGCCCTTTTGCGCTATGGAATTACTATAAGTAAACGTGACTGTGGGAGCGACACTCTGTTGGGGACTTTGGGATGGGAAGGGTTGGGGTGGTGCGTGGTGAGGATTTTTTTTTTAACAGTCTTGCATTTCTCTGGCACCTTTCATGACCTCAGGATGTCCCAAAGTGCTTTACAGCCAATGATGTGCGTGCGTTGCAGGCTCCCACAAACAGCGATGTGATAATGGCCAAATAATCTGTTTCAGGTGAGATTTGAGCGGTAAATAATGGCCGAGGAAGGGGAAGAACATCCCTGCTCCTCGTCGAAATAGGGCCGTGTGGTAGCTGACTTGTGGACAGCGAGTAAACAGTGACAGTATTCTGACTGAGGAATCTGTGAATTTGCTGGTGTCGGTTCAGAGAACATTATTGACCAAAATCAGGGAGAAATCCTGCTCGTCTTCAGAGAAGTCTACAGGATCTCTTAAGTGTACCTGAGCAGGTAGACAGACCTCTGACCGAACACATTACCTGAGTTCTGACCGTGCAGTGTTGTCAGAGTAACACACTGCAATATCACCGGAGACAGTTTGCTTGAGCCCTGGAATGGGGTTTCAACTCGAGCTTTTGAGTTCAAGGCAAGAGGTGCTACCAACCGACACTTAATGTCCCCACTGTTGGTAGGGAGTGTGTGGAGGAGGCTGAATCTGGCAAGACCAGACACCGAGATCCAGCCGCTCTCAATGGCAGAGCCTCATTGCCCTATTTTTTAGCCAGCTAAATGGAAGAACAGTGATCAGGGGCTGAGAGAAGCCAAAGTTTCCCCCCGAGACTGGTGGGGGCATTCCTGACACTATTTTCTAGCCAGATACGAGTTCAAAACTCAACCTACCTGCAAAGACCAGAGGTTAAGTTTGCAGCCAAACGAGTGTTAAGCCACGTCTATGCTGGTATGATGCCCGAGACATTTTAGGACTCAACCCTCATTGGCGTGCTGTCCACTCGCTGTGGGCACCATACTGCTTCCTGCTTTAGCTCACCGGCATTGGAAGTTCTGCCGAGCCACATCCTGTCACTAAGAGCACCTACCTCCACCTCCGTTACATTGCCCGACACCACCCCTGCCTCAGCTTCTGCTGCTGCTGAAACCCTCATCCATGTCTTTGTTACCTCTAGTCTCCTCAATTCCAGCACACTCCTGGATGGTCTCCCACATTTGACCCTCTGTAAAATTGAGGGCATCCAAAACTCTGCTCCCTGTGTTCTAATTCACACCAAGTCCTGTTCACTGATCACCCCTGTGCTCACTGACCTACATTGACTCCTGGCCTGGCAATGCCTCAATTTTAAAATCATCCTGGTTTTCAAACCCCTTCTTGGTCTTCCCACTTCCTGTCTCTGTAATCTTCTCCAGCCCCACAATCCTCCCAGATCTCTGCGCTCATCCACTTCCGGCCTCTTGAGCATCCCTAATTTTAATTGCTTCACCACTGGGGGTTGTGACTTCAGTTGCCTGGGTCCCAAGCTCTGGAATTCCCTTCCTAAACCTCTATATCTCACTTTCCTTTCCTAAACCTCTATATCTCACTTTCCTCTTCTAAGACACGCCTTAAAACCTACTTCTTGGACTAAGCTTTTGTTCACCTGCCCTGATGTCACTCGGTATCTATTGATGATATTTTTCTTATGCAACTTGCAAAGTGTCAGAAGCACTCATATAAATGCAAATTATTGTTGGGCCTCCAGCAGTCTGTCTAACCATCGAATCATCAAACTGATGGTTTTCCCATTGTTTGCCTGGTAGAGGTCGATTTTTAACTCTGTCTGTCTTCAACCAGAAAAAGCTCAACCACCTCCTCTTACCTTCAACAGCACCACCATTGCTGAATTAGAGAGTGGGTGCTGAGTGGCCCAATCCCTCTAAAGATCTGCACCAGAATTAAGTTCAGGCCTTGTGATTGGAGTGTGATTAAATTCCTCACCCCTCACTTGGATGGATGCAGCCACAGCAGCACTGGAAGCTCGACACCATTCAGGACAGAGTAAGAAAGAATAAACTTACATTTAGATTGGCTCAGATTTTGCAGTCGGTGGTGAAGTGATGACACTCGCCACTGACCTTAAAAAAAAGCTGCCCACATAGATCTAGTAATGTCTGTGATGTGAATTTTCCCTTTCCCAGTGTTATTTTGAACCTGGCGCCAAGTCAAGGGGATCTTCCAGCAAGTGGGGTAAGCGGCCAATCGCTTTGAAGTATTCTCACAGAGAGCAAATCAGGAAGTAAAATGCACTGAACTTTTTACTTCTACCTAAAATTTTACAGAGTGTGCAATAAATGATTGTGACATACACATGGTATTCAGCTGGAGCCTGAAATATCGTAAACTTAAACATTCATGTTTCAATTATGTTTTTAATCATAATGGAGAAATTTGACGTTCCATAAATATAAAAATCAGCTTCTGAGGGCTCCCGAGGTTGTTCAACAGGTCTTATGAATTCGACCATTAAAAACCCAGTTGCACCTCGTTCAAAAAGTCACAACACTTTTACATCAAGATTAATAGCGTGAAAGGGTAAGTTTGGTCAATTCAGTGATTTCTAATTGATTACAGCCATGTGGGGCGGGGGGGGTGGGGGGGGGTGGTTCAACAGCACATTCTGTGGGGAAGCGTAGAATAGCTGACAGCAACTTCTGGGATTTGTGTGGATAAATGTGTGTGTGCGGATTTTCAGAAGTTGCTGTCCATTTTTGAGGAGTAACGATGTCGAACTTTGACAGTTTCAGCATCATCGCGACTTCAACATCTGGGTCATAGTGTCATTCATGACTTAATGACATCCCAAAACATATCATTTGGAAGCGCTAATGTTTTAAGCCTGGCCATTGAGCAGCCAGTGCACTCAACTCTTTAGAGTTGGGCTTGAATCCACAAGTCTTTTTCTGGGACGCAGGAACACTCACAACTGGTACTGAAGAGCCAGTTGATTGATATTCTTGCTATCCCCTCTACTGCCAGCTCACTGCGCATCCACAGCATGGACTTAGAGTCAATCACAAACTTACTTTGACAGCACCTTCCTAGCCCCTTGATTCAATCCAAAACAAATATCACTTTGCAGGATTGGCTGATCTCGCATCGGACAGGGTGTGATCCCAGAGTTCGAGCTCGCCGAAAGCGTTTTGTTGGTAACATTTTGATTCTTTGGCTGTAACGCTATTGCTTCCTCCATTACAGGGAAAGTTCCGGAGAGTGTTAATGCAAAGAGCACCCCCCCTGTCCCCACCATGACATCCGGGAATGGCAACGCAACTTCGTCTGTCACTGCAAGCGTGCCCCAGAGCACCGAGAACAAACCTCCACAGGCAATTGTCAAACCACAGATCCTGACTCATGTCATTGAAGGGTTTGTCATACAAGAGGGAGCTGAGCCTTTTCCAGTGAGTAGCTTTGAATTTAATCTTCACTCTGGGCTTCAATTTAAATTCATGAACATAGACAGTGTTGTGGTTTTGTGTAGCTTCCACTTGTTCCAGTCTGCTGCACACACACTCTCTCTCTCTCTCTTTTGTTTGTGTGTTCCCACCCTACAGTTTAAATGGTAGCCTGAGAGTTGTTTAACTAACTATCGACATTAAGTCTGGTCTCTGGAGCAGTGTGGATGATTGAAAGTCTTCCAGCCTGTCATTTCGTGTGTCGTCTTATAAAATTTATGTCGGACGTATTTGTTCACTTGGTGTATAACAAAGCCTCCTGGATTCCTTGCTACTAATTGCATTGTGACTGACAGCATGCTTGGTAACAGAGCTTTAATTGCATTGGTAGCTGACCATTCAGTCCAGTCATCAGTGAAGCTACTGCAATACAAGTAGTCAGAACAAATTATACACAGCTGGACTGAGCGGCAGCTGACAATTGGACAATACAAATCCCCAAACATTTTGTTGGAAATCAAAAATCCTGGTAGGAAATGAATCCAACTCTGAAATGCTCATTAGACCAGAACCAAATTAACAGTTTGGACCCTGGGCGTGCTGCTTGTTTGCTGTTTAATGCTACGTTTACATTGTACAGGCATTCAGTCCTTCTGTAGCATGGGAAGCCACACAAACAGCTGGACCTTGGCAAGCAGGCGAGGAAGAGCTTTCAGATCAGACTGTTTAAATTTCTATTTTCTTGCTGCCACACCTTCCTGACGATTGGAGAGTGTTGCCTGCAATTCCTAACCGAGTTTCTCCTGGTCTCCTGGCGGAGATTTGGCAGGACTCCTCCTCCCCCACCCTCCCCAGGAAGTTAAAAACTGGCTGTCGACACTTGGGGGCGGGGGGGGGCTTCTGTCGAAACCCGCGGTAGGAAAACCTCGAGCAAACCTGCCCAATGGGTACACAGCGGGCAGGCTAAATGTCCTGCTGGCTGATAGGGGACCCAGTCAATGACGCTGGCCTCCAGAAAAGATGGTGGTCTCTCCTTCAGCAGCACTGTCTCAATTGCCGCTGCCTGAGTTGGGCCTCAACGCCACTGGAAATCACAGCGTTGGTTGGCTTACTGTGTGGGGTACTGCTCCCGGCAAATGTACAGCTTTCTATTCAGGTAGGTTTACTCTAACTCGCTGGGCAGGACTCCCACGGGATTGGCGGGTGAGGGGGAGGTGGGGGGTGGGGGGGTGGGTACAACTCTGACCTTACACCTTGCCCCATATTAATCTCCATTGACTACCACGGAGTGAAATGGGTCAGGTGTAAACCCAGTGTCACACCAGATCTCATGAGCTTCCTGACTCGCGAGTTACATTTAAAATTAACCCCTTATGTTTCTAGTTATTAAAGCATAGTGTGTTTGTGTGTGTGTGTGTGTTTTTTTTTGGTGGGGGTGGGGAAGGGTCTCTTATTGCAGTATAAAAGTCAAAACAAGTTTAAAAACTTGCCGGAGATTTTGCACTAATTTACAATGACATTTTCATGTCTGTACTTTTCTTCTCATCATGTTTCAACCACTTTTTGAATGATTTCCACAACCTTCTCTATCAACGCTCTCTTCATGGGCAATTTTTGTGAGTGTTCACTTTTCTATTTTACAATACTATATAATGTTACTGATTAGATTTTTTTTAACAATGTACCCTGGCAGTGTCCTGTCCTCGGCTTTTTGCTCTGCTGCTGCTCCCCCACCTGTGTGTGTCACTGTGTAACCCGCACTAAGATTAACTTGCATGTTTAAGCCAGTATTGCTTGCAGACCTGCCTTGGTGTAAGTAATGAAAATGCCTATTGAGTTGTTTCATTGTTCAGAGCTGATGGGAAATTGCAGTGTCCAAGTATAGGAACAGGAAGAGGCTATGTAGCCCCTCGAGCGTGTTCCAACGTTCAGTGAGATCCCTTGGCTGATCTGCCACCTAACACTCCAGAAGCCAAATCTGCTACATATCCCTTAGTACCTTTGGTTGTCAAAAATCTACCAATGCCAGACTTAAAATTTATAATTGATCTAGCATCAATTGCCATTTGCAGAAGAGTTCCAAACTTCCAACCCTTTTTTTTTGCATGGAAAACATGCTCCTTAATTAAAACTTGTAAAACACGTTCCTTAATTAAAATATGTTCCTTAATTTCACTCCCTCAAAGGACTGGCTCTAACTTTTAGACTATGCCTAGACTCCCCAAGCAGCAGAACTGGTTTCTCCCTCTCAACCCTATCTGCTCCCCCCCCCAGAATATCTTGAACACTTTGATCAAATCACCCCTTAACCTTTTAAATTCTAGGAAGTATGCCCCCTGAGGTTACAGCAGTAGAAGCAGCACCTCTTCCAATGTCACACTAGGGACTGAGGGCTGCATTCTAATAAGCTAACATTACATATACACAAACATAGGGACAGGAAGAGAATCTCGACCCATCTAGCATTTCCCGCACAATTGTGGTGTCTTGTGCAACACGATATGGAGACTTCACCTCTGAAACCATGTGATCGACAGGAGATGCTGGCACATAAAGAGAGAAGTATTGGCCCTTGGGAGATGGAAGGAACTTGAAAGTGGAAGAGCTGCAAATATATTTTTTATGAACACACTTAGTGTGAAAGCTCAAAATAAGGCAGAACCAGTGGGTAAATTCATTTAGTGTTTGACAGAATTTTGCAGGGTGATGGGATTATGGGGTAAATCCTGAGGTACAGATTGCCCATGTTCTAATTGAATGGTGGAGCAGGCTTGATGGGCTGAATGGCCTATCCAGTTCCTGGGTTACCCATTGAGCTACACAGACTCGGATGTCTGAATAGACAGTAGGGTAGTGTGGTGGTTGTGTTTCTGGACTAAAAATCTAGAGGAGATGAGTTCAAATCCCAACACTGCAGTTTCAAAATTTCAATTCGGATTCATAAACACTTGAAGGGAACATTCTGAAGGGCAATGGGGAAAGAGCAGAGGGGTGGGGCTCATTTGATAGCCCTTTTAGAGCCAGCACAGGCACGATGGGCCAAATAGCCAACACCTGTGCTCTTATCGTTCTGTGATTCTAAGGTACATTGCTGAGTTTGATCCCTGTGTCAGTTGGACAACCGGATTCTTCATTCTCAGAATAATGAATGGCTGGTGGGAGAGTTGGGAAGAAATAGCCCTATTCCCACTGTTGGTTTCTGTTTATTGATCCTTCCTGGAGAACAATCCTATGTGGACAGGATGGAAAGCAGTTGTGATGCTCCCTAAAGTTCAGCTCATACATGAACAATGACCCCACTTGGGGGTGAGTTACCAGGGGAAGGCTGGCACCTGTGGAACCCAATACAAGAAAGAACCTGTGCTTTCAGCCAAGTAGAGAGGGGTATGATTAAGAACATAAGAAATAGGAGGCGGAGTGGAGCACTCAGCTCTCCCAGCCTGCTCCACCACTCAGTAAGATCATGCCTGGACTTCCACCTCAGCTTCACATTGCCACCCTACCCCTTTCCTGCCTGAACATCGATCGATCTTGAATGTAGTCCCTGTCTGAACACACACAGGTTTTTGGGGTAGACAATTCCAACGATCTACAAAGAATTTGGGGGGGGAGGGGGGGGGAACTGCAAAAATGAGACTCATAATAAATAAACAGAAAAAGTACAGTTTGGTGACTAAGAAGAGGTGAGAACAGATGAGTTAGTGACCAGGCAGGGGAAGGTTCAATTATTTTTAAACTGTGAAGATATTTCCCTAACAGAGAGTGTGAAAGTATCAGCTACTGAAGATCCAGTTTAATGTTACTTTTAATTGTTTTTGTATTTTACTGATGTGCTGTCTCCATTAAATATTGAACTATCTTAAATATCCAATTTACAACTTAGCAATTTCATGAACAGCCAAATATGAAGCAAGGAAGGAGCCAATACTGATGTATTTTTTTTTGCTCCATTTGTCACCATTTAGTAAGAGCAAGTGCATCAATTTAGAAGACAAAATGAGTCACTTTATAATAAATGATATCTCAAAATTGGAAATCTGGAACATTCTTTCCCTCAAAAAAAAGCTCTGAAGCCGGTGGGGGTCAATTGAAAATTTCAAAGCTCAGATTTTTGTTGGGTAAGGGTTATTAAGGAATATGGAAACCGAGGTGGGTAATGGGAGTTGAAAAACAGAGCATCCATGATCTTATTGAATGAGAGAACAGGCTCAAGGGGCTGAATGGCCTCCTCCTGTTCATGTGCCCTCATTCCTGCAGCCAAATATTCACATTATCCTAAAAATTGACCCCTTCTCTATCAGCTATTAGTGTGTGACTGCACCTGGCACAGGACAGTTTGTCATGAGACTATTGTTGTGGAGCCACCTCACTGTGACATTTAGTCACCTTTCATAAAGTCAATGGGAAGTTGAATGGAGGGAGTCGGACAAATAACTGGTCAGATATCAGTCGTGTTTGAATTTCGATTTGTTTAAGTAGCTCATATCCAGTTTAGGTTCGTGTTCAATCTAACTCACCTTCCTAATATCCATTTGTTATTTCTAATGTTTGAAAACATAGTTCTTTGGTGAGCCTCTATCCATTCAAGTACAACTACAGTTGCCCCAATGTCCGAGATGGGGTGTGTCAACTAATTGGTCCCTCGTGGTGTCTGTAGCGATGGAAGATTCTTTATTATTTTTAAATAATGAGACTCGATAACATTGTCTAGTGGCTGTGTCCAGACTTACTGGCCAAATTGGCTCAGTCTTTAATTTGATCCATTTTTTTTCTTGAAACTTTGAAATTTCGTTTTGTAAATTATCTGCCTTTGCATCATCATGTTCCTTGTGTATTTTTTTTTCTCATTCTCTGGTTGTGGGTGTCGCTGATGGGGCTAGCAATTCTCATCCACCCCTGATTATTGGTTTGATACATCAGTGTCTTGCTAAGCCACTTCAGAGGGCAGATAAGGCTCAGTCATGTTGCCATGGGACTAGAGTTCCATACAGGCCAAAGCAGTTTCCTTCCCTATAACGATAATCTAATGGAAGATTCTTCCTTATTCCTACAAATCAAATTAGCTTGCAGCCTTCGTAGGATAAGATGCAGGTTGGATTGGGACACTCTATTGTTTTGTTAATTCTGTTACGGACAGGGGCAGGAAAGAACTGAAACCTTTGTACTCTTTCCCTTACTGTCCGTAATCAGTGTATTTGTGGCGAGGAGGGCATGTATGTTTCTTGACCCCTGATTGTGCGGTCTGTTTTTAAACAATCAGCAGCAAGCTTTTGTGGGATTAAAGAAAGAGGATTATTTATTCACACATTCACCTCGAAAGTCTAAAAACTACGTCACTCACACACGTACACTCACCCGAAAGATACAGTTCAAGAGGATAGTACACTTTTACAAGTTGTAAACAAGTGAATAGTTCACAGTTCACATGTTTGGTTTGTCACAGGAAAATCAGTCATTGTGGGCCCGTTGAAGGTGGCGTTTGCACTCTGAAAGGGTAATTTAGATGGTTTCAATAGCTGGAATAATATATCAGGAATTATTGTAGGATTCCCTTGAAGAGATGGATATTCAGAAGGCCGTGAAGTTAGTCCCTTGTAGTCTTTCTTACCAAGAGTTCAAGTTTCTTTACAGGTGGACCTATAATAGGAGTCAAGCTGAGAGACTTAAGATGCAGCAGTTTCCGGGTTTGAAAAGGCATAGGTATTATTACCTTATCCTGCAGTTGGTGTTCTCAGTGGGTGTTCTTTGCAGACTGACCAGTTTCTCTCTGGTTCTTGGGATAATAGATTTCTTTTCTGTAGCCAGTTTCGGTCACATGATAGCAAGCTTAGTGCCTTCCATTGTCCACATAATGGGTTGGAGTCAGGGTGATTGATGCACAATGAGGGAATGATAGATAACCAATCGACATACCAGCTACAATTAGCTCACTGGAAGACCTTATTTGATAATCCACCCTCTCAGCTCCAACACATCTGGCAGCCATTGCTCTTCTTTTGCGCTGGTAAAGATGGTTCCTTTGAACCTGAGAAATCCATTTTACATTTGAGAACATTCCAGAGGCAGGAGTTAATCCTCTGTTTGTGTAGAAATTGCAAAAGTCAGCTGACCTTTGACAGCTATCTTAACAGTCTTGTTAGTGTCCCTTTTCAAATAAAAGAAATTCCAGACTGAGTGCAGTCCACCCTTAAAGTTTTGACTAGGACATGCCTTCACTGGGCATGACAATTGTGTGTATTTAAAAATAGCCAGATACCAAACCTAATCATTTACTCTGTTAGTTCTAACTGTAAGTTGATCTATAAATAATGCACTTACAGATTGGTTTAAACTAATACACAAAGGAAAATATCAAACTACCTATTTTTTGTCGCAAATAAACTCAAACCTCATTTCTCATTTCCATTGGATACCAAACATCAATTAGCTCCTCTTCCCCTACCTTCCCCTGCTCTTTGAACAGTGCTGTGGGACTTTCTATAATCACCTGAAGGGGCAGAGAGGACTCAGTTAACATTTCATCCAAAACACAACACTCCCAACAGTGCAACACTCCCTCAATACTGCACAGACATTTTGCCCATCAATCACAGTATCACGGTATCTTTATAGTGCAGAAGGAGGCCATTCAGCCCATCGAGTTTGCACTGACTCTCTGAAACAGCATTCTACCTAGTCCCACTCCCCTGCCTTATCCCCATAACCTTGCACATTCTCTCTTTTCAGGTAGCAATCCAATTCCCTTCTGAATACCTTGATCGAACCTGCCTCCACCACCCTCTCAGGAAGTTTGTTTCAGACTCCAACCGCCCTCTGGGTGAAAAAAATTTTCCTCACATCACATTTACTCCTTTTGCCAATTATTTTGAATCTTTGCCCTCTAGTTCTTGATGTTCTCTTGAGTGGGAACAGTTTCTCATTATTTACCCTGTCCATACCCCTCAGGATCTTGAATACCTCTATCAAGTCTCCTCTCAGCCTTCTCTTCTCCAAGGAAAACAATCCCAACCTATCCTTATATCTACAGTTCTTCATCCCAGGAATCATTCTTGTGAATCTCCTCTGAACTCTCTCCAATGCCGTCACATCCTTCCAGAACTGGATGCAGTACTCCAGATGAGGCCTAACTAGTGTCTTATACAAGTTCAACATGACCTCCTTACTCTTGTACTCAATACCCCTATTAATAAAGTCTTGAAGGCAAAACTGCATCTACTGATGTTGAAATATTAACAACAAGAATAAGAGTTTAATTACCATTGAGAAAATGTCCCCCTCAATGACTCAGCACTTAACTGTGCCACTTAGAATGGCCATTGGAAGCCCCATTTGGAAAGGAGCTGACCCATATAGGGTAGGACACTTGTGGATTTAGTCCCTCATCTGTGAGTAAGTTGATCTGTGCTAGATCCCTCAGCCTCCAACATCCCAGGGCTTAAAATAGAAAAAAAAAGGCCAATGTTTCTTTGTGTGTATGGATAGTGGACTGAGCTGTGATACATGCTATATAGTTAAATATTCTGACAACATTTACTAATGACTGCATTCACAAGAAGAATGGGCTCTTAGAAAGGCACCAGAGAACTTCTGTGACTCATTGAATTGTGCCCAAACATGTGCCAGTACCTCAGAGAGTGGGGAAAAGGATAACATTGGAAAGGGACAGAGCTATGAAATATTCTCTCACGATAAGATCATTGATTGATGTTCCCCAATAATACTACAGAATTTTACTGGGGAAGATTTATAAACTCAATTTGTTCATCCCAGTTTATGCTTCATACATATTCCAGTTGAAGAGACTGGTTGCAGAAGTCCTTTTGGACAAATGGATAGTGTTTCAGTGGATAACTATGGTCTCCCATATTGTTTAGATTGAGTTAACAGTAACTAAAGTGAAACTGTTGAGTGTTGCTCCCATTATTTGTAACATTGGTCATTGTCACCATTTAAGAAACGGCTTCAGACGATCTGGTTGGTTGGGGGTTTGCAGTGGTGACCTGTAACCTCCCCACATTGAGTTTCTAAATCTCTGTCGCATGTCAGGAAGGGGTGTGAGGGGAACAATATCTGACCATCCTTTAACCAAGCCTCCTCGTGCTTGGTTTGATATCCACTAGCAGGAGATCTAGGAAAAATTCCTCATGGGTCCTTTTAGAACGGAGAATAATGTTTGGCGCTGGGAGAGCTAACCCACATGAGATGATGTTTGGCGCTGGGAGAGCTAACCCACATGAGATGATGTTTGGCGCTGGGAGAGCTAACCCACATGAGATGATGTTTGGCGCTGGGAGAGCTAACCCACATGAGATGATGTTTGGCGCTGGGAGAGCTAACCCACATGAGATGATGTTTGGCGCTGGGAGAGCTAACCCACATGAGATGATGTTTGGCGCTGGGAGAGCTAACCCACATGAGATGATGTTTGGTGCTGGGAGAGCTAACCCACATGAGATGCATAGAATTGTTCCTGTTCTGTTTTGTAGGTTGGCCGTTCTTCTTTGCTGATTGAAAATCTGGCTAAACAAAAACAACAGCAGCAACAGGCATCGGTACAGCCAGCGGAGAAACTGCCCCAACTGAACAATACTGACTCCGAGATGGATGATCTCAGTCAGCAAGGTTTGTGTCGCATCAACAATACCTTTTATGCTGCCTTATGGAGCAGGACTGTGCAGTGAACTGGACACCAGAACTGAACTCATTTTGAGCTTTGTTTTAGGCTGAGTTTTCTTGCATGTATATCATTTGCCATTTCCATTTCATTTCTATAATGTCTAAACCTGCCCTTATTTAGCAGCTCTCTAACATCTGGGCAAGCTACATGAAAAATCTGGTCACTTAACAGGCAACCTTCTTTCACAATTAGTCTCTAATTTAAAACAAAAACAGAATTACCTGGAAAAACTCAGCAGGTCTGGCAGCATCGGTGGAGAAGAAATCAGTTAACGTTTCGAGTCTTCATGACCCTTCGGCAGAACTCATTTCTTTCTGGAATTTCTTCTCCACCGATGCTGCCAGACCTGCTGAGTTTTTCCAGGTAATTCTGTTTTTGTTTTGGATTTCCAGCATCCACAGTAGCTTTTAGCTTTTTGTTTTTAGTCTCTAATTTATTTTTCTTCATCAGGTTACACTGGTCAGTTGCACTGCTGCAGTTTAGTGTTGGTGCTGCAGTTTCTCAATCAATCATGACCATTCTTGCCCAACTTTATCATTGCTACTGTCCTCATTGCTACTCTCAACTTTCTGATGGACAGATTCCTAGGACAGGAAGAGCTGGTACACAAGAGACGTGAAAGGAGTAGGGATCCCTTTTACCAGTTCCCCACTCAGCTGGTTAGAGATTCACTAACGGCCTGATTCCCGATCTGCAAACATGGATAACTTTGCTGGAGCACATTTCTCACTGGGAATGTGCACTGCTCACACGTGCATTCCGGCTTTTCAGGAAGTGAGCAGGTGAAGCTATGGGCTTCATTGTTGGGATTGAAATTGGTCAGGTGAGGATTGAATTGATTGCCCTCTCTGTTTGAGTTTTCAGAAGATGGAGCAAGAGGTTGAAAAGTTGGATGTGAGGCAGGTTCACTCGTACCAGAGGCACCTGCCCTTGCACCCCTCACTGCTCTATCACACGTGGACATCCCCAGGCACACCTGGCCAGGAATGCTTCACTAGCAGAAAGTGATTATACCATTAGTGGAGCCCAACAGTGGCTGCAAAGATGACCACAGCATTGAACCCATAAACCTTTAACTCTTTCCAAACCATCTCAGGAAATATCATCAGTGGTGAACACAGATTCACCCACTCTGCGATTAGACTTCTCTCGATCAAATTCCTCCTCCAGTTATCCTCACGCTGTTGAAATTGAGATGAACTCCAGGGCTCCTGCTCCAACTCATTCTTCCCCCGACATCAAAACTGTAGCGTTTCTTTAGATTTCTGATTTCCCCTTTCTCCCAGAAACATTGGTCTTTGAAAACCCAAGCTTCATACTAATGACCAGTACTACCTGATTGAACTTTCCTTCCAACTTTTGTCAACTTTATTAAGGTTTTGTGATGTGAAGCTTTGGGCTTTTTTTTATATTTTAAAGCATCTGGCTCTGGTCACTATTAAACAAAAATCTAATTTAATTAAAAAGTAAGTCTCATGTGATCCACAAAACGTGCACGTTAACTATTTCTAACCAGCAGTTTAATTTCTTTGTCTGATGTCTCATGATAAAGTTGGTAGATCTACCCCAGTGCAGGTTAAATAGTGAAGACTTGCTTCAATCAATCCACGTTCCTTATTTATTGAAACTTTCAGTTTTAAGAATCAGATTGAAATTTGAGAAAAGCATATGGAATATTTTTATATCTCCTTGCGCTAAATCATTTGGCTGTAACGTTTTTGCCCCCCTTTTCAATGTCCATTATTTAACTTTTCTCAGATTCAAAGGAAAAGGAAGAGGATGCTCTCAAACTGAAGTGTGAATTTTGTGGAAGGCTTGATTATGCTCATAAGTTTAAAGGATCGAAAAGATTTTGCTCCATGGCCTGTGCAAAGAGGTAAAACTGTCAGCAAAACCATGAAATACCCAAAGCTTTGCATTGGTGATTGGGTTTCACCTTTTTTGAGGTTCTCAATAGCATCTGCAACAAATGTAATTTGTTACAATCCCAGCTGAGGTTACCCCTGGACAAGCCTGATCCCAGAGTGGAACCCAGCTTGATAGACCCTAACTTTTATTCTTTGTTTAGATACGTGGAGAGTAGCTACTGAACAGAGACACAGGAGTCAGCTGATGAACTTTTAACAAAAGAATAAAACATTTATTCAACAAGAAAAGATGAACTATATTACAATACTCCTTCACCCACAACTATACCTTTTACAGATATATACTGATTCGTAAGGATAACACAAGTTACAAAAGCTATCTTATACTCTAATGTATACGTAAATACACAGTCCAAGTAAATCTATGGCACCCAGTGGTCAGACACACCCACATTCTGAAATCAAGTGACAGATGCCACCTCAAACAGATGCTATGGATCTCTCCTCAACTCTCTCCAGACGCTCATCACACTGTGAGCCAACCAGTCTCACTGAATTCCATCTTTCACACCAGGGATTCCAATCTCCACTCTCCAGGACCTCACCTTGGAATCTTCTCCCAAACTGATGCTTTATCTCAGATGCTTTCCGCAAGGGTTCACCTCCAGGGTTTCAAACTCTCCTTCTGATGTTCCTCTTCCCTGGGTCACCATATGCATTCAAGCTATGTTTCACACACTCACCTTCTCAGCCGTCAACAGTACACCACTGTTTCACATGCCCATAGCAAAGAGTTATTGATCTTCAGTTGTCTCTTTGGACCTTCTTGCCTCTTGCAAGTTGTCCTCACTTTAAATCAGTTTTCTGCAGCTTTTTCTTTTTAAATATGAAGCTTGGAGCCTACCTTTCTGCCCCTTACTCTTAACTTCACTTAACAAGACCTTTTCCCAGGTTCCTGTCCTTTCTTTGACTAGAAGTCGTCTTTGGACTTTCTCTTCCACGCTCTGGATTTTTGGGTTTTTCTTTAGCTTGGGATGGCTATCTGTCCCATTTGCTCCAGTCTGTCCAGCAACTTTCATAAACCAACCGAACTCAAACAGTTTCCAAAACAACTGCTGTTTCTATTCTTCTGTGTGTGTGTGTCTGTGGGAGGAACCTGCTTCTCTGGGCCTTTGTTGCTAAGCAACAGTCCAATATTTCTACCCTTCTATGTTTACCTTCTCTTTAGGGGTCGTAAAACTCCTTATTAGAAGTGCAAGCAGCTTTTTAAAGTGAAACTAAAACTGCATTTCACCTTTCTAAACACAGATACAGAAATACAAATCAAACTCATTCCTAACACACAAATACCAATATAACTTACTTAAACTATCTCTATTTCTTAAAAAATTAGAAAGTTGAGACTCAATAACTTCTCATTAAACTTTCCTAGAATTCTGCCCCCCTGGCTCACTTAGAAAATGTCCTGACCAGTGTCGATAAGTCATTCAACCTTGCAAACTGCCTGGTTTGGTCTGTGATCTGTGCTCATATCACTGTTCTGATACGAGATTGTATTTTGTGGCACCGAGAGTTTGCATCAGTGCTCGGGGCTAAGGCAGAGAAAAGTCAGCTCAGGTGTCCACTCCTGGTCCCTGATGACAATGTTAGAAATGCAGGTCCCTTTAAGGGTAAACCAGGACAAACTTCAGAGTGAATTGAGAGTAGGTGATGCTCATTGAAGCCTGTACTTCAGAGCTGGGTTTTTTTCCCAGTATGGGGCGTTTTGTTCTTTTGGACAGGGAAAGGATGCAGAAGGGAAGAGTGGAAACTGGTATTTGCACTGAACTATAGATTAACAGTAAAACAGTTGCAATTCACAGAATATCTTCTGCTGCCTGATTCGGTAAACGGATATCCACCTATGAAACGCCTGACCAGTGAAACTCACTGGAAAGTCCTCATGTTAGTGTTGGGTGGGTACCCAACTCCCATTTGGGTGTGATGCCTCCCTTAGTCACCAGTCACAGTTTTTTTTTTATTCGTTCACGGGATGTGGGTTTCGCTGGCTGGGCCAGCATTTATTGCCCATCCCTAGTTGCCTTTGAGAAGATGGTGGTGAGCTGCCTTCTTGAACCACTGCACTTTGGATCCATACATGAAGAATTTCTAATTGGAAGAAACACTGGGGGGTTTTGTTTTGGTCAAAATGTGAAAACAGACATTAGATAGGAGCCGGGCTAATAAGACCACCTGTTTGAAGTCTTCATCTGGGACACAGGTTTGGTTCTAATTGCTGATGACCATAATTTGAATTTGACTGGAGATGCTAAACCTGCTGCTTTAACTCTCAGGTGCTGATTAGAGGAAATTTTGGTTCAGCAGGACATGTAGGTTCCTCGCAGCCACTTCCTCTAAAGCTGAGGAGTGTGCTGACCGCCGCACGGGCAGGTTTCAGGAAAGATCAGGGACTAAGTCAGAGGGGCACACAGATTCTTGGAGGTCCTGGGCAGAGGACATTCAGAGGAGGAGGGATGTGCTGTACCAACAGGGGGACAGAATGCAGCCTTGCTCTCCTGCCCTCTCCCCTGCAGCAGCTAGTGCTGCTCTGTCTGGCCTCAAGTCCTCCTCCCATCCCTCCTGCATACCAAGGGGGAGCTCCTAGCAGGATGCCCATGACCGAGCACTCGCATTCCCCTAGTGACTCCTATAAGGTGTTCAATAAGTGTCCTGTAGCGCAGCAGTCACTCTCCCTAGGTGAAGTCCTCAAAATTTCCAGAAGAAATGTTGATAGACTGTTGGTGATGTTTTGGAAAAGTATCCCAGAAAGTTTAAAAAGTCCCCTTCAAAGCTGCAGCAAGATCGAGTAGCACTCAAGCTTCTCGGTGATGATTTATGTACTCATCTTCAGCTGCTCACTGTTAGGGGGAGTTGTTAAATGAAGTGTTAGCCACCAAAATGGCAAGCAGCCTCTTTAATGAGGGCCAACAGACAAATTAATTGTCAACCAGTCCTTTAACAATCCTCTGGGTGTTTGTTACTAACAGACGCTTCAACCTTTGCCAATAGGCCTCATCGGCCACACTGTCATTTCAGCTTAAAGACCCCATCGTGGTCACCACTTTAGTACCTAAAGAGCTCAACCAAGATCGCACCCCACTCCCACTGCCCCTCCCCCACTCCCCCACCCCAACCCCCACCCCACAATCTGAGTGACGACCGGTGCCATGGAAACCATATCTTAATGTAAGTCACCTTCATAAAAAGACAAGAGAAAGAAATTAAATTTGTTTCACGTGTCCTGAAAGAAAGTTTTGCTGTACTTTTGAATCACTTTCCCCTTTTGATATTTTGAAATTTCCAAATACGCCTACTTAGAAAGCTGAGCCGCACCAGCAACGTGATTAACGTGGAATTTAGGAAGGTGGATTTTTGTAATTATAATTGTGTGTTTTTTTTTTTGTCAGACCAGAAATGTAACTCTACCTATTGAGGGTTCATTTCAGTAAAGGATCAGGAGAAAAACATCTACAAACTAGCTGTTTAAATGTGTTCCATTTTATCCAAAGGTACAATGTTGGCTGCAGCAAGCGAGTGGGTCTATTCAAACCAGATAAGAGCAAATACTTACAGAAGAAAGAAGGAGGCAAATTAGGCCGCAGAGGACCAAGGAAGAACAGTTTGCACAATGCCAATAAAGAACAACACAAAAAGCAACTGAAGGTAAAGACACATAATCAACAAAGTGGCTGTAAACCTTTCTGCATTAGTTGTGTTTCGAATGGTTTTCCTCTGAAGTTAATCTGGGAGCTTTTCCAATGATGCCCATTTCAGAGGGCAGTTGAGAGGGCAGAGGGCAATTTTTGTGGATCTGGAATCACATGACCGGGTTAGAATGGCAGATTTCCTTCTTCTCCAAGGGGCATTAGTGAATCAGGTGGGTTTTTAATGACAGTTGACAATGGCTTCATGGTCACCATAGCTTTTCAATTCCTGATTATTGATTGAATTTAAATTCCACCAGCTGCCGTGGTGGGATTTGAAACCCCTGTCCCCGGAGTATTAGCCTGGGCCTCTAGTCCAGTGACATTACCACAACACCACCGTCTCCCCTTAAGAGATGCAAAGAAAAAGATTGAATGCTGAGCAAAATTATTTTTTTTATTCATGGGATCACATCGCTGGCTAGGCCAGCATTTATTGCCCATCCCTAATTGCCCTTGTTCAGAGAGCATTTTAGAGCCAACCACATTGCTGTGGGTCTGGAGTCACATGTAGGTCAGACCAGGTAAGGACGGCAGATTTCCTTCCCTTAAGGGCATTAGTGAACCAGATGGGTTTTTACGACAATCGGCAATGGTTTCATGTGATCACCAGACTTTTAATTCCAGATTGTTATTGGATTCAAATTTCACCATCTGCCATAGCGGGAATCGAACCCAGGTCCCCAGAACATTACCCTGGGTCTCTGGAATACTAGCCCAGTGACAATACCACTATGCCACCGAAGTGGATATTAGCAGAGGTGATCAAAGCTTGACCATTGCTTGGGTTTTAAGAGAGGCCTTAAAAGAGGAGGGCAGAGTGGAAAGGCAACTTCGGGACTTAGGTAGGAAATTCTATGGTGCCTACGAGGCTGAAGGCACAGCCCACCAGCGGTGAGGCAAAGAGAGGAGAGGACGGGCAGGGAGGTGGGAATCAAAGGACAGGGGTGGGCAATGGGGTGGAATTGTATTGCTGGAGGAGATAAGAAATGGGGAGGGGAGAGTCCCTGGAGGGATTTAAATACAGTAATGAGAATTTTAAATTGAGGAGTTGGGGAACAGGGCACCAAAGGCAAGAGTGATCAGCAAGCAGGATATGACATGGGTTATGAACCGTATTGTTGGACAAGCTTTATTGGTCCCTTAATCGATATGAAGATTATTGATAAAGTTTACATCTGAAAAGGTACAGCAACCTTTTTAAGGCTGGTGATCGTCTGTATTTTGTGGGGCTTTTCTCCCGAACTCAGGCTGCTGGTTTTTTCATTATGAACTTTGCGTAAAGTATCACAGGTGGTTGATCCGCGCTTTGGAATCAAAGGCCGTTTGATCCCTCAACACCAAAAAAAAATCAAATTTAAGAGACTGCAGTCTCAGATCATGAACTCTGGTTTGGTCAGGACAGTGTTAAATCGTTCTAGCGAAAATTCCAATTAGTTATCAACAGGGCTGTGCCCAGGAAAAATTAAAGCAAAGCTCTACCCAATTGGCATCTGAATGGCCAACTCCACGTTCGCTGATTGTGTTCAGACACTGAGTTTTCCAGCTGGGCAGTTCATGCTGAATAGCAACATGAATAAAGAAAGCCCTAGAGATGGACACAATGCACACAGCTGATAGACATTTCTAGCCTAAGGGCAGAGGAAGGAATAATAACTTTGCTTAATAAAGAAAACAACTGGTGGAGAATCAAAAATCCATCGCCAAGAATATAATTACAGTAACGGAGTAAAAGGCATAAGTACCAATAAATTAATCCTCTCTCCCAGGCCAGCGCTCTTGCAGTATCTTTCCCATGTATTTGTGCACAATCCCACTGCCAACCCTCGTCCAGTGCTGCTCAGCTCCACAATGCAATACACCCCACTAAAATTATGCAGCTATATTGTATTTGCAATATGTGCCATGCTACAACAGCAACTTTCATTTTTATAGCGCCTTTTTAATGTAGTAAAATGTCCCAAGGTGCTTCTCAGCACCGTTATCGAACAGAAATTTGACGAGCTGAAACTGTAACAGTAGAACATAGCCTACGTCTGGGAAATCGACGTGAGCAATTCTCAATGCTGTCAGTGTATTTTATACATTGATGAGCAGCGAGCTGGATTGTCCTGAAGGTCCAGTGGGTAAATGCATTCTGTGCTGCAGCACGAGGGCATTATAAAACAAGGAGGTTCGCAGTTTAGTTCCGTGGTTTGCAATGTGAGTGATCTCTGTGTTGCCTGGGCTACAAGGTATTGATTCCCACTCTGAATGTTATTCCAGTGGCTCTCTGCTGGGAGTGTGCATGTGTATGTCAGGTAGCAATAGGATCAGATTTGGCCATGATGATGCCTCCCCCCCTCGCACTCTTTATACCCTCCCCCCAAAACAGGGAAATAGCCTGATGATACTTACAGTCAAGGCTGACACATGAAATAGCCACACGGGTGAGGAACAGAGAGCAGCTGGAACTTGTGGAAATGTTCTCCGCTCCGAGTCCTTGCCTTCAGGATGAGAGTAAAATGAAGGCAAGCGATATTCTCCCCAATCTATCTCAAAGGTCCTGATCGGAGCTGGTGTGGGTATCCACAGATGCCGACACCCTCCTGGCCTTTATCAGAAGGTAGTTCTGAGAGTTTAGATGTTGAATATTATTACAGATTTGTATCGAACCATGGACACATATACCGCCCGAAATGTACTGTGCCAATCAGATCGGGCAAGCTCACATACATGTTTCCTGTTGGAAAAGGCAGCTTACTCATAGAACTGTGCAGTTTTTGATTCCTGGGAACAATTGGCTGCTCCTTATCATGCACATGCATTTGTAACAGGCATGGAGAATCTTTGCTGACAGATCGTGCTTTCACAAGAAGGTCCGCTTTGAAGCAACTAAACTTACCTTTCAAAGAACTCATCATTTTTTATTCATTCGTGGGATGTGGGCATCGCTGGCAAGGCCGGCATTTATTGCTCATTCCTAACTGACCTCGAGAAGGTGTTGGTGAACCACTGCAGTCCACGTAGTTTGGATGCACACAATACTGTTAGGGAGGGAATTCCAGGATTTGGACAGGATGACTGATATTTTTGAACTCTGGGCTTTTCCCCTGACAATCCTGTAATGATTACTTCACTTCACAGCAGCCGCCAGCCAACGTCGGGTTAAGCCAAGAGGATTCGAGCAGAGGGTCAGATAACTCCAGCTATGAGGAACCACTGTCACCCATCTCTGCCAGCTCATCCACTTCCCGGAGGCGCCAGAGTGAACGAGAGCTGGATATTCATGATATGAGGGTGCGAGACCCGATGGGAATCAGTCATCACTTCTTGCCTAGTGATCCCACCAAGTGGAATGTAGAGGACGTGTGTGAATTCATCCGTTCACTGCCAGGTAAAGGGTTTTCACTTCATCCAGTCTGTTTAAATTTAACTTGGTTGGGGGTAGATTTAAGGAGCTGCCTCTGTATAATTCAAAACTTGTCTTGAAAACTTTCAGTTTGTAGCTGCAGTATATTCTTTATCGTTCTTTTGTGAGTTCAGTTTTCTCTATTTTCCCTTTCTGTTGGGGTCTCCGGATCTTTACTCCGAGAATAATCTGCTCCTATGACCTTAGTTCCCAGGACGTATGTGTGGCCTTCACACATTGTATCAACGCAACATAGCAGCTGAAGATGTGGAAGATATGAATGGGAATTTGTGTCTTACTATTGGATGGTGCAGTGGTTTAGAACTACCCACTGTGCAGTGCCATCATGCCAGCTCTTGGGTCTTGCTGTACTTGCTGTGCACCTACCTGCCCTTCTAAAGGTGCTACCTTACTCAGACATATAGCTCCACGTGCGCTGGCCTCTCTCATACCCTCGCTGATTGCCTTTTCTTCAACTTTGTGCCTGGGTAGTGAGTGCTGACAAGTATTCGAGCCAAACCGGATGCTGCCTTCTGAGTCCACATACTTCAGCTGTACGGAGAGAGAGAAATGAACTTTTCTCTGCCTCTAGCCATGATACCAGTTGTAATGTCCCTGATTCTGCCCAGGCAACTCACCACATTCCTTTCCGATTTGTAGGGTTTTCTAGAATGTGTAGATATAGGAACAGGAGGAAGCCATTCTGTCCCTTAATTCTGTTCCACCATTCAATTCAATCATGGCTAATCTGTATCTTAACTCCATTGATCTACCTTCCTTAACGAAAATCTGTCAGCTGAGTTTTGAACTTTTCAGTTGACCTCACCCCAGCAGTTTTTTGGTGGTAGAGGAAATGCTTCCTGATATCACCCAGAACAGCCAGGCTTTAATTTTAAGGTTCTGCCTCCCTTGTGTGGGACTCTGGCACCAGAGGATGTGGTAGACCTCTATCTACCCTACTGAATCCTTTAGTCATCTCAAATATCACAGGTGGATGATTCCTTAATTAAAGGGAATACAATTCCAGTCTACGCAATCTTTCTTTAGAATCTTCACTTCATCCTGGTGAATCTGCTGTGCAGCCCATCCCGAGGCCCAGAACTAAACACAGCGAGCTCCAGATGGGGTTGAATCAGAGCTTTATTAAACTATAGCATAACTTCCACCTCTTTATATTCCAGCCTCATTGAGATAAAGGCTAACATTCCATTAACTTTTTAAAATTATGTTTTGTACTCGCTCATTCGCGTTTAGATCATTTCATAAGCACCAGCTCGTTCTATGCTTCAATTTCATTTCTTTCACAGTAATACTCCCAGGTCGGGTTAGATACGAGGTGGTAGGTTATAAATGGGTTTGACAGGGTAGACGTACAGAAAATGGTTCTGCTTCCGGGGTGGGGGCAGGGGGTTGAGCAACCAAAACTAGGGGTCATAAATCCAAGACAGTCACAAATAAATTCAAGAGAAACTTAACCTTACTCAAAGTGGTGAGAATGTAAAACTTGCTACTACGGGGAGTTGCTGTGGTGAAGAGCAGAGATATATTTAAGGGAAAGCTGGATAAGCACATGAAGGAGAAAGGAGTAGAAGGTTGTGCTGATAGGATGATTGGGAGTATGATGGGAAGTTTATGTGGAGCATAAACACTGGCATGGACTAGTTGGCCTGTTTTTATGGTGTACATTCAATATAATTCGCTGTCATCACTCCTTGGCTCTCTAAAAGGATAAACAGTAAGTATGGCGAAGACTAGCATAGATTCATCATTTGGAAGACTAGACTCCCGACAGTTTTATTACTGCTGGGTCTATAACCAGCGGGAAAGAGTTCCAAAACGGAACACGTCGCACAGCTCATTTTACAATATCACTGTGGAAAGATTGAGTTGCTGAGTTTTGAGATCTTTTGTTTAAAATTCCCTTTAAAAGACTTTTACTCCTGAAACGTTATGGCACAATGCCTGTACGTCTTAACTCTTTCACTGTAATCTTCTGTGATCTGGTTGCTCGGAAGGCCCCGGAGCAAGCACCCATGGAATTTTATCCTGTCGCTTGCTCCAGGAAGGAAAACACGCATTTTGTTGAAATTCTAAGAGCGTGTAAATTACAGGACTGTCAAGTTTTTGTATGTGTTCCTCTCCAGGTTGCCAGGAGATTGCTGATGAATTCCGGGCACAGGAGATTGATGGCCAGGCCCTTTTGTTGCTGAAAGAAGATCATCTCATGAGCGCCATGAACATTAAACTAGGGCCAGCTTTGAAAATATATGCCCGAATCAACATGCTGAAAGATTCCTAACCAGAAGCAATGGGACATCAAGAGGATCATTGGACAGCTGGAGTAATGGCTGTTCTACAAGCCAAAGTTTCTGGTCACTGTGATGGTAGTGCTCTTTGGAAAGAAAACTGAAGTGTTGTACTACAAGCTCCAACTAAAATGAGCACAGCAACAAAACTACTATTGGCTTCATGAGAAGCTCTCATTCCGGGTACAATATTTCCCAAATAAGGAAAAAGTGCTATTCCACAAGCAAAGCTAAATGCAGAAATATCGGCACGAGGGAGCCATTTCACAAGGTGATCCGGTGTGTTGAGGGTCCAGACACTGACTCTTTACAGAATGTTGTGACCCTGCCAGTGGTTGGCGATTGGACAGCTCACTGCCATCCTGAAAATAGTTGCTTTTTGGAACTAGATCTGTGCCGAGGTTGGTCTCTGTTTGAACCTTGCATGTTTAGAAAATTAGACTTGCTTTAGAATGATTTGATAATCAACAGATCTATTTTGTGATCTTTTAATGTGCCTGGAATAACAAAATGGTGCTGTAAAACGACTATTTGTAATTGTAAAAGGCAGGATGATTTATTTGTGTGGATGTTCCTGTTTCTAGAACTTTTAGATCACGTAAAAGAAACAAGTGACTTAACTTGCTGTCTCTGCGGCAGTATTTGCTTTACAAACCTCAGCTGAAAACGATCGCCCGTAAACATTCTACTTCCCAAGAGAATTTACATCCAATTACATTTTCCAAATCCTTTTTTCCCCTCTCTCAATCCTTCTTTCCTAAGCTATTTAATGATTCAGACATCCGAACAGCCCAGAAAACATATATTCAAGAGGTAACTGGTTAAACTGAAGGATTTGGGTGGCCAACAGCTGGTTCACATGATTTAGTGAGAGGATCTGAACTGCGTTCCTGCGTTGCAGGAGCAGAGGATTCACAAAGTGGACGGGAACAGAGTGAATAGCTTTCTCACTCTGTATGGAAAGGCGCCGAGTACAGTTTGTCCACCTCCCTGTACTTGACCCAAGTGGCAGCTCCTGATAATCGAATCTGGGCTGGGAGTAGCAGGAGTGAATCACAGCCAGTCACAATCCTGTCCTTACCTAATGCCCACGCGCACAGTTCCATTATTATCAGGAGTAGAATCCCTAGCTGATTTCCTTCCCCCTTTCAGCCTCCAGAATCCCAGAAGCGTTAAAGCTAAATGAGCATGGCTGCCTTGGCTGATTTTGACCCTGCAACTTCTCCTGCCCTATGGCTCACTCAGTCTGCGTTTTTCCCAACTGAATTCTCCCAAAAGCTTCCAATGATATACTTTTGGTAAAATTGGTGTGGCTATTAGTGCAGTGCAGCCATAACCACTGTTAGCCAAAGCTCTGTAACCAATGAGTTGTAACAAAGATAGTCACTTGACCACGTGCAGAGTTTGGAGTCCCATTTGGCAGCATACTCTTTGTGGTGCAGTGCATCATATGTTCTTCACTTCAGAGAATGCTACATTGCTGGCCCAAAGACCAGCTAAACTTCAAATGTAGTATGACTATAGGGCAAGATATTGAAATGTAACTTTAGCCATTGGTCTTTATTTCTGTGTAAGTTGCAACATATTTTGGATGTGCATCTGGTCACTTTTCTACTCTCAGTCTTGTTTTGACAGTTCTTAAATTGAAGGTCTGATTTGCTTAAATGTTCAAGTACACATGAGAGTCCACAGTTGCCATGGATGATTCACTTCAAGTGGCTAATCTTGAAAAAAAAACCTAGGATTACACCCAGCAATTAAGATATTATATTTTATTTCTGGTCCATTAACTACTTCATACCAGCCACAGAAGGTTAAGTATTGGCTGCCAAACAAATCTTTTCTTTTTTTTCTCTTCATTGTAAGAATTCCATTTTATTCTTTTGAGTGACAAAAGAAAAATGTTTCTAAGTTGTTTAAGATTCGGAAAGACGCGGAGTCTGAGAATGTTTAGCTCTTAGCTCCCTTAATAACTTTGCTCAATACTGGCACTTTCACTGTTAGAAAGTCTGCACCATTATCAAGTTACAATGTGATAGACGTGAGTAATGGATTATGATGCCACTGCTACATTCTTTTGTCCTGGAATCTTGTTTGGCAATGAATGCCCTTTTAAAGGGTGATGTGTGTGTATTCTGAGCTTTTGAAATTATATAGCATTTTACAGTCCACTAGTCAATCACCCTTTCTCTAATTATAGTGACTCTGTTCCATCAACTTCCATTAGAAGGAAATCTTAATATTTTCAACACTACAAGTGGAAAGGCTACGGATGACCAAAGACAGTAAATATTCAGTAATGTGGTTTATGATACTTGGTCATTTCTCTATTTTCTGTTTGTTTCTCCGTAGGGAAAGTACTGTGGTAATTACATTTCCATGTTCATTTGTGCAGAACTTGAATTTTTATTTCTGTGAAGGATAACATTTGCATGATAAGTCATTTGTATTTTTTTTAATCTTTGAATTACTGTGTTTCATGTATGTATTTTTGTTAAAAAGTATTAGTACTGAAATGTTTTTTTGACAAAATGGAAGACACCTTAAATAACTTGCGGCTCGAACCATACAAACAGTATTCAAATGAATAAGCTCCACTGTCTTTAAGTGAAAATTATTTTGAGCGCCTCAGTGGCTGAGTGAGTAAATGCACTGCCTGGTATGGTACCTGTACAAACCAAGTAGCTCCTAGGTTCAGTTCATTAGTGGCGATGGTAGGACACGGCAGCTGGTTTCGGTACCCCATGGGCTAGACAGGAGGGCAAGGGGGGAAAATTGACCACGGTTCCTGCTTCTGGTCAATATCCAGTGATCCATGCTGGAAAGGTGGATAAGGGCAGAGCCAGACTTGGTTGTAATAGTTTCCTAAGTTGCGTTGGCTGAGTGAGACTGAGTGACTCACCAAGGTACCCATATCAGAGACAGCCACTTGGGTGAAGTACCAAGAAGGCCACCGGTGTTGGTCAAACCATATCGCAGCAAACCAGCACCTTCAGGGAAATGAGTGTGGAAATTTGATGGGCAAGGACTGTCTCTCCCTCCCCGCCGCCCCCACCCCACCCCAAAGAAAAGGTGTTTGCTTGTGGACTTGGGAGTCATACATCAGCCTCGCAGATCGGAGGTCTCAGGCCAGTGCCCTTGTTTCCCTTCAAAGAAGTTCACCAAAATCAAATGATTCGAAACTTGTTGATAGATTTGGCAGATGGACCGATTAATTAGAAATATCAGCTTTTGTACATCTTAGTTTTTACAATACCAGATGTCGACCCTATTGAAGTTGTAAGTGTTGCCCCCTATGAACTACCATCACACAGTTTGTTTCTTCTTATCTTGAGAAATTGGCAGGAAAAGTAGCCTTTCGGCATTCTTAACTATATATTTTCTCTTTTTTAAAGTACTGTCTATGGCATAAGATATTACTTTAACTGATGTAATCTATGCATAACAAAGCAATAAACATTTCAGTACTAGTAGCTGCTGTTTTGGAAGGTGACATTAAGATTTTTTCGGCCAAGTTACAAAACTCAAATGGAGTTACTTGAAGAAATTGAGCCGGATTTTAGTTATTTTGCCCTAATTTTATATTTTTTTGTTAAACTCCCTTAATTTCTTTTTTTTAACTAAAAAGCAACAAAATGCATTGTTTTAAAATGTACATCTCTCTGTAACGAAATGTATTTTTTTTTTACATTCTAAAGCCATTCTCAAGACCTCTTTGTTGGTTCAGTGCCTGCCTCAGGTTTTGAATTATATTTCATGATGCATGTACATGTTTTAAAAGCTACATGGATATTCATTCAAGGGGTTCAGTCTGTTTGCAATGTATGTCCTTATTTCACCAAACCTTTTGCTGAGTTTCAGTAGCTGCGGGTGCTGTTAATGGTGACTGATGTAAATGTGAATTGAAATAGCAGTGTTTACATTCCTGCAAGATGTCTTGTTTTCCTGTTAACGATGTGTGTAGCCAGGCTCAGTACCTGCTGGTGCCTGGTTTTTGTTATCTTTAATAATGTTCTAATTGTTACATTACATAAACGGAGTAAATTTTACGCCAAAATTGACACCATGAGCTCCTATGGATGCATTGAGAACCTACTGAATGAGGTTGCAATAAATTATTACTGAGCTGTTCAACTTGTAACAGAAGTAAAACACGGCCCGATCGAGTGATCAATTACTTCTGACTGCGGACATTTTTTTTCCATTTCTTGTGTTGGTACGTAATAAATTGATTTAAAAAATATACTGTGGATCTTCATTCATTTTTAAAGGTTTCACAGTAAGTTTTATTTCCAAAGCCCTCATTTTAACCAAACCCACCCAGTATCGATGTGGCGAATCTGGGACGGAGGTCCAGGTGGATTATCTTAAAGCCAGGATCTGGGCTCGGAGGAGGGCTGAAATGAAACAACAGGAGGACATAAAGATAACAGCTTGGTGAAGTGCCTAGTGCAAAGTCAAACAGGGACCATCACATGAGTAGTACCATCACATGAGTAGCAGTGCCCATCCGATATGCCTTGCGTTTAAGTTGATGGACTGCAAATTGGGTGGCCTCCCTGACCAGTTTGTAATCCTCAGTGCTCCTCTGTGCTGCGTTCAAGCAATGCAGGAAGAGGAACAGGTGTAGGCCATTCAGCCCCTTGAGCCTGTTCGATTGGCATTCAACTAGATCATGACTGGTCAAATGCCAGTCCCCACTGGCAGCCTATATTCTTCTGTCTCAGTTGGCTGTGCTCTCACCTATGGTGCAGAAGATTGTGTGATCAAATCCCAAAGCAAAGTGTATTTACTACAAGCTTTGTAGTAAGGCAGAGCTGCATTAACAGAATGAGCTTTGAGTGAATGATCAGGAAAACTGATTTCCTGTTCCTGGTGTTCAGGTTAAAATAATGAAGTTTAAGATCTGCTTTAAGAATTTTTTAAATGGTTATTTTTGAAATGCTTACCCTTATCACCATACCAGGTGCTAATCAGTTTATTGCTATTCCATTTAAGCCAGATGAAAGTTCGAATTATCTTCCAGAGTGTAGCTATTGTCATGTATACTCTAACCTTTTCTAAATTTTTCATTTAAATTGTGCTCATCAGGAAAAGGATGTTAGTTATGCTGAATGAACTTCCCATTTCAAATAACTGGTAGCAGAAATGAGATGATGTGGGCAAGGCCATGAGATATGGTATTGCATCGATCATCTGTAGGACACTGCCCAATATTCAGTTACTGACATCGATTGCACTGCTGGTGTCGACAATGTCTTGTAATTCCACCTGCCATTGCCCATGTCCAGTTTCGCCCTCCGAGAATATGCGTCGAGCATTTTCAAGTCAGGCATACAAAATGATAGAGATAGGAAAAGACCATTAAACCTAACGAGATCAACCTGACATTGCTCTTTGTCTCTCTGCATTCTCGAGAGAAGTGACATCTCCCATCTGGTAAGATGTCCAGAACTGCGCACAATACCCTAAATGGCGTCTGACCAATTTCTCAGACAGCAGCAATACGTCTCTTTACAAAAACAAAATACTGCAGGTGCTGGAAATCTGAAATAAAAACAGAAATACTTGAAATGTGCAGCCGGTCAGGCAGCACCTGTGGAGAGAAAAAACACCTGAAATGTTAACTGGGACCTTTCATCAGAACCAGTGAATCTCTTTAGATTAGTACTCTATGCCTTTCCTAACCCAACTCAATAACCTTATTTGCTTTTGTTTTAGTGCAGTTCAGACAGCTTCATAATTTATCCACTGACCCAAGACTGTTTCCTACGTGCATGCTCTACCACTCTTTTTAACACACAGGCCCAGAAATTTATGCCTCTATCCTTGTCAGACGGAGGTGACGGCTTTAAAGATGATGGGTCGGATCCAATTCTGAGATTCCGGCCCCCATTCTCGTTTCTGGCAAGTTTTCCCTGTGTGGGATAAGGGAGCAGGTAGCAAGCCCCACACGCTTCCAACCTCGCTGGCTCCTTTATGGGGGTGGGCGTTTCGGACCTCCCACAATTTTGATGGAGTCACAAGAACACAAGAAATAGGAGCAGGAGTAGACCGTATAGCCGTCAAGCCTGCTCCCACATTCAATAAGATCATGGCTGATCTTGGGCTATAACTCCACTTTCCCGCTCACTCCCCATATCTCTTGATTCCCCGAGACACCAACAATCTGTTTATCCCAGCCTTGCATATATTCAACGATGGAACATCCACAACTTTCTGAGGTGGAGAATTCCAAAGATTCACAACCCTTTGAAGTAATTTTTCCTCATCTCCGTCCTAAATGATCGGCCCCTTATCCTGAGACTGTGACCCTGGCCAGCAGAAAGAACCTCTCAGCGTCTACATTACCAAACCCTTCAGAATCTTGGATGTTTTGATGAGATCGCCTCTCATTCTTCTAATCGCCAGAGAATATAGGCCCAATTTACTCAGCCTCTCATCATAGGAGAATCCCCTCATCCCACCGACCGATTTAGTGAACCTTTGCTGAGTCACCTCCAATGCAGGCTTCCTTAAATGTGGAGAACAAAACTGCACACAGGACCCCAGCTGTAATCTTACCAAAACCCTGTACGATTAGCGCAAGATTTCTTTATTCTTGTATTCCAATCCCCTTGCAATCCAGGACAAAGCAATTGAAGAAACCTTTAATCCTGTCCAAATAAACACACAGGCACAATACAAAACATTTCAAAGAAAGATCAAGCTATTAAAAGTTAATAAAACAATCAAACAAACATAGCAGTCCCATTGGAAACTGTGTCCAGAGCCCACTGGTGAGCTGATTTTTTGTCATCTTTAGAGCTGGATCAAGCATTCGTAATGTTGCCATCTGGTAAACAGGTGTCTGGCCATATGTTCAAACTGATTTTGTTGATATAATTGCCAGATGGCCTCACTACGAATGCTTGGCTGAGGTAAAAGATTGACAGTTTTAGAGGAGGGGGGATTTTTTTTCTAAAGGGAATACTGAAATAGTGATTTTTAAAAAAATTTCATGAGGATTTTAAAGAATTGCCAGTGTTATTATATGGTTCATGAGTTCTGCACCTAGTGGATACTGGGTATGTGGGTGTAGAGGATGGATGGGGGATGGGTGGGGTGAAGGCGGGGGCTACAGGGCCTAACAATGATGAACTGAATTGTATTGAATGTCCCAATAAACAGAGGCGAACCTTTCTAACCTGCCTGCCTCGCCACCCGCAGCCTCCATTGCCACCTCGGGCCTGCCTCCAGAGGCAGCAGGACCATCTTCAGCCCACGTCCGCCTCCCCAACATGAAAAAAGGGCAGGCAGGCTCCTCCAGGATGGAGACGGGATTGCAAGGTTGGGAAATCTCACCTCTCCTTGACAAAAAGACTGGCCCATAGTATATATTTTGCTTTCTTACTCCAATGTCAGATGCTTAAATGTATTTAACTATATTGGCCATCTAATGGCCCTGTTACCTAAATTATCTGAACCCTTATAATTAATGGCATTTTTTTTTATCATGTGCCCTGACTCCTATTCTGGTTTTATCTTCAACCTTGGATGAGAGCAGGAGGGGAAAACGGAATCATTAATGTGAACTAAAAACAGTAATGGTATGGCATGGTTGCTGCTGCTGCTTGTAGCTACTCCTGCCAGGAAATCTGCTGTCATGGTATATCACGCTCATCCATCTTGTGCCATCCTCACATATTCGCTGCAGCTCGTCTGCAACCGCTCTGTGACAACCGTTATCCAACTACACTCAGGTCGACCCCTCTTTCTGCTCCCTCCACTGTGCCCTCTGGAGGAGATCTCTCTGGCTCTTCAGCTCTGATCAAATGGCTGAAATACTGACATTTTCATTTCTGGACCTCACTTTTTAAGAGTTCTTTTTGTTATTGCAATTTCAAGCACCTCTTCATTTGTCTTATGGTCTGTCTCTGGAATGTTTAGCATACGTCTTAACATCCACATTTCAAAGGCCTCTATTTTCTTCCACAGATTTTTATTTATTGTCCAGGTTTCTGAGGCAGACGGCAAAGTGGATGGAGTGTAGCATCTAATGAATTTTTTTCCTTGTTCCAAGCTTGAGTTTTCTTCTTGTTAACACACCCTTCATCTTTGCAACATTACTTCTGGCTATCTCTATCCTTTATCTAATTTTGGCATCACATCTACCATCTCCTGTTATTATTTGTCCTAAATAGACAAACTTATCTACTTATTCCAGTGTCACCATCCACTTCAACCTTCACTCTAGTTTATTCTAATGTATTCCATCTGACCACCATTGTTTTTGTCTTTTTGGTGTTCATACTTAACCCATATGCTAAATTTCTACACTTTACTTGATTTAAGATATTTTGTAGAGTCTCTTTGGATTCTGCAAGATGCGCTGGGTCATCAACATACAGCAATATGTTCTTGCCCCCAGTTTTTACCTCTGGAAGTACATCTGATTCTGAATATTCTGTGTACAGATTTGAATTATTTTAATGACAGTACCCAACCTTGTCGTACTCCTCTCTTGAAACATGTCTGATTGTCCATCTTCTACCCTTCTATTTGGTCTCAACATAGGCTCTGGATAAATCTCACATCTTTACTGTCAATGTCACATTTCAGCAACATGTTCACTAGCTTTTGGTGATAAACACAATCGAACGCTTGTTCATTGTCTCTTATTTACTTCTAGATATTTATCAAAGATTGTTCTTAGGTTAAATATTCTCTCTCTTGCTCCTTTGCCAGGTCTAAATCCAGACCGTTTCACATATTTCTGCTTCAAATGTGTTTTTTTTTCTATTATGATCACTTTAATGAGATGACTCATTAAGCTTGTAGTTCTAAAATGACTGCACTCCATTACTTCAGGTTTCTTATGTGACAACAAATAATGAATGTCTTAAGTCACTTGGAATGTATCCTTTGGTATATATTTATTTGATCACAAATTTCTGTTATCAGTTCTAATTCTGTTTTTCCATGGGCTTTTAGATGGTCTGTTATTACTTCATCTATGGCTGGAGCTTTTCCTGTACTCATCAATTTTAAAGCATTCTTTACCCCTGACATCATAATGTTTGGTCCATCGTTTGCCTCTATATCTTGAGGACTCACTCGATTTGGATCATCGGACAATTCACTTATATATTCTGTCCCTCTTTTAACCAATGCATTCCTTCCAAACATTATTTTAGTAGCTTTGTCTTTTATGCACCCACTGTTGTTATCCCTTTCTTTCTGTCTGTCAAAGGTTTCACCTTCTGATACTTAATTCTCATTTTGTGTATTCTTTCCAGCTCCAATACTTCATCAGATGTCTCATTAGTTCATTTCTCTTTAGCCTGCTGCCCACATGCTTTCTTTATTTTCTCTACCATTTCATCATACTCGGGCATGTTTCTTTTCTTTTCTTTTCTCTTTCTATCATCATTGCCAGGATCTCATCTGCCATCTACTCCCTGTCTCTTATCCATTTTGGTCATATTTCCTTTGCAGCATATTGTACCCTCTCTCTCTTGTTTTTCCATTTGCTTTCTATTTCTGGTTCTGAGACCCCTGTTTGTTCTGATTCCTCAATCCTGAGACATTCATGTAATTAAAGCAAAATGCTGTGGATGCTGGAAATCTGAAATACAAACTACAAGCGCTGGAAAAACTCAGCAAGTCTGTCAGCATCTGTGGAGAGAGAAACAGAGCTAACATTTCGAGTGCATTATGACTCTTGGACACAAAACGTTAACTCTGTTTCTCTTTCCACAGATGCTACCAGAGCTTGTTGAGTTTTACCTGCACTTTCAGAGACATTCATACTTGCTTTTCACTTCTAGAGTTAATGCCTCTCTGATGTACTCATCCTTCAGCATGTCAAGGTCTAAATGGTCACTTTTTTTTATATTTTCAGTTTCATCTTAATTTATACCACGAGACAACAATCTGAATTTATATCCATGCCAGGAAACGTTCTAAAACATTGTTTCCCCATCACGTAATCTTTTTGATTTCTATACATATCACCTGAACATCTCCAAGTATATCGTCTTCTTTTGCCACCATCAGAGCATTTTCTTGACAAAATTGTATCAGTCTCTCTCTTTCATTTCTTGATCCAAGGCCATATTGACCGACATGCATCCCTGATGTTCCTTCATCAACTTTAGCGTTTAAGTAGCCCCGTTACAATTACCACATCGGTTGATTTAATTTGATCAAATCAGGACTAACTGTGCCATTGGAGATACAGAAGAGCGTGTTACCATAAAATGCCTGTTTTCTGTTCACTGTGTTTTTGTGTCGGGGCTTAAACTTATGACAGCCAAATCAAAAGGCTTTCCTTCGATCTTAATCATGATTACTCTTTCTGAAGTTGATCAGTAACCTTGAACTGATCTCTTGCATTTTTTGTTTACTAGGATTCCGACTCCATTCTTTTCCACCTGACCAAATTCTAATCATCTTACTTCCACAAGTCCTTGTAAGTCAATACAGTGCCCATCCATTACCTGTATGCAATCATCAAGCTTTCCTGCTTGATATAAAGTCCTTACATTCCATATTCCCATTCTCAAGAAGCTACCTCTTCCAATGAGTGTAATGGGCTGACTCTCTTGTGAGTTTAGGTCAACCTTGTCATAAATGTGTTGGTTACTTCATTGGGCAAGGGCTTCTACTTCCCTGTCACTACTTACAACGAATCAGCTGTGTGTGTGTGTGTGTGTGTTTGGCGGGCGCAGGGGGGGGTGCCCAAGCAGTGCTGATTTTGTAATGCAAGCAAAATGGAGTCTGTGCCAGTAACAGGATCTGTTGGCCCTGCCAAAAGCCTACCAGCAGTGTAACTGGCAGAGGGTGGGGAATTTAGTAAGGTACTAAAGAGCTGCCACTCGCCATTAAAGCGCGTTTGTTCAGTGGGAGAAACAAAAATATAATGAAGAGCAAGACAAATGTGGAGGAGGAAGAGCACAACAATGGAAGAGCGAGAGGTGAATGATGAGAAACTTTTATTTGCAATTTACCACTACAAGGTTCCCTTAGCTAACTGTTCTGGTGGGGTCCACTGTGACAAAGTTTGAGAACTACTAAAGTCAGCAATTTTTATTCAGATTTATTGTCAAGCATGACATCAGTGAAAGTATGTTTGTACGGTAGTAAGTGGTTAGGGCAAGGTATTAATTAGACAGGACATGCATGTGTGTCCTTACCACCATTTTGGTGGTAGCTGTGCCCATGGGCCAGGCTAAGATATCAACTGATGGTAACACACTGCAAAACGCCAGTTAAAGTAGTCAATGAAAATTTACAGTTTGTTGGTTCTGGGAACACATTGTGGGATTTTATTTGTCTACAATATAGGCACAAGGGCTGGACAGAGCAATCTCCCTGGCTGTATCTTCTTAATTGCTGATACACATGGGACTCTTCGTCCTGCTACATGCTTATTCTTTCAAGCATCCACAAGATCATGATGATATTAGACAAGTTTATTGGGCTGCGGAGAAACACCCAACTTGAGCAGATAACAGTGGAATCTTTGCAAAATCATAGGACACTTTGCAAATCCACACAACAATGCGATCTTCAGCATTTTGTTTGATACTATTTTAATTACAGTGAAAGGCAGGAATACTGGGGCAAAGTGTGTGAATAATAATGTTCTCAAAATACAGATTGATCCCCTGTATACCAAAAGAAACTGTTTCTCCTGATGACGTAAACAAGTGTGATGTATTCATTTGTAGACAGGGTGCAAATTCTGTATAATGATGCCACCATGACCTTTAATGTGCACTTGCTGACACATCTTCCCAGAAGTGTAGAGTTGTGAGGTTCCGCGTGCATTCATTCATGCTTCCCCTTTGAGGCATGCAATTGGCAGGTGAAGTAACAACTCAAAGGGTAGAGGGGAATTATCTCCCAAGTGGTGCATAAGTTTCTCTTCATGCAAAATCTGCCATTCATGATGGGTGAGTTGGCAAGCTCACCATTAATTACAAGATTCTGTTGCGCAAAGCTAAGCTGAAAGGAGGGAGAGAACAGTGCCCATGAAACCCTCAAAGAAGTAGACATTTTTGGCAAAGGTGACATGGGGGCCTTCAGTCCTCAAGAAGTAACAGCTTTAGCTGAAAGGGGCTATACTCTTGAAATGGCTCATGGATATCACAGAATGTGCAAGGATGAGGTGTTCTTTTGCACACCAATTACGGAGCTGAAACTATATGCAAAGAAATAATTCTCTTATTTTATTTGGCAACCAACAAATTGGACAGCTACAAAGCATCTTGGCATTTCAAGGTCATCGCCTAATGATTATCAAAGAACAGTTGATGTAAGACACTGCCCCATTCCAGGATCCAGAAACAAGGTGCACTGTATATCTGAGGATTCGCACAGGCATTTCTACTGACCTCCAGGCAGTGCTGGCTGAAGAAGCAGTGGTCACCTGTGTTAAAATGGAGTTCGGTGATAAATCCTACGTTGCATATTTTCCAAATTACGTGGCTCTGAACTAGACCTCTGCTCATTTGAACATTTTGTGCTTGCCAGTGTAGAGACACAAAGTACAGCAGCCGGAGTACAGCCAAGTGGATAGTTCACACAAAAGACCATTTAAAATCCTGAGAGGATTAGAATAGCATAGTTCATGAATTGTGTGGAAGATTTAAGGTATTGGAAAGAAAAATAAAATTCCAGAATGAGGAAGTGGTTGGCGCTGCTCGGAAAGAATTAAATAAGACCCATTTGGAATGGGATCAGGCGAAACTGCAAGATCTTTAAAATGTTCAAAGATCAAACCCAGCAAGAACACCAAACAACAAGATAAAAGCAAAATAATGCGGACGCTGGAAATCTGAAACAAAAACAGAAAATGCTGGAAAAACTCAGCAGGTCTAACAGCATCTGTGGAGAGAAAAACAGAGTTAATGTTTTAAGTCCGTATGACTCTTCTTCAGAGGTAAAGAGAAGTAAAACTGGGATGAAATTTATGCTGTTTAAGGGGGCGGAGCAGGTGAAGCTGGACAGGTCAGTGATAGGTGGGGGCAAAGGAGAGATTGACAAAGATGTCATGAACAAAAGGACAAAGGGGTGTTAATGACAGTGATACTGGCTAAAGGAGGTGCTGATGGTGATATTAAGGTAAGAAAGCAAAATGTGATAACAGCAGGACAAGGGTCAGAGAAAATAAAACACAGGTTCTGAGTTCTAATTGTACGATGCTGAAATTCTGCTCATCCTACTTGTTACATGTACTGGCTTTTGTTTTGGTTAAATTTTTGTAACTTTATCATATATGTGTAATTGTGGAACAGAATAAAAAGGTTATCTGTGCAGTATGTAATAGGTTATTTGTTATAAATTTATGCTGTTATGTACTTCTCTTGAAGAAATTGTAAGTCATTGTGAAGAAATGTTCACTGCAGTTGAAGCTTTCTTTCTGCCAAGGTGGTAGGTGTTATGAAAACTATACTTAGGTAATGTTGAAATGGAGGTCGAGAACTTCAACTTCTGACGGACCTTGGAGCTTTTGTGCATGCGCAGATTTTTGGGCCCAGTGTGCCTATGTGTAAGGAAAAATGGTTTAAAAGCATGGGTCAGGAGATCAGCTGTGGAACGCCATCAAGAAGAGACCCAGGCAGGGGACAGGGAGAGGTCCCAAATGGAGAGGGAACAGGGAGATGTCCCAAAAGGAGTCCCAGAGAGGGGAGAGGGACAGGAAAAGGTCCCAGTTCAGTTAAAAAGAGGGAAGTAGAAAAACAGGCTCCAAATAGGAAAAGGGCTGCAGGTAGCAGACTTTACGTAAAGAGGGCTCCAGGGAAGCCCTGGTAACTGAAGAGGGCTCAGGAGAAGCCCTGAAAGACCAAGAAGGCAGTTGAACTTTGGTGATTCCGTGCTGCAGGCTATTGGGGCAAAGGTACTCCTTTGGAGCTGTAGTGTTCTGCTTGGCATGGCCGAAGAGCTGAGTTGTGTTTGTGAGTTGGGTGTTTGAGTGCAGACTCAGGAATCCAGGGGAACAGAATCTCAGGAGACAAGATTGAAATCCTGCGAGGTGGGCCATCATTGAGTTGGAGCAACGTTTAGAGACAATTCCCAGGTTAGATCTTTGAAGGTGAGGACTGGAATCCCTCGTGAGGGAGCCAGAACTTCAGTGAGATTGGTTAACTCAAAGTGTGACTGATGTCTGGGTGGGTTGGTGAGAAATCTGTGGACTCTATCTTGGTCGCATCTGTCATTTATTGTATAGTGTGGTGTGTTCGACCACAGTTGGCTTGTTAATTCATATGTACCTTGTACTCCCTGGAATGTTAGAGAGATATTGTAAATTAATTTATCTTTCTGACTTTGTATAGTAAAATTTATTTTTGTTTGTTCAAAGCTCGCAGAATCTTGTGGCTTTATTCACTGGGCAAGTGTCTTGAATGTCAAATATTGTCTACTTTAAACAAAACATTATCGGTCCTTAACCCAATCTTACAAAAAAACTTGGGGGTCTGGACTAGAATCATAACAAGATACAAATATAAGTAAGATATAAAAAATATATCTCCAAACATGCAAATCTCCGTTGAATTTATCACTTAAGTAATTTTTTGCAATTTACCTTCTGCAGTAAAAGTTTTTATCAATGAAGCAATTAACATGCCCCTCAGATGGATTTTCATTAAGAGAACACACCAGTCATGAGGCAAGATAAAGGTTGGTGAGGGGGAGTGCGGGAATGGGGAGGATACAGACTGGGGAGAGGGACGACTGAGGGAGACGGACATAGCAGGGGGCTGCTAGGGAGTGACAACTGAAGCTAGTGGACATAAACAGTGGCCAGTTGCTGCATTGTGGAGGAGATAGCGTCCAGCTTCTGCATGGGACAACATGGAAACTGCAGCTCTGAAGAAGCCATACGGACTCGAAACATTAACTCTGTTTCTCTCTCCACAGACGCTGCCAGACCTGCTGAGTCTTTGCAACATTTTCCGTTTTTATTTCAGATTTCCAGCATCCGCAGTATTTTGCCTTCATCATGGAAATTCCTGCATTTGTGGCTGGCAAGAGGAAAATCTGAGGAAAATTCATCTGGTGGGCGCAAGGGTAAACTCAGACCTGAAGATTAATTGAATTAAAACGAATAACAAAGTCAGAGATTGAGATCATGACATAATCAGAGATGGATGAGAGAGAAGCATTCGCTGGTGCTTGGTTAAGTAAAATTGATAGCAGGTGCCATATGGTTCCAGCTCACGTCGGCTAAGGAGTACTGGTGCCTGCTGGTACCAGTCAAATCCAGCTGAGATCTGTTCAAAACCAGTTCCCATCAATTCAGGCTTGAACTGGTCTAGTACTGGTCCGAACTGTTTTTTTACTTCTGGGTGTTGCAGGAAACAAAATGTAAGTAGGCATCAATCAGGAGCTCAACCGTAATTCTGGTTAAGGTATTTTGTTATTATATGGCAGGTGGTATTTGTCAGGTTGACCAAATATCAGAGGGGAATCTTGGCCAGGCTATCACAACAATTTTGCAATTTGTATTTATTGCGAGAAGGTTTGTGCAATGAAGTCAGAAGTAATGAGCCACTGCCACCTTTAGAGATTTTAAAGGTTAAATTAAAACATTTATTAACAAAAAAAAACTTAAACACACAAGGTTACAGTTACACATTTACATTTATTTTTTTGTTTCCCCAAGATTTCTACTTAACTAGACTCCCAACTACACACCCCTTTCAGGCAACAATCCAAATAGATTCTTAATCTACAAAACATCCAGCAATATTACCACAAGCACCCACTGTTGCTGTAAGGGAGGTAATTCACAGCTTCTCTCTCCCTCTCGACAATGGAGCTCCAAATGCTTTTAGCAAAACTTTGGTTTCTGGGGCAGCAAACATCTCCAGGGTGGCTAGAAACTGCTACTTCACAGTATGCTCTTCAAGATCTCACATGGCCACACCCATACAGCTTTCCATCTTTCTTTCAATATATTTTCCTCCCTTTTGAGCTGTAAATCCCATTGTTTCAACCTTTCTTTGGAAGTTACTTTTCCCAGAACATAAAAATCTTTCATGTTGCCATTGTGGCCAGCACTTTAGGTAAAAAATAAACTTATTAACTCTGCCTTATTTATCTTGTCCCTTTGAAAATCAAACAACCTCTCAACTTAGCTAGAAATGCAAATTCCATTCACACTGTATCTGCTGTGACCTCATCTTAGCTTACCCATCTCCATTTCAAATGCTTGTTTTACACCTAATCCCTTTTGATGATTCAAACCTTGCAGTCTAGCTGTCTCTAGTTCAATTGAATTAGTCTCACAGACACAAACACACATGCACACAAACATACATACATAGTCCCTATAAGCTTGCTACAGTATCCCACAGTAATACAAGGGAAAATAATGATATTTCCTTTACAATTGTGTGTCTTTGTGGAGGAAAATATATTTAAAGAAAGATGGAAAACTGTATGGGTGTGGCCATGTGAAATCTTGAAGAGTGTACTGTGAAGCAGCAGTTTCTAGCCACCCTGTAGAAGTTTGCTGTCCCAATAACCAAGGTTTTTTTGAAAGCCTTTGGAGTTCCATTGTCGAGTGAGAGGGTTTAGAGAAATTATTGTTTCTCAGTTGGGTCATGAATCCTGATCACCCAGCAGCCATCTGTTTGGTCTGAGTCTCTAAATAAGATAGACAGCATGGACTACCGCATGATGAAGACACCAAAAATGTTTCTGTGGTCAAATGTGACCTGAACATTAATTGAATAGAAACCCTCTGGTTTGAAGGGCCCAAATGGCTATGTGGCTGAGCAGATCATCAACTTTTGACACTCAGGTGCAGCATGAAAGGAGTGCCGCACTATTGGAGCTACTATCTTTCGAATGAGGTATTATTACCCCCCATCTCCCTACTTAGGTAGACTTCAACAATCCCAACGCACTATTTGAAGAAGAACACGAGGGTTCTCCTGGTGTCGAGGTCAATATTCATCCCTTGACTAAGACTACTAAAACAGATCATCTGACATTTACCTCATTGCTTTTAGTGGGGTCTTGCTGAACATTTGAGCTCATTTTACATACCATTCTTACAGGCAGTAACCCAAGTATCCTTTTATCACCCCTGGACTGAATTTGAACTCAAGTTCCAAAGATGAACGATTCTCCCTATAGAACTTTTAAAAAATATTCTATAATTTTAACTTCAATGAATGCAATTTAAAGTGATTATTCATATATTTACTAAGTAATTTTTTTTTAAATGCACCCCAGACAACTCCGTATAAATGCACTGCCCAGTGTTAGACTAAAAACAGACCAGGAAAGACCATGCTGCACCATGTCATTTAAGCCTGTGCAACAGTAAAAGATTTTGAATTTATATAGCATTTCATCACATGTTTAGAATGGCCGAAAGCGCGTGTGCTTGATCATTTGTGGAACCTGCTATGGGCAATGAGATGAATGACCCATTAATCGGTTTCTCATCGGGCAGAATTTTACGTTCCGTGGGCGGGCGCGTGCCCGACACGAGCGGGTGTAAACTGTGTGAGATGACGTCAGGCGAGTGTCCTGATGTCATCACTCACTCGCGCGATATTTCGCTCAGCGGGCGTGCATGGCAGTGGGAAGAGTGCCGGCCGACGATCAAGCGGCCAATTAAGCCCATTAATGCCCCGCAACTGTCAGTGACTTTTCGTGGCCCATCCAACCTTACGGTTAGCTGCCGGGCCAATCGGCCTGGCGACCTTTACATTTTTGATGAAACCTCTTCCAAGGGCGGGATGAAATCTGCGTTAGGAAATAAAATACAAAGAAATATCTGGGGACAGCACTTTTATGAGGGATGTTTTCAGGGGCTTGATTGTGCTGCATGGCCATATTTTGCAGCGTTTATTTTATTATTTGGAGGTCCGCAGCTCCCTGAGGCAGCTGTCTGCCTTCAGGGAGCTCAGTGGAAGCGCCCACCAGCACCCACGGTGACGTCAGCGCCCCCGACCTCTTCCTGCCCCCACCCAGGCAGTGCTCAGCTTTTCAGCGCGTGTTTCACGCTGGCTGGCTGTAAATTGGCCAGCCAGCTTCCAATCGCAGTGGTGGGCCGATCGTGGTCGGGGGCTCGTTTCCCGATCGCTCCTGGACCTGCTGGGTGCGCGCGCCCAATGAGGGAAAATTTCAGGCCATAGTGTTTGAGAGAGGAATTTTGGCCAGAGCATTTTCAGGACCCCCTTCTCTTCAGAAGCTGTCAAAAGGAATTTTCATGCCCATCTGAGGAGGCAAATACGATCTCAGCTAAGTGTCTCAGTCAAAAGGTAGCACCTCTAACAATACAGCACTCCCTGGATACTTCATCTACAGCCTTGACTATGTGTTTGAGTCAGGAGTGGGGCTCAAACCTGCAGCCTTCTACCTGAAAGACAACAGTGCTACCAATGGAGTGAAGTTGACAGAGTGAAATACGCAGAAATTGTTCTGTGTCAACAATATTTCATACATAACACTGAGCTAAACAACCAGTTAGTCTGTTTTGGTGGCAGTAGTTGAGAATTAATTGGCAAGGATACTGAGAGAACTTCCTGTTTAATCCAAAAATATCTTATATTCAGAAGCAGAAGTACAGAGTATCCTGAGGATAAAGCACAGAGGAGATGCTAATGCAGACAGGTTGCCAGCAGCAATAACTAACATCTTTGCATTGCAATACCTAACAGGCTGGGTGTGGTTAGCTGAGCAGGTCCATTCAGTAGTCAGTATAATGTCTCCACTTGTATACTACCAGCTGCCGCTTTCCCTGCAGCGCGATGGTGTTGCCAGTAAGGTCTCCTTTGAGATGTCAGCCAGCCAGACGGATTGAGGAAACAGCCATAAATGCTTTCATGCCTCATAAACCACTATGTTTGGAGTCTTATTTCAAAATTTGATATAAAAACATCTTCAGTCCCTGGCACCAAAACACAGAAAATGTTTGCCTTACTGTATTGAAGCTACCTTTAGTAATGGTGGCGACTGTTATTGATCTTCAGAATTCTGTTAGAAACATAGAATTGTTACAACACAGGAGGCCATTTGGCCCATCTTGTCAGTGCCAGCTCTCTGCAAGAGTAACTCACCTAGTGCCACTCCCCCACCTTCCCCCCCTGGCCCTGCAAATGTTTTTTCTTCAGATAATGATCCAATTCCCTTTTGAAATCCACAACTGAACTTGCCTCCATCACACTCTCAGGCAGAACATTCCAGATCTGAACCACTCGCTGCAGAATAAAAAACCTCAAACCAGTGTCCTCTCATTCTCGAGCCTTTCACCAATGGGAAAAGCTTCTCCCTGTCTACTCTGTCCATACCCCTCATGATTTTGAATACCTCTATCAAATCTTCCTCCAGCCCTCCCTTCTCCAAGGAAAACAGCCCCATTTCTCCAATCTATCTAAGTAACTGAAGTTCCTCATCCCTGGGACCGTTCTTGTGAATTTTTTCTGCACCCTCTCTAATGCCTTCAGATCCTTCCTAAAGTGTGGTGTCCAGAACTGGGTGCAATACTCCAGCTCAGCCCGAACCAGTGTTTAATATAAGTTTAACATAACTTCCTCGCTTTATAAAGCCTCTATTGCCTCTGTTTATAAACCTCAGGATTCCATATGCCTTTTTAACTGTGCACTCAACTTGCCCTGCCATCTTCAATGGTTTGTGTACATATATCCCCTGATCCCAGGGCTAGGTTTCGTAGAATCTGGCCATTGATGATCAGCAGCAAATTCTTTGAATGTTGCGCTACCTCAAGCAATAGCCTATCAAAGTTTGCGGAAAAATTCAGTAACACTATTGCTCACAGCGATGCAGACTCATTACTTAATGACACACACACAGACATCTCACTGAAAATGAGCTGCAGTTTTCATCTCTCTGCTGACACCTAGTGAAAAAAGAAAATGTCATTCTGGGACTTTATCATGACTGTAATAGTTAGTAATGAGGGTGCTGGTTAGCTCAGTTGGCTGGATGGCCAGTGTGTTGATCAAATCAACGCCAACAGCATAGAGTTCAATGCAGGGTCCAGCTAAGGTGGGTTCAGGACCCACCTCTACATCCTACCCATAGTTAAAAAAAAAATCACAGTACTTTGCCATGGTTTGGAAAATAATCACCAAGGACATGCCTTTGGACAGAGAGGTAGTAGTTAATAAGACCATTTACAAGGAGTATTAATAGTCTTTTCAAAGCTCTTCTCCAAATTGGCCACCACTGACTAGCCTGCTGGGTAAAAATCTGTCCATAAATTTGGAAAATGTTAACTTCTTGGGGATTATTGTATCTTCGATCGATAAATTGTCACATAAAAACAAAATAACCCCATGTTTTTGCATGAAATATATTTACTTCAGATGAGACGTTCCACTGAAACCCCATTTGGCTGTTCAGGTGGATCAGAAAGATCCCATGGCACCATTCGAAGAAAAGTAAGAGTTCTCCCAGCATCCTGACCAATGACTCTCCATCAACCAAAACCAACAAAAGCACCTTAGCCAGTTATTCATTCATTCGCTATTTGTGAGATCTTGTACATTCAGCTGTATAACAGTTACTGCGATTCCAAAGCACTTTATAGTCAATGGATTCTTCTTGAGCATCTTGAGAACCATCATATCTATATATGGACACCAGGACTATCTGCATCAAGAAAGACAACTCCAGTCCATCTGTTCTGTGCCAGAATTCAAAAACTAATAACTGAATACATAGTTTAATTCTTAACCTTAATTCCTCATTTGATTATCTCACCTTATCTCAGATCGGAAAGGGACTCTTTCCAGATTCTGAAAGCAAACACAAGGACCACACGGATAAAAGAAAAATACTGCCAACGCAGAAATTCTGAAATCAGCAGCTGTGGCGAGAATAAAACAGGGTTAATGTTTCAGGTCAACAGACTTACATCACAGCAGGAAGCAGCTAGAGATTTAACAGTTTATAAGCAAACACAGAGATAGGGAAGGGTGGGAGAGGGGGTTGTGGTGGGGAGGTTAGGAACTAAAGTTCTAAAATAGGGCAAAGGGCAGGAGTGATTAAATGACAAAAGGTATAAGGCAAAATGGGACAACTTTCCCAGCCGTCCAGGTATGCCCAGGAGTGTCTCAGTGTGTCCAGTGCCCAGGTATATCGAGCTGTGTCCAGGTATATTCAACTGTGCTCAGGTGTGTCCAGCTGTGCACACGGGTGTCCAGGTGTACTGTGTACCAAGGCTGTGCCCAGGTATATCCATTCAGGTGTATCCTGGGCAACTCACCAAGGCACCTTTAACAGCATCTTCCAAATCTGTGACCTCTACCACCTAGGACAATGGCTGCAGACACACAGGAACGCCACCACACGGAACACTGCCACTCGGGAACACCAGCACATGGGACCACCAGCACACGGGAACACCAGCACACGGGAATACCACCACACGGGAACACTACCACACGGGAACACGACCACTTGGGAACACCACCACCTGGAATTTCCCCTCTTAAGCCACTCACCATCCTGACTTGGAATATATCACCGTTCCTTCACTATTACTGGGTCAAAATCCTGGAGCTCTTTTCCTAACATGCACTGTGGGAGTACCTACACCACATGGACTGCAGCGGTTCAAGAAGGCAGCTCACCACCACCTTCTCGATGGGCAATTAGGGATGGGCAATAAATGCTGGCCTAGCCAGCAACACTCGCATCCCATGAAAGAATTAAAAAATCCAGCCAGTGCCCAGGTGAGGTGTACCCAGGTAAGGTGTATCCAGCCTGTGCCCAGGTGAGGTGTACTCATGGCCAGGTGAGGTGTACATGTACCCAGGTGAGGTGTACCCAGGTAGCATATACTCGTACCCAGGTGAGATGTACTTGTATCCAGGTGAGATGTACTCTTACCCAGGTGAGATGTACTTGTACCCACGTGAGGTGTACCCAGGTGAGGTGTACCCAGGTAGGATATACTCGTACCCAGGTGAGATATACTTGTACCCAGGTGAGGTGTACCCAGGTAGGATATACTCGTACCCAGGTGAGATGTACTTGTACCCACGTGAGGTGTACCCAGGTGAGGTGTACCCAGGTAGGATATACTCGTACCCAGGTGAGATGTACTTGTACCCAGGTGAGGTGTACCCAGGTGAGGTGTACTCAGACTGTACAGGTAAGGTGTACCCGTAGCTAGTGAGGCATTCCTAAGCTGTGGGGGGTGAGGTGTACTTTACGGGCTGTGGGGGTGAGGTGCTGGGTGGGGTGGGGGATACCCAGAGGGGGTAGTGTGAGGGTGAGGGGGGTACCCGGTTGGGGGGGGGGGGGGGGGGGGGGGTGAGAGGTACCTGGTGGGTGGGGGGGTGTGAGGTGGGGGAGGTGCCGGGGGGGGGGGGGGGGGGGGGGGGTGAGAGGGGGGAGGTACCCGGGTGGGGTGGGGGATACCCGGGTTGGGGGGTGTGAGAGGGTGTGGGGTAGCTGGGTGAGGGGGGTACTCGGGTGTGTGAGGGTGGGGGTGAGGGAGAGGGGGGATGGGGTATCTGGGTGAGGGGGGGGTACTCGGGTGTGTGATGGGGGGGGGTTTGGGGTAATCGGGTTGAGGGGGAGGTGCTGGGTGGGGTGGGGGGTTACCCGGGTGTGAGGTGGGTGGGGGTGTTACCCGGGTGTGAGGTGGGTGGGGGTGAGGGAGGGGGGAGGGTTACCCGGGGGGGGGGGGGGGGGGTGAGGGGGGGTCCCCAGGTGTGTGAGGGTGGGGTTGAGGGAGAGGGGGGTGGTGGGGGAGGTGCCGGGTGGGGGGTGAGAGGGGGAGGGTTACCCGGGTGTGTGAGGGTGAGAGGGGGGAGGTACCCGGGTGGGGTGGGGTGGGGGGATACCCGGGTTGGAAGGGGGGGGGGGGGGGTGAGAGGGTGTGGGGTAGCTGGGTGAGGGGGGTACTCGGGTGTGTGATGGGGGGGGATTTGGGGTAATCGGGTTGAGGGGGAGGTGCTGGGTGGGGTGGGGGGGTTACCCGGGTGTGAGGTGGGTGGGGGTGAGGGAGGGGGGGAGGGTTACCCGGGGGGGGGGGGGGGGGTTACCCGGGGGGGGTCCCCAGGTGTGTGAGGGTGGGGGTGAGGGAGAGTGGGTGGGGGAGGTGCCGGGTGGGGGGTGAGAGGGGGAGGGTTACCCGGGGGGGGGGGGTACCCGGGGGGGGAGGGAGAGGGGGGTGGGGGAGGTGCCGGGTGGGGGGTGGGAGGGGGAGGGTTACCCGGGGGGGGGGGGGTGGGGGAGGGTTACCCGGGTGTGAGAGGGGGGAGGTACCCGGGGGGGGGAGGTACCCGGTGCCCGGGCTGCGCTCCCCCCGGGCGGACAGGGGCGGCTCTGCTGCTCCCATATCCGGCTCGGTGATGGCGGAGGCGGAGGAAGCGGCGGCAGCAGCAGCGGCCGGAGCCGCCGAGTGGCCGGAGGTCCGGCTGGCCGTGTCCGAGCGGCGGCGGGAGCTGGTGCTGCGGGGCCCGGAGCTGGAGGAGCGGGTGCGGGCGGGCGGCCTGGACCCGGGGCTGTGGCGGCTGCCGCTGCTCCAGCACCTGGAGCTGGGGGCCGGCCTGCGGCAGCTGCCGGCTGAGCTGTGCGGCCTAGCCCAGCTCCGGAGCCTGGTGCTCCGCTCCAACCGCCTGGCCGGCCTGCCCGCCGAGCTGGGCCGCCTGCAGGCCCTGCACAGCCTGGATGTGTCCGGGAACCAGCTGCAGGCCCTGCCCGCCGGCCTCGGCCTCCTCCAGCAGCTCAGCAGCCTCAACCTCAGCGCCAACCGCCTGAGGCAGCTCCCCCCCGGCCTGGGCCGCTGCCTCCGCCTCTCCTCCCTCAATGTGTCCGGGAACCAGCTGCAGGCCCTGCCCGCCGACCTCTTCCAGCCCGGCCTCACCCTCCTCAGCACCATCGCCGCCTCCAGCAACCTGATCCCCGAGCTCCCGCCCGGAGTCCGGCACCTCACAGCCCTGAGGGTGGGTGGCAGGCCCGGCGACAGGGGCACAGACTGTATAGAGCTGGATATAGTGTTCAATCACCTTTAACCCCGGCTATAGGGGCACAGAGTGAACTTATATAACTATATATAATGTTAAATAACCTTTAACCCTGGCTATAGGGGCACAGAGTGAACTTATATAACTATATATAATGTTAAATAACCTTTAACCCCGGCTATAGGGGCAGAGTGAACTTATATAACTATATATAATGTTAAATAACCTTTAACCCCGGCTATAGGGGCAGAGTGAACTTATATAACTATATATAATGTTAAATAACCTTTAACCCCGGCTATAGGGGCAGAGTGAACTTATATAACTATATATAATGTTAAATAACCTTTAACCCCGGCTATAGGGGCAGAGTGAACTTATATAACTATATATAATGTTAAATAACCTTTAACCCCGGCTATAGGGGCAGAGTGAATTTATATAACTATATATAATGTTAAATAACCTTTAACCCCGGCTATAGGGGCAGAGTGAATTTATATAACTATATATAATGTTAAATAACCTTTAACCCCGGCTATAGGGGCACAGAGTGAACTTATATAACTATATATAATGTTAAATAACCTTTAACCCCGGCTATAGGGGCAGAGTGAATTTATATAACTATATATAATGTTAAATAACCTTTAACCCCGGCTATAGGGGCAGAGTGAATTTATATAACTATATATAATGTTTAATAACCTTTAACCCCGGCTATAGGAGCAGGGACTGTCCTTATATAACTATATATAATGTTTAATAGCCTTTAACCCCCTTCTATAGGGGCAGATTATCCTTATATAACTATATATAATGTTTAATAGCCTTTAATCCCCTTCTATAGGGACAGATTATCCTTATATAACTATGTACTATTTTAAAAACCAATCCCCTTTCTATAGTGATAGAGATTATCCTTATATAACTATATAGGGACAGAGATTATCCTTATATAACTATATATAATACTTAATAACCTTCAATCCCCTTCTATAAGGACAGATCATCCTTATATAACTATATTATATTTAATAACATTCAGTCCCCTTTCTGTGGGGATGGAGATTATCCTGATATAATTATATATAATATTTAATAACCTTGAATCCCCTCTCTGTAGCAACAGAGATTATCCTTACATAATTATAATATTTAATAACCTTCAATCCCCTTTCTGTGGGGTAGAGATTGTCCTTATATAATTTTATATACATATTTGATAACCTTCAACCCCATTCTATAGGGACAGAGACTGTCCCTATATAACTGAATGTAATATTTAATAACCTTTAATCACCTTTCCGAAGGGATAGAGACTATCCTTATATAATTAGATATAATAATAACTAATCACCATTCTGTAGCAATAGAGATTATATATTTATATATAATATTTATTAACCTTTAATCACTTTTCTGTAGGGATAGATTATCCTTAAATATTTATATGTAATATTTAATAACCTGTAACACCTTTCTGTTGGGATAGAGATTATCCTTATATAATTAGATATAATATTTAATAAACTTCAGTCAGCTTTCTATAGTGATAGAGATTATCCTTATATAATTAGATATAATATTTAATAACTTTTAATCACTATCCTGTAGCGATAGAGATTACCCTAATATACTTATATATGATATTTGGTAACCTTTAATCACCTTTCTGTAGTGATAGAGATTATCCTTATGTAATTATATAAATTATTTAATAACCTTTATACAGTGTGGCAGCCAGAACTGTGACCTACTCTCTCAGTGTGCCCTCTCAATGCTTTCTTAGAGTTTAATAACATTAATAATCTTTATATAGTTTTACATATAATAATTATATATATTTAATAACCTTTACACAGTGTGGTAGCCAAAACTTAGACTAACTCACTCAGTGTGGTCTCTCAGTGCTTTCTTAGAGGTTAATAACTTCAATAACCGTTATATAATTATATGTAGAATTATATATAGTATTATATATTTACTAACCTCTCTATAGTGTGGCAGCCAAAGCTGCCCAGTCCTTTCAATGTGGCCTCACAGTGCCTTCTTAGAGTTTAATAACTTTAATAACCTTTATATAGTTTTATATATAATCGTATATAATATTTAATGGCCTTTCCATAATGTGACAACCAAAACCCAATTCTGGCCCAATATGACCTCACAGTGCTTTAAGAGTTCTTTTCTTCTTTAATGGGATGTGGGCATTGTTCACAAGGCCAGCATTTATTCCGAAGAAGAGCCATATTGGACTTGAAATGTTAATTCTGTTTCTCTCTCCACAGATGCTACCAGATCTGCTGAGTTTTTCCAGAATTTTCCATTTTTATTTCAGCATTTATTGTCCTTGAGAAGGTGGTGACGAGCTGCCCTCTTGGCATCTGAGTGCTGGGGTGAATGTGTCGTTTGCCTATTTCCGAGAGTAGATGCTGAGAAGATGTTTCTATTCGTGGGGCAATGTAGAACTAGTGGGAACAGCTTAAGGATAGGGACTGCCCATTTGAGACAGATATGAGGAGGCATTTCTTCTCTGAACCTCGTTGGTCTTTGGAATTCTCTTCCACAGTGTAGTGGAGGATGGGTCATTTAGTATATTCAAGGCTGAGTTAGACAGACTCTTGATCGACAAGGGAGTCCAGGGTTTATGTGAGGTGTGGGGGCCAGGCAAGAAATGGAATTAAGGCCACAATCAGATCCGCAAGGCCTTATTGAATAGGGAAGCAGATTCGATGGGCCAAATGCCTACTTCTGCTCCTATCTCTTATGCCCTTACAATCAACCACATTGCTGTGGCTCTAGAGTTAAGGTAGGCTAGACCAGGTAAGGACGGCAGATATCTTTCCCTAAATGACACTGATGAATGAGATCAGTTTTAATACGATCAGTGATAGTTTCATTGTCACTGTTACTGGGAATACCTTTCAACTGCAGATTTATTAACTAATTGAATTTAAATTCTATTAGCTGCCATGGTTGGACTGTGAGGATTGTGGCCAATTTAACCCCTCCCCAATTCAGACACCAAGGTCACCAGCTAATTCTCAAAATGGGAATTGATGAGAACACACCAGTAACTGCATGTGCTGGCTTGAACTGACCTGTTTGATGCATCCACACACTTGAGTGATAGCTGACAAAGCACCTCAAACTAATTTATAAACTGCAGGTTGTAAACAGAATGTTTGCAGGCTTGTCTGTCTCAAAATGGGGTGTCCTCATGACACGGTGCTTCAAGGGCTGGAGTTGGAGGAGTGGATCCGGGATAACTGTGATTTCTCCAGAGTTTTAACTTGCTCTCCTCCCCAATGTTATACTACAACCACAGATTGGATTTGTATAACAAATCTCACCCTCACCAAGTTTTCTTGGGCTTTCTGTGCACAACTGAATTACTATTAAGATCCATGTCTTCACCTTCAAATCCCTCCAGCCTGTTCCAGCATCACCAACAATAATTCATCCCTGCATGCACCTTCCACAGTGCTCAGCCTCGGTCTACTCTTTCCCTCTTCTCTCCTTTCATCGATTGGAGCTGCTTCTACAGCCACTTTTCCACTGTTTTCTGGAACCTTCTTCCCTAATACTACCGTCTTGTCTTCAATAGCTGCTTTACGCTTTTTCTTCAGCCATGCCTTTTTGTTTACAGCGCCCTGCTGAGTCCCCAGTTTATTCAACGCCCTGCAAAGCACTTTCGCTTTTATTTCCAGAAGTGCAGGTGGTGATCGGCTACACTGGAGATGATCCGATAGTGTCAGCCAGAGATATGCATCTTTTCACTGTGCAAGAATCACTAAGTATTCCTCTCTCTCTCTTTCTGTCTAGACTCTGGATCTGTCCAACAATAAGCTCACAGAGATTCCTTATGAGCTTGCTGAATGTCCCAAGCTGAAGGAAATAAACTTCAAAGGAAATAGCTTAAAAGATAAACGGCTAGAAAAAATGGTGAATGGATGTCAGACCAAATCCATCTTGGACTATCTGAAGTCGGGAGGCCGTGGCAAGGGGAAAGGGAAAACAGACAGTGCGGAGAAAACTGAGAACAGGGAGAAAGCAAGGAAGAAAAAGAAGGCTCTGAAGAAAGATGATGATGAAGAATCGGACGGGATGGAGGAGTTGAACAAATTAGTGGTGCGAGTGCTGCATGTTTCTGAAAGCCCTTCCTCTGTATTCGTGAAAGTCACTCCCAATATCAAGGATGTGAGGCCTTATATTGTGTGTTGCATTGTGGAAGGAATGAACCTGAGACCAGGAAATGCATTGAAACGATTCCTCATAGCTCAGGTAATTCTTTTAAACTGGTGATCTGTCAATTTAATTTTAAAAATGAAACTGCATTCTCTTGCACAGGTTATTGACATGTCCTGATTTAAATATTTCTAAGCCTTTAATGGCCATTACGTCTAATTGTCCACTTTTGATCATCACATTTTCACATATGCAAATATCAACTTCCAAGCAGCAAATCACAACTGATCATTTTTCTAAAAGTATTTTAAAGAAGAAAATCACTTCTGTCCTTTGTCCTACAGCATGTAGCCTTAACATGCTAAAGTTACAAAAAATCCCTTCTGCCCATGCCAGTATAACCTGTGAAACACACATTATACTCCCACTGTTATAGTGGCACACTCTGAATTATGATTTGAGTGTTAATTCATCAAAATACTTGTTATGTATCAGCAACAGGAAGTGTTAGTGTTCATGATGTGACCTACCTCAGGTGAGAAAAGCAGTTTCCTCAAGCTCTGTATTATGTAGTAGGAGTAGAAAATACTTCTGAATGGCTAAAGCAATTCCTTAGGAATTAATGTCATTTCCTTCTCAGTACTTTCACGTTTGTCGGGAAATGAATTGCCTGCTCATCTCTCTTCCCTTCCTTCCTCCCATGACTATATCAAACTTCTACTCTACGGCTTGGCTAACAGAAGCTGTGATTAATTCTGTTTCCCCAGACCAAGTTGCATGATGATGACTGTCAGAAGAGAACATTAGCAACTATTGCAACACATGATTTAAATTTGGTGAAGGGACCTTTGCTGTATGACGCCAGACCCTCCCAATCGTTGAAGGTAAATGTACATGTTGCAGCAGTAAGTTAGTGTTCACTAGAAGAAATAATGAAACAATAGGCTCTGTCTACCAAAACATGCTTATGCACCCTAAGAAAAGCTTATGAAGTTGCAAGTTAAAATGATGTTCCACATGGTTTTATATTGTAAATGAAGCATGGTCTATCACAATATTACAGTGGGACCTTTTGTAATACTTGGATATGATTGGGGTAATCCAATCAAACTATTTGGACATGAAGCAGATTACTTTGGTTGAATCACACTGTAGCCATCACAATTGTATTTAGCTTCAAACCCCACCTAGCCAGATCAGGAATCTGTTTGTGCCAGGACAACATCTCACCCAATGATTCACCATCTAGTCCTGCTTACGTTCCTGTGATTTTTAAATATATAATTTAATTTTTTTTATTGTGCTAAAACCAATGCAGTTGAAGTGTGTGAACTATGTTCATAAATTATAAAATGAGCAAAGCAGCTGACACTTGCCAAACTGGGACAGGGGTAGAGCCCCGGGAGAACCTGAACAGAATGTTCTTTAGTTGAGTGAGTTAAGAGTGCAATTATCCTTCTACTTCTCACTATTCCACTAGGACTTGTGTGACATGAACATTGCAGTGACCACATCCAATTCAAATGCACAGCAGTTCTAAAAGAAAGGTAACTGAGTAGGGTGATGATGGATGAGTACTCATACATTTCTTGTCGATCGTGAGGTTTATTTTATTTTACAAAAGTCAGGATTTAGAGAAATGTTTGGTTTTAAACCTCCATCTCAGACATATCAACTTTTTATAATAGTCACATCAATCTATGAATCTCCCTTTGCCAGGCTCCCAGGGATTTTCCATTTTCCTCCCTATCACTCAGCTCTACTGTGCATTCTGTTCTCTCCGACAATACTTTGCCATAAAGAAATTTCAACCAGCTAGTGAATAAACCAACATTTCGATTGAGGAGACCCTTATCTAGGCGTGTGATTGATATACATTACCCCCCACTTTATAATGTACAATTAGTGATGTAGCTTAGGGGGATCCCAAGACAGCTCCTAATACCAGTAAAATGCTGAAATTACAGACTTCATGAATTAAAATATGAAGTGATCTACGTCAGTCCTTGCTGCTATCATCTATAAGGTTTAAAAACTTGAACTTGAAACACCCGAATCACTTCATGATTTGCTGAGTCAACCTCTCGTATTGTGCTGCATTTTCACTTGGATCTCTTGTTTTGGAATGTTTGAAAGTGCTCTATAGGATAGGCAGATTGATAACATTTCAATCATAAAGTTTTGATTTCTAATTGCTATGTAAGGGAGCAATTCTACATCACCTCATGAACCGTGGCATAGGAGATCAGCTGGTACATGTTATTTTACAAGTGCTTGTCAAAATTAACAGATGAATGCTCAACATGTTCATCCTGCATTCCTTTGTCTGCTGTTTCAGCAGATGATTAAACAGTATAAACTAACGCAGCACGTGATTATCAATCACTTTCAGCTTTTTACTTAGAGCCCTATTACTGTAGGCGACAATGAAGAGTATGGCAAGTTAAGCAATTGGGAGGGTATTGACTTTTGGATGTGAAGTAATTACTTGAACTTGTAAAGATTGTTACTGAAATAGATGTCACAAAACATGCTGGAAATAAAATGTTTCCTTTCTATCTAAACTCAGGAACCTGAAGCTTACAGGAAAAGCATGTTGTAAATTATGAATGAGTTGGTCTCCAGTACTCTATTTTTGTCTACATGGAAATTTTAAGGATAAGATGATACACCAGTAACTGGAGATTGCCAGATTAAGTAGCTTGATCATGTTCAAGTCTTCAGTTAATCTGCAATTAGTGTGCTGCTGCTTCTGTATTTAACCATATTCATTACATTCACTTCTACCACCAATAATATCTTCATCGTTACAGATGTGGTGTTAGAAAGTAGAAGTTATTAAGTAAGGCTGATAGAATAGAACTCCTCTGATAACTCAGAGAACTTCAGGAGAGATGGTGGCCCAGTGCTATTGTCACTGGACTAGTAATCCAGATCCCAGCCTAATGTTCTGGGGAACACGGATTCAGATCCCACCATGGCAGCTGGTGGAATTTAAATTCAATTAATAAATCTGGAATATAAATCATGTCTCAGTAATGGTGACCATGAAACTATCAGCGATTGTTGGTCTGCCGTCCTTACCCTGTCTGGCCTACATGTGACTCCAGACCCACCGCAATGTGGTTGACCCTTAACTGCCCTCTGATATGGCCTAGCAAACCACTCGGTTCAAGGGAAATTAGGAATCGGCAACAAATGCTGTCATTGTCATCGATACCCACACCCCATGAAAGAATGAAGGGAAAAGTAACTTTCCTGACTCATATGGGCTCAGTTCCTCAAATGCTGGTTTTTACTGAATCTATTGACTATGTAATGTTACCAAGTTGAGATTGTTTGTTTGAGTGATTGTTAAAATTTGCCTTTCCAATGTAAATGGTCTTTGGCTATTGTGGCAGCATAGACTGTCATAACGTAGAATGAGTTTTGATTGCATATTTACTGGCATCACTAAGCTTTATGGAGCTGCTGCCAGGTAACTTCAGTTATCCATTATTCATGATGATAACCCTATTAGAGTGGTTTTTGCAATGTCTTAATTGTCTTAAGTGCCTCACCTCAGGGACGATTAATACCACACTCAGTAATGTGTGGACAGCTATCCCTTGTGTTCTAGTGCAAGGGGACTTTTAACATTTACTGTTTATGGCCTGGTGCTTGAGATAAAAACACAAACGAGATTTAAGACTGAGATCGGGAAGGACATAGGAAAAAGATTGCAGTAATAAATTGTAAGAAAGTTATTTAAGAGAATGCAATTGGAGAAATAATTTAAAAGAAGGTAGGCAAGAGACAGCAGAGGGACTATTACTTCTCTATAAAGATGAATTAAAAAAGGGCATAGTGCAGGAGGACTGGTGAGTAGCTGATTTGGGAGCCTGAGTGGCTTTGTTGAGCACTCCTGCCTCTGAATCAGAAGACTGCAAATTCAAGCCCCATTCCAAAACTTGTTGACCATGGATGGAGGAGAAGCCTTCCTAAACCACACCATTGTCCGCAGGAGAAATGAGAGAGAAGATACTCAAAACAAACAAACAAGCGGTTGATTTGATTCCTATGTTTAAAATGGGAAAGAGAGCAAGTCCAATTAGCTTAAGAGTGGTAGGAAAGATAATGGAATTCGTAAAAACATAATAAAAACACATCTAAAAACTGAAAATAGAGTAGAGAAGTCAGCATGGATTTCAAAAGGGAAGGTCATGCTTGACCAATCTTATTGAATTTTTGAATAAGGAGGAGGTAGAGAGATTTAAGGAGGAAATTCCAGAGCTTAGGACCTTGGCAACTGAGGGCACAGTCACTCAACGCAGAACAATAGAAATTGAAAGAAATCTATCATCTCCTAGCAGAGAGTGCCCTGTCTCTGATTTAGAAGAATGTGTTTTTTTTAAGACTGTGTTTTACACGGTTGATCATTAATGCTGTGGAATGTGATTGTTACTATGCAGTGCAACAAATTGTTTTGTACAACAGATTTATTAGCTGACTTCTTTAGAATTATCTAGTCTTACTTTCAAAATGAGCATCCATCAATCCATTTACTGTCTGGAAATCTGATTCTTTTCAAAAATCAGGTTATTAACATTAAATTATAAATGTATTTTTCTTAACTCATTGTACCCTTGGTATGGAAGAGAGTATTTCAGTGACTAAAGATATCATTCCAACAGTTATTGTGTCTGTATTTAAGGCTAGTTGGTATTTTCATAAGTAGGTCTACTTTTTTGTAAAGGGCAAATGAACCGATCATCAGAAAATTAAAGCAGATGGAAAAACCAGCCATAACGTATTGTATTTGTAAACTGTGGTTGTAACCATAAGCTGTGTTTTGAGTTAAGTTCAGTTATTGTCACTGACGATGAAGTGGAAATTTTTGCCATGGGACTTGTGGCAGTGTTCCATCCCACTTTTCCACGAGCTACATGTCAGCTTTACGAAGCCTTTCAATGCTCGTGCAATTCTGTTTTTACTCTTAGATTACGCCACTTGGAAGGAAAGAGATAAAGGCGGCTGACCTGGTACGACAGTTACAGATGGAAGCTGATGAGCAACGAAAACAGAAGAAACGCCAAAATATTTCTGGACTTCACAAGTCAGTAACACGCAAACGTTTATTTATTGGTTGTGTTACAGCATCTCTCTGTCATTGCTACTGTTTACTGAAATAGATATCCATTGTTGCACAGGTACTTATTTTTCACTGAAAGTAATGCCAGAAGCCAACATTCTTCTGACAGTCTGCTGGGGGTGGACCTGGGACGGAGTTTCTGAAGGCATTAACTCTCTGCTGGGTTCTATCCCACAGAATCATGCAGCTTCTCATTTCTCGCGCAAATTGTAACTCTCATGGAAACAACTCATCCATGAGATCATCAAAACCATGCCTGATCCTATCCCAGCTGATATTCAAGTATGATCTTTTGGTAGGGTCTGGCAGATGGCATTCGGAGACAGGAGCTCCTTATTCCTGGGCGCTGAGGTTAATTTCAGGACCGTCCAGACTGAGAGCTGATTCAGGACAGATCAGCTATTGAACCTAGGACTTTCTCAGTTTGTATCTCACAGCTTCTGACGGGATAAATGCAGTGAGCCATTGGGGAATTGCAGGGCCTCTTCTAATTGCTTGAATTGAGGTCATGTATAAGGTGAATTAATTGACAATCTGTGTTCGCATTACCCAAGGTTAGACCTTGGTCACCAATATCTTGAAAATTTATTTATTGTTGCCTCAGGTAAAAAAACAACATTCTGTCCTCTACTGCCTTTTTTAATTAAAAGATGTCATCTTAAAAATGTAAATGATGCAACATTATATATTAATGACCTAGACCTTGTTGTACAGGGCACAATTTCAAAATTTGCAGATGGCACAAAACTTGGAAAAACAAAATGTAATTGGTCGATGGCATTCAGGGACAGGAGCTCCTTATCCCTGGAGGCTGAGGTCAATTTCAGGACCAAGCAAAGTGTGAAGTGATGCATTAAGATAGGAAGAACACAGAGAGGCAATGTAAAATATAGGCCAGAATTTTTCGTTTGTCGGGCATATGCCCGACCTGAACGAGCGTAAAATGGCGCGCGATGATGACAGGCGAGCATCCCGATGTCATTGCGCACTCGAGCGATATTTCGGTCGCTGGGCATGCGCGGGAGTCAGCAGTGTCCTGCCGACAACTAAAAGGCCTATTAAGGCCATTAAAGTAATAATTAAGTTCAATTTTTCGCTGCCTGTCCAACCTTACAGCTGGTGGGCAGGCGAAAAGGCAAAGCGGCTTTTGGATTTTTTTTAGGAAACCTCATCCACTGGCGGAATGAGATTTCCAACAGCAAATAAAAATTAAATTAAAATGTTTAAATTTAATTTAGAACGTGTCCCTGTTCATGTGACAGAGTCACCTGAGGGGGCATGTTTTTTTAACATTTTAAAATTCTTTATTTTTAATTTTTTAAATCTTCATCCCCCTGAGGCAGCTCTGTGCCTGAAGGTGTGATGGAGGCAGGGTCAGTCGAAGCATCCACAAGAGAATTGGGTTATTATCTGAAAAGGAAGAATGTGGAGAGCTGTGGGGAGAAGGCGGGCAAATTGCTTTTTCAGCGAGCCAGCACAGAGACGACGGGCCGAATCACTGCCTCCTGTGCCAAAATCATCCTATGATTCTATGCCGATTGCAAATCCATGCCAGAGCTTTGTGAGGGGAAAAGCTATTCCTTCTGAATTGGTGTGGCACTATTTTGTAAATTAGACTTGATGATTCTGCCATCGCCATGCATTTGAAATTGGTAAGGACCCATTCTGTCTGTCGTTGCTGTTCGCAGTACAAATCCTACCTGGTTCATCTTGCAATCGGAATAACGTCACCCAGCCAAAATTTGCCAAAAAACAACTTAGTATTCACTGCCCAACCCCAATTCTGAAGGTGCTGATGGTTTTTCTTGGTTGAGATTCATGGACCATAGCAACCCTTTATCACTGTATCCATGTAATCGCACTCTTACAGGTAGATTTATTGTTCACTATCTTTTGGTGTGAATGCATAATGCGCTTGGACCAGATCCCTACCAGCATTTCTTTCTGTTGGCCATCAAACTGTTGCTACAACAAATGAGTTGATCTGGCCTCAAAGTGATGCCAGCAGGAAGGTCAGTTGAACACGTTAAGCAGTTGTGCTAAAAGATTGTAAGTCATCAAATTTACCCTTCAGTATTGGCAGCCTGTTGGATTATGGAGAACATTACAATTAAGTTCATCACACTTCATCAAATTCCCATGCATGGGATTTCTTGTAGGTTTAAAGAAATCTGATTACATTAAAATGGTGACAGCCATTGCCCATTCTTAGACTTTGATGTGAATTGTACCATATAAAAGATGTAACTAATAACTTATCAGCACATTAGAATGTGTGAGACAAAAAGATCAATTCACAATAAGATTATTATTGAAAATAAAGGGGCTTTAATGTAGAGTTGCAACACTATTGTGTGTGTGTGCTGTATGGTGTATAGAAAATAATATCCTGGCCATAGACGCCTCCTGAATTTTATGTATGCTGGTCTCTCTATGTTTTTCAGATATCTCCAGTTGCTTAATGGAAAAGAAAATTTTCCTTGTTTGGTCGATGCTGAAGATCATGTAATTTCATTCCCACCAATCACAAACAGTGATAAAACAAAGGTAGGTTTCCTAGCAATCAATTTAATAATTAGCCATAGCTCCTTTCAACAAGTGGTCAAGGATGAGTCATAGTTGAATTTTCCATTATGTCTGTACTTTGCAGCATTCCTCCACCAACCACAGAAAAGGCTTTTACATGTAATACACAGCAAACTGAAATGACTTTTCATATCAAGTGCACTTCATTGCTCTTATGGGTGGATCTGTCATGAAGTTGAGAATATTTTAGGGGATCGGTGAGCAGTGGGTTGGATATTTTTATTCTGGGATCTGAGTTCAAATCCAGCCTATCCTGATGCCAGCCTACCTGTTAGCGTGTAAAGGGCTTACGTGAAATAAATTTGGACAGTTATAGTCTGTTAGGATGGAATTGGACCTATAGCACAAAACTACTGGTTGGTAGTATTGGCAGTGTCACTCAGAGAGAGATGACAGTGTGCCTTTAGCAGGAAACAAAAAGGTTTCACACTAATAACAGTAGAGATTCTCTTCGACAATCTTTGGGTAGGAGAGTGCATGCTGAGCCTGACCCGTGTTCCCTGATGTTGGCTCAGGATAGCTGAAATGGGAATTGTTCTTTTGCCGCGCCCTTAATACCCCCCATTTAATACCCCCCATTTAATACCCCCCATTTAATACCCCCCATTTAATACCCCCCATTTAATACCCCCCATTTTGATTGGCATAAGAAAAATAATTAAACAAAGGGAAGTTTTATGTCCAATTGTAAAGATGTCAACCTATCAATGGGCAGAGCAGCACTGATGAAGCACAGCTTGATATCCTCTGCATTCTTCTGCTCATACTGTTTTTAATGGAATGAAACCATGATATGATATTTCCACCTGATTTTGCAAAATACTACTTTTCTCCCCAGTTTGCTCCTCTTTGTTCCTGAAGACAGTATAGCCTTGCTGTGTAATGAACGTACGATTTAGGAGCAGGAGTAGGCCACTCAGCCCCTCGAGCCTGCTTCGTCATTCAGTAAGATCATGGCTCATCCAATTGTAACCTCCCGTCTACCCCAATAGTTTATCAACAGTCTGTCTAACTCTGCCTTAAAAAAAAATTCAAAAACTCTGCTTCCACTGCCTTGTGAGGAAGGCAGTCATGAGGTAGGCTCACTACCCTCAAAGGAAAAAAATTCTCCTCATCTCGTCTTAAATGGACAACCCCTCATTTTTAAACAGTGACCTAGTTCTAGATTCTCCCACAAGAGGAAACATCCTCTCCACATCCACCCTGTCAAGGCCCCTCAGGATCTTAAAGGTTTCAATCAAGTCGCTTCTTACTCTTCTAATACAAGCCTAACCTGTCCAACCTTTCCTCATAAGACAACCAGTCCATTCCTGGTATCAGTCTAGTAAACCTTCTCTGAACTGTGTCTAACACATTTACATCCTTCCTTAAATAAGGAGACCAGTACTGTACACAATACTCCAGATGTGGTCTCACCAGTGTCCTGTACAACTGAAGCATAACCTCCCTACTGTTGTATTTAATTCCCCTCACAATAAACAATAACATTCTATTAGCTTTCTTAATTACCTGCTGTACCCGCATACTAACCTTTTGTGATTCATGCACTCGGACACCCCGATCCCTCTGCACCTCAGAGCTCTGCAGTCTCTCACCCATTTAGATAATATGCTTCTCTTTCATTCTTCCTGCCAAAATGGACAATTTCACATTTGCCCACATTATACTCCATTTGCCAGATCTTTGCCCACTTATTTAACCTATCTCTGTCCCTTTGTAGCCTCTTATGTCCTCTTCACAAGTTATTTTCCTACCTATCCTTGTGTCACCAGCAAATTTAGCAACCATACCTTCGGTCCCTTCATCCAGTCACAATTTATATAAATTGTAAAAAGTTGAGGTCCTAGCACTGATCCCCTGTCACATTTTGCCAACCAGAAAAAGGCCCATTTATGCCAACTCTCTGTATCCTGTTAGCTAACCAATCTACTGTCCTTGCCGATATGTTACCCCTACACCATGAGCTTTTATTTACTGCAGTAAACTTTGATGTGGCACCTTATCAAATGCCTTCTGGAACCCTAAGTACAGTACATCCACCGGTTCCTCTTTATCCACAGCACATGTGACTCCTTCAAAGAACTCCAATAAATTGGTTAAACATGATTTCCCTTTCACAAAACCATGTTGATTCTGCCTGATTGCCTTGAATTTTTCTAAGTGCCCTGCCATAACATCTTCAATGACAGCTTCTAACATTTTCCCTATGACAGCTGTTAAGTTAACTGGCCTGTGGTTTCCAGCTTTCTATTTCCCTTCCTTTTTCCAACTTCATGGAACCTTCCCCGACTCTAGGGAATTTTGGAAAATTAAAACTAATGCATGCACTATCACACTAGTCACTTCTTTTAAGACCCTAGGAAGTCCATCAAGGCCTGGGGATTTGACAACCTGCAGCTCAAATAATTTGCTGAGTACCACTTCTTTGGTAGTTGTAATTTTCCTGAGTTTCTCCCTCCCTTCCAGTTCCTGATTTACAGCTATTTCTGGGATGGTACTTGTATCCTCTATAGTGAAGACCGATGCAAAATACAAGTTCAATTCATCAGCCATCTCCTTAGTTTCCCTTATTAATTCCCCAGACTCATTTTCTATAGGACCAGCGCTCATTTTAACTCTTTTCTTATTTAAATATCTATAGAAACTCTTCCTATCTGCCTTTACATTTCTTGTACTGTGATTTTTTCCTTCCTTATCAATCTCTTTGTCATTCTTTGCTGTTCTTTATATTCTGTCCGATCTCCTGACCCGTCACCTGTCATTGCACAACTATATGCTTTCTCTTTAAGTTTGACACTGTCTTTAACATTTTTTAGTTAACTGCGGATGGTGGTTCCTCCCCTTGGAATTTTTCTTTCTGGTTGGAATGTATCTACTTTGCATTCTGAAATACCCCTTTAAATTCTGCCACTGCATCTCTATTGACCTATCCCTTAAACTCATTTGCCAGTTTACTTTGGCTAGCTCTGCTTCCATGCCCTCATAATTGCCCTTATTTGAGTTTAAAATACTAGTCTTGGACCCACTCTTCTCTCCCTCAAACTGAATGTAAAATTCAATCATATTATGATGGCTGCTACCTAGGGGTGCCTTCAGTTTGAAGTTATCAATTAATCCTATCTCATTGCACAAGTCCAGGTCTAGTACAGTCTGCTCTCTGGTAGGCTACAGAATGTACTGTTCTAAGAAACTATCCCATTTTATTCTATGAATTCCTCATCTAAGCTACCTTTGCCCATATGATTTTTCCAGTCAATATGCAGATGAATATCCCTCATGATTATCACTGTACCTTTCTGACAAGCTCCCATTATCTCTTCCTTTATACTCTGTCCTACTGTGTAGTTACAATTAGTGGGCCTGTACACCACTCCCACAAGTGACTTCTTACCTTTATCATTTCTCATCTCAGCCCAAACTGCTTCTACATCCTGGTTTGACAATGGTTTGACAAATTATAGTCAACCTCTGGCACCTCAACTGAGTGATTGTTTATGTATGAGCCTTAAAGAGTGTCATCAGATTATTTGAGTGTGGAGGTGCATTGCATCATAGTTCAATCCTCATCCTGATCTAACATCCATATGCATTCACTTCCAGTGGGTACGCAAGATGGAATCAGGAGACAAAAGTTTTTCCTAATCTATCATAATTTAGGGATTGAAACCAGTTTTTGCTCCTCTGTCACCCACTGTGGAGACAGATTAACTCAGTGCAGTTTGGCAATTAAACCTGGCTCCTTCCTTGCCTTTCTGGTTCACTGTGTATTGCCAATAAGCTATCGGGAGAACCAAGGGAGATTCCCTTTTTTAATTTAATTTTGTTGACAATTAGTGTGAATAAAAAGCGTCAGCTGTGACTCATCTGGTAGCAAACTCGCCTTTTGAGTCAGAAATTGTGGGTTCAAGTCCCACTCCAGCAATTGAGCAAACAATTCAAGGCTGACACTCCAATGCCATACTGAGGGAGTGCTACACTGTTGGAGGTGCCATCTTTCAGATGAGATGTTAAATTGACGCCCTGTCTACCCTCTCCAGTGGATGTAAAAGATCCTGTGGCATTATTTCGAAGAAGGGCAGGGGAGTTTTCCCGGTGCCTTGTTCAGTATTCCCTCAACCAACATCACTGTCACAAACGACCTGGTCATTGTCACATTGCTGTTTGTGGGAGTTTGCTGAGCACAAATTGGCTGCTGTGTTTCCTACTTTACAACAGTGACTACACTTTAAAATCACATAATTAGCTGTAAAGAGCATTGAGATGTTCTTAGCTCATGAAGGGGCTTATATAAATGCAAGTCATTGTTTTTGGAAACAATGCACAAAAACAAGTTACTGCACTGCTCAGTGCTTTAAGAGTAAAGTGCGGGTCATTTTGATGTCCCTAATTATTACGAATATCTAAATGATGCTGTTTATTTTTCAAAACAAAAAAGTAAAATGTTGGAAAAACACAGCAAGTCCACCAGCACCTGTAGAAAAACAAACGCGTTAATATTTTGGGTGCAAGGGCTTCCCTCAGAGCATTTCTTTTCCCACCTCCCCTTGTACTATGTTATTTTCCACATTGATCTATAACAATTCATTTTGTTTTTAGATTAGAAAAACCACCTGTCAGCTGTTCTTGGAAGTAACAAGCTCCTCAACCCTGCAGACCTGCAAAAATGTGATGGACTGTCTGATTGTGGTCAGTAACTCCAAACCTCCTCCTGGATTTATGTGTAGCCAATTATGCTTATTTTTTGTCTCCTTTTGTTTTCTTTGTCCTGTAGCTACTGGTTACATGTTAAGTCTATAATTATCCTTATTCACATGTTAGCCATGCAATTTTCTTGGACTTGGGACTATAGCTAGCTACACATTGAATCTATGCTATCCTTAGTCACATTTAGTTTAGGAGATTTTGCTCTGCACAGTTTAACTGTTTCTCTTAAAATTTATTTGTTGGGTGTAGCTAGTTTTTTCAGTGCGCAGTCCCCTTAAATGTTTTTTGCACGGCCCCACACGTGTGTTATTGATGATGGTACAAGGTCTGCGTGGTACTTGGCAGGCTGCTGCCTGGCCACACAGTTTCAATGAACAGGTACTTTTACACCGTGTAGGAACGCAGCCATTGGCAGACACTCGGTTCTCCTTCTGGTGCTGCTAAGCGTAAACTATCTGGGGTTCAGAAAGCACAATAGACCCAGTAAAATGCTACGTCCAATTAATCAGTCAAAGGCAGGAGCCACAAACTCTCATCAGGTAACCCTCTGGTGAATTCCAAAAGCCTCCACTATGGTAGGGTGCGATTGTTTTTCTGCACAATCGGTGACTTTGTCGTTTTCAATGTAAGTTCAAAATTTAGTTTAGACTTGGATATCTTTCATTAAATTATTAATGGAAAACTGTATACTATCTCGTGATAAATAAAGGAAAATCCTTGGTGGTGATATTGGAGCTGCTTCTGAATATAATAAGCAGCCTTCCATTATACAATGCACAATATCTTTATTATGCCAAGGAATTCAACCCCTTTATTGTAGTTTTAACCTATTGATAATCAGTATTGTATCTAGGCTTTGAATTATAAAAGGGCTTTGTTCAATTGGATTGGCTCATGTAGCTTGTACAATTGTGTAAGTATTAGACCACCATGCTCTCTATTAACCACACAGTGGCACGTAATAACAATAGACGAGTCTCTGAAAATCCTATCTTGCGTTGTTTCTCGGTATCGGATTCCAAGAGCATTGAAGATGAAAGAGCTAATGTATTTCACAGACCCTGATGGGATAGATTGTGCACAGTGGGAGTGAATTAATGTATGGTGCATTCATGCCTTATATGTTTGCTACTGGTGCAAAGCTGGGACCACTTTGCAGTGATTTACATTATAGCACCTAAACCTGATTCCAAACTGAACTGGAGTGCCACCACCATCTCCAGGAAATTTCACCCTGCTTTTCTCCAACGTCAGATCCAAATTCAGGTTGCATGTATACCATAACTGCAGTATTAGTGTAGTTTAGATGCACCCATAGTGGTCAACATGATGCCATTTCAGAATGAGCACAACACCAGCAAAACTTGAACTACTGATTATATTTTGTAATAAGTTGCACTGTGGTTTTGCAACTCAGTAATTATGGATTGCCTTTGCTGATGTACCATCTGAGGAAAGATTTTAAGTTTTAAAATTTATTGATTCAGTCTCCAATTTGCCAGAAGAAACTTCAAAAAGAAACTTGTTAAAGTTGGAAATGGCAGAGGGGTTTGGCAGTGGCTGTCCCTTTAACTCCGTGACCTGAATTTGAATCCAGCTCAGATTGGGTGTAAATCTCTCCTCTCTGTTGTCTTTAATGATGTGAGTTTGGCAGCATCAGTCCAGTGCATGGTGGCCACTTGCTCCCAGCACATGACTACTTGCAATTTAGTAATTTAGCAGCCCCTATAAGGGGGCACAAGGATATCTGGTACAGAAATTAGAAATCATTTGCACTGGTACAGTAAGTTGGATTTGATGTGTTTTGATCAGTCCAGTGTATTTTTTCTCATCTGAACTTGGTGTACCAGACCTAGATCTGCTTAACAGTGGACACCAAAATAGTGAAATGCCCCATTCCACAAAATTGATTTGCCTAATCTTATCAGAATTTTAAAGAAAAAAAATGATAATCCGTTGCTTATTTTCATTCATAAATTCTGAAGCTTGGCTCTTTCCCTCAATGAAATTCAGTCAGCAAGAAGTGAGGTCAGATATTTGATCAGATATATGTGATCTCCCCTCTCCAGCAAGATCACTCAGCAGTGTTAAGAACTGGGCTGCAAATTCAATTTATTATGTTGGAGAAAAGAATCTGAAAAATAACATTAAATATTCAGTGAAGTATCAATGCTTCTTTAGATCTTTTATCACAGTAATTTATTTTACACCAGTACAAATAAAATTTCTAAAATAGTTCCCATTTTTTCCTGTATACTATAAAAGTTAACAATCATTTTCACTGCATTTGACCATCTGTATGGACAGTGAATCGTCCAATGCAAACTTTGGTAGAATTAATGTAAGAATGCGTTTAAACTTGGATATGGGAATCATTTATAAACCAATAATTTGAACTATTGTAATCAGCTACATTCTGTACCACAGTGTTGTCCTGTACATTTATTTTTGTACTGAGCACTATAACCAGGGCAGTGCATTTTATTAACATCTGACAATAGGAACATGTTCGTGGGATCATGATCTTGTTGAGCTAATTGTCCCTTTTATGTAAATAAACCACTTGTGAGAAATAGGTACCTAAGGAAACATTTTCTTATGAAATAGTACATTGACTGCGTGTGTGGTATGTCATGGAAGATTGGTTAACGCAAACTTCATAAAACAATGCAACTGACTTAATGCTACATTTTAATATTAACAAACACAATTGCTTTTCTGCAGTCTTGTGATTTGGTCTGGAGTCATTTTATTTCCCTTTTACTATACTGCACTGCCACCCATAATGGTCCTGATTCAGAAGCATAGCAATAAATGAGGTGGCACTATTGATACCCACCTTAGCTTCTGTGGATATCCCTTCATACAGTGTCACTGTCACCAACAGCAGGATATCTAGGTGACTGGCAGTTTGCAAGCTGTCCTCCTTACTCCTTAGGGTTGCTGCTGATAATGTTTACTAGATAGCCGATGAAGAAACTGAAGTTCAGGACTATGGCTACTGGGAAGCATGACCTGGAAATGAGACCTGAGTCCATGTGCTCACCAGTGCAGGGGTCGGTACCTGCCATTATTGGATTGCAGGGAGGCAAACAATTTTTGCTGAAGCTGTGCACCTCTATCTGAGGATCCACCATTCAGTTCATCGATGGAATGGTCAAGAGAATGATGTCAATGCACCTCCTCACTCAATGCTGCGATTAGTACGGTCTCTTTGGGATTGAGTTAGCTCCATGATGATGCGTCAGATGAACGAAGATTGGAACCAAACCAATGCTCCATAGCAGAGTCTGTAATCCAATACTTAGGGTAAACTTCACACTATTCCACAGTACAATTGACAAGCAACCTGGCTTGTTAGTGGGACTTGGAAGTGTTGTCCTGTCACTGGGGCTAGGGTGCTCCCCACTTGGCTCCAGATAATCCTGCCAACCAGTGCCTGAACAGAAATGATGATTGTGATTGGATATGAATTGGGTAGCTTTATTGTTAGTTGTTGTCAGCCTGCACCTGCGTTCTTCGGACTTTGGAAATTGGTGCAGGAACAGGGTATTCGCACTCTGTATTGGACAGCCTGTTCAGTGGATTTCTCAATTTAGTTTGGTGAATCTTAAGCACATGGCAGATGTCACCCGCCAGACAGTAATATACACTAAGATGAAAGCAAAAATGCTGCAGATGCTGGAAACCTGAAATAAAAACAAAAAAATGCTGGAAAAACTCAGGTCTGGCAGCGTCTGTGGAGGAAGAAACAGTTAATGTCTCAAGTCCGTATGACTTCTTCAGAACTAACTTTAATTCTGAAGAAGAGTCATATGGATTCAAAACGTTAACTCTGTTTCTCTCTTTACAGATGCTGCCAGATCTGAGTTTTTCCAGCATTTTTTTGTTTTTATTATTAGTTATATGTGCTGACTGTTGGAAGAAACATGGAATTTTATAGAATAGAGAGAGGCCATGAGTTCCATTGTGTGTGTGTGTGTGTGTGTGTGTGTGTGTGTGTAGATTCTCTGAAACTGCTATTCGCTTTGTCTCTGTTCCCCCTAGTCCCATTGTACTCCTTGTTTCTTAATATCCTTTCATTTTTTTTTCTTTCCCAATGAGTCTACATGTTTTCTGCATATCAGTGTCTCAGTCCTGCCCACACAGGCCGATGAAGCTTGTGGGTTGGTTGAATTCTATGTATCAATTCCCCCACTGGGGGTTGGCATAACAACCACAAACAAATTGTGAAGTTTCCTTTAAAAACAAATGTATGCAAGTTGTACCAAAGGATTCATGTCGGACCAATAGATTTTTTCCCCCCCAGTTTTTAGGATTTTTGGAATGATTCACAAACTGTTCCTTCTCTTCACTGTGTTTGTAATGCTGGTACTATTTTGCTGCTCTTATAACATTAGGCTTTTCAACTACTGTACATGTTCAGGAAACTTGAATCTGTCTCCAGTGTCCCTGGTATATGGGAAGGGATCTGTTTGTGAGCATACTACTGTATTAATGTCACTGGGCCACAGGAGATGCAGTTAAAAATGTATAATCGCAGGTCAGGATGGCGCTGATAGCTCAATTGATGTGTGCTTCCTGGAAAGGCACAGTGATACAGTCTAATAAGGCTCAGGTTCTATTTAGTCAGGGCTGAGTAGGGGTCATTCCATTGACTTTAATGTCCCTATTAGGAGGGGAAAGATAAACTGAGGTTCCATATTATGGTTAATCTTTTTTAGTAATTCTATAGTGTAGTCAACACTGAAAAATTACAAGCAAATATGATAGCCTTGTTTGTGTGTTTCTTATTTTGGTTGGTTCAATGTTTAACACACTGCCTGTATCCCAGATCAGTCTGGAATACTTCAGCTATAATTCCGTGAAATTCATTGAAATGTTATACATTGTGTAAACATCCATAAGCCTTGACATACGTTTTTTTTTTAATACAGCGAATGGCAGAACTGAACAAATTCACCTTTGAAAACCAGGAGCAGGAATCTGTATCTGATGATGAGACTGAAGTGAGCAATGAGAAAATGGAAGAACCAGGATCTGTCAATTTGACTTCGATTAAGATGGCCAGTCCTGAACTGATTGTGAAACAAGTACGCGTTGTAGATGTGGAGGGGAACCTGAAGGTTGTTTACCCAGCCAAAACTGACTTAAATGTGGATGTCCACAATGTAACTGTAATCCGATAGCCACACACACAACCTTTTCCCACAATTTTGCACTATTTATTTTTGGGTTTTTCTTTCCATTTTTTTGTTAACCATTAACTCTCTCTCCTGAAGCTGCTGGTTTTGGCTGGAGTACAATTTGATGGACCCTCTGGTACCTTATCTAACTGACATCCAGTGGCATCTGTACTACTACAAAGAGTGCCACAGCAGATTATTCAATCACTTCTCAGCATTGTTTTCACCCACCTTCTCCTAATGCATTGATCTCTACTAGATTGTCCATGTGAATTGACTGGCTGGTCTCACAAGAGAAGCCTGTCCATTTACATGAGACAGAAGAGGGTGGCGGAGACTACCCCTAGTGTAAACCCCTACACGAATCGACACCTTTTGAGAGGGGGCGGGGGGGGATGGAGGGAGCAAACAAAACTGGACCATGATACAACGTAATAAAACTCAGTGACATAAATCAAGAAAGCTTAAGTGAATGGTGAAGTCTTAATTATCAGAGGATTAAGCAAAGTATTCCAATGAAAAATTTCTGTTTGTGAAACAAGTGCATTTAGCAATATTTTGCCAGCCTTGTCCAAAATGGCCAATAAATGTCACTGCCACAGGAGTTTTCAAATAAAATCTGACACAGCTAGTAATTTATTTTGTGTATTTTGTTTAAGTTTTATCATTTTAAAACTCCATCCTTTCAGTCTGTGACAGAAACTTGCTTTGGAAATTGGTAGTGTGTTAAGTTCTGCCGTGGTCTGTTCCTACACTGACTGAGGATATTTCTGCTTGGAGACGCTGGTGTAGAGGTGGTGCCGTGGAATGAAAAGCAAAGTGGTGGGGGAAACAAAATAAATCCATTCTGGTCTTGCTGTGCATTATAAAACGGCATTACATTAATCAACCAACATTATAAATAAAACGAGCATCATTGTAAAATTGTGTGTCTTGAATCATTTGAGTAGCCTGTACCAGTATGATGTCAGACTGACTAATTAGATGGTGATTTGACACACACTGACATATATCCACTATTCTGTGTTACTTCTACCATTGCAGAGCTACAAGTCATTACTAAGGACATGTCCTCTTGCTTTCTGTGGGGGGGAGAATGAAAACTGGTTGGCAAGATACTATTTAAGTAATTCAGGGAGTAATACTGACACTATCAGAACATGTTTCTGAAAGGCCAGACCTTTCCAATAGAGCAGGGAGGGTTAATAGGATGGGGGTGAAGAAGGAAATGATAGTTTTGCCAAAAGCATGGTATGCTTTGTATTCAACAGAATATTTGAAATCCAGTGAACCTTAAAGTAATGCTAATTACTTTTGTAAAATCTTTTATTACATTTCTCTTTCAGTTTTTGTTCCCCTTTTCTGAAGCTGTTGATTCCTTTACTGAGTTGTGATTCCATGGGCACTGTTGGACCTCTGCTTCCCTGTGTTATTGCCCTGGACTGCAAGTAACATCATAACCAAGCCCTAACCCCCACACACCTACACCCGATTAAGCCCAATTTGAAATTGGGCTGCATCACAGCAAGGAATGGATATGTTGGCAGATTTTCCACTGTCAACTAATCTGTGGCAACTGGTGCATCTCTATTATGCCAACTAACGGCTTATCGAGCCCCGACCAGAGATCAGACACGGGACCTTCCTGGTCTGCGTTACTCAGCTGTCAACTGGACAAAATCAGTGAGCCATTACAAAGTCAGCTGTGAATCACTGAGCATTTCATTTACAGGAGAAAAAATATGATTGAGTGGGATTTGATCATGGGTCTTTATTATAATTCTTTACTTCAAATTATCAGTTATTAATTTGCTGCTTTTTGTTGGTCTTCACTTAGTGAAGACAGAAGAGGGAATTTTCGCTTCCTTTTGGGTCAGGTGTGATGCTTTCTGCCAATTGGGATCTCAGGCCATGGATAGAATCCCAATTGCATTTCAACTATTGCTCAGTGAGATCTGGTCTGAAAGAAGAAACTACCTTGCAAGGTAAAGTTTTAAACTTTATTTTGTGGGACCAGGATTGTTCTTCAGATCCCACAAGGAAATTCCGGACCTCTCCTGCACTGAGCTTCCCATTGATGAGACCCCCCTCTTTCCCCCACACTCTCCAGGGCTTTAACTGAGCACTGAATGCTGGCCAGTAGAATGTGAATGAGACTTGCTGTTAAATGGGTTAGGCCTGCCCCTCTTGAGTCAGCTACTCACTCGTCCAGCAGACTGCTTATGGGGAGGTGATGGCGTAGTGATATTGTCCCTGGGCTAGTAATCCAGAGACCCAGGGAAATGCTCTGGGGACCTGGGTTCGAATCCCGCCACAGGAGACAGTGGAATTTGAATTCAATAACAAGTCTGGAATTAAAAGTCTAACGACGACCATGAAGCCATTGTTGATTGTTGTAAAAACCCATCTGGTTCACTACTGTCCTTTAGGGAAGGAAATCTGTTGTCGTTACCTGGCCTACATGAGACTCCAGACCCACAGCAATGTGGTTGACTCTGAAATGGCCTAGCAAGCTACTCAGTTGTAAGAAAGCCGCAAAAAAGGAATAAAACCCGACGGACCACCCGTCGTTGACCGAGGCACGAAACAACAATGGGAAACTCAGCCCTGTCAACCCTGCAAAGTCCTCCTTACTAACATCTGGGGCTAGTGCCGAAAGTGGGGAGAGCTGTCTCACAGACTAGTCAAGCAACAGCCTGACATAGTCATCCTCACGGAATCATACCTTACAGATAATGTCCCTGACTCCACCATCGCCATCCCTGGGTATGTCCTGTACCATTGGCAGGACAGACCCAACAGAGGTGGCAGCACAGTGGTATACAGTCGGGACAGAGTTGCCCGGGGAGTCCTCAACATCGACTCCGGACCCCATGAAGTCTCATGGCATCAGGTCAAACATAGACAAAGAAACCTGCTGATGAATCAGTGCCCCATGTTGAACACCACTTGGAGGAAGCACTGAGGATGGCAAGGGCACAGAATGTCCTCTGGGTGGGGGGACTTCAATGTCCATCACCAATAGTGGCTCAGTAGCACCACTACTGACCGAGCTGGCTGATTCCTAAAGGACATAGCTGCTAGACTGGGTCTGCGGCAGGTAATGAGGGAACCAACAAGAGGGAAAAACATACTTGACCTCATTGTCACCAACCTGCCTGTCGCAGGTGCATCTGTCCATGACAGTGTCGGTAGGAGGGACCACCGTACAGTCATTGTGGAGATGAAGTCCCATCTTCACATTGAGGATTCCCTCCATCGTGTTGTGTGGCACTACCACCGTGCTAAATGGGATAGATTTCGAACAGATCTAGCAACTCAATACTGGGCATCCATGAGGTGCTGTGGGCCATCAGCAGCAGCAGAATTGTACTCGAACACAATCTGTAACCTCATGGCCCGGCATATCCCCCACTCTACCATTACCATCAAGTCAGGGGATCAATCCTAGTTCAATGAAGAGTACAGGAGGGCATGCCAGGAGCAGCACCAAGCATACCTAAAAATGACGTCAACCTGGTGAAGCTATAACACAGGACTATTTGCATGCCAAACAGCATAAGGAACAAGTGAAAGACAGAGCTAGGCAATTCCACAACCAACGGGTCATATCTATGCTCTGCAGTCCTGCCACATCAGCTGTGAATGGTGGTGGAATATTGTGGCATAGGCCCTGACAATGTTCTGGCAATAGTACTGAAGACTTGTGCTCCAGAACTTGCTGCGCTCCTAGCCAAGCTGTTCCAGTACAGCTACAACACTGGCATCTACCCGGCTATGTGGAAAATTGACCAGGTATGCCATGTACACAAAAAGCAGGTCAAATCCAACCCGGCCAATTACCACCCCATCAGTCTACTCTCCGTCATCAGTAAAGTAATGGAAGGGGTCATCAACAGTGCTGTCAAGCGGCACTTGCTTAGCAATAACCTGCTCACTTACGCCCAGTTTGGGTTCCGCCAGGGCCACTCAGCTCCTGACCTCATTACAGCCTTGCTTCAAACATGGGCAAAAGAGCTGAACTCCCGAGGTGAGGTGAGAGTGACTGCCCTTGACATCAAAGCAGCATTTGACCGAGTGTGGCATCAAGGAGCCCTAGCAAAACTGGAGTCAATGGGAACCAGGGGGAAAACTCTCTACTGGTTGGAGCCATACCTAGCACAAAGGAAGGTGGTTGTGGTTGTTGGATTTCAGTCATCTCAGCTCCAGGGCATCACTGCAAGATTTCCACAGGTTAGTGTCCTCAGCCCAACTATCTTTAGCTGCTTCATCAATGACCTTCCTTCCATCATAAGGTCAGAAGTGGGGATGTTCGCTGATGAATGCACAATGTTCAGCACCATTCGCGACTCCTCAGATACTGAAGTAGTCCATGTCCAAATGCAGCAAGACCAGGACAATACCCAGGCTTGGGCTGACAAGTGGAAAGTAACATTCGCGCCACACAAGTGTCAGGCAATGACCATCTCCAACAAGAGAGAATCCAACCATCGCCCCTTGACATTCAATGGCATTACCATCACTGAATCCCACACTATCAACATCCTGGGGGTTACCATTGACCAGAAACTGAACTGGACTAGCCATATAAATACTGTGGCTACAAGAGCAGGTCAGATATTAGGAATTGTGCAACAAGTAACTCACCTCCTGACTCCCCAAAGCCTGTCCACCATCTACAAGGCACAAGTCAGGATTGTGATGGAATACTCCCCACTTTCCTGGATGAGTGCAGCTCCCACAACACTCAAGAAGCTTTACACCATCCAGGACAAAGCATCCCGCTCAATTGGCAACACATCCACAAACATTCACTCCCTCCACGACCGACGAACAGTAGCAGCAGTGTGTACCATCTACAAGATGCACTGCAGGAATTCACTAAGGCTCCTTCAACAGCACCTTCCAAACGCACAACCACCACCATCTAGAAGGACAAAGGCAGCAGATAGATGGGAACACCGCCGCCTGGAAGTTCCCCTCCAAGTCACTCACCATCCTGACTTGGAAATATATCACCGTTCCTTCACTGTCACTGGATCAAAATCCTGGAACTCCCTAACAGCACTGTGGGTGTACCTACACCACATGGACTGCAGCGGTTCAAGAAAGCAGCTCACCACCACCTTCTCAAGGGCAAATAGGGATGGACATTAAATACCGACCCAGTTAATGAAGCCCACAGCCTGTGAATGAACTTTAGAAAAGTACATTTTAAAACCCCCTTTTGTGACGATTCACTTTATTATATTCTCAAAGCAGAGATAAAACTTGAAATTGGCAGTTACACAAAGACACCGAAACAACAGGAGTACATCTACAGTCGCACCTGTATTAATTTATGGAATATTTATCACATCCCAGGAGTCACCAACAATTATATCTGAGAAGGAAGGTCCAGCAACTGGAGTCTAAATTTTTAACAGTCGCTTTGCTGGAAAAAATCCCACTTGTCACGGGTTATTCAAATCACCGATGGAATGTCACACCAAAATAAATCACAAGCCTTAACAAGGTGGCCTTTGTGCAAATATTAATGGACATTTACATGTGAAATAAATTAGCGTGAGTTAACTTTACAGAGATTTTTTGAGATTAGCTCTGATCCTTGTTCACTATGTAATCTGCAGCAACGTCATTATGTGCTGTGCAGAATAACTGAGGAAGGAACACTGATATTTCCGTGGATAATTACCTCCAAACGAATTAAGTACACTACTCAGGAAATGTGTTGGCACGCTTCTATCTATGAGAGATGATTTTGCACTACGCAGGAAAATCATTAACGAATTGTACATGGTTCAAATAACTGCAAGTTCAATCCCTTCCACTGTCCCCTCCATTATCACCAACACTATGTGCAAAAAGGTGATGGATTCCATTTCTCAAAGATTGACATAATCTGCCTGGCTGCCTCCCAATACTTAACCCTGAACTTGGATCACCTAAACATCATACCCTGTTCTGCCTCATCAGGGTCATCTCCTTCTTAATGCCGCCTCACAATCTAACTCCTAACTGCACAGTTATCCTTAGTCCAATGTTCTGTAACATTGTCAATGATTCTCTTTCCTCGGGTCTTGTACTTCCACTCCCCAAAACTTGTGTCCTAGCATCACTCCTCAAAAAATATATCCATTGCCTCTCCATGCACTAACCACTCTCCCCTCTCTAGCTCACTCTCAAACTTTCTGCGCCTTAGTTCAGTGCTCATCTCTCCAGTCACTCTGTCCAAGTGCGCTGCCCACTGTCCTTGTCAAAATTTGTAACTGTGACTCCCCTCATACTCAATGACTTCATCATGGTCATTGCTGGTCCCTTCAAAAGAGAATGACCTCTCCGAGGCTTCATGCTGTGTGCGTCCTCAGGTGACTCAGCTGGCCAATCCTGGAGCCACAGGCTCTTTGGGCAGAGAGGGCAAAAGTTGCCCTGGTGAAGTGGGTTTTTTTGAGCCAGGAATCTGCTTCCTTTTCCTTCGCTTTAGTCATTTCTCTGCAGCTGAGTTTATGCAGTTAGTTTGCAGTGCGGCTGGATGGATGAGGTGCGATGACATGGTACAGTTTGTGGGAAATCCCTCCCGTGCACCCATGTTAATTTGTCCCCTTTTCAATGAGTCCTGCAGTGCCCTTAAAATGTTTTCCCTGTCCTCCTTGAGGCCGGATGCCATCCTTAAGCTGTGAAAAGAGGATCTGCTTTGGAGTTATGTGGATGCAGTGTCCAGATGAACAAAGCTGATTTCACATGGTCATGGTTCTGATGCTGTGGGAATTGGCTTCAGTGAAGATGCTGGAGTTTCTTTGCCTGTCTTCCCGCTGGGTTTTTTGTATACCTGCAGAGACGCTGCTGATGGAAATTCTCCAGCGCCCAGAGGTGCTGTTGGTAAGTGACCCAAACCTCATTGCCAAGTAGAAGGGTGGTGACAGCAGCAGCATTTATAGACAAAAACCTTTGTCATCTTATGGAGATCTCTGTTAAAGCTGGAGTTTTAAATATTCTTCTTCCAATGATACATGTAGGAATAGCGTATGGGCAAGTAATCAATTAATTAAAATCATAAGTTAAAATAAACAATGGCATCACCAAAGAAACATAAACATTCCAGATAACAGCTGCTACCGTAAGTCCCAGATTACAAGTGGTGCCAATCAAGCAGGGCTGCTTTGTCCTGGATGGTGTCCGGCTTCTTGAGTGTTGTGGGAGCTGCACTCATCCAAGCAAGTGGGGAGTATTCCATCACACTCCGGACTTGTGCCTTGTAGATGGTGGACAGGCTTAGAGGAGTCAGGAGGTGAGTTACTCACTGCAGGATTCCTAGTCTCTGACCTGCCCTTGTAGCCGCAGTATTTATATGGCTAGTCCAGTTCAGTTTCTGGTCAATGGTAACCCCCGGGGTGTTGATAGTGTGGGATTCCGTGATGGTAATGCCATTGAACATCAAGGGGTGATGGTTGGATTCTCTCTTCTTGGGGATGGTCATTGCCTGACAGTTGTGTGGCGCGAATGTTACTTTCCACTTGTCAGCCCAAGCCTGGATATTGTCTAGGTCTTGCTGCATTTGGACATGGACTGCTTCAGTGTCCGAGGAGTCGCGAATGGTACTGAACATTGTACAATCATCAGCAAACATCCCCACTTCTGACCTTATGATGGAAGGAAGGTCATTGATGAAGCAGCTGAAGCGGGTTGGGCCGAAGACACTACCCTGAGGAACTCCTGCAGTGATGTCCTGGAGCTGAGATGACTGACCTCCAACAACCACAGCCATCTTCCTTTGTGTTAGGTATGACTCCAGTCAGTGAAGAGGTTTTGCCCTGATTCCCATTGACTCCAGCTTTGCTAGGGCTCCTTGATGCCACATTCAGTCAAATGTGGCCTTGATGTCAAGGGCAGTCACTCTCACCTCACCTCGGGAGTCCAGCACTTTGTCCATGTTTGAAGCAAGGCTGTAATGAGGTCAAGAGCTGAGTGGCCCTGGCGGAACCCAAACTGGGCATCAGTGAGCAGGTTATTGCTAAGCAAGTGCCGCTTGATAGCCCTGTTGAAGACCCCTTCCATTACTTTATTGATGATGGAGAATAGGCTGATGGGGAGGTAATTGGCCAGGTTGGATTTGTCCTGCTTTTTGTGAACAGGACATACCTGGGCAATTTTCCACATAGCCGGGTAGATGCCAGTGTTGTAGCTGTACTGGAACAGCTTGGCTATGGGAGCGGCAAGTTTTGGAGCACAAGTCTTCAGTAGTATTGCCAGAATATTGTCAGGGCCCAAAGCCTTTGCAGTATCCAGTGCCTTCAGCCATTTCTTGATATCACGAGGAGTGAATCAAATTGGCTGAAGACTGGCATCTGTGATGCTGGGGACCTCCGGAGGAGGCCGAGATGGATCACCCACAGGGCACTTCTGGCTAAATCTTGTAGCAAATGCTTCAGCCTTATCTTTTGCACTGATGTGCTGGGCTCCCCCATCATTGAGGATGGGGATATTTGTGGAGCCTCCTCCTCAAATGAGTTGTTTAATTGTCCACCACCATTTATGACTGATGTGGCAGGACTGTAGAGTTTAGATCTGATCCGTTGATTGTCAGATCGCTTAGCCCTGTCTATCACTTGCTGCTTATGCTGTTTGGCACGCAAGTAGTCCTGTGTTAGAGCTTCACCAGGCTGGCACCTCGTTTTAAAGTATGCCTGGTGCTGCTCCTGGCATGCCCTCCTGCACTCTTCATTGTTCACTAATGAGAGAAACTACGATGTTTTATTATGTAGAACCCATACTAATATTGTGTTAATTACAAATATATACAGACTTAAACAGTGACACCAAAAAATGTTGGAAGAAATTATCAAAAACACGTGGAATGTGCAGGAGTCACTTACCTTATTTTCCCTGTTTAACCTAGAATCATAGAATGGTTACTGCAGAGAAGGCGGCCATTCAGGCCATTGAGCCTATGCTGGTTCTCTATAAGAGCAGTTTAGCTAGTTCCACTCCACCACCCTTTCCCTTTAGCCCTACACATTTTTTCGCTTTAGGTATTTATCCAATCCCCTTTTGAAAATACATTTGTATCTGCCTCCATCAGTGTATTCACAATCCTTCCACACATGACAGCAGTTTCTCTCTGTGTACTCTGTCTAGACCCCTCATGATTTTGAACGCCTCAGTTAAATCTCCTCTCAAGCATCCCAATGGGAGTTCCACCATCGCTTCCCCAGTCTATCCACGTAACTGAAGTTCTTCATCCCTGGAACCAACCTTTTGAATCTTTTCTGCACATTCACTGATACCTTCTCATCCTTCCTGAAGTTCAGTGCCTGGGATTAAACACAATATTCCAGTCTGACTGGACCAGTGTTTTTTGCAGTTTTCACCAGTGATTCCTTGGACCTGCCTCTGTGAATTACCATCTGCTCCTGGCATCTTCACTGAGCAGCCCCTCTGGACCGCTGACCATGCGGTGACTGACCCTGATGCCATTCTCACACAACATCTGAACAAATGAATTTCCAACAAGGATTGCTGGAGGAATTATCAGGGAAAGGAATCAATGTCTAAATTTTCATGCCCAGGGATTAGGGTTGCCAACCCTCCAGGATTGCCCTGGGATTTTCAGGATTTGAAGATTAATATTCTGGCTACTGCTATGAATAATCCAGAAGAAAATCATTGGGCATTCAAAAAAATTGTTGCTTTCATTTTCTTTGAATGCTTATTTATTGATTTTGAAGGAGTATGGCAGATGGGATAAAGGTCCATTTGACTGACAATCATTCATGTTTAAAAGGAGAGATGATGGTGTAGTGGGAATGTCACTGAACTAATAACCCAGAGGCCCAGGCTAACACTCTGGGAAATACTCTGGGGAATACTCTGGGGACCTAGGTTCAAGTTCCGCCATGGCAGCTGGTGAAATTTGAATTCAATTAATAAATCTGGAATTGAAAGCTATTTGCACTCTCATGACCATGAAACTATCATTGGTGGTTGTAAAGATCCATCTGGCTCACTAAATCTGGAAATCTGCCATCCTTACCTGGTCTGGCCTACATGTGGCTCCAGACCCACAGCAATGTGGTTCACTCTTAACTGCCCTCTGAAATCACCTGGCATGCTACTCAGTTCAAGGGCAATTAGGGATGGGCAGCAAATGCTGGCCTTGTCACCAATGCCCACTCACCATGAAAGGAGAAAAAACATCCAATTCAATCAGAGTCTTTTCCATTTCCAACTGGTTGGGGAAGACAGAATACCAGGAGGATTGACGTGTTGGGTGGCCAATGGCAAGAGCATGGGGTGGATCAGATAAAGGCAGGGCTTCATGTGATTAACCTCCAGGACTACATTCAGCTAGAGTCGCCAACCTTGCCAGGGTTGCTGAGGCCAACTGTAGCTCAGATCCAGGGATTAACCTTGACCAATTTTTATGTTTCAGCATCCACCAGGCAGTGCAATGACTAAAAGGCCGATTAGAGCAGGTGTTTGGTTCATTTCCTTAATGTCATCATTGTAAAGGTTACGAATGAGATTTATTGCAGAGTGTTCCAGCAGGATGTACCCGTCACAAGTTGAGAAATTTGTGTTAGCTTGTGTTTGCAGTGTGTGGTAAAGAAAACAATGAACAGAATCCAGCAGGCAGGCTGGCTCTTTGTATTACAGAGGCCCAGGCACCCCCAGCTGGATTGGTAACATCACTCAATTCCCTATTATCCTCACTGGTGCGCAACTTTGTATCCTGACTTCGTTGACAACTCATTTGTAGGAAGTCTGTTAAAGATTTGGTGTCAAACAGGAAGGTTGTTTGCGTTTGCTGTGTTTTGTGATGCTGGCCTTTTCTACGTCTGATTTCCTGGGATCTTTGCAGCTAAATGCCAATGCATCAACCACCTACCCTGCCACTCTGTCCACCGTATGTGTTCTGTAATCTCACCAAGAAGTCTCAACATTGGCAGTGCCATATCACTGCTGGTCAATTATTAACATATAAAGACAGGTGAAACTAGAAATACCATATTTCAATGGATGCCCAGAATGATTCTATATTTTGTACAGAATTAATCATCAGCAACTAAGATAATAGATCTTGTTTGGTTTGCAACTGCTTTTCTCAGTTTTTGTGTGTGTAAAATAGCAATTTATTAACATGTTCCCACTTCTGTTAAGGAGGTGCAGCCTGCATTTGCCAGTTAAGAAATCTGGCCTCAACCGCACCTTAGGAATGCTACCCATTTACACCCCAGGTTCCCCATGGTCTCAGTTGCCGTTTCTGGCAATTCTATTGGTGAGGCAGTAACTGCAGTCCTGGTTGCTTCCCTATAGAGAGGGAGTCATTGAAGGACAAGTCTTCCTAGTTTCTATTGAGTAACATTTAGTATGGTAAGCATTCAAAGAGCAATACTGAAGAGAGAGAAGGAGTTTTCATTTCTACAGAGCTCCTCCCGACCCCACAACATCTCAAAGTGCTTTACAGCCAATGAAGTGCTTACAAGTCTAATCACTATTGTTAGGAAATAGAGATAGTTTAAGTTATCTGTGTAATTCGGTGTGTAAAGAATAAGGTATATCTTTAAGTTTAATTTATATTTTTCTATTTGTGGTTTAAAAAGTTGAAACCTAGGATCTAATTTCCTTTTAGAGTAGAGTTAGCAACTCTAAGGCTTTGTTTGTATACCTGCATTTTAATGAGTTTTATGACCCTTGAAGTGGAGAACTGTGTTATCAAGGGAGGTAGTGGGTTAGGGAAGTTAAAACTAAGTAGAAAAAACTGTGCTGTTGCCTATCAACAGGGGTCCAGAGAGAGAGGGACCCACAGAGACAGAGAAAACTAAAAAAACAGTTTCAGTTCATTTGAAGCCAGGATCCCAGAGTGGCGGGACAGGAGAGGGAACTGCAGGAGCAGGATCCAGAAATTAAAGACGAAAGTCCCCAAATCCAGGGGAGCGGAACAGGAAAGGTCCCAAAAGAACAGCCTAGGACGGTAAAGGACAAGGACAGGAAGCTGGAGAAGGTCCTGTTAACTGAAGTTAAGAGTGGGGAGCAGGAAGGAAGGCTCCAAGTTCCAAGCTTAAAGAGAAGAAAGCTGCAGGAGACAAACTTAAAGTAAAAACAGCTTGTGAGAAGCCAGGAGATCCAAGGGGAGCGGAAGGCCTATCACCCTTTACTATGGGCAAGTGAAGCAGTGCTGTTCTGTTGGCACAGCTGAAGCAGTGAGAGCGAGTGTGTGGAAGAAAGCTGGAATGCGCGCGGCGATCCAGGGGAGAGGAAGATCGGGAGGAGAATTCAAAACCCTGGAGGTGGACCCTTGCGGAAGGCGTCTGAGAGAAAGCGTCGGATTGAGAGAAGATTCCAGAGTGAGTTCTTGGACAGTGGAGATTGGGACCCTGGTGTGAAAGACGGAGTTCAGTGAGACCGAGTGGGTCACTGTGTAACAAGCATCTGGGGGAAGTTGAGGAGAGATCCTTACCATCTGTTTTGAGTGGCATCTGTCACTTGGTTTCAGAGTGCGGTGTGTCTGATCACAGGTCACCTATTGGTTTATATGGATTGTGTGCTTGCTGTGAACATTAGAGTATAAGATAGCTTTTGTAACTTGTGTTATCCTTACAAATCTGTATATATCTGTAAAGATATAGTTGTGGGGGAAGGAGTAATGTAATATAGTTCATCTTTTCCGGTTTAATAAATGTTTTATTCTTCTGTTAAAAGTTCATTAGCTGACTCCTGTGACTCTGTTCAGTAGCCACTCTCCACGTATCTAAAAAAAATAAAAGTTAGGATCTATCAAGCTGGGTTCCACCCTGGGATCAAGCTTGTCTAGTACTGACATCAGCTGGGATTATAACGCTATTGTAACATAGGAAATGCAGCAACCAATTTGCACACAGCAATATCCTACTCACAGCGCTTTTTGTGTGATTTTGGTTGAGGAATAAATATCAGCCATAACACCAGGGAGAACTCCCCTGCTCTCCTTCCACATCCACCTGAAAGAGCATGCAGGGCCTCGGTTTAACATTTAGTTGAAAAGACGGCACCTCCAACAGTGCAGCCCTCCTTCAGCACTGTGCTGGAGTGTCAGTCGACATTATGTGTTCAATTCCTGGAATGGGACTTGAACCCACAACCTTCTAACTCAGAGGCACTGAGCCATAGCTGACACAGTAATGCTTGTTCATGAGAAACGGAACTGTTCCTGGCAATTCTGGCATTCTGATCGCGTGGTCTGCTTGGGTCATCTGACACCTAACAGCTAAAAAGAATTAGCGTGTAGGGGTGAAGCTTTTAAAGCAAAGTGGAATGAAATGTTGATTAAACAGACTGATATCAGGTCACACTTTTCTGTAACATGAATCCTTTAGACCAATACACATTTAGTTCCTCATAATAAAGGTACTATTTACAGCACAAAGAGTTTATAGTTGATAATTGAAGTAATTGCAACTAAATATGGTGGAGATCATCCAAGAACATTCTGTACTCATTGGCACTTCTTAGTACTTTATAACCTACACCAAAGAAATATATATCTTATAATATATATCTTATATATATCTTATAATGATGGTATCAAGCACCAGCCAACAAAGGTTTTCAAATGTAAGGTAATATAATCTTTTTATAGAGTTATTTATTTATGGCACAGAAGGAGGGCATTCGGCCCATCAAGTCCATGCCAGCTCACCAATCCAGTCAGTCCCATTCCCCCACTCGATCACCGTAGCCCTGCAAATTTATTTCCTTCCAAATGCCCATCCAGTTTCCTTTTTCAAATCATTGATCAATTCTACTTCCACCATCCTCCTGGGCAGTGAGTCCAAGGTCATTACCACTTAATGCGTAAAAAACATTCCTCACGTTCTCTCCTATGTACCTCACCCAAAACTTTAAATCTGTGTCTCCCAGTCCTTGTGCTATCAGCTAATGGGAACAGTTTTCCCTTGTCTACCTTATCTAAACCTGTCATTATCTTGTACACCTCTATCAAATCTCCCCTCAATCTCATTTGCTCCAATAACAACCCAGTTTATCTAATCTAACCTTTTAGCTAAAATCACCCAAACCCTGGAGCCATTGTGGTAAATCTCATCTACACACTCTGAAGGATCCTCACATCCTTCCTAAAGTGTGGTGACGAGAACTGGACGCAATATTCCAGTTGTAGCCTAACCAGCATAACTTCCCTGCTCCTGTACTCAATGCCTCTATTTATGAAGCCCAAAATTCCATATGCTTTGCTAACCACTCTCTCTAACCTGCTACCTTCAGAGATCTATGCTCATGCTCGCCCAGATCCTTCTGCTCCTGCACACTCTTCAGAATTGTTCCATTGAGTCTATATTGCCTTACCCTATCCCTTCTGCCAAAATGCATCACCTTAGTTGTTATGTCAATAAGACATTAAAAGAAACCTAAAAACTGTATCTATCAAAACTTTATTGTTTTTTGCTATTTTTAAAATGGATTTTCTGCTGAACCAAAAAGATAGCTGCTACAAGTCACATGACCACATGTTTGGCCCTTTGTTCTGGAAGCTACCAGCAGGAGCTACAAGAACAAAAGAATCCCCCTCTCATTATTATGGAATCTCACAGTCAATTGTAAGGGCACTATAATCACGAAACCAGGGGACTCACAGATTTAAACTTGTTATGCCTGCAGTGTTGTTAACAGACTTATCTCACATGTGGGACTGTCCAGATCTATTTAAAATGGGGGCACTTGAGGGGACAATGGATGTTATTTGCATCTCAATAAGCTTAGCCCTCTAGCAGAGTCAGAGGATCTGCCAAGTCAATGACTTTCCGACACAAGAATCTCAATATGGATGGTAACTCTTTCAAAAGCTAATGGTTGGGACATTATCAGTCCTGAAACCAAAAGCCAGTTCCAGACAATGCATAAACATCCATTTTGACATAGTTGTGGAGAAAGAAGTTAACATGATTCGAGTGGCCATTTTGAAGTCTCTATATTCCTTTGAGAACTGAGAAACCCTCAATTTGCTGGTTTAACATCAACTGGAAAGAACTCTAACCGATCTGATGGTGAACCAAACAGCCAAACACCACCTCTCAACTTCTCAAAGCCTGTTTGATTTTTCAAAGTCTCTGATCAATGCCTGCCAAGCAGTCTAAACGCAGAAAGCCCATCGTTCTGCAGTGTCTTTTGTTTCAAGGATTTTTTCACATTGCTGTCTCCAACCAGAACCTCATCTGGACTGAACCCCACCACGAAAGAAACACCCTCTGGACTTTAACTTCTCCGACTTTGGAAATTATATGAGCTAATATTCAGTTCTGTGTGTGGCTCTTTTACTGTTGTTGCCCATAGTTGTAAACCTTCCTCTTTTCTATTACCCCCTTACTGTTTATGTATGAATGTGTGTGAGGTGGTGAACATTCCCCCCCTGCCCCACCCTCAGGTTTGAATGTGACCCTCTGAGTTAATCATAACATGAGTTTGCTGCGAATTATCAGTAAATGGGATCGCCCAAACTGAGGGTTTGGGGAAACACGCCACAGCATACTTAAAAAAGGATTTAAAAACACCTCTGCTTACGGACAGACGGGGAAAAGATAAAGAAGTTCAGTTTTCCTCTCTCCTGTCTGTAACATTAGTACATGACATTAGTGAGCCAGATGGGTTTTTATCAGAATCCAGTAGTTACACGGTAATGATTACTGATACCAGGTTTTAATTCCAGATTATTTAATTAACTGAATTTAAATTCTCCGGCTGCAGTGGTGGAATTTGAACTCATGTCTCTAGATTATTAGTTATCCAAAAATGTCTTTTAGTTAAGCCTCTTTCCTTCCCAAAACTAAGTAGTTTATCTGAACTTTTAAATGGCATTCTTTCATATTCCACAGTCTGACAAAACCCAAATAATTTTAATTCTGTACTTCATTGATCCTTCCACGCACCACCCCCCACCTTGCCCCACCATGCTCCCTTTTACAGGCCCCACACACCAAGTAGTGTTGCCTGATACCAACCAAGCAGACAGGTTTCTCTTGGGCTTGGACCAATATCACTTTGTAAGACCCTACCTGGGACAAGCTGACCATTACCACACCAAGAAACTGCTAGTTTCTACTTCGTACTTTTCTCTTGAGCCCAGTAGTTCACCAAACCAGGAATTGCACACACAAAGTTGCCTCTTGCTTTGTTTCACAGTTACAGAGCAAGCCAGGGAGATTGCTTGCAAAAGTACGTAGCAATTGCAGAACAGAAACAGGCCATTCAGTCCAATCATGCCATGTTGGTGTTTATATTTTTTTATTATTCATTCACAGGATGTGGGTGTCGCTGGCTGGGCCAGCATTTATTGCCCATCCCTAATTGCCCTTGAGAAGGTGGTGGTGAGCTGCCTTCTTGCACCGCTGCAGTCCATGTGGTGTAGGTACACCCACAGTGCTGTTAGGGAGGGAGTTCCAGGATTTTGACCCATGTAGCAGTCCTGTTCCTTTTACCCCCCTTTCCTTCAGCCACCTAGCTAACCTATTCTCAAGTATGTACCTTCAACCATTAACTGCAATGGTGAAATCCATAGCTTTATCAATGTCATGAAACTATTAATGTATATAATATTTTGGAAAATGTTTTCTTTTAACATAGAGGTTTAGTCTGTGGGTGTGTCTTAATTGGATTAAAACCAGCTAGTCTGGGTGCTTTGAGATGTACTAGTTTTGATATGGAAGAGAGATAGCTGCATTTGCATTTTTTGAATAAGAGCATTCAAGAAGTGGGGTGAAAACTTGATGCCTTTCTAGCAGCTACAAAGCAATATGTTTATATTACTAATAAAATTGGTACTATGAAAGGGGTTTCATTGTTAAAAGGTAAAGTTCAAAGAGACTGGTGAGACAATGAGAATTTGAATTCAATCAGTGGTGGTCGGTATAACTTCAGTAGTTTTCGGGTGTGTGGAGCAGAGGCTATGTGAGATCAAAAGGCAGCTATAAGCCTCCAACTGGCTCCACAGGAACCAAAGTGAAAAGAACCTCATTTTGAATTCGTAAGGTGAAAATGCTTTGCCTGGTGTTTGGTTAAGTTTCTGGGTTGCTGCTGCCTTAATGGAGATTAGTTTGGGAATTTGTTAAAAGTTATGATAGTAGTAATTTGTAGCCATGTATATATATATATTTTAACCTGTGTAAACTAATAAAATGTTTCAATTAGTTTAATGTAAAGCCTTGAGAACTGGGGATCTGATTCCTGAATTTAGAGTCACATCTCAAACATAACACTAAAAATTATAGGTTATGACAGTTGTTGAAAGTTTCCCTCTGAGAATTTTAAATAACTCAAGCTTTACCAACTGCATCGGTCATAACAATCACCAGATGTGTAAAAAAAATACTCTCCATTTCCCTAACACTGTGCTGGTTTCTAGTTTGGTCACTAAACCCTTGTACTTAAGAACTCTTTGCCTACCCTTCCCTTTGCTGCCAGCTCCCTCTCTCCTTTTGAAAACTTCCTGAAAACCCAACTCTTGCATTGAGCTTTAGTGCCCACAACTCATAATGCAACCCCTGGTATTGGAATGATTAAAGCTAATGGCCTCAGAAATCCCTCATTTCATTGTGATTTTGACAAAAAGATATTGAAAAATTATAGACTCAAAAATAGTTAAATCATATTAGATTCAAAAGAATTTTCACCTGGACTTACTTTCTTATGATAAGGAATTGAAGTCAGGTTTCAGGAGGACATAGCCAAGTTGGTGAAATGGGAAGACACATGGCAAATGTAAAATGTAAAGTGATGCATTTTGTTATGAAGAATGTGGATATAAAATAAATGGTACAATTTTAAAGGGGGCCTGGGAACATAGGCCAGGATTTCACGCCCCGCGGGCGGGTGAGTGCACAACCTGAGTGGGTGTAAAATGCGTGCGATGATGTCAGGTGAGTGTGCCGACGTCATCGCACAACCTCGTGATATCTCAGTCGGCAGAGACGCGCCTGCCATTAATTAACAGGCCACTAAAGGCCCTTAACAGTCCGATTGACGGTAATTTTTCGTCGCCTGTGTGATTTCACGCTCGTCACACGGGCAAAGCGGGCAGGCAGCCAGGGACATTTTCAAAAACTTCATCCTAGGGTGGGATAAAAAGGGTCAGTAGCATTGCCAGTGTGAGCAGTGAGGATTTTGGAGATAGTTTGCTGCTGGTTGCTTACTGGTACTTGGAAGCTTCATCTCTGTTCGGGGCTTCATTCTTAGTATTTCCAGGCTTCATTTCAGGAATTATTGGTATCTGCAAGGTCCCTGGAGGATTCAGACCGTGTGGACCCTTCCAGGTATCAGACAGCCTTCCCTTACCCTGGGAATGGGGATTGTGGTCTCTGCTGGAGGCATCTCCTCTAAGGTGGAAGAGAGGGGCAGGAGGGAGAGGAGGCCAGGTGTCCCTATGCAGCTTCCAGGGGAGGGACCTGTGGGAGGAGAGGCGCAGGCACAAGGGGCGCAGGGCCAGCAGGTAGTCCAAGGTGGAAGGGGCCGCAGAAGATGCCATTATCCTGCTGCCAGGGTTTACAGGCAGCGATGCAGCTACCTCAATATGTCCGAGGCACAATGCCAAAGGAGACTCCGCCTCTTAAGGGAGACTGTGGCCTCTATTTGCCAGATGATTGGGCCTGAGACCAGCTCCAACTGTGTGGGTGGACACCCCATGCCAGTGGCTCTGAAGGTCACAGTGGACCTCAACTTCTATGCCTCCAGTTCTTTCCAGAGGTCAGTGGGGGATCTGTGTGCATTGTCCCAATCAGCTGTCCACAGTTACAGAGGGTGAAGAGGTGATTTACTTGAATCCTACCAGGGAGGGACATCTCTTATTTGGAGATACTGGAGAATCTGGGATTATTCTCCTTAGAGCAGAGTAAATTAAGAGGAGATTTGATGGTAGTGTTCAAAATCATGAAGGATTTATATACAAGTAAATTAGGTGAAACCGTTTCCAATGTTGAAGAGCCCATCAGAGGCCACAGATCTAAGGTGATTGTCAAAGGAGCCAGAGGAGACATGAGGAATCATTGTTTTACACAGTGAGTTGTTGTTATCTGGAATGTGTTGCCTGAAAGGACGCTGGAAGCAGATTCAATAGTAACTTTCAAAAGGGAAACACTTCAAAGGATTTCAGGGCTACGGGGACAAAGCAAGAGAATGGGATTAATTGGAAAACTCCAGCAAAGAACTGGCATGGGCACAATGGACCAAACAACCTCCTCCTCTGTAGTATTATTCTGTGATACTATGAATTCTCCCCATTTTTCTTTTTCAGCCCCTGATTTGCATCTACATGTTGTCCTCCTAACATTAAGATTATCTTTCTGTATGTGAGGAGTGTGAAGGAAATGCAAAGTGTTGCCTTGTTACCAATGACTATTTCCATTCCCATTCTAGGAGGCCCACACAGCCAGGGCATGAGCCTGGACATCTGACTGCCAGTTATAAGTGGAGAGGATTTCGAAGTAACTGCACTGTGGCACAAAGCCCATCTTATCAATCTTTACATAGGATTATACTCTATTGAACTAGAAAATGGAAACATTTGTAATGGTGTATTGTGCAGAAGATCACAAGATCAATGCAATCTACATCTCTAATACTGGAGTGATTACTAATGGTCTCTTAAATCCCTCACTTCATAGCGTTTTGACAAATGAACATTGAAAAACTATAGACTTGAAAAAAAATTATCATATTGAATTGAAAACAATTCTCATCTAAACTTTAATACAAAAACAAAATACTGCAGATGCTGGAAATCTGAAATAAAAACAGATGCTGGAAATACTCAGCAGGTCAGGCAGCATCTGTGGGAAGACGTACAGAGTTAATGTTTCAGGCCCATGACATTTTATCAGGATTAGCTGAATCGTAACTCTGTTTCTCTCTCCATAGATGCATTTGCTGTTTTTATCTCACTTAAATTTACTTTCTTGTAAGGAGTCAGAATCTATTACATGTTATTAAGCTTCTTGCATATGGTAAACACCAACCACAAACCTCACTTTTTGTTGATTTGATTTTTTAACACCTTTTCATGTAAACATTTAGAATGGAACTCCCCTATCATTTGAACTTATAAACCTTTTATAAACCCATTGCCAATATTCACCTCACTGTATTGCAGGCCCCTGACCAATAGTGGTTGTCTGGCAAGGCACATTGGTCCGTATGCCATTTTGCAGTTTTTAACCCACATTTTCTATATTCCTGCTTTTGTGGTTGTATGGAGGCATCTAAGACCAGACCATACTAAATGGAGACAAGTCGAATTTTATTACACTTTTTAAAATTCATTCATGGGATGTGGGCATCGTTGGCTGGGCTGCATTTATTGCCCATCCCTAATTGCTCTTGGGCTGCCTTCTTAATTCGCTGCAGTCCATGTGGTGTAGGTACACCCAGGGTGCTGTTAGGGAGGGAGTTCCAGGATTTTGATCTAGCGACAGTGAAGGAACGGCGATATATTTCCAAGTCAGGATGCTGAGTGACTTGGAGGGGAACTTGCAGGTGGTGGTGTTCCCATGTGTCTGCTGCCCTTGTCCTTCTAGATGGTAGTGGTCAGGGGTTTGGAAGGTGCTGTCTAAGAAGGCTTGGTGAGTTCCTGCAGTGCATCTTGTAGATGACAAACAGGCTTTGGGGAGTCAGGAGGTGAGTTACTCGCCATTGGATTTCCTGTCTCTGACCTACTCTTGTAGCCACAGTATTTATGTGGCTAGTCGGTTCAATTTCTGGTCAATGGTAACCCCCAGGATGTTGATAGTGGGGGATTCAGCGATGGTAATTCTATTGAACATCAAGGGGCGATGGTTAGGTTCTCTCTTGTTGGGGGTGGTCATTGCCTGGCACTTGTGTGGCACGACTGTTACTCACCACTTGTCAGCCCAAGCCTGGATATTGTCCAGGTCTTGCTGCATTTTACTTGCTGTAATTTTCAAGTCAGCATGTTTTATAATGTACTTTTACAAATTTTTTGAATAAGTATATTTTTGTGAAAAAAATGTTTTATTGAAAACAGAATTTCATCCAAAGATATAGCGCAGCCAGGAACCGCTGGCTGTGTGTGAGGTTCCCCCTGACCTGCTGCTTCATTTTCAGTTGAAGAATTTCAAGCTTTGTCCACCAGCTGTGTTGTTTCATTTCTCTGATGCTTACCGACTAAGATTGAGCTTTGGGGCTCACATACCATACCATTCTCAACACCTAGAATCACTCCATGACCACCCCATTCACTGTTTCCCTTTCTCCCTGCACACTTTCCTCCCAGCGACCTTTAAAAGGCTAACTCCATGGTTGGCTGCTCCAGTATAAAAGTGTTTACAAGAAATGCTGGCCATGGAGTTTCAGGCATGCAGTCCATGATTTTCTCTTCATTTAAATTAATGGAGCAATTAACTTGCACAATTTCCTGAAATGCCGCTCCACCCTACGATCGCTCAGCTGCAGAGTCAACCATTGTAAGTCTTCACAGGCCTTTTAAAGATAAACTGCCCATGGAATTAGCAAAAGTCAATTGATAGTCATGAGGACAGGAGGCACTAGGTCCACAGTTTATTATAAAAAGTGACATTAACTCACTGAAATCTGTTTCTCTATCAACTTATTAATCACCCTGTGCCCTAAACTATGTTAGCTAGTGTTCATTTATGGTTGGATGGTGTTTCTCCCAACCCTGCTCCACTGATTAATTCACTGGTATCTATTGTTCTATCAGATTCCTGAATTATTGGCGTGCTTACTGGTTTATGAATCTATTAATTCACGAGTGTTGGGCTGTTTCATTAACTCATTGGTGCCTGTTTCCCAATTAGTTTGTTAATTTGCTGGTGCCTGGAACTTACTTCATCATCAATTTATTAATTTGCTGATACCCGCTGCTCCATTAATACATCATCTCATGTGGCTGTGGTCTCAGAATTTATTGATGCACCAATTTCCAGGAACTCATGGCTGCATTAAGTTAGTCAGGCACTACTGTCCTTTGATGTAACTTATTAATTTGTAGGCTGAACCTGCTCTATAAATGAATTGATTCAGTGTTTATCTATCTGTTGCTCTATCAATGGGAGATGGTGATGTAATGGTAATGTCACTGGACTAGTAACCCACGGATACAGGCTAATGCTGTGGGGACAAGGGTTCAAATTCCACCATGGCTGCTGGTGAAAGTTAAAATCAAATAATATAAAACTAGTCTCAGTAATGGTGCATGACAACTATCATCTATTGTTGTTAAAAAAACCCATCTGATTCACCAATGTGCTTTAGGGAGGGAAATCTGCCGACCTTACCCAGTCTGACCTACATGTGACTCCAGACCCACAGCAGTGTGGTTGACTTCTTAATTGCCATCTGAGATAGCCTAGCAAGTTCAAGGGCAATTAGGGATGGGCAACAAATGCTGGCCTTATCAGCAACATCCACATCCTATGAAATAATTTTTTTTTAAAAATCATTGGTGCCTTGTTCATTATGCTACAAAGTTCATGAATAGCTTTCTTTGATACCAGTGAGGCTATTGTGTATGTGGTTTTTAGCTTTTACCCAGCAGAGTTTTTTTGTGTTGGTTTATGGCCAAAAAACACATTTGCTTTAATTTATGTTCTCCAGTTTATTCCATGAAATTATATTTTCTATGCGGCAGGTTTTACTGTCCACAGCTTGAGTGAACTGTTAACACATGCCCATGAGTAAAGTTGTGACAAATTTGGAAATAATCTTGAGAATAATCCCATAAATATGGATGAACCGTTTAAGTGTATTCACTGAACACTCATGAACTATGAACTCCAGATTAATAATATTAAAGCAATGCACAAATAAAGGATTCCAGAGGTAGAACATGTATTATTTATTGGGATTAATAGTCTTCTTTTATGAAAACCATATAATCTGCAGCAAATACAGGAGCTACTGCAAGATTTGTTTCAACAGGAAGAGATTGCAACTTAATCTGTACATTCCATTTCTATAGGTAGAGAATACAAAGAATATGTACAAACATTCTATACAATTGACTCATTAGTTATATCACAATTGCAGGTCAACTTTATGCGAATAATCCTTTTGCAGATTAAATGTTTATTGTTTCACATATAGAATAAAAACATGAAGGAACATAGAGAACCCCATAATGGAATTAATTTTGACATTTTCACCTTTAAAATTTTCTCCCCTCCGATCGTGAGCCACTAACCCGTTGTGGGTAAATTAGAGGGGGACAGAAACACTCCATTACCTCAGTGAATCAGCTGTCACAATGAGCAAACCTTGCAGTGAGTTTTGGGGGACAGAGTGATTGCTGAGCCTGGCCTCATAGAACCATAGAAAAGTTACAGCACAGAAGGAGGCCATTCGGCCCATCTTGTCCATGCCAGCCCAAGGACACCCAAGTGCCCTTTCTAATGCCACCTTCTTGCACCCGGCCCATAGCCCTGCAGCTTACAGCACTTAAGTTGCAGATCCAGGTACTTTTTAAAAGAGTTTAGAGTTTCTGCCTCTACCACCAACTTGGGCAGTGAATTCCAGACACCCACTACCCTCTGCATAAAAAAGTTCTTCCTCATGTCCCCCCTATACCTTCTGCCACTTATCTTGAAATTATGTCATTGTGAGCAGTAAATACATAGAACCATAGAAACTAGGAGCAGGAGTAGGCCATTCGGCCCTTCGAGCCTGCTCCGCCATTCATTATGATCATGGCTGATCATCCAACTCAATAACCTGCTCCCCCTTTCTCCCCATATCCTTTGATCCCTTTCACCCCAAGAGCTATATCTAACTTCTTCTTGAAAACATACAATGTTTTGGTCTCAACTGCTTTCTGTGGTAGCGAATTCCACAGGCTCACCACTCTCTGGGTGAAGAAATTTCTCCTCATCTCAGTCCTAAATGGTCTACCCCATATCCTCAGACTGTGACCCCTGTTTCTGGACTACCCCACCATCGGGAACATCCTTCCTGCATCTACCCTGTCTAGTCTTGTTAGAATTTTATAGGTTTCTATGAGATCCCCCATCATTCTTCTGAACTCCAGCGAATATAATCCTAATATAATCCTAATAAATCCTAACAAAATACATAATTTCCAGCTGGGGTTAGCACACAGTAATCAAGCTGTTTCCCCACCACCCATACTCCAAGAGAGCTGAAACCTGTGACAGCACTGCAACGAACAAGCAACATGGGATTAACTCACTGAGCGCGGCCCAGGACTGAAACAGGATCTCCCTGATCAGTATCTGGGGAACTTCATTCTAATCACTTTAAGAAATGGTGGTATCTTTTAAGAGTGGTAGTGATTAGTTTGATTCCATTTTCAGTATTCTTCACCATGCACCCCCCAACCCCACCCCCTGCAAAACTGCTGCAGGTCGCATCACATGCACTGCTGGACAGGATGTTCTATACAACAGATGTGATAACATGACAATGAATAGTTAAAATTACAGATAGCAGAATTATTGCAATTCAAAACAAAAACAAAAACAAAAATACCTGGAAAAACTCAGCAGGTCTGGCAGCATCGGCGGAGAGGAACACAGTTAAGGTTTCAAGTCCGAATGACCCTTCAACAGAACAGAAGGGTCATGAGGACTCGAAACGTCAACTGTGCTCTTCTCCGCCGATGCTGCCAGACCTGCTGAGTTTTTCCAGGTATTTTTGTTTTTGTTTTGGATTTCCAGCATCTGCAGTTCTTTGCTCTTATCTCTATATTATTGCAATTCAATCTGCAGTTGATTAGCACTGAATGACACCGATATGATGTTATCATGCTCAAACATAAATTATTTTCAAAAACACAAATAAATAATGCTTTGCATCCCTTTTTCCTATTCTGAAAGATTATAGGAAGAATAAAGACAAAATTTCAGAACTCACATCCATTGGAGTGGCACACTATTTTACAATTCATTAAATAATTACAACAATGCAAAATAACACAGCCACCCAGCTGTCTGACATTCATTCTCAGCACATCTACCCGTAACATTCGATATTTTACCCTTTTAGTACAGTTTAATGGTGTGGATAGAGCTGGAGAGATTCCAGCTTGATTATATTTAAACTAGCATTTCTAGAATCTGAGGGACCAATAGCCCAGGATAGACACTGGGATGTGCTGGTAAAGTGTAGCCTGTTTCAGATAAAACCAGAAAGAAATGTTTTCAGAAACATGTCAGCAGGGTTGTTTTGATTCACACCTGCAGTTTAGCAAAAAAAACAAATTCCACAAACATCATAACATCTTCCTTCTCTTCCAGTTCTTCTTGTGAAGTTGTTATTCTTTCACCCTTGTTTTGGACACTTGTTCCAATATCTTCTTATGTGGCTCGGGGTCAGATTTTGACTGATACACTCCTATGAAACACCTTGGGAGGGTTAAATAAATACAAGTTGTGTGTTACAGCACAATTCGACGGAGCTTAACTCCAGTGATCTTTCCTCATATGTCCGAACCCAGACAAAATCAAGAGGCAATTTGACCCCCAGTTCCCAAGCTTGATTCTGGGGTCTAGCCACTTGGTGTCCACCAGGTTTGCAACCAGGAGCAGGCTCTTTGTGTACAGTGAAGTTATAACGCCCTTATGATCACTGGAACTGGGATTAGCTAACTCCACACATCGGACCCAGGGGGCTCCCACTCTCAGTCATCAAACTCACTGAACATCAGGTCACGACAAAACTTCATGCCTACATACCTGGTTAACCCGCAACACTCCGGGACAGAGCCCAGGCCAGTTGAAAAGTTAAAGCACTGGGGAAATCTGTGACATTTTTGAGTGTTAGAATAGATCAGTCAGGAGGAGGTCAAACTGCAAAGACCTATTGGAAAGGACAGTGGGAGGACACATTGGCTGAGATTGCTGGAGAACAGTCTTGAGTTTTCGAAGACACACTTGCTGAGTTTGGGAGAAGTCTTGAGTTTTACAGGAGACATTGGCTGAGTTTGGGAGAACAGTCTTGAGTTTTCGAGGACACTGGCTGGGTTGCTTCAGTTTTCCTGGTGTATAATCTTGATGGAGGTGTCCTGTTCGCTGCTGGTCAGTGTGTTCCAGTGTCCGAGGCTGGGATCTCTGTACAAACAGGCGTTAACTCCGATTAACCAGTCGATGATCCGCTGGTTGGTGAATTCCTCCTCTTCCTCCGCACTTCCCCAATCTCCTTCGCTCAGACTCTCAGTCTGCACCTTCCTGCCGCCCAGCCCTCGCCTGTCCGCCCACCGGGCTGCCGCCTCGCCCCCGCTGCTGCGCCGCACTTTCCGCCGGGCGCTCTGCTGCCGGCCGGGGGCGCCGGTTCTGCGCCCTTTCTCCGCCGAGCCCAGCAGCGGCAGGTTCCCGGGGCCGGGGCCGGGGAGGGAGTCTCTCCGGCCGCCCGGGGCTCTGGCCGGCGGCCGCTCGGGGCTCGGGGCGATCGGCGGAAGCGGGGCGCAAGCGGGTTGCGCCGGGGCAGCCAGGCTCCACCGCCGCCCCCCGGCCGGGCTCTGCCCCCGACTTTCCGCCACTGGCCCCGGGCGGCTCCGGACCCTCAGCTCCCGGCTCCCCCAGACCAGTCTCCTCGGGAGGTCCCAAAGTGCCATAGTCCCCCTGCCCTCGGTCACTCCCAGACCCCCACTCCGCTGCTCACTCCCCCGGGGGGACTTTCCGCAGCCCTGAGCTCCCCAGTGAATCCCCAACCCTCTTCTCATCAACTACCAACCAGCACCAGCACCCTGTCCCCGCCCACACCGCCCTCTGCCCCGCCCACACCTCCCTCTGCCCCGCCCACACCTCCCTCTGTCCCCGCCCACACCTCCCTCTGTCCCCGCCCACACCTCCCTCTGTCCCCGCCCACACCTCCCTCTGCCCCGCCCACACCTCCCTCTGCCCCGCCCACACCTCCCTCTGCCCCGCCCACACCACCCTCTGCCCCGCCCACACCACCCTCTGCCCCGCCCACACCACCCTCTGCCCCGCCCACACCACCCTCTGCCCCGCCCACACCACCCTCTGCCCCGCCCACACCACCCTCTGCCCCGCCCACACCACCCTCTGCCCCGCCCACACCTCCCTCTGCCCCGCCCACCCCTCTCCCCCGCCCCGCCCACCCCTCTCCCCCGCCCCGCCCACCCCTCTCCCCCGCCCCGCCCACCCCTCTCCCCCGCCCCGCCCACCCCTCTCCCCCGCCCCGCCCACCCCTCTCCCCCGCCCCGCCCACCCCTCTCCCCCGCCCCGCCCACCCCTCTCCCCCGCCCCGCCCACCCCTCTCCCCCGCCCACCCCTCTCCCCCGCCCACCCCTCTCCCCTGCCCACCCCTCTCCCCTGCCCACCCCTCTCCCCTGTCCCCGCCCACCCCTCTCCCCTGTCCCCGCCCACCCCTCTCCCCTGTCCCCGCCCACCCCTCTCCCCTGTCCCCGCCCACCCCTCTCCCCTGTCCCCGCCCACCCCTCTCCCCTGTCCCCGCCCACCCCTCTCCCCTGTCCCCGCCCACCCCTCTCCCCTGTCCCCGCCCACCCCTCTCCCCTGTCCCCGCCCACCCCTCTCCCCTGTCCCCGCCCACCCCTCTCCCCTGTCCCCGCCCACCCCTCTCCCCTGTCCCCGCCCACCCCTCTCCCCTGTCCCCGCCCACCCCTCTCCCCTGTCCCCGCCCACTCCTCTCCCCTGTCCCCGCCCACCCCTCTCCCCTGTCCCCGCCCACCCCTGCCCACCCCTCTCCCCTGTCCCCGCCCACTCCTCTCCCCTGTCCCCGCCCACCCCTCTCCCCTGTCCCCGCCCACCCCTCTCCCCTGTCCCCGCCCACCCCTCTCCCCTGTCCCCGCCCACCCCTCTCCCCTGTCCCCGCCCACCCCTCTCCCCTGTCCCCGCCCACCCCTCTCCCCTGTCCCCGCCCACCCCTCTCCCCTGTCCCCGCCCACCCCTCTCCCCTGTCCCCGCCCACCCCTCTCCCCTGTCCCCGCCCACCCCTCTCCCCTGTCCCCGCCCACCCCTCTCCCCTGTCCCCGCCCACCCCTCTCCCCTGTCCCCGCCCACCCCTCTCCCCTGTCCCCGCCCACCCCTCTCCCCTGTCCCCGCCCACCCCTCTCCCCTGTCCCCGCCCACCCACCCCTCTCCCCTGTCCCCGCCCACCCACCCCTCTCCCCTGTCCCCGCCCACCCCTCTCCCCTGTCCCCGCCCACCCCTCTCCCCTGTCCCCGCCCACCCCTCTCCCCTGTCCCCGCCCACCCCTCTCCCCTGTCCCCGCCCGCCCCTCTCCCCTGTCCCCGCCCGCCCCTCTCCCCTGTCCCCGCCCGCCCACCCCTCTCCCCTGTCCCCGCCCGCCCACCCCTCTCCCCTGTCCCCGCCCGCCCACCCCTCTCCCCTGTCCCCGCCCGCCCACCCCTCTCCCCTGTCCCCGCCCGCCCACCCCTCTCCCCTGTCCCCGCCCACCCACCCCTCTCCCCTGTCCCCGCCCACCCACCCCTCTCCCCTGTCCCCGCCCACCCACCCCTCTCCCCTGTCCCCGCCCACCCACCCCTCTCCCCTGTCCCCGCCCACCCACCCCTCTCCCCTGTCCCCGCCCACCCACCCCTCTCCCCTGTCCCCGCCCACCCCTCTCCCCTGTCCCCGCCCACCCCTCTCCCCTGTCCCCGCCCACCCCTCTCCCCTGTCCCCGCCCACCCCTCTCCCCTGTCCCCGCCCACCCCTCTCCCCTGTCCCCGCCCACCCCTCTCCCCTGTCCCCGCCCACCCCTCTCCCCCGTCCCCGTCCCCGCCCACGCCCCCGCCCACGTCCCCGCCCACGCCCCCGCCCACGCCCCCGCCCACGCCCCCGCCCACGCCCCCGCCCACGCCCCCGCCCACGCCCCCGCCCACGCCCCCGCCCCCGCCCCCGCCCCCGCCCCCGCCCCCGCCCCCGCCCCCGCCCCCGCCCCCGCCCCCGCCCCCGCCCCCGCCCCCGCCCCCGCCCCCGCCCCCGCCCCCGCCCCCGCCCCCGCCCCCGCCCCCGCCCCCGCCCCCGCCCCCGCCCCCGCCCCCGCCCCCGCCCCCGCCCCCGCCCACGCCCCCGCCCACGCCCCCGTCCCCGCCCACGCCCCCGTCCCCGCCCACGCCCCCGTCCCCGCCCACGCCCCCGTCCCCGCCCACGCCCCCGTCCCCGCCCACGCCCCCGTCCCCGCCCACGCCCCCGTCCCCGCCCACGCCCCCGTCCCCGCCCACGCCCCCGTCCCCGCCCACGCCCACGCCCACGCCCCCGTCCCCGCCCACGCCCCCGCCCACGCCCCCGCCCACGCCCCCGTCCCCGCCCACGCCCACGTCCCCGCCCCCGCCCCCGCCCACGTCCCCGCCCACGTCCCCGCCCACGCCCCCGCCCACGCCCCCGCCCACGCCCCCGCCCCCGCCCCCGCCCCCGCCCCCGCCCCCGCCCCCGCCCACGCCCCCGCCCACGCCCCCGCCCACGCCCCCGCCCACGCCCCCGCCCACGCCCACGCCCCCGCCCACGCCCACGCCCACGCCCCGTCCCCGCCCACGCCCCCGCCCCGTCCCCGCCCACGCCCCCGCCACGCCCCCGCCCCCGTCCCCGCCCCCGCCCCCGCCCCCGCCCACGTCCCCGCCCCCGCCCACGTCCCCGCCCACGCCCACGTCCCCGCCCACGTCCCCGCCCACGTCCCCGCCCACACCTCCGCCCCGTCCCCGCCCACACCTCCCTCTCCCTCTCAATGCCATTGCCATTGCCATCTGCTGGTTGTAGTCCAGGCTCCAAACGGTCCACAACTTTACAGCACAGAGAGCCTCGCAAACTCCACTTTGTTTTGCAAACTTCACTTTGCAAATGGTCTAACTTTACTTTGCAGTCTTGAACTCTCTCCTCCATCCCCACCCCCTTTCCATTTCTTACCCCTCCTTTTTGTTTTTTCCAATAATTTATATAGATTTTTCTTTTCCCACCTATTTCCATTATATTTAAATGTATTTCCACCCATCGTTTATCTATACCTTTTATGCCCTTTTAGTCTTATTTCACCCCACCCCCACTAGGTCTATCTGTAACTCTTTTGAGTTATCAACAGATCGCATGTAACTCTTTCAAGTACATTCACAGTTCTTGGTTTCCAGGAATGGGACATGAACCCACAACCTTCTGACTCAAAGGCGAGGGTGCTATGAACTGAGCCACAGCTGACACCTCATTAAGAAGATGTAACTCTTTCGAGTTATCAACAGTCAGAGATTGTAACTCTTTCAAGTACATTCACAGTTCTTGGTTTCCGGGAGTGGGACATGAACCCACAACCCTCTAATTCCAAGGCGAGGGTGCTATGAACTGAGCCACAGCTGACACCTCGGGGTTATCTGTACCTTGCTTGTCCTGCCAACCATTCTTAATTAGCACATTCCTTTAGATAATATCACCACCTTCAACACCTCTTTGTTCTTTTGTCTGTGACATCTTTTGGTTATCTCCACTTATCACTGGCTGCTTGTCCCAATAACCCACCCCCCTTCTCTCCCACCTACCCCCTTAAACCAGCTTATATTTCACCCCTTTCCTATTTTTACTTAGTTCTGTTGAAGGGTCATGAGGACTCGAAACGTCAACTGTGCTCTTCTCCACCGATGCTGCCAGACCTGCTGAGTTTTTCCAGGTATTTCTGTTTCTGTTTTTCCTTGGAGTTAGTTACCTAGGGCAAACTCTGCTACCGCCGGGGAAAGCAGTTTTGCTAAAATACTGCAGCAGAAATCGCCTGAAAGTGAATCAACAAACACAGGAAATACAGGAATCTAGTTTTCAGGGTGACATTATACTTGGCGCCCCATTCTGAATTGTTATGCTTTCAAGTGCTGTCTAGAATCTTGTTTAAAATCTTTTTTGAAGGAGTCCTGTCCATTCTGCCAAGGCACTGACCTGATCTTTAATGTGGTGTTGCAAAAGTCTTTTCGAGATATTTTCCAGTGTCAATTTCGTGGTCACCAAGGTGAGAAATTGGGAACAGGAGAAGGCCAGTTACCCTCTCAGGCTTATTCTACCATTCAATCGTGGCGATAAAAGCAAAATACTGCAGATGCTGGAAATCTGAAATAAAAACAAAAAACGCTGGAAAATCTCAGCAGGTCTAACAGCATCTGTGGAGAGAGAACAGAGGTAATGTTTCTAGTCCGTGTGACTCTTCTTCAGAGCTCCGAAGAAGAGTCACACGGACTCGAAACCTTAACTCTGTCCTTCTCTCCACAGACGCTGTTAGACCTGCTGAGATTTTCCAGCATTTTCTGTTTTTGTTTCAGATTTCCAGCATCCGCAGGACTTTGCTTTTATTTATGCAGAAATAATACGTCGTTGGAATAAGCTTGCAAGATGTCACTATCTAGGGTACACTGTGATTGTATTTCTCTAAGCGAACTTGGTTGCAGACCAGACAACTGACACCTAAAACAAGAAAGAGCCTATACTTCAGACACCCTGAGCTAAATAACAGCTGCATGCAGAAGGATAACATGAAGGAACAAATTGTGTAATGCTTTAACTAACATGGCATGGACCAAGTACAAAGTACTTTGAACAAACCATCAGGTAGCCGAGATGAATCGTGCATGTGGACTGGCCTTCACAAGCATACGAACATAGTAATTAGGAGCAGGAGTTGGCCACTCAGCCCCTCGTGCCTGCTCCACCATTCAATAAGATCATGGCTGATCTGAATGAAACCTCGATCCCACATTCCTGCCCTCCCCTGATAACCTTTCACCTCCTTGTTAATCAAGAATCTATCTAGCTCTTCCTCAAAAATATTTAAAGACTCTGCTTCCACTGCCTTTTGGGGAAGAGAGTTCCAAAGACTCACAACCCTCTGAGAGAAAACATTTCTCCACAGCTCTGTCTAAAATGAGCCACCCCTTATTTTTAAACAGTGACCCCTAGTTCTAGATTCTCCCACAAAATGAAACATCCTCTCCATATCCACCCTGTCAAGACCTCTCAGGATCTTTTGTGTTTCAATCAAGTCGCCTCTTACTCTTCTAAACTCCAGTGGATACAAGCCTAACCTGTCCAGCCTTTCCTCATAAGAAAACCCACCCATTCCTGATATTAGTTTAGTAAACTTTCTCTGAACTGCTTCTAACACATTTACATCTTTCCTTAAATAAGGAGACCAGTACTGTACACAATACTCCAGATGTGGTCTCACCAATGCCCTGTACAACTGAAGCATAACCTCCCTACTTTTGTAATCAATTCCCCTCACAATAAACAATAACATTCTGTTAGCTTTCCTAATTACCCGCTGTACCTGCATACTAACCTTTGTGATTCATGCACTAGGACACCCAGATCACTCTGCATCTCAGCGCTCTGCAATCTCTCACCATTTAGATAATAAGCTTTTTTATTCTTCCTGCCAAAATGGACTATTTCACATTTGCCCAAATCATACTCCATTTGCCAGATCTTTGCCCACTCTCTTTACTTACCTAGCCACCTTATGTCCTCTTCACTATTTACGTTCCTCCCTGTCTTGGTGTCATCAGCAAATTTAGCAACCACACCTTTGGTCCCTTCATCCATATAAATATAAATTGTAAAAAGTTGAGGCCCCAGCACTGATCCCTGTCGCACACCACTCATCACATCCTGCTAACCAGAAAAAGACCCATTTATGCCTACTCTCTGTTTCCGGTTAGCTAGTGAATCTTCTATCCATGCCAATATGTTGCCCCCTACACCATGAGCTTCTTTTTACTGCAATAATCTTTGATGTGACACCTTATCAAATGCCTCCTGAGGGTCTAAGTACAGTACATCCACCAGTTCCCCTTTATCAAAGAACTCCAACAAATTGGTTAAACATGATTTTCCCTCTCAGAAAACCACACATGGGTGAGCATAAAAGAAATGGAAAGCTCTGTTTGGCACGGCCGTGAAGAAGGAAGACTGAAGACTGAAGAGAAGAAGATAAGGAAACTGGAACTGGACTTGCATACTCCGCTGTCCAAGCTGGTCAGTAAGTAAAGCCTGTGTCAATTTGTGAATTGCTGCCTAAATCCTTAAGTTGTAGCACTCAATAAACATATTCCAAACTTGTAATGGTAACAAGCCTTAGCTCCAAAATTATTTGACACATCCAGACCTAGTTGAAGGGAGAAATTCCAACACGTGTAGAAGTTTTTCCTAACTTCAATTCTGAAAGGTTTGGCTCTAATTTTTAGACCATGACCCCCCAATCATACACTCGCCAAATCACAATTCTGCACAATGGAACAGAATTTCCTTCCTCTCCACTCCCCACCCCAACTCTATCAATTACATGCAGCTCAGATGTAGCAGGAATAAGATGTCCCAACAAACTGCCTCGGCCTAAGCTTAGAAATGCATTTGTTTATGCATCTGTGTGGCTTCCTTTATTCCTTACCTTGGCTTCCCCATAGCCTTGTGACAGTGGAAAAAGAAAGACTTGCATTTATATAGCGCTCTTCACCACCGCCCTCAGGAAAGCCAATGAAGTCTTTTAGAAGTGTAGTCATTGTTATGATGCAGGAATCAGGGCAGCCAATATTGTGTCCAGCAACCTCCCACAAGCAGCAATGTCATCATAGCAAGATATTCTGTTTTTGTGGTGTTGACTGAGATTGGATGATACTGACCTGGTGACCAGGTGTAACTCGCCTGCTGTTTTTCGAAATTGTGCGATGGGATCTTTTGCATTCAGCGGAGCAGGCAGATAGGACCTTGGTTTATGTCTCATTCGAGAGGCTGCACCCCTGACAGTGCAGCACACCCTCTGTACTGGGCCGGAGTGTCCACCTTTTTTTTTGTGCTCCAGTCCTGGAGTGGGACTTGAGCCTGGAACCTTGTGACACCAGGCAAGAGCCATGGCTAACGCACAAATAGAATGGCATTTATTTTCAAATCGTGGGCAGTTTTCAGCCTGTCCTTTGGAACAAAGCAAAACTCCTTTTCCTTAAAGCCCTTAAATTGGAAAGAGAAAATACTTAACCTGTCACTTGGGAACCCAGAGAGAGAATGGTTGAATTCTAATTCCACAATTCTGTCCCTTGTTCTGTGTGCATTGGAAATCAGCCATCTTGATCATAGGTTTCTGTTTGAGCGGAGGGTAGGTGTATGTGATCCTGGTGCCAGAGTGGAATAGAATTGGTCTCTGTAGATTCCTAAAGAGGATTCAAGTCACAGAATCACAGAATTGTTACAATGCAGAAGGAGGCCATTCAGCCCATCATGACTGCACCGGCTCTCCGAATGAGCATTATGACTGAGTGCCATCCTCCTGCCTTTTCCCTGTAACCCTGCATGTTGTTTCTATTTAAATAGTCATCTAATGCCCTCTCGAATGCCTCGATTGAACCGACCTCCACCACATGTCCAGGCAGTGCATTCCAGACTCGAATCATTCGCTGTGTGAACAAGTTCTTTCTCACATCACATTTGCTTCCTTTGCAAACCACTTTAAATCTGTGCCCCCTCGTTCTCAATCCTTTTACGAGTGGGAACAGTTTCTCCTTATCTACTCTGTCCAGCCCCCTCATGATTTTGAACACCTCTATCAAATCTCCTCTTAGCCTTCTCCTGTCCAAGGAGAACAGTCCCAACTTCTTCAATCTATCTTCATAACTGAAGTAACTCATCCCTGGAACCATTCTTGTAAACCTCTTCTGCACTCTCTCCAATGTGTTCACATCCTTCCTATAATGTGGCGCCCAGAACTGTACACAATATTCCAGCTGAGGTCTAACTCATGTTTTTTTGTAAGCTCAGCATAATCTCCTTGCTCTGGTACTCTATGCCCCTATTAATAAAGCCCAGGATACTGTGTGCTTTATTAACTGCTCTCTCCACCTGTCCTGCCACCTTCTATGACATGTGTACATATACATCCAGGTCCCTTTGCTCCTGCACCCCCTTAGGTCATGGGATAAACTGGGATTTTCCTGTGGATTTCTGCTTCAGTGAATCAGAACAATGTTGAAAATTCCTTCTGAAATCAAATAATTATTTTCTTCATGCCCTAAATATATTGTCGAAAATACATTATAGAAATGCTTCAACAAGTGGCTCGAATGCCCTCAGGGTCCTTCTGGTGTGGAGTTTACATTATTTATATTGTAGGACAAATTCAAACAACAAACGCAGACTGGGTGATCACTTTGCAGAACACCTTCAGTCTGTCCGCAAGCATGACCCAGAGCTCCCTGTCGCTTGCCGTTTCAACACTCCACCCTGCTCTCTTGCCCACATGTCCATCCTTGGCCTGCTGCAATGTTCCAGTGAAGCTCAACGCAAACTGGAGGAACAGAACCTCATCTTCCGACTGGGCACTTTACAGCCTTCCGGACTTAACATTGAGTTCAACAGCTTCAGACCATGAACTCTCTCCCCCATCCTCACCCCTTTTTTCAAATATTTGTTTTTTAATTTTTACATATTTTCCCCCCCACCTATTTCTATTATTATTATTTTTAAAATTTATTTCCATTCATTGTTTTATCCCAACCTTTTAGCCTATTTCGATCCCTTCCCCCCACCCCACCCCCACTAGAGCTATCTGTCACTTGCTCATCCTGCTTTCTACTCTTATTGTCACCATTAGCACATCCTTTAGCCAGTATCACTGCCATCAACACCCCTTGACCTTATGTTTAAGACGTTTTCCTCAATCTCTCCTTTGCCTCCACCTATCACTGGCTCTCTATCCAGCTCCACCTGTCCCACCCCCCTCAAACAGCTTATACTTCACCACATTTTTACTTCTCTTTAGTCCTGAAGAAGAGTCATACCGACTCGAAACGTTAACTCTGTTTTTCCCTCCACAGATGCTGTCAGACCTGCTGAGTCTTTCCAGCAATTTTTGTTTCTGTTAAACATTTTTGCATGCACTGTTCCATTACTTAACCATATGGAGCTCCAGCTTCCAAGTTTATTTGCCAGGCACAGAATTTTACTAGGGATGTTTGTTATGCAAATAACCTTTGCAAAGGCTAAAATATTCATGAATGTACTAATGACCTTGCAACCAATATATTCCAATATGTAGTCACTTACATTTAAGTGGCTACATTGCTTTAAACATACCAAACACCTCTTCCAAGGAGCCACATGCAGACTCAATATGCGCTGGGATCTCGTCCATATTATGTACATGAAGCAGATTCTGTCTAATCAGGTGGCCTCAGCAATGCTAACACTGTCACACTGCCCAACAAATGTTTGATGGGTACCCAACTGGAAAATATACCCCTATGGTTCTGTATATCTTTGTGTTATGATGTTATTATCAACGTGTCTAAGTGTTTGTATTTATAGCCTTAACTTAGCTAGACAGGACTTCAGCCTCCCCCTACAATCCCCTACATCGCTCCCCACCCTAAAATGCTTCAGTGGTTCCTCACCTTGCAGTATTGGCCACTTCCTCCTCTTTGACAATCGATTTACCCCCGGTCCACATTCTCCTCTTGTCACCCAACTAATAGGAGAAGTATTATTGATCAACCAAGGAAATAAATCAACAATGCCATACTTTAACCAGCCCCCCTCCCACATCCCCTCTCCCCCCCACCCAGCTCCGAGCAGAAAAAAGTTGTCCCTGGACAATGGGCCATCTTACTACAGTGTATTAAAATGGAGTCTGAGAGATTGTTCTTTCTTGCTCATCACTAATCATGCGAAGCCTAATGCTGCATTGGCCTTCCCGCAATGGGAAGAGATGTCTGATTGCCTAACATCCATAAATCAGCCTACAAACAGTAGCCTGCTTTAGTCACTGCATCTGCAGTGAACTGGACATGCTGTAGACAGGTCTCTTCGACATACCCAGGAACGAATGGTTTGGACTGTAAGTAAATGTGGGTCTTTGAGTATTGATGGCAGTGACCATACCCCCTGAAAATGGTGTGCCTTCCTGAATTGGTCATCATTGTCCAATCTAATCATCACAATGAGAACTAAACAAATCCCACCCTTCCAAACTTGGTTATCTGGAGCCTATATTGCATTGAGAATTGTCAACACTGCGGAAAAGTGAAGTTTTAATGAAGATTTCAACGAAGAGTCAAAAATTTACAGGCAAATGAAAAGTTCGCAAGGTGTTCAATGCACAAGTAGAGAACTGTTTATTGCCAAATTTCAGGATCCAGTGATACAACGGCAGCCTTATTTACAGAGACACTACACACCAGACCCTCCTGCCTGCTCAGGAGGTGAGATGTGTGCTGTGACAGAGCTTCATCCAATCTTACAACATTCAGTGTGAGATCCAGTTTTAATAATCATTTTATTTAAGCCTGGCACACTATCTGTGTTCCTTCTGGCTCCAAAAATATCTTGGGAAATTTGCCACAACATGTTTTGGGTGCACAAAGTCGATCGGGGACCTGATTTTCTGTCCCAAGCCTGTCATTGGAGAGGTTCCATGCTTTTAGCAGAGAGAGTGTTTGGGTGTATGTGTGTAATTGTACAAACCATGTACATGACTATGTAAATATTGCATCCATGTATGTCAATGCACATGTAGATATATCCGTATAGGATGATTAATTTTCTGGCTTGTGTTTTAGGTGAGAGGCTTCACTCTCTGGTGTGCATTGCACATGTTTTACCCACCATCAATGAAATGAAATGATCAGTAAATGACCTGGCGAGGCACTCAAATTTCCAACGTGTGATGTCAGTGCCGAGGCTTCCCAGCAAAAGTGAAGAATTGGAAAATGACTCTCCATGTGCACACTTATAACTCTACAGTTACATCTTCTTCAGTTAAAACAAACATTGAATCTATATTATAGTATCTTACACTACACTGGATGGTGTATATTTTCACTGACCAATGTGAGGAGTGATGATACTATTCTTAACACAATCATCCTAATATTAGCCCTCAAATCTCCCCCTCCTGTCAGAGGTAGCAATGCACTTGGGGATGGGAAAGGGGTTTTGGACAATCTGTGAATGGATTGGTGTATTAAACAGTTGGATATTGAAAGCTCACAGGCACGGCCCTAGGTATAAACAGCTCTGACATTTTATCAGCAGTGTAAGTGGAAGCATTAACAGCTTGTGTTGGTGTAGGGAGGCCTGCATTCCAACTCCTAAACACAGCTGTACTTTCCTGCCAGTGAGATTTCGGTTTATTGAGAGAAGATAACTGGGAAGTCAACTATTCTTGAATATTCTTTCCTTTCATCCTCCATCGTTCTCTCCTGACAGGTACTAACCCACCCTTGGGATACAATTCCACAAGCACGGCTCCTAACTGATGTGTCAGAAACACGTTGCTCATTGGCAGGTCATACGTCCTTGGAGGACATCACGGGCTGATCGCCTCCTCACCCATAGCCTACACACACATGGATATTCTAGTAGGAGGGCGTCATTGGAAAGCAACCAGGAGAAGCAACTTTGGAAAATTTCCTTCCAAACCCCAAGGTCATTGAGACAGTTTACTGGAGAGATCAGGAATCAAACCTATCCCTGGTCTGTTTGGCTCAGTAACACATCCAGATAGTTAAAATGGAATATGAACAGAAAATGCTGGACACATTAATCAAGTAGGCAACATCTGTGGAGACAGAAACAGAATTAACAGTTCAGGTCAAAGAGCGTTTGCCAGTTCTGATGAAGAGTCATTGACCTGAAAGGTTAGCTCTGTTTCTCTTTCCACAGACCCTGTCTGACCTACTACTAAGTATTTTCAGCATTTTCTAGTTTTAGTTCAGATTTCCAGCATCCGCAGTATTTGACTTATTAAAAACTGAATGGCGCGTTTGGAGGAAGGGAGCTTCGTTTCAGTTTTTCTCAAAAAGAAAAAACAATAATTAAAGTTGGCCTGTGTGCTGCTGATATTTATATTGCTGTGATTGTGGTGCAGTGATGCCACTGAGCTGCTGGTAGTGGTGTACCCGCCTCTGTCCATGTGTCTTCCTCAGCACAATCCCATGGGAACACTGTTCCTTTAAGAAAAACAAACTACATCAGGATTAAATTTGGAGTTCAAGATTCAAACAACGGCTCACTATGGGTGAATTTTAAGATTGATTCTTTCATTATATTCAAACAGGAGACAGGGAGCTGCTGTGGAGATCACACCTGAAACAGTACAGAATTATTCAGCGGTTGTAATAGGAATGCAGTAACTTCCTGCTTTCTGCTTTAAGTTTCTACTTGCACTTGTGGACATAGTAGCCTGTCACATAGCCAACAATGAAGATGATCCAAAACACAGCAATTCCTCCAAGGACTTTCATCGCAATGCCTAGTTTTCCAGTGCATAATTTATTAAATATCCTGAAAAAAAGAGAAAGACAAAAAATAAAGCTCAAATTTTAACTCAGATCAGCGTTACAAGCAATGGCGAGACTGTTGATGAAATGGCAGCCTGCACACAAGGGTACAGCAGCATAGTACAGCAACAATACTAACCCTTAAAACACTGGCAGGTTCAGAGGAGCTGCTGTAAAAAGCCTCCTTCAGTATTTTGACAGAGGAAATATACACCAAGTCTAACTGTGTCAGGAACTCGAGGAAGCTGCCAGAAATCGCAGATTTCATCCATTCCCACTGCTTCTCTGCTGGTTTCCCCTGACCAGCTCCAAAATTACAAGTGGGATCCAGATTACATTGAAAAAAAAAAAATCCATAAACCACTGGAACATTAAAACTTGATTCCGGAATTGAGCATCTATGAATTGAGTTGCAGTTTAAAGTAGATGTTCTTCATTAGAACTCAGCTTTGTTTTAGATTTCTATCATCTGCAGTTTTGTGTTTTTGTTCAAAATAGAATAGTATTCTATTATAACTCCGATCAACTGAAATAATCATAATTTAGCACATGGTTAATGGATATCCTGTGATACTTCAATTCTCTGTTTGATTTTATATGTGAACTTTAATTTTTATTGTTCACTCTAACCCTACCTCTGATAACCCTGCCTTTTTGCAAAGGTTTTTGATCAACTTGAAAAGTGTATGTTTCAGTCAATGAAAACCATGAGTCTGGAAGTTTGATACAGTTGCATTATCAGCAAAACCAGCTGACAACACTCCAGAGATAAAAACAAAAAAACTGCGGATGCTGGAAATCCAAAACAAAAAGAAAAATACCTGGAAAAACTCAGCAGGTCTGGCAGCATCGGCGGAGAAGAGCAACACTCCAGGTTGGTTTAGAAGCCAGAAACCTGTCATTAGTTTCCTGCCACTGGGAGCGAGGGAAATACAGTCCTGGTACAACATTTTAAAGACTGCGATGAGTTAAAGGGAAGTATCACTTTTCAGCAAGGTGACAGAAGCAGCAACAGCCTTAGAGGTGTCCACAGGCACCCCCCCACTATACCCCCTCGCACCCTCCCCTTAATCCCAACACACACACACACCAGATTTTGTGGGTTGCACAGGTGCTGTGTTGTTAGAAGTGTGTCTGATGGGCAGGAGATGCCATAAGGTGATCTGGAGCGAAGGTGGCAGAATTTGCCACTGCAACTTGTGTCACTCCAAGAATTGGTGCAGATTTTGCAGCAAGAGGTTTAATAATGTGGTAAGTTGAGGTTCCAGTGCTAACACACTATCACTCACGAAGATGAACTCTGACAAAACTCCACTGGTTTGAAACCTTAAGCTTGTTTCTCTCTCCATTGATGCTGTCTGACCCACGGAGTATTGCCAGCATTTTCTGTTTTTATGTGTCTCTCCTATAGTTCCACCTGACAACCTGCCCGTCATACTCAGCAATCAGCTGCCAGGGAAACTCACTTCTGGAATGAGCAACTTCTTTGCTGAAAAGCAGCCTCAGGGCTAGTAGCTCACTTCAACAATCAAAGACACTTCATTTAAAGGAACAATGCAACTTCACTTCAACATCACAGCATCATTGATGTCCTGCGGAAGTCGTGGAGAGTTTCCACACATCGGGTCAAGCTGACAGAGTCCAGCACCCACATTTGCAACAAGCTGAAGATATTGAAAGCCCAGGAGGCTGCTGCAGGGAGAGTTTCTGAGGCCATTGCTGATTCCCAGATTGGCAGCCGACTGCTGCAATAGATACTTTAAACAGGAAACGTCCACAGGACTTCCAAGATCTGAATGGTGATAACATGGACCAGGAGATCTGATCAGAAACTATGCCCAGCAGCAACAGGTTTGCCAGGAACAAGTGCAGATATTGTTCTCTCTTCAGAGAGTGTCAATAAACTCGCTTCCAGCGTGGGCCAGGCACCATTAGACATGAGATAAAAACAAAAAGCTAAAAGCTACTGCAAAAACGGAATTACCTGGAAAAACTCAGCAGGTCTGGCAGCATCTGTGGAGAGAGAAACAGTTAACGCTTCGAGTCCGTATGACTTTTCTTCAGAGCTAAAGAGAAATAGAAATATGATGGATTTTATACCGTGTAGGAGGGGGTGGAGCAAGATAGAAGGTCAGGGATAGGTGGGAAAGATTGACAAAGATGTCATAGACACAAGACAAAGGGAGTGTTAATGGTAGTGTTAGAGTAAAGAAGGTGCTAATAGTGGCATAAAGGTAAGAGCAGAATGTGTCAATAGCAGACCAAGGGTCAGCGCGCTGTGAAAGCACAGCATAGAAACAAGTGACAGATGGTCCTGTGGAGGTGGGAGGTTGGTGTTTGGGGAAAAAGGATTAAAAAAAATAAAATAAAGAAAAATAAATAAATAAATAATTAGAATTAAAATTTTAAAACTCCCAAAAAATAAAATCAACAATTGGATTTAAAAAAGGGGTAAAGATGGAGGAGAGAGTTCATGATCTGAAGTTGTTGAACTCAATGTTAAGTCCGGAAGGCTGTAAAGTGCCTAATCGGAAGATGAGGTGCTGTTCCTCCAGTTTGCATTGAGCTTCACTGGAACATTGCAGCAGGCCAAGGACGGACATGTGGGCATGAGAGCAGGGTGGAGTGTTGAAATGGCAAGCGACAGGGAGGTCTGGGTCATGCTTGCAGACTGAATGAAGGTGTTCCGCAAAGCAGTCACCCAGTCTGCATTTAGTCTCCCCAGTGTAGGGGAGGCTGCACTGGGAGCAGCAAATACAGTAGATCAAGTTGAAGGAGGTGCAAGTGAATCTTTCAACCGAGATTTTATGGCTTGAGTGAGCTGATAGCAGTCAGGGCAGCAGCCATGCGAGAATTGACCTTGCTGTTCCTAGACTTTGGTGAGGATAAATCAGCCAGGTTTCCTGCTCTTGTTCACTAGCCAATGATTTCAACTGGAAGCCACATGGATGCTGGTTATGTTCAGCACCAAAGCTCAGTAATGCCCCAAGGTCCAGGTTGAAACATGAAGATTGGTCATTGTTACTCACAATAAGAGGTTGTGGTGGAAGAATTAATCCAGGCTGGCCTCTTAGTTAAAGATGGTTTATTTCCCAGACAACTCCTCCATACTACTAACTTCCACACAAAATATTCCAGCTACACCTTTTTTATTCTATTCAGTTGGGATAATTAATGCCCATCACCTGTTTAACTAGCAATTGGTTTTAACAAGATGATTGCCGTATGAACAGTCATTAGAGTTTTCTAGCAGAGAATGGCTTCCATGTAACTGTATCCTAGCAACAGGAAGGGCTTCCATGAGAGATAATATGAGTAAAGTGATCAGTTTTTAAAATTATTTCATGAGATGTGGGCATCACAGGCCAGGCCAGCATTTATTGCCCTTGTTCAGAGGGCAGTTTAGAGTCAACCACATTGCTGTGCATCTGGAGTCACCCCCATTAGGCCAGAGCAGGTAAGGATGGCAGATATCCTTCCCTGAAGGATATTAGTGAACCAGGTGGGCTTTTCTTGACAATCCTGGTCATCATTAAATTTTAATTCCATATTTTTATTGAATTCAAATTCCAACATCTGCCATGGATGGGATTAGAACCCAGGTCCCCAGAGAATAACCCAGGTCCCCAGAGAATAACCCTGGGTCTCCAGAATACTAGCCCAGTAACAATACCGCTATGCCACAGCCTCCCTAGATTTTAAAAAAAGGAAGCAAACGCTTATATTTCACCCCTTTCCTATTTTTACTTAGTTCTGTTGAAGGGTCATGAGGACTCGAAACGTCAACTGTGCTCTTCTCCGCCGATGCTGCCAGACCTGCTGAGTTTTTCCAGGTATTTCTGTTTCTGTTTTTGTTTTGTAAATTCACACTTGTTCTACAACCTTTTATTTATTAAATTAACAACATTAAAAGTAATTTCTGTGAGATTTCACTCGTCTGTGCATCCATAATGGCACCATTATATTGTTTCAGTTTAGGAATGTTACTGATTAAAAGTAACAAACATAAATTTGTGCTGAGCTCCTCGATTTAAACTTTCAACTGAAATTTCAGACAGAGATATTTGAAGGAACAGACATATCCCTGTCCACAAACTGTTATTTTCTGAGTACAGGATGGATTATGGAATAATCTCATTTGAAATGAGCTTTACCTTTTACAACCTGTTGCTTCTATTGCAGAAATGCTGATGGTGACCTGGTCCTGAGCATTGTCATTCCATCGGCTATACTGTACGTCTGTCTCATGAGTGTTCATTGTTAAATTCAATCGGAGCTGCTGAAGGTTGGTAGGATCTGTCACAACACAAAACTCACGCCTTTAATGCTCTTGTAGTTAATCTACGTTCAGAACCAGAATTTCTTTTAATGCAGCATCAGCTGGTTAGCTGGATAATAACAGCTGAATGCAACTTAGGAACAGGAATAGACGCTCCACACACTCCCCGCCATCTCCCCCCACACACACTCCCCGCCATCTCGCCCCACACACTCCCCACCATCTCCCCCCACACACTCCCCACCATCTCCCCCCACACACTCCCCACCATCTCCCCCCACACACTCCCCACCATCTCCCCCCACACACTCCCCACCATCTCCCCCCACACACTCCCCACCATCTCCCCCCCACACACTCCCCACCATCTCCCCCCACACACTCCCCACCATCTCCCCCCACACACTCCCCACCATCTCCCCCCACACACACTCCCCAACATCTCCCCCCACACACTCCCCACCATCTCCCCCCACACACACCCCACCATCTCCCCCCACACACACTCCCCAACATCTCCCCCCACACACTCCCCACCATCTCCCCCCACACACTCCCCACCATCTCCCCCCACACACTCCCCACCATCTCCCCCCACACATTCCCCACCATCTCCCCCCACACACTCCCCACCATCTCCCCCCACACACTCCCCACCATCTCCCCCCACACACTCCCCGCCATCTCCCCCCACACACTCCCCACCATCTCCCCCCACACACTCCCCACCATCTCCCCCCACACACTCCCCACCATCTCCCCCCACACACTCCCCACCATCTCCCCCCACACACTCCCCACCATCTCCCCCCACACACTCCCCACCATCTCCCCCCACACACTCCCCACCATCTCCCCCCACACACTCCCCACCATCTCCCCCCACACACTCCCCACCATCTCCCCCCACACACTCCCCACCATCTCCCCCCACACACTCCCCACCATCTCCCCCCACACACTCCCCACCATCTCCCCCCACACACTCCCCACCATCTCCCCCCACACACTCCCCACCATCTCCCCCCCACACACTCCCCACCCCCACACACTCCCCACCATCTCCCCCCACACACTCCCCACCATCTCCCCCCCACACACTCCCCACCCCCCCACACTCCCCACCATCTCCCCCCACACACTCCCCACCATCTCCCCCCACACACTCCCTACCATCTACCCCCACACACTCCCCACCATCTCCCCCCACACACTCCCCACCATCTCCTCCCACACACTCCCCACCATCTCCTCCCACACACTCCCCACCATCTCCCCCCACACACTCCCCACCATCTCCTCCCACACGCTCCCCACCATCTCCCCCGACACACTCCCCAACAACTCCCCCCACACACTCCCCACCATCTCCCCCGACACACTCCTCACTATCTCCCCCCACACACTCCCCACCATCTCCCCCCACACACTCCCCACCATCTCCCCACAGACACTCTCCCCTCCCCCACCAACACACACACTCCCCCCTACCCATCCCCACACACACTCCCCCCTCCCCAACCCCACACACACTTCCCCCTCCCCAACCCCACACACACTAACCCCTCTCCCCAACCCCACACACACTAACCCCTCTCCCCAACCCCACACACACTAACTCCCCTCCCCCACCCCACACACACTCCCCCCTCCCCAACCCCACACACACTCCCCCCTCCACACCCCCACACACACTAACCTCCTCCCCACCCCCACACACACTCCCCCCTCCCCAACCCCATACACACTAACCCCCTCCCCAACCCCCACACACACTAACCCCCTCCCCCACCCCCACACACACTAACCCCCTCCCCACCGCCCCTCAACACCCTGAGCCTGTTCGGCCATTCAGTTGGATGATGGTTGATCTGTATCTTAATTCCATCACCTGCCTTAATGTTCTGGCCCTTCATACTCTTGCCAGACAAACTTGTCCACTTGTCTTAACTTCCCTGCATTCTGTATCATTAATGAAATCATCCAGCACGAGTTTATTCAAAGCCTATTAGTTTGCAGGATTTTTTTTTACTTTTGAGGTTGTATATAACACACATGATTCCAGAACTTAAGCAGAAACCGCAGGCAGCACCAGGGGGAGTGTTGCATCCACATCTTTTAGTTCAGCCTCAGTGCCACTGTTGTAAAAGATCCCATGACACTAAAGGGAGAGCAGGAAAATTTTCCAGATGACTTGCCCAATACTTATTAACAAACCGGACCAGAACATATTAACTGGTTCTGTATTTTTTTGCTGTTTGTGGGGTTTTGCTGCATGCTGTCTGCCTGCTCTGGTTTCCTGCACTTCAACACTCAGCACTTTCAAAGTCATTACTTGGCCGTGAGGTTCCCTGAAACATCCTGAAGCTGTGCAAGGTGGAGTATCAGTCAAAATTATCCTTTCTTTTCAAAAGTAGCATCAATTTTAGTGAATGTTTTCTACCCTTCACAACACGCTCCATTCACCACAGCAGGAAATGGCCAGGACAGGGTCCATCTCCCCCTGACCTCTCTCCTTTGACTAATCCTGTGTGTTTGCCATTCTCCTCGGCAAGGCTGGGATCCGAAACTTGGGAAAACATGCAGAGAATTTAAGTCGTGACAGCAAGGCTTTGGACATCACTTTCTCCTGCTCTTTCCTGAACACACTGACTTACGCTCAGGTACAACACACTCTGCCTATGAGTGTGGTGGAGACAGACTCAATCATGGCTTTCAAAAAGGAGTTGGTTAATTATCTAAAGAGAAAAAAAATTGCTGAGCTGCAGCGAGAAGGAAAGGGAGTGAGATCAGCAGAGTAGCTCTTACAGAGAACCAGCATGGAATGGATGGGTCGAATAGCCTCCTTCTGCGTTCTGGCCGTAAATTGCCTTTCTCCAATGTGAGAGTCAAAATGCTCTTCATTCGTCACAGCCTCATTTAATTCTGCAGAATCTAACCACACACACGGTGCGACAGGAATCTGGAACCGGAATCCGAGATGATTATTCCCCTCTAGGGATGTTTGCACGGCCGCTATGACCAGCCTGGCTGACACCAGCTGACTCAGTTTAGACTCTGGGTTGCTTCTTCTGGTCAGTCCTAGGCCGGGATTTTCCCTGCCCGCTGGCGCTGGGCGTGTATTGTGGCGTGAGTGAACAATATGGCGAGAAGGCCATAAATCGGTTTCAGGACGTTGTGGAACCAGTTTGTGTCCGTCCGCTCAGCCTGTCGATGGTGGGCCATGTTCCCCACCATCGGATGTCAGGAACCCCATTGTAATCCAACCACAGATCATTGTGAGGCCAGCCCACTGGACGTATACCCCCCCTCACTGCTGGACTGTGCCCCCATGTCAGTGAGAAAACACACCGATGTGTTTCACAACAGCAAAAATAAGGTGTGCACCTGGCGGGCTGAACTTTACTCGGGACTTCATGGTTTGTTTGCCTACCTCGCTTCGGGCAGCACTCATGGTCATCAGCGCCAGGCTTCACAGGCAGCACCACATCACTTTTAAGGAGTCTCACGGGCAGGTCTCTACCGACCAGACCAGCCATAAGGCGGGGGTGGCTTTTCAATGGCTGCAGAGCTAGGGCTTTGGAGAAGGGGGAGAAGTGGCCTCAGGCAAGGGAAGAGGCTGCAGGGCGAGGGCTGTACTGGGGAAGGAGCATAACCCAGATGTGTGTGGGGACACATGTTGATCTGTGCAACTGACCTCAAGATGGTGAGGGCTGAGGAGGCAGTCTCCAGAGGAGATGAGGCCAGATGGAGATGTGAGGGTGTGTGAGAATGGGAGGTGATTTCCCTTGAGCTGGCAGTGAGTGAGATGCCATTGAGTGTGTGATGGGCTTGAGTGTGTGAGTTTAAAGTGATGAGATGGTTGCCTTACCCTGGCTGCACTGGTGAGATGATTCACCCTCTATCTGTATTGGATGGCCAACCTCTTCTGTGCAGCATTGGCACTGATCACCACTGCCGTAGCCTCCCAAGCCGGAGTGGTAACATAGCTGCCCCTCCCGTGGCCAGAGCAGGGGTAAAGGATATCACAGCGACCTCCACGGCATCCAAAAGGCGCTCGAGGGCTGCAGTCTTCTTGCCTTTCGGGGCCATGTCTTCTTTGCTGCAGCCCTGGGCTGGAAGCACTGAGCTCAGCTGGACTTTAAATGTGGTGCCTGGTGTGATGAAGCGGCGAGGTGATGGCGTGGCAGGCGAATTGGAGCCCGCCCACCATGGAAACAGCGTCTATCCCGGGAATGCATAATGAACGTGGTGGGCTTGGGACGGTACAGTGTGTAAAGCCAGCATTGTGGCCAGCGGGTAAAATGTCATTCTCCCTCTCGCTACCGCACTTAGTGCAAATCGGGGAGGATTCTGCCCCTATTCCTAGAGGTTTTATCACATCACCATTCACCTCCAACCACTCTGCCGCTGTGCTGCCAGCATTAGTCCTTGTTTCATAAGCCTTCCCACGCTAGTCGAATCTTCATGACCTGTGTGGAATCATTCTTGACAGTCAATCAAACAGCCTTTTCTCCTTGTTTTTGTAAGTCATAAATTATTAAGAAATTAAAGTCTTCAAAGAAAATGATTAAAGAAACTGTTTTTAAAAATGCTACCATTTTTCTCCTGGACTTTGCTCACAACAGTACCCTGGCGTTTAATCTTTAATTCCAGAATCTCCTGGAGCGTTAGGAACCCCATTCAGAAGGGAGATACATCCTGGAACCTTTTTGTTTGGTATGGCTCTGTTCCACTGAGCACTGAACTGAACCATCAGAACAATGAACCAGCAAAGAATCTCAGTAATTTGAGTCAGTTATGGAATGCATGATTAAATGTCCTGATACATTCTGACCTTGAAGGGCTGTGCACAGTCTCCCTTTGTGCCTACGAAATGTCCATTCCATTGTTGCCAGTTCTTCAGGATGCTTCCTTCTAATTTAATTTGAATTAAATTCAAATTGTCGTTTCAAAGGAGATACCTGAGATTTTGCCAGAGTGAGGCAGGACTGCTCAGCACCAAAGCAGCCAATCTACTGAAAGAAGGAGCTTCCAAAGTGCACGAGGAAGAAACTCATTAAAGGATATAGTGATAGGGTGGGATGAAGCAGGGTAGAAGGCTCATGTAGCATATAAACTCCAGAATAAACATTGGGCCGAATGGAGTGTTCTGGTGGTGTAAGTTCTACGTAAGTTTATGTTTACATTTTATTGGAATGGCAGAACACCAGCAATGTCTAAAAAATTGCCATGTATGAATTTTAATTATTATTGATGAGTAAAATAACTTACTGGCTTGTTTGGCTAGGTGCTGCATTGGCACAGCGGTGTGCCGACCAGTTATCAGCTTTGCACGCTTGTCTTTTCCCGTGTTCCGAGTGGCCTGAGGGACACTTGACCCACCCGACCCAGTCCAGACCACCCAGTCTAAAAACTGGCAAGATCCGAAATCTGGCACAGATTCAGTCCTGGGGGTGTTAGTTTTGACACACTGAACCTTTATTGTAAACTTAGCCTGGTTAAGCAACACTGCACACTTGCACTATTCGATTTGAACAAAACCCAGATAAGGATGAGATATTGTGATACAGTTGTGTTATAATGATCTAACCTCAATGACAAGTAGTAATAAAAAGCCATGTACTCATTGTAAGTCTCAAAATTTAATGGCATTACTTATACTATCATAGATATTGCTAAAACAATCAGCATTTGTTAGCATCCTTATGTCCAACTCTGTCTATAAGGCTGAGAAATAGGAGTGCTGATTTCACTCTTTGATATATTCTGTTCCATGATGTTTTCTCATTTTGTGCTAATGGTCAGATTAGATCGAAAATTCTTTAATTTTTAAAATTCATTCATGGGTTGAGGGCATCGCTGGCTAGGCCAGCATTTATTGCACATCCCTAATTGCCCTTGAGAAGGTGGTGCTGAGCTGCCTTCTTGAACCGCTGTAGTCCCTGTGGTGCAGGTACACCCACAGTGCTGTTAGGGAGCGAGTCCCAGGATTTTGACCCAGTGACAGTGAAGGAACGGCGATATATTTCCAAGTCAGGATGGTGAGTGACTTGGAGGGCAACTTCCAGGCGGTGGTGTTCCCATCTATCTGCCACCCTTGTCCTTTTAGATGGTAATGGTCATGGGTTTAGAAGGTGCTGTCTAAGGAGGCTTGGTGAGTTCCTGCAGCACATCTTGTAGATGGTACACACTGCTGTAACTGTGCGTCGGTGGTGGAGAGAGTGAATGTTTGTGGATGGGGTGTCAATAAAGCGGGCTGCTTTGTCCTGGATGGTGTCAAGCTTCTTGAGTGTTGTTGGAGCTGCACTCATCCAGGCAAGTGGAGAGTATTCCATCACACTCCTAACTTGTGTCTTGGACAGGCTGTGGTGGGTCAGGAGGTGAGTTACTCACCGCAGAATTCTTAGCCTCTTTCCTGCTTTTGTAGCCACAGTATTTATATGGCTAGTCCAGTTCAGTCTCAGGACAATGGTAACCCCAGGATGTTGATAGTGGGGGATTCAGTGATGGTAATGCCAATGAATGTCAAGGGGCGATGGTTGGATTCTCTCTTGTTGGAGATGGTCATTGCCTGACACTTGTGTGACATGAATGTTACTTGTCACTTGTCAGCCCAAGCCTGGATATTGTCCAGGTCTTGCTGCATTTGGACATGGACTACTTCAGTATCTGAGGAGTCGCGAATGGTGCTGAACATTGTGCATACACAATAAAGCAAAATGAAACATCTGTTGACAAAGGCATTCATTTTTGCTGATATTGCAATTCTTGTCTCACATTGGGAACTGGAGATTAAAATGCTTTGCAACAACCTTACATTAGCCTGAGATTAATTTCGTCTAGCCATCAATCTGGGAAAGAACGTGATCACGGGTCAAGGTACATTGACTACAGCAGAAATTTTGATAGTTAATATCACACTAGAAGTTGTACATAGGTTTTATTACCTACGATTAACTGTAATGGATAATTTATCTCTGGATGACAAGCTTAACTAGTTCATTGGAATGGTAACCAGCACTTTCGGTCAATTGGTTAGTAAAAGGAATAACTTAAGATAGAACACTATAATACTGATAAACAAATATGAACACACTGCTACATTGTAGTGAAACGTGGATCACCGACAACAGGCATGGCTACATGACAACAGGGACTACATTTTAGAAGTACTTCATTGACTGTAAAATGCTTTGGGCCGTCCTGAGTTATGAAAGGTGCTATATAAATGCGAGTTCTTTGTTTTCTCTGAGACTGTTGTGCACCAGTTTTAAACATCCAGTAGAAAGTTAAAGATCCTGATATTGAAGAACTGGAGGAAGCTAGTTGCCAAGTCGAATAACTTATCTCACATTTAGATGCCTTGGTCATCTACCTTAATTAGAAGAAGCCATGTCCCAACGGACCTCTTGTATGGAGGAGTTGCAGATGCTTCAAGGCCATTGGGTTGACCTCGTCTCAGGTTCAAAATCATTTGCAAGCGCACTTGAAAACTTTCAACATTGATTCCAGGATGTGGCTAACAACAGACTATACACTGGAGGCCTGCACTGTACCAGGGAGCCAAAGAAGCTGAAGTCATGTGTCTGTGAGCGAGGAGAGAGAATGGAGCCAAGGGGAAAGCACCATCAGATCCCCGGAGTGAATGCTGTGCAGGCCCAAAGCCTGTGACATTCTGTTCTACTTATCACTCAAGAGGGGAGGTGGTGGCATAGTGGTATTGTCACTGGGCTAGTATTCCAGAGACCCAGAGTAATGCGTTGGGGACCTGGGTTCAAATCCCACTGTGGCAGATGGTGAAATTTGAATTCAGTAATTAAAAAAAAAATCTGGAATCAAAAGTCTGATGATGACCACAAAACCCATTTCGGTATGTCATAAAAATCCATCTGGTTCACTAATCCTCTTTAGGGAAGGGTAATCTACTGTCTTTCCCTGGTCTGGATGTGGTTGACTCTTAAATGCCCTCTGAAGAAGAGCAATAAATACTGCCCTAGCCAGAGATGCCCACATCCAATGAATAAAAAAAATTGGGAGTCTTCAACCACTCATGATGCGTGGCAATGTAATCAAACAGCTTTAGCTTATTTGAAGCAGAGCAGGGGAGGTCTCCTGAGTCAAACTATACCAGTAAGAAGAGATAATCTGGTACTTTATCCAGTCCTGCTTATTTTACGTTGTTATGTGAAAATTGGCTAACATGTTTGCCTACATCACAGTTCATTGGCTATGAGGATTATCTAAGGATGTAAAAGACGGGATGTAAATACTACAAAAGTTCTTTCCTTTTGATATTAGCCACTGGAATTACCTGCAGGATCTCTTTCCTGTCTTTGCTCAGCAGCAGTGTATCACGACGTAAGACTTGATTTTAGGTTGAGGCTATCCGGAGAATTCTCCCCCATCCACACTGAAGCATGCCGCCTGCTCCCAATGGTGGAGAGAGGGTCATTCACGTGATGAAGGTGAACTAACCGTGAGAGTGCTTCAGTGGTGCCTGTCTCAATCTGCCGTCAGTGGCAGCCCGGTTCACTGCCTCTCCACTAGAAACACCCTGACACCCTTCCCAGGAGTCACAGAATTGTTACCAGGCAGGAGGAGGCCATTTGGCCCATCAAGCCTGCCAAAATGGCAGCTCCTCAGCACTCCTAAAGGGAGGATGAATCCTTTAATGTTAAGATAATGGACACCTAGGCATCTTTTACGGCCCTTTCAATGACACAAGAGCTCACAGCTGGCAAGAATTGGGTTCAGACCTTACAACGGTGTCCTGGACAGAATTCTCAGGGAATTCCAGAATCTCTTTCAGACTTGCCTCTTTCAGGTGCCTGTTTCATTCCCAACAGGTTTGGAGGCAGCACTTTGACCAGCGTGGAGCCCCAGAGATATTGGTTTTTGTCCCAAATTCCAACCCCCATGTCTTTGCTTGCTTTACACCCTGTTGAAAGTTTATTTGTCCAGTAACATAAACATAAACACTGCACCACCCATACCCTGGGAGGATTGGATTGACCTCTGAATTATGACAGTCCCACATCAAGATTATTTTCAGGATATTAGAAGCTATATTTAGGGTAAGAAATCCCAAAGAGATTAAATGAGTGATCCATTCTACACCCAGCAAATATGCTGATGACTGGTTGAAAGCTGTCAGCTTCTGTACAGTGCATGTAACCTGTCTAATTCTGATTATCCCCTTCTCTCTATCATTTGGTAGTTCATTGTTTGGTAACCAAACCTAGGTGATGTGTTGGTTTCTGCTGTTATCTGTCACAAGCCTTGAGGTGTTGGTGGGTCATTGATTCTCAATGGTTAATGATGTTGGCTCACAATGGGAGTTACGTCATTAAACACATTGAGAATGGGTTGTACAGATCAGACTGTGCTAGAACAAAGTGTTGCTGCTAAATCAGGCTGGAATGTACTGATGGTGCTATGTGTTGGTGTGTGTGGCTGGACGCAATAGATTTTTTATTCCTGAACATGTGTATATGTGTGTGACTGGGAGATTCTGAGCATGGCCAACAGCATTTTAACAAGTAACGGGCCACAGGGGATGGGAGATATATATAATTCCAACATCAGAATAAGAGGCTGAAAGTAATACAGAAGCAAAATACAGCAGATGCTGAAAATCTGAAATAAAAACAGAAAATGCTGGAAATACTCAGCAGGTCAGGCAGCCTCTGTGGAGAGAGAAACAGAGTTAATATGTCAGGCCTGTGACCTTTCATCAGACTGAGAATAATTCATGACCTCACTATCTACACCAGAATTACTAACTATATTCCGGCAACAGGAAGCAAAACTTGTTTAATTTGGAGTGTGAGAATTGTTCCATTGGTTTTGGGCTGAATAGAAAATACATTGGCAATGAATGAATGGAACTCCACGTTCAAGTCCCAGTCCAGGACTTGATGGCCAAGGAAGGTGTGTTCATAACGCAGCCAAACAGGTTGATTATCAACTTGTAAATCCTTCCAACACACGAGGCAGGCGGTAAGAGCAGGAGAGATTCCTGGTCAGCCCATGTGATGGAAAGAAATAGGAGCCTCTACTGTCACCATCCACAGCTCCAGGCTACAACATGCATGTAAAAGTGTATGTGCCACAGCAACTCAGATTCCCTGGGGGCCGGTTGGCTCAGTTGGCTGGACAGCCAGTGTGGGTCAGATTAGTGGAGAGAGATGCAGTGGTTGCTGTCGAGGTTCATCCTGAGCAGTTCTGTGACACAGGACTCTGTGCTCTACGGGCTGTCCCCAGGGACACACACCGAGACAAACATCAACTGCAGCTGGAGGATCATCAACTCGGTGAAAGACGTGCTTTGGTCTGCCCGAAACTTGTTGGTCTTCCAGCACAAAGAGTTGTCCCCGACCGATTGTTGCGGACTGGCACAATCCAAAGTCCAGGACTACGTGCTGAGGGACGCACTAAAGCTTGGGGTAGCTGCCGCAAAGGCGCAATGGGGAAGGGTCGCTGTCTAAGACCTTTCTACCACAGCGCACCGAGGGACTGGGAACTGTTTAGAGCCCCTCGGGCTGTACAGATCAAAATGAAAGGCTGTAAATGATTGTAATACTGTTTGTACTGATGCACCTGGTGATACATTTTGTAAAAGTTTAACCTGGATTGTACCCTTGTAATGTTGTGTTTGAAATGGTTTGGAATGTGATTGAAGATATTTTATGAATAAAGTATATTTTTACAAAAAAAAAAGCCAACAGCGTGGGGTTCAATCCCCATTCCAGCTAGGCTTGGATTCAGGACCTGCCTTCATGTCCTACCTGTAGTGGAGGTCATAGCACTGTGGGTCAGACCTGGTTTCAGGCAGAGAACAGGAGAAGAACACAATGGATGTATTATGATTTTTTTTTAAAAGACTATAGCCATTTCATACTCCTGGAGTCATTTATAGCACAGAAGGAGGCCATTCAGCCCATCCAGTCCATCCCAGCTTTCTACAGAGTAACCCAATGAGTCCCATTCCCCAGTTCTATCCTTGTAGCCCTGCAAATTTATTTCCTTCAAGGGCCCATCCAATTTTCTTTTAAAATGAGCCGAGGTTGTGATAGTGACTCCTCTCTATTCCTAGCTCCTGTTATTGAATCTCTCGACCACCATTTTGTCACTTCCAGACCTGATGACCCTCACGTATAGACAGGGGCTGATTTGTAGGCCGCAGTGGGGTCAGAGTTTCAGATGGAAACACTGGAAATCTGTGTTTCTCTGCTTGTGGCGGAGTTTTAACCTTTTTCCAACAGGATTCCTGGCTGAAAGTCAACCTAATTGACAGGCTTAGCTTCTAACTGGGTGAGGAGCACTCCGGATCAAACCGGGAGCCCGTAACTGCTGCTGGGAGCGCGCCGAAGGGTTTGGGGGGGGTGGGGTGAGGGAGGGCTGCGGTGTCCAATCCAACCCTGGAAGAGTTTTTGCATTTGAGGAAAGGGTCTGATAGAGGGGCAGGGGAAAGCACATTTATACAGCACCTTTCACTACTACAGTGCTTGACAATAAATGAAGCACTCCATCCTACTGTAATGTCAGAAGCCCCATTCGATTTTATTATCTCCCTACCCTGGCGAGACAAATGCTAATTGCAGCAGCCTCTACCATTGACCTAGTTGGGATAAGTTAGGAATTGACCTGAGGGTGTCTCTGGCCTGGTTTAGTCACTCAGCAGACCGTACATTCAGCCAATGAGATTTAAGGGAAGCCTGTATTTTACTGTTAAGATTGATGTTTTCCACTTAACAGTGAGACAGCATCATACTCTGAGAGCTCATAGAGCATGTTGTGAGGTGCTTTAGTTTATTGTATTCCTCCTTAGTTTGTCTCTGTATGTTCACAGTGCATTTGTAACTCAGGTGTACAAAACTGTTAACAGCAACGCTGATGGTTATCAAATAGTTTCACATTACAGAAATAACTCAACGATACCCCACATTAAGCTATTGGACTGGATGATAGAATTAAATTATGAGGCAAAGATCATAAATTGATTTTTAATGTCTAACGACCAAATAATTTTATTTCAAGTCCTTACTCTTGGAATGATTAAGGTCCATTTCTCCATTCCAAATGCACCCGTAATGGTGTCTAAATGACTAAACCTAAAAAGAAAATCAAGCCTTAAATTGGAAATTTCTTCATATGTTTCAAGCCAAAATAGAACGAAGAGATTAACTTACCCGATAAACGGCTAAAGGAAAGTGTTCTCCGTGCTGGAAATTGCTTCAAAGTTTGAAAGCAGTGAGGTCAGATTTACCAACACTTAACAATGTTGCTTAAAACTGATGAAACCTGCAGAAATTCTTACAAGTTTGCTGAATGTCAGGAAAGTACCAGAGCAATAGCTTCCAGATGGTTCTGCAATGAAATCTTGGAGGAGTTTACAGATTACGCAGCTGCTTCCTGGCAGTGAGCTCTTGTCATGTGGGACTGAAAGACACAACACAAGCTATTTTACAATATCACCCAGAAAATCTTCCACTGATAGCAGCAACAAGGAATAAAAATCCTGGGCCCTCGGTTAGTCTGCTGCATAAACAGAGCTGGAAAGAATGTCAAAGTGCAATGCAGGACTCTCCGATCAGGCCAGCTTGCTGTGTTGCAATATATTGCAAAATCCAATAAACGGATGGCATTAGGGTCAAAGTGTTCAACCTCGTCCCTTCTAGGCCACTGATTAACTTCTAAATCGCTCAGTGCACCTATTTACCATCCCCCACCATCCCTTCAGGGGAAAAGAAAATTAGCAAGAGCAGTGACCCGGCCTTGTGCTGATAACTCCGTGACACAGGGGAAAAGAGTGAATGCAGGATAGAGATGTGTGGGCCGATAGATCCTCAAAAATGAGGTGATAAGAACAGCACTAGCTGCCAGAACATGGATGTGCCAGCTGCCTTGCTCTCCTCCCCCTCCTCTCCTTCCTCAGGTGACCCTTGTACCCTGGGTGTTAGGGCCTGCTGCCCTTGGCCAGGTTGTAGAGGATGTGGCAGCTCACCCCAAATCAAGACCCCTGTTCCAGTGGGTACCACAGGGCTCCCCAGACCAATCCAGGCAGCAGTACCCCAAAGGGCTCATCAATGATGTTTTTTTGAGGCAGCATGGCTCTGGCTGTAGACACACTGGCCACGTACACCTGAGCCAGGGTGTAAACTGGAGAACACTTGGCATCCAGGAGTCAGCGTCTGGTTTGACATTTGAGAAGAGAGGGACAACAGTGACTGGCGTAGAATGAAAGCATCATGACTGCTGTGAGGAGAGTGGCATTTCCCAACATGATATACTGAGTGTGGTCGCACACCCCCTTCACATTCAATGAGGGGTAACCTTTCCCGCTATTCTACACCCCAGTATCTAGATGCCAGCAAAGCCAAGTTTGCAAAGATTCAAAGATAGGTTCAAGCACATGGGAAAGATCAACATGGATTTGGAAGGAGGAAGCGTGTTCAAGGAGTTTGGAGGGAAAGGTCAGTTGGAGATGAGTGGTATTGTGCAAAGACAGAGATATCAAGGATAGGATATTTTGAGGGATGGGTGATGATGTTGGTATTGAAAATGAGGGAAGTGTACCTGAGGAGAATGACAGAGAAAGTACCTGAGGGAAGAGTACCTGATGGGAATGAGGGGAGAGTACTTGAGGGGAGAGTACCTGAGAGGAATGAGGGGAGACTACCTGAGAGGAATGAGGGGGAAGAGTACCTGAGAGGAATGAGGGGGAGAGTACCTGAGGGGAATGAGGGGGAGAGTACCTGAGGATAATGACGGGGAGAGTACCTGAGAATAATGATGGGGAGAGTACCTGAGGGGAATGAGGGGGAGAGTACCTGAGGGGAATGAGGGGGAAGAGTACCTGAGGGGAATGAGGGGGAGAGTACCTGAGGGGAATGAGGGGGAGAGTACCTGAGGGAATGAAGGGGAAGAGTACCTGAGGGGAATGAGGGGGAAGAGTACCTGAGGAGAATGAGGGGGAAGAGTACTTGAGGGGAATGAGGGGGAAGAGTACCTGAGGAGAATGAGGGGGAAGAGTACCTGAGGGGAGAGTACCTGAAGGGAATGAGGGGGAGAGTACCAGAGGAGAATGAGGGGGAAGAGTACCTGAAGGGAGAGTACCTGAGGAGAATGAGGGGGAAGAGTACTTGAGGAGAATGAGGGGGAAGAGTACTTGAGGGGAATGAAGGGGAGAGTAGGTGAGGAGGAGGGAACAGTTTAGGATCCTAGTTGGCAGTGGGACCAGACAGGGAAGCTGGTGGTGAGCAGTTTCCTGGGCATCCATAAAGTGAAATTAAACAGATGAAGCACATACACCAAAAGACAAGAAACAAATTGTTCACCTCTCATTTATCCTACAATTTGTCATTCTCGTGTTGTGCAGAAAATAAGATGTCAGTTTCCAGAAGTAAATTTCTAACAGAAGGTGTGCGTTTCTCTGTAACAAATTCGAGGTAAAACAAGGAGCAGTTTCATTGGGCAGAATCTGGTGCCCTCCCCATTGTGGGTTTGGTGCTGGGGGGAGAGCGCTGGGCGGGGACCTTGCTGCATTTACCCCGATTCAGTCCGGGGTGGGACCACCTTCCTCCCCACCCCCACTCCGGGCCTCTACGTGGGCAATGAATGCCGACTTAAGGGCCCCCCTCTGGCGTGTTTGCTTGTGGGCTCCCGCGGTGGGGGGAGGGCTAGGGGGTCTCTTGTTCAAAGGCACTCAGTGTCTTGTGCCTGGGACTCTCGTCAATCCAAGGCCTTGGGTGGATGCAGTGCACCCTCACCCTCACCCTCCCCCTCCAGGGGGCACTGCTGAGTGCAGAAGAGCTGCTACTCTCTGATTGGCCAGCAGCTCTCAGTGGGCGGGACTTCTGCTCCCTAGCATCCTTGACCCCAGGGGGAACCCTGCATCTTGCCTGTGAAGTGCCGGCTTGGCATGAGAAGAGATGGACCTTTTTGAAAAGGGGTCTCAGCAGCTCTCCAGCTGGAGCTGGTAGTCACCTCCATCATGGTAAATATTCCAATGGAGTGTAATGTTCTCTCACTGCAAAGGTCGCTGCAGGAATTAAGGTTCTCACACACTTGTGGAGGGAAAGACTTGCGTGTTCCTGGCTCCTTTCCCAACCTCAGGATGTCCCTAAGCCAATGCAGTATTTTTGAATTGTGGTCATGGGTTGTAATGTTGGAGATGCAGCAGCCAATTTGCACACAGCAAACCCCCCACAGAATGTGATGCTGCTGTGATAATCTCTTACTTTTAGCGATGTCGATTGAGGGATAAATTTTTTTATTAATTCATTCACGGGATGTAGGCTTCGCTGAGCTGGGCCAGCATTTATTGTCCATCTCTAGTGCCCTTGAGGAGGTGGTGGTGAGCCGCCTTCCTGAATCGCTGCAGTCCATGTTCACCAGGACAGCCTATCTCAGGGGTTATCACGAAAGATCACAAACTGAAACATTAACCACCTCCCCTCCCCTCTCCCTCCCCGCCACAGATGCTGTCTGACCTGCTGCGTGCTTCCAGCATTTCCTGTTTTCATTTCCAATTTCTAACATCCGCAGTATTTTGGATTGTGACCAACAATCCCAGTTTTGGGCAGGGACAAACAACAGGGAGCAGCCCTTGGCCAAGAGAGGAAAGTTGTACTTTTTCCTGAAAGTGAACTACTACTTAAACATCAATAATTTTTCACTATGGTTATCAAACAGAGGATAAAGATGATGGAACTGCTGAAATATCTGACAGTCACTGTTACCTGACCCTTCAAAATGGGGAAGATTACACTGAGGACAATTGACAAGATATCCCATATTTGCCTGTGTACTTTAATATACAGATTGAAGAACAACTTGCCGATGGCATTTTTGATTGAATGCAGGGGGTGGTCTCGCTGTGTGAACATTATGCCCACGTTGCTGTAACCTTTCACAAACTTGTGGCTTTGCTGAAATAATAAAAAGCATTTGGAGCTTAATTTCATGTTTCTCTTTATTTTTTTTCTCTCTTGTTACAGGCTAATTATAACCCATTAACACCAAACTGGATTTCAACCCTTACAGAAAAAAAAAAGGGCCAATTTTGCCTTATTTAAATATGAGCCGTGCGGATTCGAAACTGTTATTGAGAGTTTGGGGATGGATCTGGGTTTTCAGCTCCAAGGAGAGGTGGAACCGGTATTCCAGAATCAGTCAACATGCGATGGAATGTTAGGCGGTCGTCCAATATTTTCTAAAAGGAAAACAAGCAATTGTTAATTGTTTAAGTCCTGTTACGCTGGTTTGCTATGTAGTTACTAAACATCTGTTAAAATACAAGACACAACTAACGCTTTGTTTTTTATGTGTCAATCTTGAATATTATAGCAACAAATAATACAGATAATGTTACATTAAATCCACATCACACCAGAAAATCAGCAGAAGCTTAGCAGCAATTTGAAAGATATACAGTCTGAAAAACTGACAACTCCAAAAAAATGGACTAAATATAAAACTGTGACATGAAAGCAAGTAGTTACATTAAAGCTTCTGTACCTAAAGCTGTAGAGAAACCCAAATAGGCTCTCGAGGTGGTACAGGAGAAATTTATTAGTGTGGTTCTGGCAATCAGGGATAATGGTTACATGGATAAACTGCAGCCATGGTTCTCCTTGAGGAACAGGAAATTTGATGGTGATGTTTAAAACCCTGATGAAGTAAATTAGGAGAAACTGTTTCCAGTGAAAGAAGGGTTGATGAGCAGAAGAGACAGATTTAAGGTGATTGGCAAAAGAAGCAGAAGGCAGATGAGGAAACACATTTGATTCTGCAAGTTGTTGTGATCAGGGATGCACTGCCTGAGGAGGTAGAGGCAGCAGATTCAATAGCTTTCAAATTGGAATATTGGGTAAACACTTGAAGGGGAAAAATGCAGGGCTAAAGGGAAAGGGAAAGGAGTGGGACTAATTGGATAGCGCTAACAAAGAGCTGGCACAGGCACGTGGGCCGAATGGACTCCTTCTGTGCTGTATCAATCTACAACTCTACGAAAAGGGGTTAAAGAACAATTTCATTCCGGGAGTATGTTCATTTCACTTGACATAAACTGTTTCAGGTTTCAGTTGGTTTGTCTGTTTGTGATGTCAAATAGAGAGCCCAAGCTACTCAATGTATGTGCAACCGCCCTGTGGGATTTGATTAAATATTTGATTGGCAGTTTTTTGGAATTCAATAGTTAAAATCTACTTGGTCCTTGCCATATATTTTGGAAGTATTTACCAACTGGTACTTTATCAATCGGTGACGCTAATTTGACGGAGAGATGACCTGGCTGGATAGCTTTGCTGGATAGCCATACCTGGTTTCAAAGAGTATTACTTCCAACATAGTCCTACCACAAAAAGAAATATCTTAAGTACTGTAAAGGTATATCTGGTTTCGCTCCTTTGATCCGTCAGTTCATTTACTGCCCAGTATAATTGTTTTGCAGTTAAAGTTTAATGAATTTTCAGTGGAATATTGCAAATTGAAGGGTCACATGAATGTATGGAATAAACTCACTCGCTGAGAAAACTCAACAGAATCTCTTTTCAGTCACTCACACGTCATGAGCTGACTAACTTCTGTGACAAGCAAAAAAGACCAAAAGCAAGACTTGCGATTATATAATACCTGGCACATCCTCAGGACATTCCAAAGTGCTTTACAGTCACTGAAGTACTTTTGAAGTGTAGTTACTGTTATAGTGTAGGGAATGCAGCAGGCAATTTGTGCATAGCAAGCTCCCACTAACAGCAATGTGATAACAACCCAGAATAAAATTTTCTTTATTGATGTTGGTCAATGGATGAAGTAAAATAGAGAAAAAAATTCCAAAAGTGTAACATCTAAGAAACATGCTGAAAGTTATTATTGATCAATTTCAAAAGATTTAATTAGTCAAAAAATGTTCCTTTATCTCTCACGAATCTTAAATCTACCCTGTGATGGGATTGATATTGCTCACTGTTTTACTAATAAAATAATGTATAGTGAATAAAAGTAGTCTATATTGTATTACTAACCTGTGTGTAGTGTACATTATCTGTTCACATTTCAAACAACCGACATTGGACCAGATCTTCAAGTCTACGGCTGATCGGAGACTGGACGTACCCCGGCAGATGCGCTATTGGACCCAGAATCACAGAATCACAGGATTCCTGTGGTGCAGACAGAGGCCATTCAGCGCATCGGGTCCGCACTGGCTCTCTGAGCATTTTAACCTAGTGCCAATCTCCTGTCTTTTCCCCGTAACCCTGCACATTGTTTCTATTTAAATAATCATCCAGTGCCCTCTTGAATGTCTCAGTTGAACCTGCCTCCACCACACTTCCAGGCAGCACATTCCAAACCCTAACTACTCGCTGTGTGAAAAAGTTTTTTCTCACCTCGCGTTTGCTTCTTTTGCAAAACACTTTAAAACTGTGCCCTCTGGTTCTCCAGCACCCCTCGGAAGTCCCGATGCAAGGATTCCATGGGAACCACCCAGGAAGTTTTGACTTCCACTTCTCCCAGGGACCCTCCAAAAAAATCTCCGACTCTGGGTTAGAGTCAGAGACTTCAAATGGGTCCAACTCACTTATCTGGATAGTTACCCAGGAAATGTTAGAAAAAAACAAGATCTAACTCCTGGCAACTATACAACTGATCACCCCTGCACCGCAGCCCCCCCACACAAATCCTCCCACACCCTCAACCCCCTCGACTGCCCCCAACCTTCTGACTCCCACCCCGACCTTCCAACCCCCACCCCGAACCCTCCTGACCTTCTAACTCCCCTGAGCCCTCCGACACCCCCCCACCCTCCGACTCTCCGACCCTCCAACTCCCCACCCTCCAACTCCGCCCGACCTTCAGACTCCCCCTAACCCTATGACTCCTCTGACCCTCCGACTCCCCCGACCCTCTGACTCTCCGACCCTTCAACTCTCTGACCCTCCAACTCCCGACCCTCCAACTCTCCGACCCTCCAACTCCCCGCCCTCCAACTCCCCCCTGACCTTCTAACTCCCCTGAGCCCTCCGACACCCCCCCACCCTCTGACTCTCCAACCCTCCGACTCTCTGACCCTCCAACTCCCGACCCTCCAACTCCCCCGTGACCTTCAGACTCCCCCTAACCCTATGACTCCTTTGACTCTCCGACTCCCCCGACCCTCTGACTCCCACCCAATTCACCGAGTCCCCCCAACCCTCTGACTCCCCCCGACCTTCCAACTGCCCCTGACTGTCTGACTCTCCCACAACCTTCCGGCTCCTCTCTGACCCTCTGATTTCCCCCACCGACAACCCCCGCTGATCCTTTGGCTCTCCCGACTGTCCGACTCCCCCACGACCCTCCAACTGCCCCCCCAACACTCTGATGCCCCCCCATCCTCCAATTGCCTCCTGACTCTCTGACGTTCCCCCATCCCAACCTTACCACCCTACCCATCCTGTCACCCTTCCACCTACCACCCTGCCCCTTTTATTGCACTTGTAAGCCTACAACTGCATTTGCGTGAGAAACAATGGGAGAGATGAATGAAGGAATAGCTGGATGGGATACAGAGAGTAGGAATAAATGAGTCATTCTCAGGTTGGCAGGCTGTGAATAGTGGGGTATCGCATGGATCAGTGCCTGAGCCCCAGCTACTCACAATCTATATCAATGGTTTGGACATGGGGATTAAATGTAATATTTCCAAGTTTGCTGATGACATTATTCAAAAAAGGTAGGGAGACAAAGAACAGGCAACTATAGGCCTGTTAGCTTAACATCCGTCTTTGGGAAAATGTTGGAGTCTATTATAACGGATGTAATAGCAGAGCATTTAGAAATGCATAATATAATCAAGCAGAGTCAGCATGGCTACATGAAGGGGAAATCATGCCTGACAAATTTATTAGAATTCTTTGAGGAGGTAACTAGCAGGATAGATAAAGGGGAACCAGTACACTTAATATATTTGGATTTCCAAAAAGCATTCAATAAGATACTGCACGTAAGGCTACTTAAGATAAGAGCTCATGGTGTTGGGGGTAGTATATTAGCAAGGATAGAGAATTGGTTAACTAGTAGAAGACAGAGAGTTGGGATAAGGGGGCCATTTTCAGGATGGCAACCTGTAACTAGTGGAGTGCCACAGGGATCAGTGCTGGGGCCACAATTATTTACAATATATATTTATGACTTAGTTGAGGGAAGTGAATGTACTATCGCCAAGTTTGCAGATGACACAAAAATGTGTCCATGTGAGGATGACACAAAGAGTCTACAGAGGGATATAGACAGGTTAAGTGAGTGGTCAAAAACTTGGCAGATGGAATATAATGTGGGAAGATGTGAGGTTATGCATTTTGGCAGGAAGAATAGAGGAGCTGAATATTATTTAAATGGAGAAAGACTGCAGAAGACTGCAGCACAGAGGGATTTAGGAGTCATTGTGCATGAATCTCAAAAAGCTAACAGACAAGTTCAGCAGGTAATAGGGAAGGGAAACGGAATGTTGGTCTTTATTTCAAAAGTAATGGAGTAGAAAAATAGAGAAGTCTTGCTAAAACTATAGAAGGCACTAGTTGGGCCACATCTAGAACACTGTGAACAGTTTTGGTCCCCTTATTTAAGGAAAGATATACTGGCATTGGAGGCAGTCCAGACAAAGTTCACTAGATTGATGCCGGGTATGGAGGGATTTTCTTATGAGGAGAGGCTGGGAATGGTTGAGTCTGTACTCATTGGAATTTAGAAGAATGAGAGGCGATCTTAAAGAAACATACGATTCTTAGGGTCCTTGACAGGGTAGATGCTGAGAGGCTGTTTCCCCTTGTGGGAGAGTCTAGGACTAGAGGTGGTGCCATTTAAAACAGAGACTAGGTAGGAATTCTTTACCACAGAGGGCTGTAGAGGTTGGGTCGTTAAGTATATTCAAGGCTGAGATAGACAGATTTTTAACCAGTAAGGGAATCAAGGGTTATGGGGGAAAGGTAGGAAAGTGGAGTTGAGGATTATTAGATCAGCCATGATCTCATTGAATGGCGGAGCAGACTTGATGGGCCAAATGGCCTACTTCTGCTCCTACGTCTTATGGTTTTACAAAACTTGGTGGGAGCGTGAGTTGTGAGGAGGATGCAAGGAGGTTTCAAGAAAATTTAGACAGGCTACGAGAGTGGGCAAGAACATGGCAGATGGAATATAGTGTGGATTAATGTAAAGTTATCCACTTTGCAAATGCAGAGTATTTCTTAACTGGGGAGAAATTGGGAAGTGTTAATGTCCAGAGGGACATGGGAGTTCTTGTTCATAAGTCATTGGAAAGCTGCCATGCAGATGCACAAACAATTAGATGGCAAATGATATGGTAGCCTTTATTGCAAGGGGATTTGAGTACAGGAGTAAGGAAGTCTTGCTGCAATTGTGTGGAGTCTTGGTGAGACCACATCTGGAGTATTGTGCACAGTTTTGGTCTCCTTACCTAAGGAAGGATATGTTTGCCACAGAGGAAGTGTAGCAAAGGTTCACCAGACTGATTCCTGGGATGGCGGGATTGTCCCATGAGGAGAGGTTGAGGAGACTGGGCCTGTATTCTCTAAAGTTTCGAAGAATGAAAGGTGATCTCATTGAAGTGTACAAAATTCTTACAGAACATGACAGGGTAGATGCAGGAAGGATGTTTCCCCTAGTTGGGGAGTCTAGAACCAGGGGGCACAGTCTCAGAATAAGGGGAAAGCCATTTAGGACTGAAATGAGGAGGAATTTATTCACTCAGAGGATGGTGAATCTTCGGAGTTCTTTACCTCAGAGGGCTGTAGAAGCTCAATCATTGAGCTGTTCGAGGCAGGGATCCGGCAGATTTCTAGATGTTAAAGACATCAAGGGATAAGGGGATAGTGCGAGAGGATGGCATTGAGGTAGATCAGCCTTGATCTAGTTAAATGGTGCAGCAGGCTCAAGGGACCGAATGGCCTACTCCTGCTCCTATGTTCCTTCCCATGTTCCTAACTCCCTCCCTACACCTGTCCACTCTCCTCTCTCTCTCTCTCTCTCTCTCTTTCTTTAATATTCCTAAAACCTACCTCTTTGGCCGAACCTTTTGGTCACCTATGCCAAATACCTCCATACCTGGCTCAGTGTCAACCTTTGTTTGAAAATTACGCCTTGGAACATTTTACTGAATTAAAGGCACCATATAAATGCAAGTTGTTGTTGTCAACCCAATGTAGTACTTTTTGCCAAGTGGGCACCAGCCATCAACAGTGTAAATGGAGTGAGCAGGGCTCTTCCTGCTGAGATGCCACAGTGTCATCTCACAATGGCATGAAATGTCTAAGATTATATATAAACAGCTCTCCTCATGAGCTCCAGTTTGCTAGCCGAATGTTCAGAATCATTTTTGTGTGCAGCCTCGGGAGTTTATCACCCTCAGGCCAAATCTAACATTGGGAGCTGAATCCAACAGAAATGTTACTAAGTTAAAAAGTTCAGGCCAGGGAACACAAGCTGAATTGGAATTGCCAGAGGTATGATGGTGCACTTACCGTGAAACATTGCAAGTAGCTTACATCCACCAAACCCAAAAGTCAAATAAAACGGTGGAACTTTAATTAAACCTCTTACCTGGAATATTTCAAGAGTGTCCTCATCACTAATTTGAGTTGGAGGCTGGACAATTCCAGGTGTGGTATAGACGCCTTTTACTATTTTGCTGATGAATCTTTCAAGCTACAGACAGATAAATATAAAAAGGACACAGTAAAATTAATCAATAATCCTCCTATCTTCTACTGGTGTTGTGGCAGGAGAGATGCTCACACTAGGTCTTATAGTGGTTTTTAAGGTGATGAAAGGGTTTCTGAAGGGTAGACATAGAAAAGAGAATTCCACTTGTTGAAACGTCCAAAACTCAGGGTCAAAGGTATGATAGTCATTAATAAATCCAATAGGGAATTCAGGAGAAACTTCTCTACTCAGAGGGTGGCGACAGAGTGGAACTCACTAGCCACAAGGAGTGATTGAGACAAATGGCAGAGAGCCATTTAAGAGGAAACTTGATAAACCCATGAGGGAGAAAGGAATAAAAGGTTATGTAGAAAAGAGTTAGATGAAGAGGATTGTCATGTCAAGGATTAACACCTGCACAGATGGACCAAATGATCTGTTTCTGTGGTTTCATAGAGTCATTACTCTACAGCAGGAGGCCATTCAGCCCATTGAGTCCATGCCAGCTCTCTGTAGAGCAATCCAGTCAATTCCCATTCCCTCGCTCTATTCCCAAGGCCTGCAGGTTTATTTCCCTCAAGTTTCCATCCAAATTCCTTTTGAAATCATTGATCATCTCCAGTTCCACCTCCCTTGCAGACAGCGAGTTCCAGGTCATTACCTTGCACTGTGTAAAAAAGGTTCTTCCTCACATCCAACTTGCATCTCTTGCCCAAAGCCTTAAATCTGAGTCTAATCCTTTAAAATTCCATGGGGGGGAGCTTTACCTAGAGATGGTGGCCCCTCCCTAGCTTAAAAGTCTGGGACGAGACCGCCTTCACTTTGCCGGGTTACCCCACGGTTATTTAACGGCCGCTGGGCTGTTAGTTGGCTCAGGGCGGGACATCTGCCCCCATCAGGGAGGAAATCCTGCCTCTGGGAGCTGCCAACCAATCAAATGTCAGGCAGCTCTCTGGTCCCAGCAGCTCCACCAGGTGGAGTGGCCACCGCTGGGACAACAGGCAGTGCCCGGCTCAGACACATCATGTTGTCAGATTGGAAAGTAAGTTGGGGGTTTCAATGGTGCTAGGCTGGCAGGCCTTGGCAGGGATAGGGTGGGAGGCCAGGTCCGGCAGGGCAAGGGGTAATTGGTAATATGTGGTGGGGGCAACGAACCTTGGGAGGGAGCCTCCATTGGGCACAGAAGATAGCCCCCACGCGCCCCCACCAACCCCACCGCCACAAGCCAACAAGGTCAACAGGCATTTAAGCTCCTGCCATGAATTGCCCACTTAAGGGCCTCAGTTGACCCCATGGGTGAATGGGCCACTTGATGCCTCCCCCGCCGCTGGCAAAATATCAGAAGGGGCAGGTAGGCATCAGGCATGGTGGCACCACCATGGCACCCAATTTTGCACCCTCCCCATCTGCCCGCCTGCCCCTGGGGGAGGGAGGGGCATAAATTTGCACCCCATGTGATGAAAAGAAGTTGAACGTGTGCCAATAAAAATGGAAAATCCCAATATGAACAGAAAGTGGTGGCGAAAAGGTGCTGAAGAAATATCAAATCCGACAAATATCAGGTTTTGTCTGCACAAGAACAATAGTCTCCTCTGTGCTTATAAAGAATATTACTGGGAAAAGCTGGCAAGGGAAAACAGATGCTAATTCAGAAAGGGAGAGATTAGGAGGAGCAACAAAATTCTTGATCAAAAAAGATGTAAATGTTTTCAAAAGGGTGAGAGGGAGGTGAAGAGACAAAAAAGTTTAACGTCAAACCTCCCAGGTACAAATGTTTAGGAAGCGCTTGTTACTCTAACTTGCAATACCCTTGACAAACAACAGCAGGGTCAACGGGAGGGCAAGCTGATTTTCTGTCACAAATCACACTTGATTAAAAACTGCACAATTAGGTGGAAAAGGTTAGCTTTTACCAAGTCAGCTGTGATTCTCATTTTCCTAAAATTGCGGCGCCAATATCTGAAAATGTCAACCGGACGGTCACATGCGGAGAACAATGGATTCACCAGATTTAGATTCAGTTCTTCTACCTCCCACATGGAAATTACTTTTTGAATGTGTGAACGCTAACACTGATAAAGCAATGGCCTACAAAAATGCAAGCACTGACCCAGAAAACAATATGAGAGAATACATGTACCCTGGTCCCAGTGAATCTTAGTGCAATGTGCAAATCCTGCAGTTCGTGGTGCATTAAATCGCCTTGAATAGTGGCACTTTCATATTCAGCCTCAAGCTGCTTCTTTCTCACTTCCTCAGCAGTGATATGAAGCTGGAGTTTCTCAATCTCAGTCCTCAGCCTCGCTATTTCTTCAATTTTCTCTGTCAGCTCTGACTGCAGTTTGGCAACCAGCTGAAAATAATTCAGAAATAACATTTAAAACAAGTGAAACCATCTTTTGCACTTCGCGGGGCTCCATCCCATCTTAAGGTGTCTTTGGTGTGATGGACGGTGGAAGGGGAGTGGAAACGTACCTTTGGTATCACTCTGGCAGGACCCAGACTGCACCATGAACAGGGGCTGCATTGAGGCAGCTTCTCACCGCCTATAACCATCTTTCCAACCTTTGAGTTTAGACAGGTTGGACACACCTGCACAAAGTTATGAAGTCAGCGATTAATTGTCGGGGAAATCATTTAAAGATTTCCTCGCTAAAAGTAACCAATAGTGGGGGATTCCAAGGAATGATGGAAGATAAAAGAAGTGATGACATTTCTTGATAATACTATTAGGAATAACAAATACTATTAAAAATAACAAGTGAAACACTAAGCCCATACCTCTCGGAAGTTGATGTTTTCCTTCTGAAGATCGGTTATTATTTTTATCTGATTGTTTTCTTCTTTCAAATTGGAAAACTACACATGATGATAGAAACATATAACACGTTTACTGTTTGAAGATTAAATTTATAACGTTCCAAATCTCTGATATAAATTGTTCACACATTCAGTAAAAGTCTTCATAATAGTGAAGAATGACTTGTGAAGCATTTTCAGTCAATTTATCCCGCAAATTATTTCTTCCCCACCTTCTCCCCATTTTCTCCCCCTGCCTAAAAGATACGAATTCATATTGAAGTTTGGTATCAAAGACCAACCAGTCTTTGGCACCATTTGCCTTTCTTATGTATGAGCCCAGACAATGAGTGCTGGTAGGCTATTGACTTTGATGGACATTGGGGATGGGAGGGAGAGCGCAGGGTGTTTGGGAGCTTGGTCAAGGGTCAAGAACCTTGCAAGGCCCAGATTGTCAAGTAGGCCCCGATGATCCTGACAATGGGGCTTAATTGAAAGAATTCTATGTAATTCCCACCACACAGATAGGCTGGCTATTGGTTGGGAGTGGAAACTTTAGTGGCATGAGGCCACACTTTGGACCCCTGGGAAGCCTCAGAGCTGAGATGAGGGGGATGGAGTGGGGAGAAAAGTTGAGGCCACACTCATGAGGGATAAGCCTGTTGATGGCAGCAATCAGGAAGGGGGAGTTGGGGGATGGGGAGGAGGAAGACTTCCACCTGAGAGGGTGGGGGAGCGGTCCAGTTCCAGCTGGCCCACAAACCCCTTAAAGCTAGGAAACTTCTAAAATGTACCTGTCTCGCTATTGGCCAGTGGGCACCTCCTGTCATGTCACAGAGATTGGCTGGGAAAGTGGAGCTGAGGATGAAGATCAGCCTTGATACTATTGAATGGTAGAGTAGGCTCGATGGGCTGAATGGCCCACTCCTCCTCTGATTTTGTATGTTAATACGTTGTCGCAGGACAGTGCGGGACTCGTCCTGTGTCAAGGTTAAAAATAAATCATGTTGCCAATGACTTCATTGGGCCATGAGTTTTGCTAGCCACTGCCTGCTGTTTAAAGAGGGCTCCATCCAGGAAATGAATCTCCATGGGATTAAAGTTGGGGACGGGTGCTCGATCCCTGTATTTTAATCCAACCCTCCACACCCGCAACCCGACCCACCCACCAAAGGGAATTAAAACAAAGGGAATATTGCAGTTGCACACAAGGGACACTCAATGCATGGACAGATCTCTGGATGAAGTGCTGTCACCCAGTTTAGCAGCAATTTATCACCACTAAAACCAGGCAGCAATGACTTCTGTATGAAACTGCTCCTGCTGACTGCTCAGGCAGCAAAGGACAACAACGTGGCAAAAGTGCAAATAAAAGTGAACAATAATATGTAAAGAAAGAGTCAAAAAGCAGAGAGGGATTGTGAAATCACCAACAGCAAACTGAGATTCCCTAGCATTTCTTACTCTGATTGCACGGTGATATTGTAATGCTTTCTGCTAAGTCATATTCCCCTTTCACACCTGGAACTTACTGCAGTTCACATCTCTGAGGGTAACACGCACCCTGCCCTCCTAGGGTCTTTATCAGGGTGGAATTCAGAGGATGAAACGTGTCAGAGAATTCACTAGGTGAAGGTAACAGCAGGATCAGTGAGTGCTGTCAGCAAAGGAATCTTCAGAGAGTCTCAGAGGTGTGGACAAAGACATGTGCACTCTTAATCTATTCGAAACGTGGTTGAAGAAATAGTTCTCTCAATGTGAGGGAGTTGGGGTATAAGGGAGTTTGGGGTATATGGGAGTTTGGGTATAAGGAAGTTAGGGTATAAGGGAGTTTAGGGTATATGGGAGTTTGGGTATAAGGGAGTTAGGGTATAAGGAGTTGGGGTATAAGGAAGTTAGGGTATAAGGGAGTTTAGGGTATATGAGAGTTTGGGTATAAGGGAGTTTGGGGTATAAGGGAGTTTGGGGAATAATGGAGTTAGTGTACAAGGGAGTTAGGGTATAAGGGAGTTGGGGTAAAAGGGAGTTGGGGTATAAGGGAGCTTGGGCATAAGGGAGTTTGGGTATAAGGGAGTTGGGGTATAATGGAGTTGGGGTATAAGGGAGTTAGGGTATAAGTGAGTTGTAGTATAAGGGAGTTGGGGTATAAGGAAGTTTGGGAGTTGGGGTATAAGGGAGTTTGGGTATAAGGGAGTTGGGGTATAAGGGAGTTGGAGTATAAGGGAGTTTGGGAGTTGGGCTATAAGGGAGTTTGGGGTATAAAGGAGTTGGGGTATAAGGGAGTTGGGGTATAAGGGAGTTTGGGAGTTGGGGTATAAGAGAGTTTGGGTATAAGTGAGTTGGGTATAAGGGAGTTGGGGTATAAGGGAGTTTGGGTATAAGGGAGTTTGGGGTATAAGGGAGTTGGGGTATAAGGGAGTTAGGGTATGTGAGTTTGGGTATAAGGGAGTTAGGGTATAAATGAGTAGGGGTATAAGGGAGTTAGGGTATAAGGGAGTTGGGGTATAAGGGAGTTGGGGTATAAGGGAGTTTGGGTATAAGGGAGTTGGGGTATGTGAGTTTGGGTATAAGGGAGTTAGGGTATAAATGAGTTGGGGTATAACGGAGTTAGGGTATAAGGGAGTTGGGGTATAAGGGAGTTGGGGTATAAGGGAGTTGGGGTATAAGGGAGTTGGGGTATAAGGGAGTTTGGGTATAAGGGAGTTGGGGTATGTGAGTTTGGGTATAAGGGAGTTAGGGTATAAATGAGTTGGGGTATAAGGGAGTTAGGGTATAAGGGAGTTGGGGTATAAGGGAGTTGGGGTATAAGGGAGTTGGGGTATAAGGGAGTTGGGGTATAAGGGAGTTGGGTGTAAGTGAGTTGGGGTATAAGGGAGTTTGGGTATAAGGGAGTTTGGGTATAAGGGAGTTGGGGTATAAGTGAGTTGGGGTATAAGGGAGTTAGGATATAAGGGAGTTGGGGTATAAGGGAGTTGGGGTATAAGGGAGTTGGGTGTAAGTGAGTTGGGGTATAAGGGAGTTTGGGTATAAGGGAGTTTGGGTATAAGGGAGTTGGGGTATAAGTGAGTTGGGGTATAAGGGAGTTAGGATATAAGGGAGTTGGGGTATAAGGGAGTTGGGGTATAAGGGAGTTGGGGTATAAGGGAGTTGGGGTATAAGGGAGTTGGGGTATAAGGGAGTTTGGGTATAAGGGAGTTGGGGTATGTGAGTTTGGGTATAAGGGAGTTAGGGTATAAATGAGTTGGGGTATAAGGGAGTTGGGGTATAAGGGAGTTGGGGTATAAGGGAGTTGGGGTATAAGGGAGTTTGGGTATAAGGGAGTTTGGGTATAAGGGAGTTGGGGTATAAGTGAGTTGGGGTATAAGGGAGTTAGGATATAAGGGAGTTGGGGTATAAGGGAGTTGGGGTATAAGGGAGTTGGGGTATAAGGGAGTTGGGGTATAAGGGCTGAATTTTTGCTCCCGAGTTGGGAGCATAGAGTCTGGAAAATTCCCAACTCTGCAAACCCAAGTCAGGAGAAACTACTCCGAATATTTGGACTTATGTTCCGGTTTGGGGGGAGTGGGGGGTGGTTGGGGGCTAACAGGAGTTGCCAGTCCCGGAAGTAGAGTAGACAGGGCCAGGGCCAGTGTGGGTTACGTAACTCGGTCGGTGTTAAAAGGAGTTCCTGCTGTGAGGCAGGAGGTGTCTGAAGCTGTGCTGCTTTCCTCTGGAGGATGTGTCAAACAAGTCAGGTCAATACAAACTTTACGAGTTATCCAGTTGGCTGCTGACACTGGAACAGTTGGCTCATGGAAAAACTAATCATTCCTGCTGCCTATTCGCACGGTAATGAAGGAGCACACTCTACCAGGTAAAGGCAGGAAAAAGTTCACAAGGCACAGCCATGGTGATGGCAGCATCTTTACCACAATATTCAATATTGACTCAGGTTACTCAGGGATGACTGATACACATCACCTTCGTCATACTCCATGACTCCTCCACCTAGCTTCTTTCTGCCCATCTCTCAGAGTCTGCGCATTCAATTGACCCTTGGCCAGGACCCCCACAGCTGCACAATCTCATGGCCCAATAGTGTGGCTCAGAGTGGGCCAGCCCACAGGGTAGTAAGTGCTTTGGAGCACAGTGTGCCATCTGGGAGTGACATGTACAAAATCCAGGCTACTCTGCAATTGTCCATTGTCCCCCCCCACCCGCCAGCACCCCAAACCCACCCCTAAACATTAGGCACTGATGAGATAGAGAACATGGTTCGAGAATGCAAGCAGTTAGACCATTGGAAACTGGATACCTTACCTGCCTTTTCTTTTCCCATGCTAGGATGTCTCACTAAAGAGAAACTGGAAAAGGAGTGGGAGGGCATGCGTCCTGCTTCAGTGACCAGGACCTCCAGATCCTGGGGAAGGAGCTCCAGAGATGGTGCACAAGCTTATATCCACTTGGCCATTGAAATCCACCCACAAAAAACAAGAGGGAATGGCAGGAGGTAGTTACTGCCAAGGAACACAGTAGGTGACCATCATAGAACTTGGATTCAATGTAGGGAAAGGTTCCATGGCCTGCTACACTCCGGAAGGGGGTTGTTCGACACAAACACACAGAGGTCCAAGTGATGGTTCACATCTGAATGTTGCACCTATGGTGGGAGACCTGGCACATACCCTCTCCTAAAACAGGGAGGCTTGTATGTTGAAGTCACTCCTGTAGGTGCACAGAGTAGAAATGTGAATGTACACTGTGATAAACTGCCTCAATCAAGAGATCTTTCTCTGGCAGCACTATATATTAGGCTAACATCACTCTTTATGTTGTATATTCAGGATAAGAGGGCCCATAACACCAGGGAGCTGACACGGGCTGGGAGTGGGTCCATGAGGTTACAGGTGATAAGGAATATGGAGGAGACAGCAATGGAGGCAGCCAGGGCACCTGCCTGGCTGGTTTACGGAGATGGAGAATCACCTGTAGCAGGTGGTAAAGGCGCTTTGGAATATGGTAGTGATGGTGGAGGTGATGCTGTCTGTTCACTGAGCACAAGGTATGAGGGGGATTGCGAAGATTGAGTTTCATGATATGGGCACTGCAATTATGGTTAAAGACAATGGCGTATAAGAGGGTGCTGTCATAATGTAAAGGGCTATATCTCATTAACTCCTTTCGTGTCTCACACAGGTCCCAGCACCTCTTGCTCACCCACGCCAGACACCTCACCCCTTAGGTATCAGGAGGAGGATCAGATGTCTGGGGAGGCAGCATCACATCTGAGTAGCCCACACTCCATCAGCACAGATATTAGCACATTGGAGGGATGTAGTATGCAGGTGGTGTCGGTTGCATGTGGTGAAGGGCAGTGCAGCAGAGAGCAGGAGCAGCTGTCAGAGTCAGAGATACCTGTGTACAGTCCCCCTCAGAGGCCAGAGGGAACTCACGATGATGCTCCAATAGGCATGGAGGCTTTGCCTCAGGACTCACCTTTTGGGGAACAGTATTTGGACCATCAGCAGCAGCTGTTTGGACATCTGGTGGGGCTCCCGAAGGGAACCCGAGCTCACACACTGCGAGTGGAGGAGTCCATGGTGATGTTGAGCTCCACCTTGTTTTGGGGGCTGAATTACATGAGCTCTGACCATGAGAGAACAGCCGATCGCACGGAGACACACATGCAGCATCACTTGGAGTGGATGCAAGGGCAGCGTAACTGCCTGCAAAAGGTACAAGGCTCACTCAGTAGCCTAGAATCATAGAATCGTAGAGTGTTTATGGCACAGAAAGAGGCCACTTGGCCCATCATGTCAGCATCAGCCCAAAAACGTGTCACCCAGCCTAATCCCACTTTCCAGTATTCGGTCCGTGACCCTGTAGGTTACAGCAATTGAGGTGCATATCCAGACACCTTTTAAATGAGTTGAGGGTTTCTGCCTCTACTATCCCTTCAGGCAGTGAGTTCCAGACCCCCACAACCGCTGAACAATAAAAGAGGAGCTGTCCACTTGGAGTATAAGCACTGACATCAATGGAATATATTAGGAGCTGCCTTAATAGGACAGTCGTACTGGTAGCAAAGAGGTTGCTAGAGTGGATGACTGCTGCACACCAGTAACCAGCCCCACCTAACCCACCTGAAGTCCACCCTGGAGCTGTGGAGGTTAGTGTGGAGAGTGAAGGTACTGAGAGCATGTCAGCACCCCCACCTTCTTCCACCTCCCCAGCCCCTCCACCAGAGCCCTCGTCTGCTCTACTTGTGCCAGTGACAATGACTGCCCCTACAGAAATGCAGAGGCTACAGTCTGAAGTAGGTCCCTAGTGGGTATCTGCACAGCCAGGCTGGCAACCACACTCCTCAATGCCATATAGAATGAGGGTTGTGAGCCTGTCTCTGTTGTAATATGCCTTTAAGGGATATCAGCATGACATCACGAGGAAGGAAACATGCCATGTGATCCAGTCTTTGTTTCACTTTTGCTGTGAGCAGAGCACACGCACACACATACACACACACACAGCCCTGATGTCTTCAAGCTTTACTCCTATGTCTAACTTCTCATGTGCCTCGTCTTAACAAATGAACCCACAGCGTATTTCCCCAATCCCTTATGAGTGACTGGTGCCTTGTGTCTTGTACAGTAAATAAGCCCGAGGTATTATCTCATTATTATAACAGGACATGGTGATCAGTGGTGGTCAGACAGGGGGCAGCAAGATTAAGTACAGATACGACATGGTGAACAGACTCAGGTCGTGCTACACGGCCTGAGAAAACGCTTGACATTTTGGTGAGTCTACAATGACGTCATAGCGTTGGAAAGCCCAACAAGAACGGAGGCACTGCTGGACCTGGTTCTTGGGAATGAGGTGGGCCAAGTAGATCAAGTGTCAGTGGGGGCAACATTCAGGAGATAGTGATCATTGTATCGTAAGGTTTAGGATGACAGTAGAAAAGGACAATGTGCAATCCAGTGTAAGAATAACTAACTGGGGGAGAGCCAACTTCAATGGGGCAAGAACAGAGCTGGGTCAGATAGACTGGAAACAAAGGTTGGCAGGAAAAACTGTAGCTGAACAATGGGCTACCTTCAAAGAAGAAATGGTTCAGGCACAGTCGAGGTATGTTCCCTCAAAAGGGAAAGGTTGGGCAAACAAATCCAGAGCTCCCTGGATGAAAAAGGAGATAGAAACTGAGATAAAGAAGAAAAAGTGCACTTATGAAAGGTGTCAGGTAGAAAATACAACTGAGAACCAAGCGGGATACTGAAGGTTCAGAGGGGAGATGAAAAAACAAATAAGAGAAGCAAAGAGGGATTATGAAAAAGACTGGCAGCCAATATAATGGAGAATCCCAAAGTCTTCTATTGGCACACAAATAGCAAGAGGGTGGTAAAAGGAGGAGTAGAGCTGATTAGGGTCCAAAAAGGGGATTTACACATGGAGGCAGGAGGAAATATTGGATAAACCGTCAGTACTTAAAGTTGACAAGGCGCTGGGGCTGGATGAGATACATCCATGGATCTTGAAGGAAGTAAGAGCGGAAATTGCAGGGGCACTGGCCATAATCTTTCAGTCTTCTCTAGACTCAGGGGAGGTACCAGAGGACTGGAGAATGGCAAACATTACGCCCTTGTTCAAAAATGGTTGTAAGGATAAGCCCAGCAATTACAGGCCAGTCAGCTTAACTTCAGTGGTGGGGAAGCTTCTAGAAACAATTATTCAGAATAAAATTAGTAGTCAAATGGAAAAATGTGGGTTGATTAGGAAGATCCAGCATGGATTCCTAAAGGGGAAGTCATGTTTAGCTAACTTGCTGGAGTTTTTTTGAAGAGGTAACAGACAGGGTAGATGAGGGTAATGCTGTTGATGTGTACATGGACTGTCAAAAGGCATTCGATACAGTGCCACACAACAGGCTTGCGAGAAAATTTAAAGCTCATGTAATAAGGGGGGCAGTAGCAATGTGGATTCAAAATTGGCTGAGTAATAGGAGGCAGAGGGTAATGGTCAATGGATATTTTTTGGGCTGGAGGTAGGTTTGTAGTGGAGTTCCCAGGGTCTGTATTGGGGCCCTTGCTTTTCCTGATATATGTTAATGACCTAGATATTGGTGTGCAGGGGACAATTTCAAAGTTTGCGGATGAAGCATCGTGAACTGTGAGGAGGACAGTGTAGAGCTTCAAAAGGATATAGGAGAAAAAAAATTCTCCAGTTTGAATTCGGTTGCAACTGACCAGCTATCTGAATTCAAAGTGTTTAAACAGCGTACAGAGCTATGGTTTCTTGATTCAGGTGTGTCTGAACCAGACAAGCAAGCTATAAAAATTCACCTAACAACTGGGAATGAAGGTCTACACAGGTTGAACATGTCAGGATTAACAGAAGATTAATAGAGCTAAAGGATCCCCAAAAGATATGGACTAGATTGGAAGACTGGTTCAGAATTAGGTTAAACTTCCATATTCATCGACAGAGTTCATATCATTTCAACAGCAGTCTACAGAATCCATAGACCGCTTCATTAGCAGATGTAGAGAAAAGGGTGCGTACTGTGAGTTTTCAGATGCAGAGCCAGCAGACAGAATTGTTGAGTTGGTGATTGCATCCACTCCCATGGAAGAATTCCAGCGAGATCTGCTAGACAAGCCCAAAATATATAGCATTGAAGAACTGCTCAAGGGTGTACGTTAATTATGAAGCGATCCTTGCACATCAACAAAGCTCACAGGTCTCAAGTACAACCCCAATAGTTAACACACTCACTAGAGCACCCAAACCTAGTGAGACATGTGGAAGGTGTGGCCTTCTGCATGCGCCAAGAAAATGCCCAGATTTCCATCAATTCTGTAAAGAATGTGGCAGAAAGGGCCATTGGCAGTGGCAGTGTAATAGAGCAAAGGCTGATTGATGCCTTCAGGAGCCAGGGTGTGCCCATGCACGTCTGGCAGTGGAAGGCTGTTTCCTTCTCCAGACCTTCAGGTAAGGTAGTACTACCGCAGGGCTTGTGGATTAAGATGCTCCTTGCAGCATTTTGTTTTATTCATTCACGCGATGTGGGCGTCACTGGCTGGGCCAGCATTTATTGCCTATTCCTAATTGTTCTTGAGAAGGTGATGGTGAGCTGCCTTCTTGAACCGCTGCAGTCCCTGTGGTGTAGGTACATCCACAGTGCTGTTAGGGAGGGAGCTCCAGGATTTTGACCCAGCGACACTGAAGGAATGGCCGATATATTTCCTAGTCAGGATGGTGAGTGACTTGGAGGGGAACTTCCAGGTGGTGGTTTTCCCATATGTCTGCTGCCCTTGTCCTTCTAGACAGTAGCAATAGATGATACACACTGCTGCCACTGTGCGTTGGTGATGGAGAGAGTGAATGTTTGTGGATGTGGTACCAATCAAGCGGGCTGCTTTATCCTGGATGGTGTCAAGCTTCTTGAGCGTTGTTGTAGCTGCACTCGTTCAGACAAGTGGAGAATATCTGTCATACTCCTGTCTTGTGCTTTGTAGATGGTGGACAGGCTTTGGGGAGCCAGGGGGTGAGTTACTCACTGCAGGATTCCTAGCCTCTGACCTGCTCTTGTAGCCACAGTATTTATATGGCTAGACCAGTTCAGTTTCTGGTCAATGGTAACCCCCAGGATGTTGATAGTGGGAGATTCAGCGATGATAATGCCACTGAATGTCAACGGGCAATGGTTAGATTCTCTCTTGTTGGAGATGGTCATTGCCTGGCACTTCTGTGGCACAAATGTTACTTGACACTTGTCAGCCCAAGCCTGGATATTGTCCAGATTTTGCTGCATTTGGACATGGACTGTGTCAGTAACTGAGGAGTCGCAAATGGTGCTGAACATTGTTCATTGATGATTGCACATCACTGCGTCTGACCTTATGATGGAAGGAAGGTCATTGATGAAGCAGCTGAAGATGGTTGGGCCGAGGACACTACCCTGAGGAACTCCTGCAGTGATGTCCTGGGGCTGAGATGACTGACCTCCAACAACCACAACCACAACCATCTTCCTTTGTGCGAGGTGTGACACTAACCAGCAGAGAGTTTTCCCCTGATTCCCACTGACTCCAGTTTTGCTAGGGCTCCTTGATGCCACACTCTGTCAAATGCTGCCTTGATGTCAAGGGCAGTCACTCTCACCTCACCTCGGGAGTTCAGCTCTTTTGTCTATGTTCGAACAAAGGCTGTAATGAGGTCAGGAGCTGAGTGGCCATGGCATTGCTTGTCCATCAATGATTGACTTCAAGGGAGGATCAATGATCAGACTCAAAGATCAGATCCCGTTTATCAGGTACACTTCAAGCATGAATGCTGTATCAAGCGCAGTCATCCACACATATGAGTGTTACACAGTCACTTAAGTGGATTTTTCACATGTCAAGATGCTATATATGCTCCAGGGAAGCAAGCTTGTCTGGTCTCCCCACTACATTGGAAGTCTTTGTCTTCCAGATGGTAGAGGCTGTGGTTTCTCAGGGAGCCGAGGTTTCTTGCAGAATCGCAGGTTGCAGATGTCACACGTTTCAGAAACTAGGCATTGGTGGTGGATGGATAATGTGGGAGGTAATTAACGAGTTGTTCTAACACAGACGTGACCTCACCCTGCACAGTGTGAATTAGCTGCAGTACTGTTAGCACATACAATCATATCTGACGGTCACGGGTGTAAAGTCCTGCTTCCTACCGGCAATTCCGGCATTGTGGGCATGGTTTGAACTGGCACAAGGTGGCACTTTGTCCACTCATTGACAGATACTCACAAATCTGTGCAGAGTCCAGGTTGTGAGGGACTTCTTAAGGTGCATTTGTGTACTATGCTGAGGTCAAGGGTTATGATGGTCGTGGTTTCATGTTGATGACACTGACTTTCAATGTGTGCTGTGGTTTTCTTTCTTGTTGGGGATGGGCATTTCCCTGAGGAAATGTGGCGTCCATGTGAAAGGTTTAATATGTGGAAGCTGCTCGCTGGGGACTGGCTGATGTGAATTGTGAGCTTTCAAGAGCCTAGGCGAATCGATTCTGGAGTCACAGGCTTCTGGCAACGACCCTCTCCAGTAAAGAATTAGCTAAGGCTACATCTGCCTGCCCCTCAGCTGGTCTGCCACTTTCACCTTCATTCTCCTCCTCCTTGTCAGATCCATAAGCCTGGATAGGGGCCTTCTCCTCCTGCTCCTCGTCTTCCTCATTGTCCTCCTCCTCAGATGATGATGTAGCGATGGGCCCGGCTTCTGCCTCTTCTGGTTGTAAGCCCCTCCGCTACTCCATATTGTATCACATGCAGCACATCACTACTATTCAGGAGACCCTTGCAGGGGGATACTCTAGAGCTCTTCCTGAGCAGTTAAGGCACATAAAATCATTTTGAGAATGCCAATAGCCTGATCTATTGTATTGCAGGCCACCACAAGGCTGTTGTTTTAATCCCGTTCGGGCTCCATTTGCAGTCACCTAAAGGGGGTCATCAACCACCTCCTTATGAGATACCCCTTGTCCCCCAGAACCCAACCATGGATCTGTGTTGGTGTTTGAAAAAGCTGAGGCAGTTGGGAATTCCTCAGGGTTAATGAGTCAGACCAGCCTCCAGGGTACTCTGCACAGAGGAACACCATGCTGTGGTCACACACCATCTGCACATCAGGGGAGTGGAAGGATTGCTTGTCCACAGATTTGTTAAATTGATGATTTGTTGCCCTATGGTGAGGTAGGCACAGTCGGTAACCCCCTATACCTGGGGGAAGCCTGCTCATTTATCAAAACCCCTTACCCTCTGCGTCTGAGAGGCCACATCCATCCAGATGTTAATGCGCTCCCTCACCTGAGAAACGAGGGAATCAGTGACTGCCTTGATGTAGCAGTGTGCGGCTGACTGAGAGATTCCACAGAGGTTTCCTGCTGACCCCTGGAAAGAGCCAACTACATAAAAATTCAGAGCCACAGTGACCTTGAGAGGCACTGGCAGGGTATGAGGATCGGCAGACTGTGGTTCCAGATCTGAAGATCAGCAGACTGTGGTTCCAGATCTTGTTGGACCATGGCACATATGTAGGTGACCAATTCCCAGCTTAACCTGAGCCGCCTTCTGCATTGGCTCTCAGTCATGTCAAGATATGACCTCCGCAGTCAGTAGGTCTTCACCTCAGGGTAAAACCTAGTTGTCCTCCTCTTCCTCCCTGGTATGGGCTGTGCTGCCTCTAACTCCTTTGCACTCACAGGCCTCTATGGCGTGAATATGTGAAGCTGCCATCCCCATTTTGCATCTTTTTGGCCACAATGCACACTCTTCCCTTCCCTGGTACACTCTCCTTCCTGCCACCTGGGTGCCCGAGTCATGAAGGGCAAAAATATTTGCCCTACCAAGCTCACAAGTCCCATCCTCCAAATCCCTTGAGTGCCAGCCACACAGTTGTGGATAAGTTTGTGGAAGTTCTGTTGCACTTGGTCAAACTTTTTAAAGCTCTCCAAAATGGCCCCTGACCTTTCTAAAGAACTCTGGTAAGTTGTGACCTTCTCCTCAAATGTGCTAGGCCCACGAGTCATGCTTCAGAAACCTGGGTGATGAAAATTGCATATAACTGAGGGCAGCTGCACTTTTAAATGTGCCGCTGCCTCCATGAACTACATGTGTGCAAAGTATGACCCTCCCCCATCTCCCCCGCCCCCCGCGAAAATGGTGGGTGCCAGTTTTGGGGGTGAGATTTCTGGCATCGGGGTTCCGGTGCCATTTTGACTAAGGTGTTGAGTCCTACCTTCACTTTCAAAATTCAATCCTAAGAGTAAATTCGTCTTACTGTTATTATATTGGGCTTTGGTGGGACCACATCTGGAATATGGTCTAGAGTTTTGGTCTTCTTACCTAAGGAAGGAGGTCTTTTCCTTACAAGGGTGCAATGAAAGTTCATTAGACTGATTCCTGGGATGTGAGGAGAGATTGAGTAGAATGGGCCTATACTCTCTGGTGTTTCAATGAGAGGCGACCTCATTGAAACATCGAAAAGATTTAGAAAGTTTCAGAGGTTTTTCCCTGGCTGGAGGGTCAAGAACACATGGGCACAGTTTCAGGATAAAGGTTCAGCCATTTAGGGCTGAGATGAGGAGAAATTTCTTCATCCAGTGACTTGTGAGTCTTTGGAATTCTCTACCCCAAGGAGCAGTGGATGCTCAGTCATTGAGTCTACTCAAGACTGAGAGCAATAGATTTTTGGGCACCAAGGGAATTAAGGGGTACGGTATAAAGTAGGAAAGTAGTTCATCTATGGTCTGATTGAATGGCAGAACAGGCTCGAGGGGCTGAATAGCCTACTCCAGCTCCTATTTCTTAAGATATTCCTTTGTGTAGAGATGAATAATGACTTTATTTGATTCCAGAGCCTGGGTTGGGTCCGGACTGCAGAACACGAGCAGAGTTCTTTTCCATGTAGCAATTCTACAAATGGACAGCAAAAGACTTTTTGAATCATCCTTGTTACCACACAACTGTGACAGCTGGTGTATCTCAATAAATACAACTCCCAGTCCACCCAGCGGCCATGTGATCTCTGGGAGAGGCAAAATAACCAGATTTTTAAAAAAGGCCAATTTGGGGGAAGCAGTTTGGGAAATCCTGCTCTGGCCCTTCTAGGTAATTGAAGCAAATCCAGGGACTCACAGAGGGCCTTAAGGGACATACAAACCCTTCTTTCCAGAAATGAGTAGGTGGACCCCCACATGGTAGGTGACACCTGACTTCCCAGGCTTTGTGGGTTGATGGGTGCCTGGGCTGCACATCTGGCAGGTCAAACACCTGCTGCTGAGTTGTTAAGTTATGGAGTGTTCTCAGTGACTCTCTGCACTGTGGTGGGGTCAGCTCTGCGTAATCCCAGCTGCTGGCATTGTTGCTGGGATAATTTGCAGGTGTTTGAACAATGCTGCCGTTCAGTTGCCTGCTTCATACCTTGTTGGACATATCATGTAGCTGATTACATCTGTCCCTCAACTCCTCCTGCAGTCTTTCCATTTGAGCTTCAGCATTCCTTAGCTGGTCCTCAGCTAGTGACCTCTTCCGGCTTATTGACATGACTGCTCCTATGGGGAAAGAAAAAAAGAGCTTATCCTTGTTCAAAAATGTAAACAGCTCCGTTCAACAGTGAATCTTATTAACTGATTTGCTGAACATTTGCTGAATTTATTGTGAATAAGCTACAAAAAGTGATTGAGCCTTTAATGCATGGGATTCCAAGCCTTGTTGATTACAATTCTGTATCTTCCGTGTGGGTTGTACCTCTACTGTGCAATATACTCCAGGATTTAAAGCATCAATTAATACACAACAGATTTGCACATCCCAATTAATCAGTCAAAATTCGAATGGTGCCTGAATGTGAGGATTGAATGAACAAATCAAGGCCAACATGTGATTTTCCACAAGAGAATTTGCTTACCAGGGAGTGACAAATGACCTATTTTGGTCTGTTCTTCCTGCCAGATATGAACTACCCATTATCATTGCGCTAACCAATGGTGGTGAGATCTCCCAAGTGCTTTAGTTTATATGACTCAAACAGGGATCTAAGATGCATCGATTGTAAATGTGTTGACACAAAGTGTATTTGTCCAACTTGCTTCTTCAGCTCAGTCAATAGGGGCTCTGATGAATATTAATTTGAGCTTGGAACCAGTTCTTTCAGATTCCCATAAAGCACCAAGTTAGGCAAAGTTTGTGCTGTATAATATCTGCTGGAACAGTTTCCCTTTGAAGCTCAGAGCTCCTAATCATGTAAAGAAAAGGCTTCTTTCAGGAGGAACACTCCAGCTTCATATCATAAAATGAAAAACAAAACAGGACTTGTGGTCACTGGTAGCAGAAAACAATGATTACAAAAAAAGGTTTAAAATGATAAAGAGTTTAACACATCACCTATAAGTCACCCAAGCAATTTTGATATTAATACCAATCCTTACTTGTCAATTTGTTGAGTTTCGATGCAATGCAGGATGAATGCAATGCTACACCTACCCAATATTATGTTATGTTCCAATATATTATGAACTTTCGGTCAACACTTTAAAATTTTGAACACAAATAGTCTATTAAAATGGCCGCTACCAATCATGTGACCTCTGGCATTTTGAGCTCCAGACAGTCCTGAATTTCAAGCAAATAACTAATTAAATACGAACATTCTCAAGCATCTTTGGAATTCATACATCCCTTTTCTTAAAGATGGACCTCAACAAAAGAACTATAGCATTCTAGCTGGCTCATCTTTCTGTCTCACCATGGACAAAAGAAACATCAAAACGCAATGTGTGTTTGAGAAATATGCATTTTAAGGTCTCAAAGGACGACACAGGATGTGTAATCAATACACTACCCCTTTTTGGAAGAATGGCTTTGAACTTGTACAAGTCACATGCTGAGGTAGCAATTTTGTTGCCTGCTTTTAAATTAGCAGCAAGAAGCTGTTTTAGATAGAGTTCCATCAGAAAGTCATTGAACCAACCGCGAGTCAATCCTAGCAGCCAAGCTAATAAACAGCTACACCTTGAAAGTGTGAGAAACATCCCCCAACCTGTTCTAACTTCAAGTTCACCAGAGAACCAACCTCCTAGAAGTTCGACTACAAGAAGTCTCACAGCTTACTGAGAATGCCCTACTTTACAAGACGTTCACTTCAACTAAAGTATCAACTCATCTAAGAAACTACAGACCTGTCACAAAAGAGACTGAAACAATCATTAATTGGAATTGTATTGTTTTACCTTCATCTGTATCTAATCTTTGTATGTGTGATAGTGTGTCTGAATTGAGTAAGTAAGACATCTCATTTTAAACCTTCAGGGCAAGTGTGTGATAATAAATGCTGCTGGGGTTATCTAAATTGGGACAATCACCCTGAGGGTAGGAAAACACACACATTTTGCACACAAACATATTGATCATGGGCAGTAAAAAGGAATACATTGTTATGATCCCAGCTGATGTTAATACTGGACAAGTCAGATCCCAGAATGAAATCGGGCTTGATAGATCCTAATTTTTTTCTTAGAAACCGTGGAGGTCAGTTACTGAACACATTCAGAAGAGTCTTCCAGTGTACGTTTAACACAAAGAATAAAATGTTTATTAAACAAGAAAAATTAACTACATTAAAGTAGGCAAAAAGGTTGGAAAAATTTCGATACAAACACCCGAGAAAGATTCAATCTCACACTGGTCCAGCAATACCCTTACAGACACAAAACCCCAGTGAAGATTTCCCCTGGCTGACTTGAGCATTCACTAAATGCTTTTTCCTCAGCAGGCACCTCACCCAGAAGCCACAACCTAAACTCATTACTTCCATTTTAGAGCAAACACATGAGTTCCCTAAACTCAGTCCCCCAGCAGTCTTGTCGGGTTTCTTGCTAGAGAGTTTAGAACTGCCTGCACTGTCTGGCATGCATACGCTGACTGAACTACCCTTCCGTCTTTCTCTGTGTCTCTGTGTCGCCCTGGACCCCTATCGCTATGCAACAGCACAGTATTTTCTACTTTTTTCCCCCTAAATTCACTAAATTACTAACCCCTTTGTAACCCATCTCTTCATTTCAATTGTAGGAAAACCTAACTAAAAATGCATGTATACAAACAGGGCCTTCACAATTCCCTACACCCAGCTCACAAAAAACACTGTAAATGAAACTAGAACCGTGTTCCACCTTTCTTAACACACAAATATAAATATAAATTAAACTTAAAGTTATATATTGTCCTAACAATATATGTTTTGTCCATGACAATTATTAATGTTGTGATGGATATTTTAAACTTTTGTTACTATTGTGATAGTTTAAATACATTGGGTTTCAGTTTCAATATAAGATCTTAAAAATGCAGGTGATATTTTTCTGCAGGATCTAAATATAACCTATTTCGTGTATTGCCTGAAAATGAGATAAAAACCTAATTAAATTATGAGTCCATTTGAAACTTGTGACAAATGTATTTAAGGTATAAAGTGGATAATCTTCCCCTCCTCTTTGTTATCATTATCCAAATATCTGGGAAGTGCAGGATTGATTCATTTCCACAATAATAATAAGTTCTTTATCATACTGTAAAGCCAAGTATAAATGCAATTCTTTGAATTTTTGATATAAATTCCTCATAAAACAGACTTTATTTAACAGTACCTTGTGACATGTCACAGTGCATTTTAATTTCTTTCAGTTTCTTCTTCAGCTTTTTATTTTGGCTAGTCAATCTTGCCAGGTCCGCTGCTTTCTCCACGTCCAAGTCAAGGTCACTAGGTTCATCATGATAATGAAATTCTGGCATATGGATCACTGCACCTGGCTCCATCGTTTCATCTTCTTCTAATTCATGTTCACTATCTCCGTCTGCTGTACTTATCACTATTTTTATCTTTGGTTCCTCTTCATCATGGGGCTTTCCTGTCAGTAGTTCCTCACTAGATTTCTCTATCGGTGTGACTGGAAGCTAAAGAAATAATGAACAGATATCTCGTCATCTCCAAAAAAAATCCTAAACCACATCAACCTGAATTACATTTTTAAAATTTTAGTCATGACTAATACATTTATAACCTACTTCAGTGAGTGTTGAACAGGATACAGAATAAACATCTGAAATGATATTGCTTTTCACATGTTTCATGATCTTTGTCATTTCTGCTCTGATGATACCAACTTGCATACAAGAGTTTTCAAAATTAACTGCTTTTTTCTCAGCCAAGGATTCCGCTACAGTGTGGTAGACATGATCCCTAACTGAGTCTCTGAAACACCTTCCACAACTGTGATTGAGTCCCCTTCACCTCTCCTTCTATCTCACCGACTTGATTTTCAATTTGGTTTGGGAACTCGACACCCAGTCCATTTCCAGCTCTCCACTCTATACGGCAACTGCATCACTCATGTGACACCATTTTAGGATGTAAATGCCCTGATAAGACCAGGAGGTGAGCTCGTTGCCCAATTAGTGGCACCGAGTGTAACCTAGAGGGGAGAGGGGTGGTTAGACCTGCCTACAGAGCAGCCTGCTCTGCCTTGCAGAAGAAATTGCATCACATCCTAGAGGCACCGGGATCCAGTGCTGCCCCTTGGGATTGTGATCTTCAAATGGCACACACACCCGTTCCCATCCCACTGACAATTGGAAATCCAGCCCACCAGTCTTCACATTCAATTCATCAACTTCCATAATTCAATCACTTCCAACATGATCCTGCTCTGACCATTTCTTTCTCTCTTTGCTTTCTGACAGAATTGTTTCCCGTGCAAACTACTGGCCTCCACTCTCCTGCAGTGCAGGAAATGCAACCTCCAGGTGCTCGTTCACCTGCTCCTATCCCACTATCCCGATCCTAAACCCTGCTTATAGGGCAGACAGCAATTTGATTCCTCCGGTGTACTCTCTGCAGAACTGGGCACTTCTGTTCTGGCCACAAGTCCGACTCTGAACTACTATCACCTGGGATTGTTAATATCACTCATTTTCCATTTTCCTTGTGTTATATTAATATGAATTCCTCCTGTTGTGTTATATAATCAGCAGAGCATTTTTGTTCAACTGTATTTTAATCATGATTCTAGTGAGATGTACACAGGGACAGAAGGTTGTTTAATAGGTTACCTTCTGCCCAAACTGATTTCACTTGAAATTTCTTTCCGCTTCCATATGAGCATGTCACGTCTTAGCCAAGAGGAATCTTTGTTGCATTCATGTATATTATTATTTACCTCATCTTTAGATTCCCATTGATAGTCCTTTGTCATGAACCCAAAGGTTTCTTGCAGTGTTATGTCGGAGTAGCTAATGGAGCTGTAAAATCTCAAATGGCTGATTTCCAGACCCTGTTGCCATATCTCCTCCCTCAACTTAGCAATGATATTATCCTTCCTTTTATTGTCACCTTCGATCTCTTTAAATCTGTTTATCTCTTCTTGCATTGTAAGGATTGTCTGTGCCTAAAACATGAGTGAATTAAACACAAGCAGGACATTTAAAAACATGCAGAGCTGATGTACTGATTGGAACTGAATTCCCTTTTCTTCAAAAATATATATTTTATTCTTAAAATGTGTAAGAGTACATTACACAACAGTTCAGATTTGTCATTTCATAAAGTGCAAAACAGTTCAATTTTTGTTAATTACAGTAGAAGGCACTCTGAGATGCCTCACTACACTTACAATGATAAGTATTTACAATGTACATTTTATGTCAAACATTCTTGTGTGCATGTAGCCCCAAGGGGTTTTACACAGGTTCCAGCCTCTCTGTATACTAAGGGATGAAATGCCTTGGAGTTTGGCATTTCCCCATTGCGCCTTTGCGACGGCTGCCCCAAGCTTTAGTGCGTCCCTCAGCACGTAGTCCTGGACCTTGGAACGTGCCAGTCTGCAACACTCAGTAACCAACAGCTCTTTGCACTCGAAGACCAGCAGGTTTTGGCCAGACCAAGGAGCACCTTTCACCAAAATTGAAATTTAATTTCCTGTTGCAGTATATGGAGAAGAATTATACCGCAGGGATTTGTGCCACAGCGGTTCTGTCACCAAATCACTTTCTAAAATGTAGGGTCAAGTGACAATTTTACACTCATTGCTAAGGTTTGTCAAAATAACAAATATTGGAGTAAGATACAGCACAATGCTGAAACTTGAGTACAATTACCCCAATAAGGAGCTAACACCTTCAGCAGCTACTGAGAGAATCGCAAGACCTGAAAAATGATTTATTTACAGAATATCCCAGAGTCAACAACAGCTTGAATTTGTATAGCACCTTTAACATTGGAAAACATTGCAAAATGCTTTACATTAGCATGATCAAATATTGACACTGAACCAATGAAGGAGCTACTAGGAGTCGGTTGACCAAAAGTTTGGTCAAAAGAAGTAGATTTATTCTAAGGTAATAAACAGAGAGAGGGAGATCTGGGGCCTGACGACATTGCTCCCCATTTGTGGAGATGCACATGGATCCAAAGGTGGAAGAATGCAAAATTCATAGAGTATTTTCAGGCTGGAGAAGGTTTACAGTGCTGCCATGAAGTGATTTGAACCAGAGAGTAAGAATTTTAAATTGTAGTTATTGGGAGAAGTAAGAGTCAATGTAGGCCAGCGAGCACCAGGAGTGATGAGTGAGTAGTTTAGAATATGGGCAGTATAATGAAGCAGCCGATGGCAAATGCTGAGCTGTTCAAATCCAAGAGGGGAACTTGAAACAACTGTCATAACCCATTTTTGCAATTTGTTTTGAGATGCAGGCTTTCAATTCAATAGTAATAAGACCACCGAGTCTCAAGAGGTTTTTTATAAAACTAAATTAAACATTTATTAATACAAGAAAGATTGTAAACACATACATACGTCTACAAAATTATTGCTATAATAATGACAAAAATCCCCTAATTAATCTGACTCTCAGTCAGACGCCCGGTAAGGCAACAGTAAAACTCATAGATTTAAACAGACACCTGGCAGAGCACACCTTGGACAGTCGCATTCAAAATGAGTTTCTTTCAGCTCTGGGTCAGCAGCTTGAGGCTTCTCACACTTGTTGGATCTTAAAAATGCCTCTGAATTAAACACAATGTCTTTTCTCCTTTATACATATCTTTCTCTTTGAATGTAAATTTTCCATAGTATCACTAGGCTTTTAACTTTACCTCTTCTAACAATAACATACTTTCATCCCACCAATTTTATTAGTAAGCTGAAAAAAATAAATACATTGCTTGGCGTCTTCTAGCTAGGTGCAATATTTCACCCATTCTTTTGAATGGTTTATTTAAAAATGCAAATTTCCCCCTTGACATAAATGGGTGAAATTTTACAGCAGTGGGATTTTACATTCCTGCCAAAGCCAATGGGGTTTAGAATGTCTCGCCGCATTTTACAGCCCTGTCCCCGCCGAAACAGGGCCATAAAATTCTGCCCTAGGTTTCTAAACTTCCCCATGTTTATCTAGTTACCATTTCAAACCTACTTCTTTCTATACACCAAAGCCTTTAAACCAGCTGTCTTTAATCCAATTAAGACACACACACACACATAGACACAGTCACCACTAAACTCTATTTTAAAAAATAATTTCCAATAACATTATAGACATTAATCTCTTCATGACAGGCAGCAGAGGTCTGGATGAGTTAAAATGAGGGAGCAGGGTATTTAGAAGGTCAGGCAGGAGAGCAATGAAATAGTTGAGGTGAAAAGGCATGGATGAGGGTTTTGGTAGCAGATAGGCTGATTCCCATGGTACAAACAGGGAACATTATGGAGGTGGAAGTACATGACAGAGAGGATATGGGTTCAGAAACTCAAGTTGGTCATATAGTATGCTGAAGTTGCTAACTGGCAGATTTGACTGTAGACAATGGCTGGGGAGAGATGGAATCAGAGGTGAGGGTGCAGAGTTTCTGGCAATGGCTGAAGAAGATGACTTCAGTCTTCCCAGTGTTTAACTGGACAAAATCATGGCTCATTTAGGATTGTACATCAGACAAACATGCTAATAATATAGGATCCATGGAGGAATTGAGGGACATGGTGGAGAGGGAGAGGCAGGCCTCATCAGTATACAGCTCCATCACGATCGCATCAATTTACAGGCTTTCCCAAGTCTAATGGCAAACAGAGAAGACAAAGCACATGCTCACATTTGTTTCTGTAGCTAGTTTTTCATGGAACAGGTCACCAGCCTGTTATTACCAGAGGCTAGAGCTTGAGGGGCACCACTCTATGTTAAGCATGGCTGATCAGGAGACTCTCCCACTCTTACTGCCTGCCATAGGCATAATGGCAGGATTTACAGGTTGATCATCAACCTGACTAGCCATATTACAAACACACTGACCACAGCCACCAAGTCCTAGAGTGGGACTTGAACCTAGAGCTTCTGGCTTAGAGGCAGGGATGCTACCCACTGCACCACAAGATTCCCCATGAGCTAGCATGCTGCCAACAACCATAGCTCAGCAGCTGATTTCAATTGTTAAATAAGTAATATCTTAAGTTACATACTGGTGAAAAGGCAAAAGCAGTGAACCTGTTCCAGATTTACAAGAACAATTTATTTTGTGTCAGTTCTCTATAAATGTTGCATTGGTGGACAAGGCATTTTCTATTAATATAGGTAAGCAGAAGCATTAGCTTCAGGTCTTGTTGTGAATTTCAGTTTCTCACCTGTGTTTTTATAGTGTTGCTGTCGCTGGCTTTTAACAGCTGTTGTGTTAATTCGGCTACTTCACCTTGGAGAGCTGCAATTATTTCACCCTTCTTTCTGGAATCAGCCTCAAACTCAGAGAGAATCTTAACTTTATCTTCCAATATCAAGACACACTTATCCTGTTTCCATTAAAAAAAAAAGCAGGTTATTTTGATAATAAGGCAGTTCAGCAGAGTTTCAGACAGCAAGTTGGAGTTTAATTTCATTCCACAGCAGGCTGTGTTTAACCTGAGCAGGCTCCTCACCCAGAAGACAGCCTGAGTAACAGGCTTGGACTCTGGGATTGCAGCCGCCCAGTATAAAACCTGCAAAGCAGTTAAATCGAGGATTGCCAGCCTCATTAAGATATTTAAATTGCAAACTCACCTCCTGGGAGTGCCTTGGACACCCATCCCTTCTCAGTAAAACTCAAGTCACAGCTGGTTTTCCAACATGCTGGGGGTTCTTCTCAATAGCCTTCTAACTGCACTCAATCCCATGTACTTGCCCACATTAAAATTCGACCCATTGGGTCTCTTTCTCCCTCTAATTATTTAACAGTTTCTTACTCTCTCACAGGGTTTAATATTTACCACCATCACTGAAAGACAATTAGATGCTTGCTGTTAGCTTCAAAATATCACCCAGGTGGGCTCTCCTCTTCAACCCCATTTTTATATCAGTGAAATTAAAACACCTCATGGGAATAGTTTGGAAATAGAATTTAACATTCAGTATATTGATCACACATTATAATATTAAAATAAAGTTTTGCTTGAAGGGTCAGCATGGTATAATTTGAATGGGGATAAGATGATACGAAGTTCTCAGCAATTCCTTGGCATGTCACTCACTTGTTCTATACCAATGTCAACTATCCCAGGATGGAAATGTAAACCACAAAGATTGCAAACACCAACACCAATTCTCCTCTCTTTCCCAACTCCAGATGACCCTGGATCTAATATAATAAACACCCTACAAATTTTGACAATTGCATAATGGTTGCTTTCTACCTTTTCATGTAGCATGGCAACATGCCAAGGGGCATTGTTACTGACAGCATTGCAATCTGGTTGACCAACTGGGCATTCATTTGAAGTGCTTGAGCTAGATGAAGATGGGACTTCAGTTGTACTTATGAAGGAGGGTGAATACACTGCAGAAGAAGAAACAAAATTTGAAGAATCAATGAGAATTGGTCAGTGTCCCTGGAAAATGATACATTGTCGAGTTCAGGTCATTTCAGATTTCCACACTTTTTCCAGTACAAGACCTACACAAGGCTCCAAATGGTGCTCACTCTTTCATTTTGAAGAAATGAGATGTCAAATTGTCTAAATCTTACTTTGTTACCTATGCCAAGATGGAACAAAACCTCTTTAACTTACAAATTTTTGAGCCTCCTGCCGCTGTAGTTAACATCATTTTGCATCATTAATTGTGAGATTCTTACATTATAGCTACTTCCAGTTTCAAAATCATTCAAATGCCTTGTTACAGGGATGATCTCAGGAAAAATGTCAAGACTTTAGGGAGGGTCCAGAGGAAGTTTACCAGGGTGTTACCAGGGATGAGGAGAGGTTAGAAAAGTTCAGACTGTTCTCCTAGGATTAGAGAAGGTTAAGAGGTGATCTAATAGAGGTTTCAAGGCACTGGGAGGTTTCAATAGAATATTTTGAGGAAAACTAATCCTTCTGGTGAGTAGGTCAAAAACCAGAGGTCATGGATTCAAAGTTGCCAAAGGGTTTAGGGGGGCTAATAAGGAGAAATGTTTTCATTCAGGGAATTCCTGAATCATGTAAATGACTCGTAACAGGGAGAGAGTAGACTTTTTATCCAGTAGTCTGGACTGATGTATTTTAAATCCAGTACCCAATCTGCTGAGCCAGAACATCACACAATCCCTTCTCCTCTCATACAAGGTTACAAAATCTCTCAGTATTACTCTCTGTCTAGCGACCTTCTGTCTCTTGAGATGATGGTTTGCATCTTGGTGATCAACTCTGTTAAACGTTGCTTGATGTGGCTCAGGAGCCCCCACTCTGGTATGGCAGTCCCTGCAGATGAAGACAGTGGACTGGGAAGGTGCTGCTAAGGGGCACATTAAATACACACATTGTATCAACATTCAACAGTACCATTTAACAGAAAAATCTTTGCGGACTTACCATTTCTGCGTCCGTCATTAATTATAGATGCCTTGCTTGAGCTGTGATTCTAAGTATTAAAAAGCAAAAATAGAATTTTCTTACTGTGATCAATCAATCTTCTTCCAGTACCCAAGAAAGCTGGACTAGGCTGCATACACATATTTACAACAAATGTTAAAGTTATGTTTATTAACCAACCATTTGACTCGAATGCCTGATAGGGACAATAACAACAATATTTCATCAACAATTCATGAAATTTGGTTCCATACAATGAACGGTCACCAGTTAAACCTCGGTGTAACGGAATGAAGCCAGTGCAGCGGATGATTGACAGGAGTCAGGTATTTGATTTTGGAGCCAAGGACACAATCAGAAAGGAAACTCAGGCGCGGCTTTGTTGACCAGCAACCCTGGGGGGGAGGGGGAGGTCATGAATGAGAGTCTGTGTGCCCAAAGGGTATGGCCTGGCTTCCTGCAAGTTTCTAATGAAAGGCCCCTCTCTGCCAGTGCTTGTGAGCAAACAGCCACAAAGCACAAACGCAAGGAGGCAAGAACACCTCCAGGCAGCTAAATCCCTCCTCTGAACCCAGCCGTCACCTCCTAGAACCACAGCTCCTACTCTGAGGTGCTGGGCCAGCCTTGGACACATAGTGCCCACTGTCACCTTTCAGGCCTTTGGTGACAATTTCAATGGACTGATTTACAGGCACTAATGGCATTCTGTTTTAGTCAACATAGTTCCTTTTGATTTTGTTGGGACTTTGTGGCTTCCTTTTGGCATCTTTTAGTTTGATTGCATCATATGTTTCTTCATTATTAGCAAGTGGTGTGTCTGTGATGTATTTAAGATGGCACTGCTTGCTGGTTCCTGTTTAGTGACAATGGAGCAACTCAGTGCCAACCCTACAGATCCATCAGGTCCACTGAAAAGGGGGGGACCAGAATCTTGAAACACCGGGCACCACCCACTCCTGCTACCAGCACCAGTGCAAAGGTTTTTGCTAGTCTATTTGAAGTAGGAACATACGAATTAGGAACTGGAAAAGGCCATTCAGCCCCTTGAGCCTGTCCCGCCATTCAATAAGATCATGGCTGATCGGACAGTGGCCTTAACTTTCCTGCCTGTCTCCCATAACCCTTGCCTCCCTGTCAATCAAAACTCTGTCTAACTCAGCCTTGAATATATTCAATGACCCGGCCTGGGGAAGAATATTTCAAAGCCTTAACACCCTCTGAGAGAAGAAATTCCTTCTCATCGCCGTTTTAAGTGGAGATCCCTTATTCTGAAACTGTGCCGCCCCCCCCCCTCATTCTAGATTTCCCCACAAGGGGAAACATCCTCCCAGCATCCACTCTGTCAAGTCCCTGCCCCCCCCCGAACCAAATCTTATGTTTTAAAAAGGTCACCTGTCACTCTTCTAAACTCCAATGAGCACAGACCGATCAATCACATCGTATGGATGAGAAAGAGCATACAATGGTGGTGGAAAGCATGTGCCCCTTTCAACATCTATGATTTTGGGAATCTCCTCATCAAAGGAGCTGAAGACCTGTAATTTACCGAGCTGTCCTATCACAGGGATATGATCCTGAGATGACTTATTCGCTGAATTTCCAACCAACTGTATTGAGTGCAAACATTACATCCAACTATGATGCTGCATTCTTAAACCATGATTATCCTGAATTAATATTGGCTCATGGAGCAGAGACCAAATGTTACATTCATCTAGGGAGCTGAGAAGGAGATGAATCCCCTCTCTTACAATGGGCTTGTTTCTGAGACCTTCATAAGGATTCCCTTTGGGAGAGGAGAAACTGGGTGAGCAAACAGATTTCTGCTAAAAGCCTTGGAGAGATTTTACAAATAATGCCACTGGCCTAATCGTGTCATACGATTAGTCTCTGAGAATGAAACTATTCTGCTGCCTTACATCTGGAACCCATTTCCTGGAAGCTATTCTGACAATAATAAGACCATAAGACAAAGGAGCAGAAGTAGGCCATTCGGCCCATCAAGTCTGCTCCCCCATTCAATGAGATCATGGCTGATCTGATAATCCTCAACTCCACTTTCCTGCCTTTTCCCCATAACCCTTGATTCTCTTACTGATTAAAAATCTGTCTACCTCAGCCTTGAATATATTTAATGACCCAGCTTCTACAGCCCTCTGCGGTAAAGAATTCCACAGGTTAACTACCCTCTGAGAGAAGATATTCCTCCTCATCTCTGTTTTAAATGGGCGACCCCTTACTCAGATTACGCCCTCTGGTCCTAGACTCTCCCACAAGGGGAAACAACCTCTCAGCATCTACCCTGTCAAGCCCTGTAGGAGCCTATTTAAGGTGGCATTTCCTTGAAGCCTGTTTAAGATAGTGTTCTACCTCACTTTACACAGTGGAGAGGGATTACTGTAATGGTTTACACAAATATTTGATTTCAAACAAGTTAGCAATCACAGGAAACAAGTTGTTCAAGCCTTGTAGCTCTATTATAGTAACATTAATGTAATAGTTTGTTTAAATATACACTTGTTGACAAGCATATTTCCAAGTTAACAAACTGGCCCATTCCAAGTTATACATTACTGTAAGACAGGATGCCATTGTATGATGATCTGAACACAGGTGCAAGGGGAAGAGAGGTGCATTTGCACATAGGACCCCAGAAATAGTCCCACCAAAGACCTTCTAATGCACAAAACAGTTTCTTTTTTTTTTACTAAGGCTATGTTTTCTGCTCTTTGGGTTGCATTTACTGTAATATCAGAGAAAACAGTTTTGTTTTATACCAACACTAAACTTACAGAATGCAGCAGGTAAATCCAGAGTTAGTCTAGGCCTTCACACCCAATTAAAATGCACAACTTTAGTGTAGGTGTTATACTGAAACTGCTTTGCACCAGCTGCCATCCCATATTATAAAATGCAACCAAAATGTTCACCTTCCACTCTGCACAGCAAAAACTAAGAACAAAAGAACTCGAAACTTCCAGATTTCTGTGTAATGTTAATCAGTTGCACACTGAACAACTCGGAGTATTCTATTGCATGCAGGTTTTTGCATAGAAAATCAGATTACATAGAATTTACAGCACAGAAAGAGGCCATTCAGCCCAACTGAGACAGACGTCTCCTTCTATCCCTCTTCACCTCACCCCATTGGCGTCACCTTCTCTTCCTTTTTGCCCTCTGCTTGTGGAGCTGGCCCTTAAATGAATCTCTGCTTCTCATTTCACCCACTCCCTGTAGTAGTGAGTTCCACACTCTCACCCCTCTGGGTCCCCTGTATTAGATTTATTAGGGACTATCTCTAATCTGCCTCCTCTGATTTTAGGCGCTGGTGTAAGTGGGAAATGTCCACTTTAGAAAGGAATTGAAACAGTGCGAGGGATCAGAAATTGAGGGATTGTTCTATGTTCAAGCCTGAAGTCTGCCCCCAATCAGTCACCTCCTCCTGTTGCCCTTTGAAAGTTGTAACTCTTTCGAGTACAATCGCAGTTCTTGGTTTCCTGGAGTGGGACATGAACCCACAACCCTCTGATTCAAAGGCGAGGGTGCTGTGGACTGAGCCACAGCTGAATTGAAGCTGTTTCCCCCAGTGAAACAAACACGGATACAATGAGTCCCCTGTTCATTCCGCATGCGTTTGGTTGGAAACTTTGCCCCAACCGCACTTAATACTTCTCAGACCACCGTGTAATTTCATAAGTAACCCTGTGATTTCCCCCACAGGCTGTTCTGTTAAGATATACACCTTAGACCTTGAGGGAGTTATTGCAGCCATGGATTGAGTTCCCCTGCAGGGCAGGCAACTCCTTACGACCCAGCTGCCAATTGCTGACACTGCCACTCTCCTGTCTGACCATTGCAGACACATTCCACTCTGGGTTTGTGACGCGCTAAAACGGCAACCGAATGGTCTCAGCTTCGGAAATCAACAGTTAACAGTGGGGGTGGTGGTGGTGGTGTTTGGGGGGAGTGGGGGGTGGGGTGGGGGGAGGAAATTGCTAACAGTGTGGGGAGAGAATGGACCAGTACAGCCCCCCAGTCTTTTGTCCCATCCCTGTGCTGTAGCTCGTTATCTTTGGCAGCGTTATAGATTCTAGATAATGCGACAGAAATCTTGATGTTCAAGATGTGTCTCTGCCTGAGGATCATCCTCCTGGCTTTGTTGATCCGAAAGATGAAGAATGTCTCCAGTGAATTCTCAGTGCAAGGTGAGGCGCAGCGTGATCAAGTAACCATTCGTGTGGAAATCCATTCAGCATTCATTCATTCATGCATTCCTGATCAGACCAGTAATGCTGTCAGATATTCCTATTGTCCCCTGGTGGGGCTCTTGTTCAGTTGCATTTTTTTTGTGTGTGTGTGTGTAATGTATGAGGCAGAGTTTTGTTCATTTCTAACCATCGCTATCCTGCAAGAGTCATTTCACCTGGCGTTTATAGTCAGAATGTCCCTCTGTCAGCCGGAATGTTATATTAAAGACAATTTGTCCCCAGGTCTGAAAAGGGAACAGTTATAAGAACAATTTCAGATCATTGGCAAAACAAAAAAAAAAACAGGGAATTTTGTTTATGGAGTAAACTGTTATGACCTGGAAAGGCTTTGTCTGAAAGGATGGTGGAAGCAGATTCAATAATCACTTGTGAAAGTAAGTTGGATGTATAGTTAGAAAGGAATATGTACTTGACAGGGTAGATGTTAAGGAGGATGTTTGCCCGGCTGGAGAGTCTAGAACACGGGGTCACTGTCTCAGAATAAGGGGTTATAAGACTGAGAAGAGGAGGGTTTTTTTCCTCTCGATTTTGAATCTTTGCAATTTTTTTTAACCCCAGAGGGTTGTAGATGCTCAGTCATTATTCAAGAGAGAAATTGATAGTGTTAGGAACCAGAGGGGGATTAATTTAAACAGCCTTCATTTCTCGTCTCACTACCCACCCGGAAAGAGAAAGGTGTTTTTGATTTTTGATTCCCCCTGTTATAATTGGTGGCGTGTTTTCCCCAACCCTTCAGTTTTGGAGTGATCCAATCCTCTATTAATAACCCCACAGCAAACTCGAGATGAGGTCAAATGAGAGGGTTGGTTTATTTTGCACACACACAACCCTTTTTGCACTCATACAATAAAAGAGGGACAAGGGAAAGGAAGGGGCATAGGGCAAGACCATGATAAAAACAGGAGTTATGGTTTCACGTGAGCCCAGAGTCCAGAATCAAAAGTCCAGGGATGTATTCCTTCAGAGGGTAGCAGGCTGAAACTGGTGCAGGGTGATCCAACTTTCTAGAAGCAAGGACTTCCACAATGGGCAAAGGCTCCTGGAGATGAATTAGTCTTGAAGGCACAGATACAGAAGTTCCAATGTTCCAGTAGTTGAGGGTCAGATACCTCACCTGGACAGAGCTCTTTCTGCTGCTTGTTAGATAATAAAATGATAGACTGCCTGGGTTCAGTTAACTCCACACGGCAATACTACAGGTTCTAGCAGCTTGGGGAAGGTCATGTGACATAACTCCCCCTTCTTCTCCTGGGTCTTGGTCAAAGGATGTATTTTCCCAGGTCTGGAATGTTTAATAGAGGAGTCAGAGACCCCTCTGTCCTTTGCAGACATACTATCACCATTGGCTAAAGCTGTATCTTATAAATGTAAAGGGGATCGGTGAATTTCTTTGGAATTAGATTGCTGGCAGTCACAGAGGGCATGAGCACATCTTTAAAGATAACAAGGTCCCTGCTGGTTTCCAAAAGTTAGAAAGTCCTCTGGTATGAGTCACGGCTAGTCAGGGTAAAGCCTTGTCCATTTTTGAAATAAAAATAATTTTTTAAAGTAGCCAGGTTGACATATATATATTTATATATATATAAATATAATATATATATATATATAAATATATATATTCCTTTCTGCCTTCTGGCCGGGACAATAGATTTTTGGACAGGAAAGTGGATCAAGGGACATGGGATAATGTAGGGAGGCGGAGTTTAGGTAGAAGATCTGCCATGATCTTATTAAATGAGGGAGCAGGTTCGAAGGGCTGAATGGTTTACTCCTGTACCTATTTTCTGATGCTCTTACGAAACACTTACAGTGGTATCAGGAAGGAGTGGGTAGTGGATACATTTGATTAGCTCTTTCAATGATCTGGCACAGACAGGATGGGCCAAATGGCTCCTTTGCTGTAAGATCCGATGATTCTGTAATATGGACAGTAGCCCCATCAGTTCTGCCAGAAAGTTTTTTTGTTTATAAGACTACTGCTGAAAAGTGAAAATTGCATTGCAAAGATAGCAGCAAATACAAAGAAATCTTTCTGCCTGTCATCCAACAACAGCTTTTCATCTGGAGCCAGTTGCCTTCAACATGAATAAGTCCACCTGAAAGTTCTCTGTGTTGGGGTAATATGAGTAATTACTTTTCATCATCGATAAAAGGAAGCCTTAAGTCTAATAAATGAGGATGGTGCAATGCAAAATGTACATCAAACCAGAAAGGAGCACATTTCTCAAGTCCACACCACACCAGTTATCGACTGGCTGAAGTATCACATTCATAAGAAATAAACAAAATGACGCCAATTTCCTGAAATTGCTGATTGGGCAGGAAATACTCAAGCATCAAGGACCGACTGCATTTATTCATTTAGGGATTAGGAGAGACCTTTGTTTTCATAATAACATTTGACAAAGCTGTTTTTTTTAAAGTTTTTGAACATTGCCTGGTGTAGTTAGGGTAATATAGAAACAAAATGCAGGACAGGAATCATTATCCCCACCACCATGGCCCTCAGAAAAAGGGAAATGGTGGGAAATTCCTGCAAGCCTTAAACCTCTGTTCGCATGCAAAGACAAAATCAAACCACAACTTGTTTGCTTTGGCAGATCCATTTCAAAATGAATGCAATTACAGGGAAATCCATTGTCATGAGAAAGCAATTTGCCGGCTGGATTTAGTGACACAATTATTTTACTGTCAGTGCCTGCCGGGATATACTGGGGATGGAGTTAACAACTGCCAAGGTAAGATCACACTACTGTCAATCAATCTAGTATTTAAAAAGAATTGAGTGTTGCCAGTGTAGCTTTTCAGTGGGTTAATTGGCCTGTACAAAAAGAGATAAACAATAATTAAATCACAAATCAAGGCTGGTTTTATGTGTAACATGGAGGCAGTTCCTCAACAGACATTTCACAATATATAACAAATTCACCAACAAGAATATCATTGCAATCAGCAAATTTCCTTATTGCTCACATTCCCCTCTTCTCAGTCAATTCCTAGATTTCTGAAAGCTGTATATTGTATAGTTAGCCCTGACTGCAAATTGTACAGGTAGGGCCTGACTGTATATTATATAGGTTGGTTTAACATTTTTTGAACTTTAAAGGAGAACCACCTTTTTGCAAAAATATACTTTATTCATAAAATATCTAAAAGGACATTACAAACCATTTCAAAATGGTCATTGCAGACAGTGCAATGAAATTGGAGTTATCTACATAGATTATGTTGCACCCTGAGGTGCTTCAATACAATTGTGATACAGCTAGTTTTCACTGCATACATTCAATGTGAGCCGTACAGCCTGAGTTGTCTGTATAATTCCCAGCCCCTTGGTGCACTGTAGCAGAAAGGTCTTAGACAGTGACCTTTCCCCATTGGGCCTTTGCGGTGGCTGCCCCAAGCTTTAGTGCGTCCCTCAGCACGTAGTCCTGGACCTTGGAATGTGCCAGTCTGCAACACTCGGTTGGGGACAACTCTTTGCACTGGAAGACCAACAAGTTTCAGGCAGACCAAAGAGCGTCTTTCACTGAGTTGATGATCCTCCAGCTGCAGTTGATGTTTGTCTCGGTGTGTGTCCCTGGGAACAGCCCGTAGAGCACAGAGTCCTGTGTCACAGAACTGCTCAGGATGAACCTCGACAGAAACCACTGCATCTCTTTCCAGACCTTCTTTACAAAGGCACAATCCACAAGGAGGTGAACAACGGTCTCTTCCCCACCACAGCCACCTCGAGGGCAACGTGCAGAGGGGGTGAGACTCCTGGCGTGTTGGAAGGATCTGACGGGGAGGGCCTTTCTCACCACCAGCCAAGCCACGTCTTGGTGCTTGTTGGAAAGTTCTGGCGATGAGGCATTCTGCCAAATGACTTTGACAGTCTGCTCGGGGAACCATCCGACAGGATCCAACCTCTCCTTTTCCCTCAGGGCCTCTAAGACATTACATGCCGACCACTGCCTGATGGACTTGTGATCAAAGGTGTTTTTCTGCATAAACTTTCCCAAGTGGGATAGATGGTACGGCACGGTCCAACTACTTGGAGCGTTCCGCGGCAGCGTGGCCAGACCCATCCTTCGCAACACTGGGGACAGGTAGAACCTCATCATGCAGTGACACTTGGTGTTTGTGTACCAACAGCTTGATGCAGCCGGGCAATCAGGATGAGGGCAATGTTGGGTACTTTTTTCCCCCCTTATCTAGAGGTTTGTACATTGTGTCCCTGTGAACACAGTCCACTGTATATTGTGTAGGTAGCCCTGAGAGTCCAATGTCCATGTAATAATATGATAACACTGCAGAATATTACAATATGCCACCTTGGACACACTAACAAGTTACAAATTAGTGAGAGGAAGTGAGAAACATTGAGTAATGATTGATTGAGTTTATATATTCTTGATATAAAATGAAAAAATGCAGCATAAAAAACTTTTGCTGTCTTCTAGAGAACCTGAGAGGTGCTGCAGATTGGTGGGGGGGAAGGACATTGTCTGACTTGGTGACTAAACCATATTGAGGCCTGAAATGAAGAAACTTATTTTTCTGACTCTCTGCTAGCGAAGGAGTTATTTAAGTGACTCTGGGCAGGAAACCCCAATAGTCCTGGGACTGAACAGGAAAAGCATTGGTCTTATCTAGCACTGGTCCAGGGGGACTGAGGGCTTTATCCTTTGATCCAATCTCATTGTGTTTATCAGTTACATTTCATGGCATTTATCTCAGGCCTGAGAGTCTAAATTTTATATTACTGGTATGAACAGTAGGATGTCAATCAACAAAGGTATCAACAACCCTATTCCTCCTGACTGTTGTACAGTGCGTCCTGAAGATAAAAATATATCTTCCAGTTTCTTGCCTGTCCTTGACAACCTAACCCCTTAAGCTTAAACAGTTCCATCAGCAATAAGTTAGTCAAATTTTCAAGTTTGAGAGAAAGTTTTGTCCTAAACATTACCTGATGGTCTGAAGCAGATGGGGTAGCTTTCGCTTCTCCTGGATTAACTTGGTAATATTTACTTCACTTTAACCTTTTTTTCTGGATTTGGTGTTTATGAAGGTGAGGCACAGCGGGACAATGCTTTATACTTCAAATACCTTGCCTCAGTATCAGGCACTCTCCGATCTGCAATTGTATTGTTGGCTGAAAGAAAGCCCTGCATTTACACAGCGCCTTTCATGCTCTCAGAACTTCCTAATGTGCTTCACAGCCACTGGTGTATTTTTGACGTGCAGCCACTGTTGTTAATGTAGATGCAGAATGAAGCACCTTTCACACTGCTCTAACAATGCACTTTGCTCCCATCCTCAGTAAAGCTACTGCACTTGAATGTTTTTCCAATTTATGCATTGGTTATTCTGTGGCCTCTTTTAACAAGAGTGCTAAATTAGTGTCTGGTAGTGTAGAAGTAAAAGGAGTTTTAAGCTCTATCCAATAGCTTGAAAGCTGAATTAACACCGTACAGATGTTTCCCACCTGGAATGTTGGCTAGCAGGCGGGTCCCATCAGTCTAAGCTGAGGCAAGCGTCCAGTAAATATCATTCTTGTTAACATTAGTACAGGAATGTCAGTGAGTTCACATCTGACAGCTTGCTTTATTTTCTTTCCCCATCCAGAACCTGACGGGATCGTTACAGTTTCTGACCGGGGGATTTGTACTGGAACAGAAGTTCAAACTTGCCTGATAACTAAAACGGTCGGAGGAAATGTTACGCTCAGTGTTTCTGTCTCGGGTTCTAATCTTAAACAGATTGCATGGTTTAAATTTTATGCTTCTCAAGGACCAATTTTTCACAGGTATACAGGCTGCAAAGGAGCAGGTGAATAAAACACATTTATACTGACAGATGAATAACTCGCACTTACCTCCATGTCAGGTATAGTCAGTACATACTGGGACTGTGAATACACCATTTGTGATGCTCACAAACTTGTGTGTGTGATTTTAATGTACTTCTGGATAATTTAAAATTCTAATTCTAAAAATTTATCTCAGAGTATTTGTGTGTACTCCATCTACTCACTATTGCTTGTATTTATACATATTGTGTTCATGTATTCCTACATTAAAAGGTACTTGATGCTGTTTTGCATCTCTTCATAAATCAGATTGATTTCCTGTTGTTTCACATCCCTTCAGATTAGCACTTTCCACTTCTCTCCCAGCACAGGTCTCTACACCTTGCTGCCCACTCCCCCCTCCTCTTGTTTTTCATTCTCCCACCTCACCTGGGCCCCTTGACAAAACATCTCCCAGAACATGTGCCCCTTGGTTTAGTTGGGGGTCCCCTAATTCTTTCCCTGCTCTTAGACACTCTGCACAATCTCAGCATTTTAGTACGAGTCACAATGAACCTTTGCTGTGTTGAGCTAAGGTTCACTCACTGCTGTGAGAGCAGCCTCATTGATCCTGTCACCTGATGTCCCCGCACGGGCGCCTTGTTTCAGGATCAGTTGGTTAGTGAACATGATGGAAATTTGTTGCTGACTTTAGCCCATCACAAAGTCCAAGGGAAGCAGATTTGGAAATGCTGCAGCTGAGGGCGGCTGACACAGCACAGAGCAGGAAATGAATCCAAAGCTTGTGTTCTCTAACTTCAAACCAACTGGTGCATTTCCTAACTGAGCCATCATGAGGTGTATAATCTTTCTAAGAGTTATCCCTGTTTAATTTATTTTCTTTAAAAACAGTATGAGCAATTTTATTTATTTTTTTTATCCTCACTTTGTCGCGATCTGACCTATTGATCTTGGCTGGAGACTTCAGAATAGCCTTAAACTGAGTTTGGAAAACTAACATTGTTCACTTTAACCTGAGCTCCCAGGATTTCCCTTTGCTCATTAACTTGTAACTATTTTGTAACTAAACACAAAACTGACCTTTTCAATCAAATACTCTCCTGGACTTTATTCCACGTGTTTTTTTCTATTGTTTTAATATTATTTAAACCTGAGCCTGCCTGATAAGCAACATATATTTCCACCCAACAAAGTGTTTAATAAGGTTGAGACGAGGGAGCTTGGGAATAATAAAGGATTGTTCTCTTCATCTGTGGTTCCATGCCTGAGGCTGCAGTAATACACCATTTCTATGTTGATGCAGAGTGACCTCGCATCTACATCAATGCAAAATGTGGCAGTAAAGCTGAGAAATCAGATGTCAGTCTGTAGTAAGAAAGATTGCAAAGTATAGCCAGCAGGACCGATGACACTGCAGCCTGTGCATCACACTTTACCCAACAGCTGAGAGCTCTCTGCTCCTCTTGAGGCCAAGCAGGTCATCTTATAGTAATAAAAACAAAAAGTGCTGGAAAAAGTCAGTAATCCTGGCAGCATTTGTGGAGAGAGAAACAGAGTTACTGTTTTGTGTCCAGTATGGCTCTTCTGAAGAGCTGCCAGACACACTGAGTTTTCCCAGCTCTTTCTGTTTTTATGTCAGATCTTCAGCATTCGCAGTATTTTGCTTTTATTTCATCTCACGTTACCTGGGGTCTAGAAAAGTGGACGCATAATCAGACATGGACTGGCACCCTGAAAGTACTCAGGAATCGCATTGTGTCAAAAAGCAGCAAACAATGAGACTATAGACTACGCTTAATATGAAGAGTTTTGCCTAGTGAAGATTATGGGTGTTTACAAGGATTAAACACTTCAGAAGTAATGTATGTTTGATTTTGTTTTGGCCGACAAGGACTTGGCCATAATGATGCAAGTAATAATCCCAACTGTGAAATAAAGAATTAGATAATCTGCTTTTTTTGGGGGTTGCTGATTGAGGAATGAACAGAGAATCCCCCAGCCCTTTTTTGAAATAGTGGCTTTGAACTTATATGTTGCGCTGAGAGGGCAGACGGAATCTCAGTTTAATGTCTCACCTGAAAGTGCCAGGAAACATAGATATAAAATTAAATGTGCGTTAGAGCACAGAGGAGAAGAAACCTCTTAAAAAAAAATGTACTGATCTGAGGAGAATGCGCTGCTGGAGTTAGTGATTGAAGGACAGATCGTATCAGCATTTAAGAACAGGTTAGATAGGAGGTTGAAGGAAAGGGGCTGAAGAGATGTGGAACAGGGCAAGCTCATGAAACCAGGGCGACTTGCTTTTGTGAAGGATAATTAGCAACATGGACTGGCTGGCCCAGGCAGCCTGTTTCTGAGTTATGATTTTGAGGTTAACCAATGTAATTCATTTTTCCATGCAGCTACAGGAGAAGGCTGACACCTCCTGCACATTTGCTTCCCAGGATTCTGTTGAAGAACCAGAATCTGGAACTCGAGCTGATCAACATCAGCGAAGATGATTTCTACCCAAACAGGTTTTGGGCTGAGTTGGAAACGGATATTATTAAAGGTGTGGAACAGGAGATAGAACCATACGATGATGTTTCTTTTGAATTGCTAAATCCCTCACGAATGCGCTATTACTTCATTCTGGACTCTCCTCCGATTGGTAAGAAGAGTTCTTTCTGTTTCCAGGATGAGCAAACTTAGAAAACCCAATAAGAATCTTACAAAACATCTTAGCAACCAGAGAAGACATAACGGGAAACCATGAGTACACGTTTTTGGCTGGGGCAGAATAACACAAGTGTTTGATTAACTTTCAATAAACTTTAAAATACATTTAAAATTAGCTTTGTGACATTTTTAAAAATGAATACAATGAAATGTGACAATTTGTTTCGGATTGCAAAGAACTGTCGGTCTGAACAAAATGAAAAGTAAGCACTGTTGCCGACTACACCTTTCCTTTGTTTTTCTAATCCTCTGAATTTAAAAAATAAGGACTTAAAAATAGTATTCCAGCGAAACGTTATCAGAGAAATTTACTCAAATACATACTGCAGCTTGTTTTGAAATCATTTGGGAAAGAAACAATCTGATTATTTACTGCTTGAGCCCATGATTCCAAAACATTTTGGACCACTCAATTGTCTTACCTTTTTATGTTTTAAATTATTGGGTTTGTTTTCTTGACTGGTTGATTAAAATTGGTTGTTTTTAATAAGCCCTTGTTAGTTTTTAAGCGGCATCTCTCCAGCTGCTTACCATGTTTTTGATGTGCACAGTCCCTAATATTTTGCTTTGATTGCTGGTTGATTTATCTTAGCCAATCAACAGTCACTCCAAAAATTGTGACAACACAAAGTAGCACAGTGAGCGTGTGCTAAATGCAAGGCTTCTAATATGTTCTAGAAATGCATTGCAGCATTTTAATATTTCTTGCTATCTTTCCGCTCTCTAGCTTGTATTAGACATTGCTATTACTTTTGTAATAATTGGGAATAAAATATTATTCAATGTCAAAAATGGAATGGCCAAATAATCACAATTGGTTAATAAGATTAATCAAAAAGTCCTACTAAAATTTAAGAGGTCACATGATCACCATTATCCATACGAATATATGGTCATGTTAACACAGCATGAACCAGAACTTGTGTGGAAACATTTACTTACGTGTTAAAATAGGAGAGTGAGGAAATCAAATCGATATGAATGGGTACAGTGAGTTGCAATATTCCCTGTCAACTGGTGTGGAATTTCATGGTGCCATTTAAAGGCTGACATGGGAACACCACCGCCTGGAAGTTCCCCTCCAGGCCACTCACCACCCTGACTTGGAAATATTTCGGCCGTTCCTTCACTGTCGCTGGGTCAAAATCCTGGAACTCCCTCCCTAACAGCACTGTGGGTGTACCTACACCACATGGACTGCAGCGGTTCAAGAAGGCGGCTCACCACCACCTTCTAAAAGGCAATTAAGGATGGGCAATAAATGTTGGTCTAGCCAGTGAAGCCCACACCCCCTTGAATGAATAAAAGAAGTTTCTTGTTTCAGGCTTGCTCTAACTATCAGCTGTAAAGCATAAAACAAGGGAAAATTGAAAGAGAATAACTGTGCAGATGTAGCTAACATTTAGGATTATTGGTAAATTCAGTAAATATATTATTCCTTAAATGGTACTTTGTTAGAATAGGAAAGGAGAGTGTCGCTTAATATATTGTGGCTAAAATGATGATAAGGATAAAACTGAGATTAAATATAGAGGTGTTGTAGCAAGATAAGACTGGCAAGAATGATTTTTTGTGTGGTGGGAAAATGCAAAATCCTGGAGAATGCTGTTTTCATATCAATGTGTCTAGTTAGATAAATGGATAATGTAAAATTATGGCAGAATGCATGTATTGTTTGGCATTAATGTGGTCTTGCTTCTTATCTTTTATAGATATTGGAGAATATTTAATAGGAGATATTATACAGATCCATTTAGCACACTATGTTGCTATTTCAAAGAGAGCATTTGTTAGATGGTTCAAAGAGCCTTTGAAACTGTCACAGTTTGGGGAAAATATAACTGTTTTAGGTGAAGGAACAGAGGGCATCTTAATCAATGGATTAAGGTAACACTGAGTACAAGATCTTAAAAGGTTTGTGAATGTGTGTGAATCTGTTACATTTCTTTTATTTAATTCTTCAGTGTAAAATTCAATATGAACTTCAACTCACTGTAAATTCTTCCCTTATTTAACGAAGTTGGGGATTTGATGGAACTGTATGTACAATAGATTTTTAGGAAATTTGGGAAAAATGTCAATTGTGTCTATAATTTTTACCGATAACAATGGTCACTCACTGGGCACGCAGCAGCCGACAATATTAAAGGATTGATATGTGTACACTTGCATTGGACTCTTACCAGACCTTTAGTCTGTCAAAATGCAAACTTTGTTACAATGGAAGAAGGAAAGACGTGAACTTCTATTGCATTTTTAAAGACCACCAGATGTCTCAAAGCACTTTACAGCTAACAAAGTATTTTTGAAGTGTAGAAACTGTTGTAATCCAGGAAATACAACAGCCAATTTCACACAGCCAGCTCCCATAAACAGCAATAATCAGTTCATCTAGTTTTATGATGTTGATTGGGGGATAAATTATTGGCCAGGACACCAGGTATAGCTCCCCTGCTCTTCGTCAACATAGAGCCATGGAATCTTTTACACCCACCTGAGAAAGCAGATGGGGCCTTAAACTAATGTTTTATCTAAAAGACGGCACCACTGACAGTGCAGCACTCCCTGAGCACTGCACTAGGGTATCAGCCTTGATTTTTGTGCTCAAAGCCTGGAGTAGGACTTGAACCCAGAACATTTCGACTCAAAGGCGAGAAACAAGAAGGATATCTGAGCCTGCACTTCCCGGCATGCTGGAGTTGGCGGAAATGGCGGAGGATGATCCTTTGAATGCGGAGGCTGGTGGGGTGATAAGTGAGGACAAGGGGGACCCTATCATGTTTCTGGGAGGGAGGAGACGGCGTGAGGGTGGATGCGCGGGAGATGGGTCGGACACGGTTGAGGGCCCTGTCAACCACTGTGGGTGGAAAACCTCGGTTAAGGAAGAAGGAGGACATGTCAGAGGAACTGTTTTTGAAAGTGGCATCATCAGAACAGATGCGACGGAGGCGAAGGAACTGAGAGAATGGGATGGAGTCTTTACAGGAAGCGGGGTGTGAGGAGCTGTAGTCGAGGTAACTGTGGGAGCCAGTAGGCTTGTAATGGATATTGGTGGACAGTCTATCACCAGAAATTGAGACCGAAGGTCAAGGAAGGGAAGGGAAGTGTCAGAGATGGACCATGTGAAAATGATGGAGGGGTGGAAATTGGAAGCAAAATTAATAAATTTTTCCAGGTCCAGACAAGAGTATGAAGCAGCACCGAAGCAGTCATCGATGTACCGGAGAAAGAGTTGTGGGAGGGGGCCTGAGCAGGACTGGAACAAGGAATGTTCCACATACCCCATAAAGAGACAGGCATAACTGGGGCCCATGCGGGTACCCATAGCCACACCTTTTATTTGGAGGAAGTGAGACGAGTTTAAGGAGGAATTGTTCAGTGTGAGAACAAGTTCAGCCAGACGGAGGAGAGTAGTGGTGAATGGGGATTGTTCGGGCCTCTGTTCGAGGAAGAAGCGGAGAGCCCTCAGACCATCCCGATGGGGGATGGAGGTGTAGAGGGATTGGACATCCATGGTGAAGAGGAAGCGGTTGGGGCCAGGGAACTGGAAATTGTTGATATGATGTAGGGTGTCAGAGGAATCGCGGATGTAGGTGGGAAGAGACTGGACAAGGGGAGAGAGAATGGAGTCAAGATAGCAAGAAATGAGTTCCGTGGGGCAGAAACAGGCTGACACGATCGGTCTGCCGGGACAGTCCTGTTTGTGGATTTTGGGTAGGAGGTAGAAGCGGGCTGTCCGAGGTTGGGAGACTATGAGGTTGGAAGCTGTGGAGGGAAGATCTCCAGAGGAGATGAGGTCAGTGACAGTGACCAATATTCATTACAAGCCCACTGACTCCCACAGCTACCTTGACTACAGCTCCTCACACCCCGCTTCCTGTAAGGACTCCATTCCATTCTCTCAGTTCCTTTGCCTCCGTCGCATCTGTTCTGATGATGCCACTTTCAAAAACAGTTCCTCTGACATGTCTTCCTTCTTCCTTAACCGAGGTTTTCCATCCACGGTGGTTGACAGGGCCCTCAACCGTGTCCGGCCCATCTCCCGCGCATCCGCCCTCACACCTTCCTCTCCCTCCCAGAACCATGATAGGGTCCCCCTTGTCCTCACTTTTCACCCCACCAGCCTCCACATTCAAAGGATCATCCTCCGCCATTTCCGCCAACTCCAGCATGATGCCACCACCAAACACATCTTCCCCTCACCCCCCTCTGTCGGCATTCCATAGGGACAGTTCCCTCCAGGACAGCCTGGTCCACTCCTCCATCACCCCCTACACCTCAACTCCCTCCCACGGCACCTCCCCATGCAATTGCAGAAGGTGCAACACCTGCCCCTTTATTTCCCCCCTCCTCACCGTCCAAGGGCCCAAACACTCCTTTCAAGTGAAGCAGCATTTCTCTTGCACTTCCCTCAATTTAGTCTACTGCATTCACTGCTCCCAATGCGGTTTCCTCTACATTGGGTGACCGCTTTGTGGAACACCTTCGGTCTGTCCGCAAGCATGACCCAGGCCTCCCTGTCGCTTGCCATTTTAACACTCCACCCTGCTCTCATGCCCCCATGTCCGTCCTTGGCTTGCTGCAATGCTCCAGTGAAGCTCAACGCAAACTGGAGGAACAGCACCTCATCTTCTGACTAGGCACTTTATGGCCTTCCGGACTGAATATTGAGTTCAACAACTTCAGACCATGAATTCTTTCCTCCATCCCCACCCCTTTTTGATCCCCTTTTTTCAAATACTTATTTTTTAATTTTTATATATATTTTTTCCCCACTTATTTCTATTATTATTTTTAAAATTTATTTCCATTCATTGTTTTACCCCCACCTTTTAGCCTATTTTGATCTTTTCTCCCACACTGTCCCCTCCCCCCCAACCCCATCCTTGCTAGGGCTATCTGTCACTTGCTCATCCTGCTTTCTACTCTTAATGTCACTATTAGTACCTCCTTTAGACAGTATCACCACCATCAACACCCCTTCCACCTTTTGTTTATGACATCCTTTGCAATCTCTTCTTTACCTCCACCTATCACTGGCCCTCTATCCAGCTTCACCCATCCCACCCCGCCTTTAACAGTATATATTTCACCACATTTCTACTTCTCTTTAGTTCTGAAGAAGAGTCATACGGACTCGAAACGTTAACTCTGTCTTTCTCTCCGCAGATGCTGTCAGACCTGCTGAGTTTTTCCAGCTATTTTTGTTTTTGTTTCAGATTTCCAGCATCCGCAGTATTTCGCTTTTAATTAGTGGAGGGATTCCACTGAGATCAGTGGATAGTAAAATGAAGTGGTGTATATAGGTGCTGGAGTGGTGCTCCGGGGTGCTCTGACAGCACTACACCTCTAGATATGGGCAGAAGAGAACAAGGTGTCTCCTTACTGGAGATTGATGCATCGAGACAGATTAAATTGCTGGGCCCAGAAATGTTTTATGGAATCCAATGTGGGGAATGTGCAGTGATACACTCCAGCATAGGAAAGATTAAGACGACAAATGGGAGTCTGTTAACAAAAGGTTAATGAATGAGAGGCGTGTGTGATTATTGATCAATTATTAATTGATTAATTAGTATAAAGCAATGCAAGCTAAGGTGAATAGGGATGAGATTTGATTATAATTGAACCACATTATTTTAACCCTCCATACTTTGTCAGGAAAGCCTTATTTGGGATGTTGGAAGGAAATTTCCACCCAGTGGGATTGTAAATGTATTTATAAAGCACAGGCTTCATGAGTTTACCAGGCCCACCATACAGAGGAAACCTTTCTCATTGTATACTAACTAGGCTTTGGTGAGTTGGAAAGAGGAGGAAGTGTTGAGGTTAAGTTGATTTACTTGGGTTTCTTCTCGTTGAAGTACATTTTGAAATGATCTGACCTGGGACTTTAATATGTTGAACAGCAGAATAAAAGTGGATATCTGAGGGTTATTTAAGCAAAGTTGTGATTGTAAGAGTTTTCAGAATTAACGGTCTATAGATTTGGTCACCCGGTGCCTGGTTCTTTGGGATTAAACCAACCTTTGTCGTGGGCAGAAAGCGGGCACTCATTTCCAGCCAGGAGCTGAAGAGGAAACACAGAGAGATTAACAGTAACAAGCAGACATCAGAGACAAGAGTGACCTCATTTTATAACTTACCACATACAGCACGTGGAGAGATTGACTAATGTAAATAAAAATCCACTGCAAAATCAAGCAATACTGATTTCTGGAACCTTGAACTTTAGGGCTTGAATTGTCCCCTTTGATCCTGAATAAGGAACAATTCTATTATTTACCTCTTAACGCCTGGGAACATTTTTATATAAGTAAAAACAAATTCAAACTGGGACAACATGGAATGACCAATTATATATATTTACCAATATCAGATCAGCTACAGCTATGACCAGCTTTATAGTATTCAGGTGTTTTCTCTTTCTCTGCAGTATCCTCAGTGTCTGAGGGTTGTTAATCTTTGCTTATACCATAACATCACCATGGGGCAAGGGGACGAGGCAGGCCCTGGGAACTACCTCAGCTGGTCCAGGGATTGAACCACATTGTTGGTGTTATACTGCACTGTCCTCTAGCCATCGAGCCCATTCAGATAATTCCACCCACCACCCCCTCATCCCCCAAGTTGTGTTTTACATTTGTCAACTTTATTGTTCTTAATCTGACTTATCCATGTTTTCAGGGATGAGGAATTTGGCCATATTCGTGCTGTTGTTTATGATTTTACTAATGAAATCCCTGGGAGTGTGGCTGTAGCACAAAGGCTATTTGACATCAGGAAAGGTACAGAAAACTGATTATTATCAATCACTCATTCATTTCTTATTAACATGCATAGTTTCTGTTTCCTGAAATGATTTAAATTAGGAAAGATCCACAGATGAGTTGTACTGTGTTCTAGTCACTCTTACACTATCTTTCCTTGTGTGTTCCATTCTTTTTAATCTCAAGGCTGACACCTGAATCAGAGTTATTGAATTCAATTCTGTGATTTATTCACAACCAGTGGATTGCCAGTTTATTCACCACACTTGTCACAATTACTTTGTACTATCCCATACTTTGGGTGTGCTGCTCATCAGTGTTTTTGTGAAGGACATCCTAATCTTCAAGGATTGGGTCAAGTTCTTCAGTTGGGTTTGATTTATATTCCAAGAGATGCTATTTAAATGCAGTAGTTTGGACATGGAAACTCATGGCCTTATGGAATATCATTGTCATTGAATGTAGAACAGTCTATGCCTCAGGTCATCCTGCCTTCACAGCTAGAGGAGGATAGTGTGTAGGGCAGTGGGTGTGGCACTTAAAGAAATAAAATAGGGTCATTTGAGGCCTCAGGGGGTGGTGGTCCCTGCCCTTTTGTGAGCCACCCCAGGCCCAGGTGAGGGTCCCATGCTCAGGGTTACGAACCATGGCCAACAGCGGAACCAGTGAATTTTTGGTGATGATGGTGGAAGAGCTGGAACCTTGAGGGACAATGGCTGGTTACTTTTTAATATTTTTTATTTTTCTTATTCATTCATGGGATGTGGGCTTCGCTGGCTGGGCCAGCATTTATTGCCCATCGCTAGTTGCCCTTGAGAAGGTGGTGGTGAGCTGCCTTCTTGAACCGCTGCAGTCCATGTGGTGTAGGTACACCCACAGTGCTGTTAGGAAGGGAGTTTCAGGATTTTGACCCAGTGACAGTGAAGGAACGGTGATATATTTCCAAGTCAGGATGGTGAATGACTTGGAGGGGAGCTGCCAGTTGGTGGTGTTCCCATGTATCTGATGCCCTTGTCCTTCTAGATGGTAGTGGTCGTGGGTTTGGAAGGTGTTAGGCAAAGAATCCATCATGGAGAGTACTTGTGTTTCCATTAAGCACACGTGAGGAAGGCAAGGGGAAACCACCTCATGTATTCTTTCCCTAGTCGTATTGCTCATTGCTCATTGGGAGGCTCTTACAAACAACTGAAGAACAAAGTGCAAGACCGCGAGGTGTGGAGAAATGAGCAGAGAGCTGTCCTTGGGCAGATCACCACGGCTCAATTTCAAGACAACCTTTAAGGAAGAAGTTTTTAAAAAACTTTTCCACACAAGAATGATTTTAATTCATTTCCACCTTGCTTGTTTGAAGATTATTTATGTTAAACACAAATGTTACTGATGTTCTTAAAATCTTTTGATGGACCTTCAGATGTAACGAAGACCTGCACTGGCGGAATCAGGAGCACTCACAGCTGTAAATGTAATGCTGGATTTGAAGGAAATGGTGTTCATTGCATTGGTGAGTGTTTGAAGAGGTTTGTTATAGAATAGAATCATAGAATGATACAGCACAAAAGGAGGCTATTCGGGCCCTTATGCCCGTGTTGGCTCTTTGGATGAGCTTCCAATCTGCCATAGCCATGTACATTTTTTCCCTTCAATATTTATCCACTTCTCTTTTGAAAGTTATTTTTGAATCTGCTTCCACCGCCCATTCAGGCAGCTCATTCCAGACCATAACAACTCGCTGTGTAAAAAACAGTTTCCTCATGTCACAAGAACACAAGAAATAGGAACAGGAGTAGATCACACAGCCTATCGAGCCTGCTCCACCATTTAATACGATCATAGTTGATCTTGGGCTTCAACTCCACTTTCCTCTCAATCTCTCAGCACCCACCCTATCGAACCCTTTCAGAATCTTGTAGGTTTCAACGAGATCGTCGCTCATTCTTCTAAACTCCAGAGAATATAAACCCAATTTACTCAGCCCCTCATCAAAGGACCAATTCAGTGAACTGCCAATGTACCACCTCCAATGCAAGTATATACTTTCTTAAATGTGGAGACCAAAACTGCACACAGTGCTCCCGATGCGGTGTCATCAAAATCCTGTACAACTGTAGCAAGGTTTCTTTATTCCTGTTCTCCAATCCTCTTGCAATAAAGGCCAACATTCCATTTGCCTTCCTAACTACTTGCTGCATCTGCATGCTAACTTTCTGCTTTCCTTGTACCAGCACACCCATATCTCTTTGAACATCAACACTTACAAACTTCTCACCTTTTAAAAAATATTCTTTTTTTTAAAATTCTTACAACCAAAGTGAATAACTTCACGCTTCTCTACATTATACTCCATCTGCCATTTTGTTGCCCACTCATCTAACCTGTGAATATCTCTTTGCAGCCTCTCTGTGTCCTCCCCACAGTTTACCTTTCCACCTAGCTTGGTATCATCAGCAAACTTAGATCCATTACTTTTTGTATCTTCATCCAAGTCATTCATATCGATTGTAAATATCTGAGGCCCCAGCTCTGATCCTTGCAGCACTCCACTATTCACTGCCTGACAACTTGGAAAAGCCATGTTTATGCTCACTCTCTGCTTTTTTTCTGTTAACCAATCTCTATCCATGCTAAAATACTACCCCCAACTCCATGAGCCCTTATCTTGCCCATTAGCCTTTTGTGCAGCACCTTATCAAATGCCTTTTGGAAACTTTTTGGTATACTACATCTACTGGTTCCCCTTTATCTCCCCTACTCATTACGTCCTCAAAAATCTGTAATAAATTTGTCAAACAGGATCTCTCTTTAGTAAAACCATGTTGACTTGTTCCAATCATACTATTCTAAGTTCATTGTTAAGACTTCCTTAATAATAGATTCCAGCACTTTTCCAACAGCTGATGTTAGGCTCACTGGCCTGTAGTTCCCTGTTTTCCCTCTCCCTCCTTTCTTGAAAAGCAGTGTAACATGTCACCCCTGGTTCTCAGAAAGGATATATTGGCCTTCATTTTAAATCTCAGATATCTGATTATAGAACCTTCTAGAAATAGCTCCTCCTTATTGACTTTATCAAAATCCTTCACAACTTTGAACATTTCTGCCCAATCTCCTCTTGTCTACTTGTTATCCATGGACTGCACCTTCCCACATCCCACTCAGTGACATGGCAAATTATTGTGGAGTTTCAGTAAAGTTCTTGGATCAGGCACACACTTACAGTCTGCAAGGCAATGGGACTAAAAATGACTCCATGATAACTTGATGCAGTTATGGTGACATTACTGTTTTTGGTTAATAGGATATATTATCCAGTTGAAGAGTGGAACATGTAGTGTATCAATTCCAATACAGCTAGAATTTTTGAACGTATGAACTGTTATTGTGATTCTTTTTTCATTGTAGCACATCCTTATTGTGTTCATAATATACAGCAAACATGGTCAATTTTGGAAAGTGTGATATCATAGTGGCTTGTGGCTGACCCCACAGGGAGTTGTTCACTTTCGGGATGTCCTGCTGTGCTGCTTCAGAGTTGATTCCTATTGAGGTTTTGATTCAGCGACTGTGCCTGCATAAATGATCATATTTGGTTATTAATAAAGTGTATCCCTCTTGCTTAATGTGGGGGGTCTACTCAGGGCAGCACAGTTCCCCTGAGGGGGTCATATTACACGTAGGATGCCCCTCAATAGCGTTCGCAGGGGATTTGAGTTAAGAAGTTTTAAGCAGATAAACTTTAAGTTCCCTACCAACTCCTCATACATCTCAATCTTCCTAGTTTTGCACTCTTTTGTGCCATTCGTCCAATTCTTATAATCCTTTATTTTGTGTTGTTAGCCCAAGATTTGTTATAAGCCTCATTTTAATGAGTCTCAGTTTAATTTTTCTATTTATCCAAGGTATTCCAGTGTTTATTATATCACATTACCTTCCTAAGCGAATATTTCTAGTCCATACCAGAATCTGTATCCTTTATGCACCATTTTATCTGACAGTTGATTCCCAGTTTATTTGTATTTTATCTGTTTCTATGTATCATTGACATTTGCTTTTCCAGTCAAGTACCTTCATCTTGCCTTTTCTGTGTTCATACTCATAACACAGGAACAGAAAGAGGCCATTCAGCCCTTCGAGCCTGTTCCACCATCTAATTCTATCGTGGCTGATCTGTATCTCAACTCCATCTACCCCACTTGGTTCTGTAAGTCTTAATAACCTCACCGAATGAGTGCAGCTCCAACAACACTCAAGAAGCTGGACACCATCCAGGACAAAGCAGCCCGCTTGATTGGCACCTCATCCACAAACATTCACTCCCTCCACCACCGACACACAGTAGCAGCAGCGTGTACCATCTACAAGATGCACTACAGCAACTCACCAAGCCTCCTTAGGTAGCATCTTCCAAACCCACGACCACTAACATCTAGAAGGATAAGGGCAGCAGACACATGGGAATACTACCACCTGCAAGTTCCCCTCCAAGCCACACACCATCCTGATTTGGAAATATATCGCCGTTCCTTCACTGCCGCTGGGTCAAAATCCTGGAACTCCCTCCCTAACAGCACTATGGGTGTACCTACACCACATGGACTGCAGCGGTTCAAGAAGGCAGCTCACCACCACCTTCTCAAGGGTAACCAGGGATGGGCAATAAATGCTGTCCCGGCCAGCGACGCCCACATCCCGTGAATGAATGAAAAAAGAGCTCAATTTTAGAATTTTCAATTGAGCCTCAAGAGCTGTTTTCGGAGAGTGTTCCAAATTTCCGATTTCCTGTGTGTGGAGGGCTGTTTGCTGACAGCCCCCCTGAAGGGCCCAGCTCCAATTCTCAGGCTGTGCCCCCTTGCTCTGGAATGGTTTCTACCCTGTCGAATCTTTTAATCATCTTAAATACCTTGATTAGATCATCTCTGAATCTTCGGTATTCAAGGGAATACAATCCTGGTCTTTGTAGCTGTCCTTATAATTTAACCCTGGCCTCATTCTGCTGAATCTGTGCTGTTCCCTATTCCAAAGCCAACATATCTTTCCTGACTTGTGGTGCCCACAACTGAATGTGATGCTCTCAATGGGGCCAATCACCTTGTTCTGAGAAATGTTCTGCTTTTCTCCCCGTTCACTGAATGCAGCCTCTGGCTTTGACAAGGGAGTTGATAAGATTGGAACCAGTGTCCATCATTTTATCAGGCAATTGCCTTTGGCCTTCCCCACCCCCACCCCATAACCCCCACCCCCACCCCATAACCCCCACCCCCACCCCATACCCCCACCCCCACCACCATACCCCCACCCCCACCCCATACCCCCACTCCGAACCCATACCCCCAACCCCACCACCATACCCCCCCACCCTCACCCCATGCCCCCACTCCCACGTCATACCCCCCACCCCCACCGCCATACCCCCCCACCCCCACCCCATACCCCCACACCTACCCCATACCCCCTACCCCCACCACCGTACCCCCACTCCCACCCCATACGCCCCACCCCCACCACCTTACCCCCACCACCATACCCCACCCCCACCCCTTACCCCCCACCCCCACCACCATACCCCCACCCCCACCACCATACCCCCAAGCCCCCCCACCATACCCCCCACCCCCACCACCATACCCCCACCCCCACCACCATACCCCCACCCCCACCACCATACCCCCACCCCACCCCATACCCCCCCCACCATACCCCCCACCCCCACCACCATACCCCCACCCCCACCACCATACCCCCACCCCATACCCCCCACCCCCACCACCATACCCCCACCCCCACCACCATACCCCCACCCCATACCCCCCACCCCCACCATCATACCCCCACCCCCACCCCATACTCCCCACCCCCACCACCATACCCCCCACCCCCACCACCAAAGCCCCACCCCCACCCCATACCCCCCACCCCCACCACCATACCCCCACCCCACCCCATACCCCCCACCTCCACCACCATACCCCCACCCCCACACCCAACACCATACCCCCACCCCCACACCCAACACCATACCCCCACCCCCACCCCATAGCCCCACCCCCACCCCATACCCCCCACCCCACCACCATCATACCCATCATACCCCCATCTCCACCACCATATGCCCAAGCCCCTCCCCACCATACCCCCACCCCTACCCCATACCCCCACCCCCACCACCATACACCCACCACCATACCCTCCCCCATCCCATACCCCCCACCCCCACCACCATACCCCCACCCCACCCCATACCCCCCACCCCCACCACCATACCCCCACACCCAACACCATACCCCCACCCCCACCACCATACCCCCACCCCCACTACCATACCCCTACCCCCACCCCATAGCCCCACCCCCACCCCATACCCCCCACCCCCACCCCATACCCCCCACCCCACCACCATCATACCCATCATACCCCCACCCCCACCACCATACGCCCAAGCCCCCCCCACCATACCCCCACCCCCACCACCATACGTCCAAGCCCCCACTCACCATACCCCCACCCCCACCCCATACCCCCCACCCCCACCCCATACCCCCCACCCCACCACCATCATACCCATCATACCCCCACCCCCACCACCATGTGCCCAAGCCCCCCCCACCATACCCCCACCCCCACCACCATACGTCCAAGCCCCCACTCACCATACCCCCACCCCCACCACCATACCCCCACCCCCACCACCATACCCCCACCCCTGCCACTGTACACCCCAATCCCCACCATACCCCCACCATACCCCCCCAGCTCAACACAACAATGTTTACACACTCCAACACTCTCACATCTGTGCACTGCACTCTTACCTTTGTCAGAGAGCCTGCCTCTCCATGACTGGTGGACTGAGCTGGGCATTGGCACTCCATCCTCAGGGCATCAATCTCGTACCTCATCAGAATGATCAGGTTGGACAGGCTCCTGTCTGTTCTTGACCTCTCGATGTTGTTAAGGCTCCTCTTCTCCTGAATGGACAGAGGAACATTGATCAGTCCCCTCTCTACCTGCAGCACCATTGCAGCCTGGCCAACCCCACCTGAGGAACACCTTGCAGGGCACACCCGAGTTGTGGCCCTTGAGCCGCAAGGCTCTCAGTCCAAGTAGCCGGGGCTCACCCCCTTGGCCAGCACCAATGTCAGTGACAATTGGCACTAAGACTCTAACACCATTGAGACCACAGGGGATAGCCAGCCTTTAACACTTCTCTACACAGATCCATGCCAACTTGATACACACCCTTGCCCAGTGCAGCACATCATTGAAGCCTCTATGGCACTGCACCCATGTGTTCCACATAACATCATAGCCGCTGACCTGGGCTGCCATCTCTGTCCATGCCTTCCTGGTGAGGCGCGATGGCCTCCTTTTGCCATCTCTGGGTATCAGGATGTTCCACTTGGCACTGACCCCCTCCACAGGGATTCCCAGGCACTCATCCGAGAACCGGGGAGGTGTCGGGTGCCCTCCGGACTTGCCCTCCTGCCAGGTGTGCCCAGCAAAGGCAGGTTCCATTGCTATTCCACACAAATATTTCTTCCTCCCACTCGACAGCTCCCTCTGTGCCCCAGGCGGTCTTCAGGGAGCTGCCTCTGCTGCTTTTGGATCTCCTGCCACCGGCTCACCACTGGACCCGGTGCCCGACAGGCTCCCGCCCCCACCCGGCCCTTCCAACCAGTGAGACGACGCGTCTCACGCTGGGCGGGCCTTGATTGGCCAATCAGTATGAAATTGCATTGTGATGGTGGCCGGGAGCGGATTCTATATCACACACACGTGCCAAGTGTGAAATTCAGGCCCTGGTGTTTGGAAATGTTTCGCTTTGGGAACATTCTACTTTTGGAGATGTTCTCCTGAGTTAACCTCAGTCAAATGTTGGGTTGCTTCAGAGTGGATAATCTTCCGTCAAAAACTCATTGACTGGGTTGGATGTTATATGGCAATGGCCCAGTTTAGAGAAATGAGACGCTGTGCAGAGCACAGCCACTAGATGGAGTAAATGTACTAATTTTGTTTGCAACAGTTAGCTGGAATTACATCGAATTCACAGCACAGAAACAGGCCATTCGGCCCAACTGGTCTATTCTGGTGTTTCTGATCCTCAGGAGCCTCCTCCCACTCTACTGCATCTCACCCAACCTGCTTATCCTCCTATTCCTTTCTCCCTCACATAGGTAATAACTTTGTAAGTTTTAAAATAGTGGATTTTCAGATCTCTGGATAGATATTGATCTGTGAAGCATACAGTGACAAGTCTAGAACCTGATGCTCTCCTGAAGTGTTTGGGAGACCTTAGACAGGCTGCCCACTTGACATTCTGCACACCACTGCAAGACAGCGTGGTTCCTTTATAAAGTAATTTTTGCTTCTAAGATTACAGCATTTGTGTACTGCACTGTCAATAAATTTGAGATGTAAATATCTCATACCAGCCATAGACTTAGTGCTAGCCCCTGGGTCAGAAAGTGTGGGATTCGAACCCCACTCCAGACTGCCATGGTGCATGAAACTCCAGCTCAGAACTCTGAGCTGAAACCCGGTGGGATCCTGGTGTCCGATGAGTTTTAGCGGTGGGGTGTGGGAGTGCAATAAACCCTCTCACTGTGTAGAACTAACTCCAAAATTGGCTGGAATAATAGAGGCCTGTGTGGCTGTTAATCAATCTGCAAATCTTTCCACTATGTCCCACTAGTCTCCATGGAAAGAGTAAAGGTATGAAAATGGCCACAGTGGGATTTGTCTTGCAGTGATACTGAGATCACCAAGGAGACCTGTACACCAGCCGCAGTGTAAACTGCTCCTCAACGCGTTGCTGCAAGTCAACTCAAACCCTCCTTGTCATCATTTCGAAGAGGATGTAGGCGAAGTCCCTTGGTGCTATCACAGCTGTGGGCTCAAACACACTGGGAAATACCATTGGAGGACTTTAGGCAGATGGTGGATGGTGAGGCCTTTGCCGAAAGGCCCAGGTCTTTTTCATGGACCAGCCTCATTGTAACAAGCAGAGAGACTGGCGAGAGTGAACCAACTACTCGCGGTGCAGGGGTGAGGCAGCTACAATGCCTCCTTTGCAGATCCAAACCTGGAAGTCATGGTTTAATACAGTAGAGGAAATCATGGGAAATCAGTGCAGGATGGAGGGACTGCAGAGTTCCCAATCCTCCTGTAATGTCTCGGAGTCCCCTAGAATTACAGGTTAATCTCCTAGACACTGCTATGAGCAAAAGAAAAACAGAAAATTCTAAGAGTCATATGGACTCGAAACGTTAACTCTGTTTCTCTCTCCACAGACGCTGCCAGACCTGCTGAGCTTTTCCAGCATTTCCTGTTTTTATTTCAGATTTCCAGCATCTGCAGTATTTTGCTTTTATCTTACTGCTATGAGTGAACCTGGAGACTTTAACAAACAATTATTTGAACAGTTTTGTTTAAGAAAATAAAATAGGAGCAAAGGACTGAGCCTCCAAGGCTCCTGGGGTTTACTGATGGGGTCTGGGGTCAAGGTTGTGGGTGGTGGAATAAAACTTTCAGGAATACATCCAACCAGAATTAACAATGTTCAACAGGTGGTGAGATTCTGGCTGGACCTGGGGAAATATTCTTTCTGTTCCTGGCCCCACAAAAAAATCTTTCACTGATCCTTCCTATTTGTCTGAGCTACTTGCAGCTGCTCCTTTACAAATATGGGGCACTTGCTCCGCCTATTCGTGTTCAGAATGGTGAAGCTGCTCTATAAAGACCCCAGGGTCCTGAGTTACAGGTCGGACACCTGAAGCGGGGAGGTACCCCTGGCTGCTCTTCACAAGCCCACCCCACCCCCAATCACCCCACATCACCTGAGAAATGGCAGGGAGCTGACTGACACTGGGAAGGGAAGAGTAAGTTCAGCTCTGTCACTGTCCTGTTTCCGCCTGGCAATGGCTGTGAAAATCACCTGAAAGATCTTTGTCTTCAGCGGTGGTGGGTAACCTGTGGCCTGCAGGCTGCATGTGGCCCATCAGGGTCCTGAGTGCGGCCTACGAGACAGTTTGTTGACGATTGTCCACACGCAGGTTTGCCATATCCCGCTGGTTTCCGTCCACGTGGCTTTTCTCCCCGACCGGTGTTACTAAAGCGACACACACACACAAAGCAAGGGCACGTGGTGAGGTGAGTGCTGATTGGACACAACATTGACTGCGAGAGCCGTGCACTCCCTCTGCGTCCAGTCAAAACACTTCGATCGGCACGCCCTGAAAATTCTTATTCATGGGGCCAGGGTTAGTGCACGTGCCCGATTTCAATCTTGCGGCCCACTGAGACGAAGGAGGGCCACACATACAGCCCACTCGCTAGCCCAGGTTGCCCACCACTGGTCTCCAGGAACCTTCTGACTGGCAGCTGTCGATCTCTGATTCAGGACCTCAGTGAGGGTCATTTTAATCGGGTTTCACTGGGTCAGAAACTCAGGGGATCAGGTGAAATATGTTTTACACCCGCCCAGTATTCATTAGGCCAATGGAGAGTAAACTCAGGCGGGATGTAAAACCAGTGTTACACCCGATCCTGTCAGCTCAGCTGGGTAGAATGTGTTCAGATTGGCCCTCAGGCCATCAATCCAAGTGGGAAACTATTGGGATAATATTCACAGATCCTTATTCACTGGTCAGCAGCATATTTCACCCCATGGTTTTTCCTAAATTAACCAATGGAAGAATATTTGGAGTAAATTTACAGAGAATCATTTACAGAGAAATTGCAGAATTATCAAGAATTCAGCTGCGTAAACCTGTCCCTCTATATAACGAATTGTAACTCATTCAAAACATGTATTAATGAAATGACGATAGTTTGAGTTTCTAACTTTACCTTTCACGTCAATATTTCAGATATGGATGAATGTAAACAGGGAATGCCTTTCTACTGCCTCCCAAGAGCAGCGTGTGTTAACACACACGGATCCTACAAATGCCAGTGTTTTGAAGGATATGATGGAGATGGCATATATTCATGCATAGGTAAAGCAAGTAGCAGCCAATGGGAAATATTTACTGTATTGGTTAGGCTGGAGAATAGTGTGTACATGGGGCAATGAAAACCTTCCCCCCACCCATTGCATCACAGCCCAGTGCTGAATGAGTTAAATCGGAATAAGTGCCAGTTTCCATCTCTGATCTACGGTCAGTCAACTCTAAACGGCACTAAGGATGCTGCCACTGGCAAAGATTGTTAAAAGATCAATAACTGGGGCATGTGGGTTCAATATCAAATCATCACCGTGGTAACGGAGGATAAAATCCAATGGACGAGAAATTGTATCACCCAGCAACCACTTTTTGGGTTTCCCATGGACACAAGCTTCAGGTTGACAAGGGGAGTGTGTGCACACTTTCAGCCAGAAGTGTGTTGCACACTATAATGGTGAAGGGCAAACAAGAGGCAAACTTTACCCCTGTCGGAAGCAGGTATTAGGCCTTGATATTCCCTCTCCAGATTTGGCTTGCCATGACTTAGCCGGCACCATCACTGGCTACACATGGGGAAACCGAGGCCATGGATCACCCACAGCAATGACTGAACCACAAGCCTTTGTTATTACTATCACGCCCCACCCCCACCCATCCACACCCTGCTGGCATCCTCTATAGACTCTCAACCCTCTGATCACCCATATCCCTCATCTCAGCCCATGCCCCCACCCCCTGATTTACAATACTCCCTCGGCCCTGGAATCACTGGCCTCTTGAGCTTCTCTCCCTGGCCCACCTGACTCCCTGAGTCCCCTGACTCTGGGCCCTGCTTTGCCTTGGACTCCTCCACCCCCACCCACCACCTCCCCCAATCCTGATAGATCTCCAGACTCACTTACCTGAGGCTGCAGTGGCCTGATTTATCTCTAGTCTCTGCCCATTAGTAACACACCATTGCAATGAGTCCCTAGAACCAATGTCAGGGTATCGGTGCACCTCAGACCTCATCATGATCTCTTTATATGCTAGGATATTGGAGCCAATTTTCTTTCTATATGTGCCAATGAATTTTATGTTCTTCACTATAACTGCAGCTTGTTTGCTGAATGTGTTCTTTCTACAGATGTTGATGAATGTGTACTGCAGCAAGACATCTGCAACCATGGTGCACTCTGTGTGAACACCCTGGGATCGTTTATATGTGTTTGTCAAAGTGGCTATTTTGGTGATGGGAATCAATGCATCGGTAAGAAATATTCTGCCAGTTAATCTTGTTCATTAAATATTATACATCAGTTACTACTACAAACACCTTGAGGAAGGTTCCAGAGATAGACAATGCATCGGGTTGTAATATTGCTGTTCATCTCTTTTGAATCTCGGTTTGAATCTGGGTTTGTATCTGGGTTTGAATCTGGTTTGGATCTGGTCTGGATCTGGTTTGAATCTGGTTTGGATCTGGTTTGAACCCGGAGGTTTAAAAATCTTTCTGTTGGTCAGGAGAAGTCTGGTGTGAAATTAATCTTGGCATTCGCATTGCAGTGCCTAGTGAATTCATGTTCCAAAAGTACACATAATTTAACATTAATAACAAGCTCATTGAGAGGCGAGTGAGAGAGATAACAATATCATTCATGCTCCAGTAGGTGATGCTTATTGGAGGTTTGAGTTGATGTTGGTGCAGAGAAAACAGGAGCTTTTCCTGATCTCTACTTGCTGATGGCCCCGGGCGATAACATTAGAAATCTTCTCAGGGGCAATCAAGGATGGGCAATAAATGCTGACCTTGCCCGTGATGTCCATGTCCCATGGACAAAGAAAAACAATAGTTTCATTCTCCAGCATCAATGATTTAAAAATTGAGGGGTCATCTTTTCCTGGGTTATTGTGACCATCCAGGTTGCAATCCTAATGTCATTGCTCTTGTTTCTGTGTTTTGCTGTTTCCCTGTAAAACAGTGAAATACACTTCAAAAGCCACTCATTGGCTGTGAGCTGCTTCGGACGCTTGGAGCAAAATCGAGCTCTTCCCTACATTTAACCCGGGGTTCTTTGCTGTAATGCAGCCAAAGCGGTTCAAGGTGCTGCAAGTCTGGCAACAGTGCTGCTGCTGGAGCGCTGCATTACTGATCACCCCTCCCCTCCTGCTGGGACTCGCTCAGTCTCCATCCGCTGTTTCACCGTCTGCAGCAAGGCTGACCTCAGGGGGTCAGTGAGGTGGCGACTGGAGACGCGCCTGTCCATCCCACGATGCTGCTCACTGCTGCCTGTTGACCCCCACGTACCATCCTGACTCTCTTATCTGTGGGACAATAATCAGCCGTTCATTCACAAACATTCTTTCCCTCCCGTAGCAACAGTCTGCATTTATATAGCATTGTAAAACATTCCAAGGCGCTTCACAGGAGCAGCCGGGGAAATTTGACACTGAGACATGAAAGGAGATACTAGAGCCAATGACCAAAAGCCCGTCCAAAAAGGCTTTGAGGAGGAGAGAGAGGGGTTGGCGAGGGAATTCCAGAAATGGACAGCTAGCTGGAAAGAGGAAAATAAGACTGAAAAAAAACACTTTCTTTTCACACCAACCCATTATCCCATACTGACCACCAAAATAAATATAGCCAGAAACACACTTATAAATATCAATCCTTTTGTGACATTAAGGAACCCATGGGGCCAGTTTCCCTTTTCAGCCATGCTGTTGACTTTAGCCTCGGAGACGGGTTGCTACAGAAAGGGTCAGCAGAGTGTACTGTTTTTGGATAAAAGCAAAAAACTGCGGATGCTGGAAATCCAAAACAAAAACAGAAACAGAAATACCTGGAAAAACTCAGCAGGTCTGGCAGCATCGGCGGAGGAGAGCACAGTTGACGTTTCGAGTCCTCATGACCCTTCAACAGAACAGTTCTGCCAGACCTGCTGAGTTTTTCCAGGTATTTCTGTTTCTGTTTTTGTACTGTTTTTGGAGTTGCCCAGCTTGGGAACACTCCCAGGGAATTAACTCAGCAGGTGATGCAGCCTCTCTCCACGTTACTATTTTCACTTCAAGGGATTCTGTTAGATTTTCCAGGAAGGACAATGAATCTGGACAGAGATTTCCTTTTGTTTTTTGCTATGTGTTGCAGCCACCAGCATTTGGAGTCCCTGGTCTCCGTGGTCGCTCTGCACTGCTACTTGTGGGATACAGAACAAGATGCGGATTCGCGTGTGCACGCACCCTGAGAGTGGAATGCGATGTGAGGGCCCCTCGGCAGAGCTGACACCCTGTGAAGAACGCAATCCCTGCCCAGGTATGTTCACTGAAAATAAAACCTTCAAGATAAGCCGAAATTTAGCTCCAAATAAAGGGACTGATGCACCACCGCAAAACCCGGGTTGTGTGAGTTAAGATACCAATCGAACCTCACTACCTGGTGTTTCCATGAGAAGCTTTTCCAATTATCCTCCTGCTTTAACTTCAGCAGAAAACTGACAGAAATTCTGAAGGAATATGAGAAATACCTCCTCCCGCTTTTCCCTCTGTCACCCTCTTTCTTATTCCCTGTTATTTTGCCATCGTTCCATTGAATTTTCCTCTCATTTCTCTTAAGCTCCATAAATGTCTTCATAAGAGCTTTCCCTTCCTCATCTTCCCGAATTGTTTACCCAAGGAGAGAGGTGAAGGCCTTCAGAAAGCAACATCACCAAAAATTGAAGAGATGATGGGGTGAATCGGACACCATGTTTACACAATGCCCTGCCTGGGCTAGAAAGGCCTGAAGATTACAGAGCAAACAAAACACTTGGAGTTCTTAAACTCCTAGGACAGAATGAAAATGTTTGAAGGAGAGAAAGGTTGCAGCGATACAGGGAGAGAATTATCTAGGACATGGGGCTAACTGGATTACTCCTTGAAAGAGCTAGTACAGACTCAATGGAATGAATGGCCTCCTTCTGTGCTGTATTATTCCATGATTCTATTAATTGGGTGAAGGAGAAGGAAGAGGGAGTAGGATGGTACATTTGCAATGGGGAACTAAGAGAGGAAAAACTCAGAGTTGCATTGACCATGAGCAATGAGAGAGCCACAGGAAACATTGAGATAAAAAGGGAAGCTGAAGGTTTTGAGAAGATTATCTATCAGGTGGCAGCTGGTTCTCACATCTGAGAGAGTAAAAAAAGTTGTCGGAAAAGCTTCTCTGGGTGTGCGAGCAGAATAGGACAGTTGTGGGATTTAAGTGTTTCAGAACTGATGGGAAGAAGGAAAAAGGAGCCTAGTGCCCAAAAGGAAATGACATCTCTGTGTTTTCGTAAAGAAGGCAAGATGGGGGAGTCCAGTTTGAAATCAGAGGAAGATACTGAGGCTAAGTGTGTCCCTCAGATACTGATGGAACAGCCATCAAAGTGTGTGCTGGGCTTGTGACTGACATGCAGTGGGTGTCAGTTTGAAAGAAGATTTCTGTTACTCCATTGACGGGCATGGGGAAGATCACAATGTAGTGATTCACTGTGAGAATTCTTCGTAATTGTGGACCTTGTCTGTTCAGCTAAATTTCTCAGTTTAACAATTCTCAACTTAAAATAGCCCAGCCTCTGCATCAGGGCATCACTGGGACCACACTGCTTATTCATTTTGACCTGACCAGCTATTTTAGCAGCTTAACTTTGGGTGAAGACACTAATATCACTTAGCATTGTAGAAGTAAAGAACCAGCTACCTATACTTTAGCAGTGTTGGGAATGCTTTGTGTTCTCCATAGTGTAATATTCCTGTCCTTAGAAAACAAGGCTTTACAGTCCTATAAAAATGGTGCATCTGGTATGTATTTCCTGACTCACACTCAATGAAACACTTCTGTATATCACAGTTGATGGAGAATGGTCAGAATGGTCCCCCTGGTCAACCTGCACTACCTCCTGCCTTGGGATCAAGACAAGAGTTCGCATCTGTGACAACCCTGCTCCAGCCTACGGCGGGTTACAATGCAGTGGATCTACTGAGCAGGGCATGGCATGTGGAAACAGTGACTGTCCAGGTAACATTATGACAACTTACTGTATGGCCACAATTAAAAGCAAGGTACGGCTGCATTTCGCAAGCATGGCATCCCAATGTAAAGCCCACCTTGAGTGCCAATGCTTTAATTTGAAAAATGACATGGGAGGTGTGTGTGTGACAAGGCTTCCAACTGTTAGTTGCACCTTGTCCGTCAACCTTATTGAGATATGGGTGTGCAGGAGCTGCACTGATTGTAAGGTTGTAAATGTGGAAGAGATTGATGAGCAATACTTTGAGATGGACTCATGGGCCGACTGCGAGATACATGAGATCATTGGCCATTTACACTTTCCTTAAAGTGAGCAATGTTCTGAGCTCATGTCTGTTCCCAAGTTCTGCAGCTACTGGACGGCACCTGGAGCCTGAATGCTCTCTCCTGCCGTGTAAAGTGCACTGCCGTCCTCTAGGGAACATGCCCTGCTGACATAAAGATCATAAGATCATAAGACATAGGAGCAGAAATTAGGCCATTCGGCCCATCGAGTCTGCTCCGCCATTCAATCATGGCTGATAAGTTTGTCAACCCCATTCTCCTGCCTTCTCCCGGTAACCTTTGATCCCCTTACCAATCAAGAACCCATCTATCCCGGTCTTAAATACACTCAATGACCTGGCCTCCACAGCCTTCTGGGCAATGAACTCCATAGATTCACCACTCTCTGGCTAAAGAAGTTTCTCCTCATCTCTGTTTTAAAAGGTCTTCCCTTTACTCTGAGGCTGTGCCCTCGGGTCCTAGTCTCTCCTACTAATGGAAACATCTTCCCCACGTCCACTCCATCCAGGCCTTTCAGTATTCTGTAAGTTTCAATCAGATCCCCCCTCATCCTTCTAAACTCCATCGAGTATAGACCCAGAGTCCTCAAATGTTCCTCATATGTTAAGCCTTTCATTCCTGGGATCATTCTCGTGAACCTCCTCTGGACCATCTCCAGGGCCAGCACATCCTTCCTGAGATACGGGACCCAAAATTGCTCACAATATTCTAAATGTGGTCTGACCAGAGCCTTATAAAGCCTCAGCAGCACATCCCTGCTTTTATATTCGAGTCCTCTCGAAATAAATGCCAACATTGCATTTGCCTTCCTAACTACCACGTCAACCTGCAAGTTAACCTTAAGAGAATCCTGGACTAGGACTCCCAAGTCCCTTTGCACTCTAGATTTCTGAATTCTCTCCCCATTTAGAAAATAGCCTATGCCTCTATTCTTCCGAACAAAGTGCATGACCTCACACTTCCCCATGTTGTATTCCATCTGCCACTTCTTTTCCCATTCTCCTAACCTGTTCAAATCCTTATGCAGCCTCCCCGCCTCCTCAATACTACCTGTCCCTCCACCTATCTTTGTATCATCTGCAAACTTAGCCAGGATGCCCTCAGTTCCTTCATCTAGATAATTAATATATAAAGTGAAAAGTTGTGGTCCCAACACTGACCCCTGCGGAACTCCACTAGTCACCAGCTGCCATCCTGAGAAGGACCCCCTTATCCCCACTCTCTGCCTCCTGCCAGACAGCCAATCTTCTATCCATGCTAGTACCTTGCCTCTAACACCATGGGCTCTTATCTTACTGAGCAGCCTCCTGTGCGGCACCTTGTCAAAGGCCTTCTGGAAGTCCAAGTAGATAACATCCATTGGCTCTCCTTTGTCTAACCTACTCGTTACCTCCTCAAAGAATTCTAACAGATTTGTCAGGCATGACCTCCCCTTGATGAAACCATGCTGACTTTGCCCGATTTTACCATGAACTTCCAAGTATTCTGAAATCTCATCCTTAATAATGGACTCTAAAATCTTACCAACGACCGAGGTCAGGCTAATCGGCCTGTAATTTCCCGTCTTTTGCCTCACTCCCTTCTTAAACAGGGGGGTTACATTAGCGATTTCCCAGTCCTCTGGGACCCTCCCTGACTCGAGTGATTCCTGAAAGATCACCACTAATGCCTCCACTATCTCTTCAGCTATCTCCTTCAGAACTCTGGGGTGTAATCCATCTGGTCCAGGTGATTTATCCACCTTCAGACCTTTCAGTTTTCCTAGCACCTTCTCCTTGGTAATGGCCACCATACTCACCTCTGCCCCCCAACTCTCTTGAACTTTGGGGATGTCACTCGTGTCTTCCACTGACTGAAGACTGACGCAAAGTACCTATTCAGTTCCTCCGCCATTTCTTTGTTCCCCACTACTACTTCTCCAGCGTCATTTTCCAGCGGCCCGATGTCCACTTTTGCCTCTCTCTTACCCTTTATATATCTAAAAAAACTCTTGCAATCTTCTTTTACATTACTGGCTAGTTTACCCTCATATTTAATCTTCTCCCTCCTTATTTCTTTTTTAGTTGTCCTCTGTTGGTCTTTGTAGGCTTCCCAATCCCCTGGTCTCCCACTGCTCTTCGCCACAATAAACACAATTCCCTTGTATCCAGCATGGATATAACCATCCATTAGGGGATAGGACTACTGACACTTGCCCCCAAACTTTCTTCATACCTGTACACCTCTCTTATCTTCCTTGATCATCCCTCCTCCTGCTTACAGGAGTTGAACAGCAGTCTGAACAATCCTGAGCCTTTAAAAAGGGTCCAATTCTTTTCATCATCAAAGTTTAAATGTCTGCATTCCTTTTGCTTAACAGCAGCACTTCAAGGACCAGGTTGTGATATTCTACCTTTATTTCTCTCTGCAGAATATTCACAAACTGACCTGGCATCATCCAGTGAGGCCGGTCATCACTGGACTGATCATTTGGTGCCAAATAGCCTTTGCTGTTTTAGCCAGAGCACAGGATTGCCTGAACGCTATTAGGATGGCTTTTTACCCCAAAAGGCTTGACATCATCAATACATCAGTGTAAACAGAACCAGCAATGCACTAGCTTCAGCTGAGGTGATGGATCCCAGCAGGAGCTCTGCAATAAATCAGCCTTATGACCTGGGGCAGAGGGAGGGAAGAATAAATCAGCTGGGTCTTGTGCTCCTAACTGGTGCCCAGTGCCTTTTGCTGAAAGCGTGTGCATGTGATTGCATATGGATGAGGGAGTGACCATGTGATGCTGTGATGATGGATCTATAGTTAAAAAGCTTGTCAACATTTATTGTCTAATGTCATGGATGAGGAATGGGCCAACTCAGACTCCTTTGAAAGGGGGTAGCCTGACTTTGTGTGATAATGTAAAATGGGTGGCAGCCAATTGGTTTACCTCTCTTCCAATTTTTACTTCCACTGAAGTCCATTCACACACCTGTCGTATTGTCACGGTTATATCCCAGATTTGTCAAGAGAAATGAGAGGAATTTTTAACATCTTGAAAAAAGTCAGACTGCTGCTACTTTAGGACATTCAATGTGATGAAATCGTGTCTGGATTTTACTCTTTTGCATCTTTCTCTTTTTGTTTATTTCAGTTATTGGGATTTGGTCACCATGGTCACTGTGGACAACCTGTCCTGTCAGCTGTGGCATGAGCATGGTGAGACGCTCCCGCGTTTGCAACGAGCTATTTCCCGGGAATGGCGTGGCTGATTGTGTCGGCAGTAATCAGGAGGAAAGATCGTGTGGCTTTCCGGTGAGGACGGGGTTATTGATGTTCCACCCGTTCAATCCTGGTTCGAAATGTGCCAAACGCGCCCACCGTGTGGCCATGCTGGGCATTAGGAAATATAAGAGGTGCCGGCAGGAACAGGCGGTGGAGAAACCGGGTCTATTATTGGGTTGTAAGGATTTGATCGTGTTTTTGGTCATTCTTGCATGTTTTTAAAATGTTTTTTTTTTTCTTTTCCTGTTTTCCATACAATCATTTTCCATAAAATGCTTGCTCCCCTCGTAAAGGTGACGATTCACGATGGGATGTGGCTTTCAGCTACTGGCAATTTTCCAGCATTTTCATCGAAATGAAACCCCACCTTGTTGCTGTGTGGGAGCCATCAGCCAAGTCACACAATCCTTGAGCAAGTCATGCACAACCTCCCAGTGCTGGTTACCCATTCAGGAGTGGGAACTTTTCCTTCATTGCCTGGGAATGCAGAAGTGGATTACAATCACCCCGTGGTGTCGTCCCCGCTACTCCTGTAAAACTTTGGATTATTTCAGTTCATGCAGCAATGCTGAAACAAGCTTTAACTTATACACAAACTGTTGTATAAAAGCAAAATGCTGCAGATGCTGGAAATCTGAAATAAGAACAGAAAATGCCGGAAAAAACTCAGCAGGTCTGGCAGCGTCTGTGGAGAGAGAAACAGAGTTAACGGTTTGAGTCTGTCTGACAGTTCTGCATGATTCTTCCCTATGACTCTTTTGATCGGCTGAATCACCAGCTCAAAAGGGAGAATTTTCACCCCGTTGTGTGGCGGTGTGCGGGGGTGGGCACAGACCCGATTGGCACCCCCCCCAATCGATCCGCACCGCCATTTTACGTGGGCAGGCCAATGCGTTTCCCTGTGCGGGCGGCGGGGGGGGTGGTTTTCCCTGAGTCAGGAGTGCGCTCTTTTGCGCATGTTGGCGAAAGGGGTCAGAAATCTCCCGGAGGCCACAGACCTGCCTCAGGGAGATTAGTTTAAGTTTTAAAAATTTAAATAAAGAAAAGAAAAAATTTTAAGACATGTCCCCTCATGTGACAGTGTCACATGAGCTGGGACATGTCAATGAACATTAATGAAAAAAAATTACTTAATTTATAAACCCTTCATGAAACCTCATCCCGCCCGTGGATGAGGTTTCATGATAAATGCGAAGGCCACCTGGGCTCTTCGCCTGCCCCCTGACAACCTTAAGGTTGGACGGGCAGCTCATTTTATTACTTTAATTGATATTTAAATGGCCCTAATAGGCCTTTGACAGTTCGGCGGGAGCACAGTTGAGTTGGCTGCGCGCCCGCTGTACTGAAAATCTAAATGACCCGCGGTGACGCCTGCCCAACATCACCGCGGGTCATTTTACGCCTCGGTGAGCGGGTCCCTCTCCTGCTCGCCGAGCCGAAAATTCTGGCCAGAAGTTTTTTTTATTCAACCTGTCAAAAGGTGGAAGGGAACTGGCGATTGATTGATTGACCATAATTTGACTTTCCATTGAAGTCAACACTGGGAGAGGTGTAAAACAGACCTGAAAATTTCCCAGTGGGTGGGTTAGGTTAAGATTATGTCAAGTTTTAAAGAGAAAGGAGCCAATAAAAAAGAACACACCCAGGAAAGTAAATCAGTCCCTTGTGCCCTAACGGTGACGATTGTATAAACATCAGAGCAGCGGAACCGCTGGGAAATGAGTTATTGGTGCTGTTGTACATTTTCCACCTGTTCTCTGAGGCTCATGATGTTGAACGAGCTAATAATTTAACAAAGTTCTCCACAAATCTAAATGAAACATTTCTGACAAAATTATGCCACACTATGTACAGTTTTCATCTCTGTGCCTAAAGAAAGATATACCTGGCTTAGATGGAGTACAACAAAGGTTGCTCCCAATGCGGTCTCCTCTACATTGGGGAGACCAAACGCAGACTGGGTGACCGCTTTGCAGAACATCTTCGGTCTGTCCGCAAGCATGACCCAGACCTCCCTGTCGCTTGCCATTTCAACACACCATACTTTCCTCATGCCCACATGTCTGTCCTTGGCCTGCTGCATTGTTCCAGTGAAGCTCAATGCAAACTGAAGGAACAGAACCTCATCTTCCGACTAGGCACTTTACAGCCTTCCGGACTGAAAATTGAGTTCAACAATTTTAGATCATGAACTCTCTCCTCCATCCCCACCCCCTTTCCGATCCCCCTTTTTCCAATAATTTATATAGATTTTTCTTTTCCCACCTATTTCCATTATTTTTAAATGTATTTCCATCCATTGTTTTATCTCTACCTTTTAACCTATTTCGATCCCTTCCCCCCACCCCACCCCCACTAGGGCTATCTGTCCCTTGCTCATCCTGCTTTCTACCCTTAATTAGCACATTCCTCAGATAATATCACCACCTTCAACACCTCTTTGCCCTTTTGTCTATGACATCTTTTGGTTATCTCCACCCATCACTGGCCCTCTATCCAGCTCTACCCTCCCCACCGTCCCCTCAAACCAGCTTATATTTCACCTCTTTTCTATTTTTACTTAGTTCTGTTGAAGTGTCATACGGACTCGAAACGTTAACTGTGTTCCTAAAACTAGGAGGTCTGGTCTTAGGACAAGGGGTCAGGGTCTCAGGATAAAGGGTTAGCCACTGACAACTGAGATGAGAAATTTCTTCACTCAGAGGACTGTGGATGCTCAGAGTTGAGTGTACTCAAGGCTGGGATTGACAGGCATTTGGACTCTAAGGAAAACAAGAGATATGGCGATTGGGCAGGAATGTGGAGTTGAATTCAAAGATCAGCCATGATCATATTAAGTGTCCAAGAAGGGCCTTATGGCCAATTCCTGCACTTATTCCTTATGTTCTTATCAGCTCCAAATATTTAAACAAACAAAATGATGAACTTGCTAAAAAATGTATCACCTCATTTCCCAGTCAATCATTGACGTCAATGTTTAACTGCATCCTTTATTGCTGGAGTAACACAAGACAGGAAATTGGAGCAGGAGTAGACCACATGGCCCCTCGAGCCTACTGCACCATTCAACATGATCAATGCTGATCTTGGGCTTCACATCCATTTTCCCACCCGCTCCCCATATCCCAATTCCCTGAGTGACCAAAAATCTGCCTATCTCAGCCTTAAATGTATTCAACAATGGAGCATCCATCTTCCATCTTCATATTTCTAAAGGAAAGTTACTTTGTGCTGGACTTTGAGTAAGAGGCTGTGCCTAAAATTAACATTCAAGATTATTATTGGTTTGTAAAACAAAGTTACATAAAGTTAGCATTACAAACTTTTCATAAATATTTGGAAACAACAAGACATCTTGACTGAATGAGACAGGATGATCCTCTTGTTGGGGAGAGTTTTGAAGTAAGACAGGATGCAATCTTTTCAAGTAAAAGAGCAAAATCCATAAAAATGCTCCAAATTTACTTGAGGGACTTCTTCTGATAGAACCCATTGGTTACACTGGCTGCCTGCCCACACTGAGAGTTCTTGGTCAGCCTTTTAAGCAATGTGACCTCTGCTTGTCCATTGCTAGGTCATTGATGCCAAGGAGATAGAACCAGAATTGGTAAATCTCCACGCCGAAGATCTCTGCATCCCTGGCTCTGAATGGACCTGGTGAATTGCTGGAGGCCAGTAAGGCAAAAGCCATTGTGTATACCTGTCACTAGACAGGTGCAAATGGTGGACACTAGGGGTTCCAAGTGAGGGGAAAGGCCCAGAAAGGTTAAAGGAGAAACAATTGCTAACCTTTTTACATGAGGTCAATGAGAGATGGATGAGTCCTTGAAGGGGCCTTGGCATCCCAAGATGTAGATAGGCAGGTGATTTATTTTCTGGTGCTGGGGCATGTGGTCCCAAAGGAGCACCCATAACGATGCGGGGTTCCCAGCAATCACATACAATTGAGGTATCCTTCTACTTTTTTTTATTCATTCATGAGATGTGGGCATCGCTGGCTAGGCCAGCATTTATTGCCCATCCCTAATTACCCTCGAGAAAGTGGTGCTTCCTTCTTGAACCACTACAGTCCCTGTGGTGTAGGTACATCCACAGTGCTATTAGAGAGGAAGCTTCAGGATTTTGACCCAGTGACAGTGAAGGAACGGCGATATATTTCCAAGTCAGGATGGTGAGTGACTTGGAGGGGAACTTCCAGGTGGTGGTGTTCCCATGTGTCTGCAGCCCTTGTCCTTCTGGATGGTAGTGGTCGTGGGTTTGGAAGGTGCTGTCTAAGGAGGCTTGGTGAGTTTCAGCAGTGCATCTTGTAGATGGTACACACTGCTGCTACTGTACGTCGGTGGTGGAGGGAGTGAATGTTTGTGGATGTGATGTCAATCAAGCGGCTGCTTTGTTCTGGATGGTGTCAAGCTTCTTGAGTGTTGTGGGAGCTGCACTCATCCAGGCAAGTTGAGAGCAATCCATTACATTCCTAACTTGTGCCTTGTAGATGGTGGACAGGCTTTTGAGAGTCAGGAGGTGAGTTACTCACCGCAGGATTCCCAGCCTCTGACCTGCTCTTGTAGCCACATATTTATATGGCTAGTCCAGTTCAGTTTCCGGTCAATGGTAACCCCCCAGGATGTTGATAGTGGGAAATTCAGCTGGTAATGCCATTGTTAAGGGGCGATGGTTAGATTCTCTCTTGTTGGAGATGGTCATTGCCTGGCACTTGTGTGGCACGAATGTTACTTGCCATTTGTCAGCCCAAGCCTGGATATTGTCCGGGTCTTGCTGCATTTGACCAAGGACTGCTTCAGAATGTGAGGAGTCGCGAATGGTGCTGAATATTGTGCAATCATCAGCGAACACCCCCACTTCTGACCTTGTGATGGAAGGAAGGTCATTGATGGAGCAGCGAAGAGGTTGGGCCGAGGACACTACCCTGAGGAACTCTGGAACTGACTCTACAAACTCGGGCAGGTCAGCTCTGGAGAGCACCAGTGGGCATGGCCCTGGTAAATGCACCTGGATTACTGCTCGTGGGTGTTTGGGGTCATGGTTTTTCTTTGGCCACATTAGGGAGACTAATTTTTGTTAATTTGTTTCTTTGTGTACAGGTTGATTACTGCAAATATCTGTCTCAACCTCCAAGCTCTATCAGAACAGGAAGATGGATGTAAAAGCAAGTTTATTCACAAAGTTATGCTGAGATGCTCATCTGCCAGCATTTCCCATACCTCGAATGTGGAGCATAGAGCTGGGCTCCAGCACACATCCACTGGGCTGGTCTTTTTGTATATGTATGTATCCTTGTTTATATGTTAAATGCACTCAGTCTTAAACTGATATTGCACCTTGAAGCGTACAGACTTCTCTATACATATTCTGATTATTATTGAATAAAGCAGTGAAGAATGGGACACTGTCTTTCTGTGATATCTCAGAAATCGGAATCAACCCTTGGGCTGGCCCAAGGTGAAAGGAAACTCCTGTCTCCCTGGGTAGACTGGTTTTGGCTCATGATTTTTGACATTGATGTAAACACTATTACAGAAATAAAATATCAATCACTTTCTCATTGTAATGTTAACTACTCAAATATCTAAACCACAGTTTGTTGACTAAAATATATCTGTGCTTGTTCTATTGATCATCTTTCCTTCTATCTTCTTTTTGTTTTATTCATTCCTACCTATCCCGCCTCTTTATTTTTTTTGCAATTCACTTTAAACAGCTTAATTATTTTATTCGTCTTTCTGCCTCCCTACTTGTTCATTTTGGAGCCATTTTAAAAGTAGGTTTTTCCATTGACTGAATACCAATTTTGGGGAGACACGTCAGAGTCACCACAGGCGCTTCCCAGTGCTGAGTTGGAGGCGATCTCATTGAACCATCTAAGACTTTTAGAAAGTTTGACAGGGTAGATGCTGAGCGGTGTTCTCCCTGGCTCGAAAGTCCAGAACATGGGGCAGAGTCTTAGAGTGAGCGCTCTGCCATTTAGGACTGAGATGAGGAACGATTTCTTCGCTCAGAGGGTTCTGAATCTTTGAGGGCTGTGTGGATGAGTAAATTCAAGATGGAGATAGATTTTTAGAAGTAAAGGGAATCTATCAAAGTGATATGAGAGGTGGGCAGGACAGTCAAGTTGAGGTCGATTGTAATGGTGCTGTAGGCTTAAGGGGCCATATGGCTACTCCTGCTTCTATTTCTTATATTCTTATGCTAGCCTGGAAGGAGGTAGAAATAAAAATGAGGATGACAGTGATCCTGACTACGTCTGGAAATATCATTGGGCTGAACATGTTCAGTGTTTTACACAGGAAACGCTGCAGCTCGGTCTGTGCCTTTGCTGCTACGTGGTAACCCCCTAAGGAGTTGTATTGCAATCTTAGAATTCAGGGCCAGTGTTTCCCATGATGTCACAGCATGCACAATACAACTTTCATGTTATTCAATATCTTGGGCAGTCGGTTCCTCTTCTTCATCCTGTTTATTTTCCTCAGCCTCATCCTACTCCTTTGGCAAGGAAGTGATGACTGTGATGCTCATTGCGCTATATATTCAGAATAACCTTCTGACAAAATCCTTGGCTGGTTGAAAACTCCCTGCGGTTGCTGTGGAGTGCCGAGTGCTGCCTTGCACTGTGATTTATTCAGTGCTCTCCTCACCCTGCTCAGATAGTGCCAAGGCCCTAGGGAGAATGTAGCACACGTGATGTAGAAACTCAGCGACACTCTCTGCTTTCCCTTGTCTAATTATAACTGAATTAGTCTAATATTGTTGTTAGGCCCACATCGCGCACTTTTTCGCACACAATGCATCTCTTACTGTGGAGTTCAGTCAGAGAGCCATACACTGAGTCATAATCCTGATCTTGCTGCCCCATCTCCCCCAATTACTGATTATAGCAACTTTAAACTATAAAGTGTGCGTAAAGCAAGGGTTGTGGCTGATGCGTCGTATCAAACCTGAGAATGTTCAAAAATATAACTTCCTCATTCCAATACTTTCAAACTTCAATAGTAAAGAGACAAAAATGAACTCAAATATTATTTGACAGCGCCAGATTTTGTCAAAATGACTCCCACAAGCAATAGACTGCACAGACACGATTAAATTAGATTAGAGACCATATAAAGATGACACGTGAATGTCTCAAATTGGAGAGAAATCTCATAACTTTCTAGATGATTGTCAGATAATAGAGCAAACATACAAACTGCCCAACACTGTTAAGTTAAATGAGCTTTATTATTTCCAAGGTACAGATTGTTTGCATCTTCACATCAGGTGATTTGCTGATATTTAAGACACCAAGGTTGTTGAGGGCAAACACCAATATACAAAGGATAATTGAGGACAAATAACATCACACCAGGCATTAATCACACTTTATTGTTTAGTATTTATACACATTTATCAAATGCTTCCTTGGCATGTCAAAGCATCCAAATCAAAGACTCTGGAGGTTTGGCATCATGCATATGTTCTATCTTCATGTACAGGTAGTGCCTTCCTATACAATATTGTGATGGGGCCAGTTTCCAGACTGCGTCCCTTTTACATTGTATAAGCAACCCAGTAGATGACATTGACAGCTGCGAAAGCAGCTGGAAAGACAGCTCTTGCATAAATATCAATGGTGTCAGAATCAATAGGTTTGAATACGGACTTCAGTGTGAGCTTTTTGCTTGGCTTTGGGTTGTGCTTATTTGCTCTGGTCTTTCCGTTTTCAATTTCATCTCCGTGGAGAATCCTATGAGCCCGGTGCAGTCTGTTGGACATGAACAATTCCTGGTTCACCCCAGCTGCTGATAAGGAGAACAGAACTATTGCGTCCTTTCCATTTCTCTTAATTGCCTACAATAAAGAGAATGTTAAGAAGCCCAAATACCACAAGTATAAACAGGCTGAAATTTGTGCAATGCACCAAAAGAATAACTCTATCAAATACATCGGTAAACTCAACTATCAATAAACAAATGTTCACACTTCCCCAATGACTCAGGTGGCTGTTCAATGCCTAGTGCAACCTGAGCCACACTAACAACAGTGGAAAGTTTTCAGGGCTGTCCCTTGCCCTGCCCAGTTAGCTGACTTTGGTTTGCTCCGCTACAGGAGTATTACAATTCCCTTCAGTATCCCTGGCATTAACAGGGGAAAAGTCAGTAAGGGTTTCCACTCCTAAACATTACGCAGTATCCTCCTGATAAATATTCTGTGGTTGTGAACACAAGTGAGGACATGACCAAGCCTGATGCCTCCCACAGTCTAGACTCACATATGAGGAACAGTTAATTGACTCAGGCAAGTGCAGCATAAGGCACCATCTTCAGGGAAAGAGGAGACTAATCTTTTTTTTAATCTCAATTGAGATTTGATTTTAGACTCTAACCCAATTAAAACTGTTTCACACCGATATTTGCACATCATAATTTCAGTCTAAAATGTGTATTTACTTATTTGAACTAATTCAGTCCTGTGTACTCACCTCCACACACGATTTATTTGCCTTAATCTTTGCACGCTGCTTTCTCATGTAGTCTGAATTGAAGTGGGCAAAAGCATACTCAACGAGTGCAGCAAAAACAAAGACATAGCAGATCCAGAAATACACGTCCAGTGCTTTAATGGCAGAAGCCCTGGGTAGAGATTTCCTTGCACTGATCATCAGTGTTGTCATGGTCAATACTGTTGTGATACCTAGAATGAATAGGTTAAAATAAATCAGCCATTTGAAGTGACAGAATGCGTTGTTAGTCCATGTTTCTTGCTACAGGATTGATCTATTTATTAAACTTTAATCAGCCGTGTAGTGTTTGCACAAGAATATTTTAAATCAAGAACCAAGAAAAGACTTTTCTGCCATTTCAATTAATTTCTTTCCAAGTCTTGCAGGGCGATTCCAGAATTCAACGCTCTCATTAAGGGGCATTTGAAGGGGGCAGATCCTATGACTAGTGTTCAGCTCCTATGACTAGTGTTCAGCTATGATTTTCCTTGCAGCCCATAGTTTCTCAAAGTGTGTTCACTGACAGTGGCAGATTATGAAACCACTCCATACAATCTTTTCTAACAATAAGTCTAGCCACAACTATTTCCTAAGTGTCAGGGAGAAAACACCTGCCAAGTTTTGTTCTAACACCCAAAAGGTAAACTGAGCGAGTCTCCAGAATATCTGTGTCACAATCTCTATTTCATTGTAAATAGTGTGACAATTAGCACTCCTGGCTCAGAGCTATGCCTAGTGGGTGCACAGACAGGGATGTCAAGCTTCATAGTCTGTGTGCATGTTCCATAAATCATACTGACTTCTGCCCATTCATTTTAATGAGAGGAAATTATGTGGACCAAAAATGGAGCACACTTGACCTTGGTGTCAACTTCCTGATTTCCAGATTTCCACCAGGCAAAGCTTTGTGCCAGGAATGTTCGAACATATCCCTATGTATAGGGTATATAGAAAAATCATATTCTGTATCAAAATGTTCTAGACCAGTTGCTTTTCTTGGAATTTTCATGTTCCAATCAGTTCAGGAACCACCATGTTGGAGACGGCACTCTAAATCATCCCTACCTTCAGTTATCCTTAACATTGCATTCCGAATCAGATTGGTTTTAATTGGCAAAGAGTTAACTACTTTAAGTAGGAGCCTATTCCTGCGGCTCAGCTGCTCAGGAGGGGAGGAAGAAGAGTGGAAGAGAAATAGTGGTCGGAAATTCAACAGTTAGGGGAACAGACAGGCAATTTGGCAGCCGTAGATGTGACTCCAGGATGACTTGTTACCTCTCTGGTGCCAGGGGTCAAGGATGACACAGAGCAGCTGCAGGACATTCTTATGGGGGAGGGTGAACAGAGATCATGTTCCACATTGGTACCAAGGACATAGGTAGAAAGAAGGATGAGGCCCTGCACGCAGATTTTAGGGAGCTAGGAAAGTGATTAAAAAGCAGGACTTCAAAGGCAGTAGTCTCAGTGTGCTAGGGAGTACAGAGCAAATTAACACATGACTGGAGAGATGGTGCAGGAGGGAGGGCTTTAGATTTCTGAGGCATTGGGATTGGTTCTGTGGCAGGTTGGACCTGTGAAGGTGGACAGGTTACACCTTAGCAGGGCTGGGACCAATATCCTCGCTGGGAGGGGGTTTGCTAGTGTTGTTAAGGAGGGTGTAAATTAGCTTGGCAGGGTATGGGAACCAGAGAGGGAATTCAAATAAGACAGAAACAACGCTGGCACTGGGAGGAAGAAAACTAGTGAGCTAAATTGGAAGGCAGTGGAAACAAAGGCCAGCATCAAATAAGGCCAAAATCTAAAAAAAAATGTTAAAAAGGCAAAATTAAAGGCACCCTATCAGCATTTGCAACAAGGTAGATGAATTAATGGCCAAATAACAGTAAGTGGGTATGACCTAATTGCCACTACAGAGACATGGCTGCAGGGTGACTGAGACTGGGAACTGAATATTCAAGAGTATTTGACATTTAGGAAGGACAGGCATAAAGGAAAAGAAGGTGGGGTAGCGCTGTTATTAAAAGATGAGAAAGGATCTTAGAGCAGAATATCAAGGTGTGGAATCAGTTTAGGTGGAGCTAAGAAACAGCAAGGGGCAGCAGGACTGGTGGGAGTTATTTATAGGCCACCGAACAGTAGTGGTAATATAGGGCACGGTATAATTCAGGAAATTAGAGGTGCATATAACAAGGTCAATGCAGTAATCATGGAGGACTTCAATCTAAATATAGATTGGGTAAACCAAATTAAACAAAGGAAATTACTATGAGGGGCAAGTTGGCTGTGGTAGATTTGGAAACTACATTAAAAGGTACGACTGTAGACAGGCAATGGCTAGCATTTCACTTAAAAGAATTAATATATGGTTTACAACAAATATACATTCCTTTGAGGCACAAAAACCCAACAGGAAAAGAATTTCCAATCGTGGCTAACAAGAGAAGCTAAAGATTGTATTAGATCAAAGGAAGAGGCTTATGAAGTTGCCACAGAAAGTAGTGGGTCCGAGGATTGGGAGCTTTTTAAGAATTCAGCAAAGGAGAACCAAGAAACTGATAAAGAAAGAGAAAATAGAATATGAGAGTAAACTAGCGAGAAACATAAAAACAGACTGTTAAAGCTTCTATAGGTATGTAAAAAGGAAAAGATTAGCAAAGACAAATGTGGGCCCATTACAGGCGGAGACAGGAAAATGTATAATGGGGGATTAAGGAAATGGCAGAGAAACCAAACAAATACGTTGTTGTGTCACTAAAACAGGAAATGCTGGAAAAACTCAGCAGGTCTAATAGCAACTGTATAGAGAAAAACAGAGTTAATGTTTCGAGTCCGTAGGACTCTTCTTCAGAGCTAAAGAGAAGTAAAAATGTGATGCCGTGTATACTGTTTAAGGGGGTGGAGCAGGTGAAGCTGGATAGAAGGCCAGCGATAGGTGGGGGCAAAGGAGAGATTGACAAAGATCTTTGTAAACTAATTTCGAGCACATGGGATGAGGGGTAATATACTGGCATGGACTGAGGATTGGTTAATGGACAGGAAACAGACAGTAGGAATAAACAGGTCATTCTCAGGATGGAAGGCCGTAAATAGTGGGGTACCGCAAGGATCAGTGCTTGGGCCCCAGTTATTCACAATCTACATCAATGATTTAGATGTGGGGACCATATGTAATATTTCCAAGTTTGTTGATGATACAAAACTAAATGGAAAGTGAGTTGTGAGGAGGATGCAAAGATGTTTCAAGGAAATTTAGACAGGCTAAGTGAGTGGGCAAGAACATGGCAGATGGAATATAATGTGGAAAAATGTGAAGTTATCCACTTTGGTAGGGAAAACAGAAATGCTGAGTATTTCTTAAATGCTTAGAGATTGGGAAATGTTAATGTCCAGAGGGACCTAGGATTTCTTGTCATGGAAAGCTACCATGCAAGTGCAGCAGGCAATTAGGAGGGCAAAGTTGGCCTTTATTGCAAGAGGAATTTAGTACAGTAGTAAAGATGCCTTGCTTCAGCTGTATAGAGCCTTGGTGAGACTGCATTTGGAGCAGTATGTGCAGTTTTGGTCTCTACCTAAGGAAGAATATACTTGCCATAGAGGGAGTGCAATGAAGGTTCGCCAGACTGATTCCTGGGATGGTGGGATTGTCCTGTGAGGAGGGATTGAGGAAACTGGGCCTGTATTCTCCACAGTTTAGAAGAATGAGAGGTGATCTCACTGAAGCATTCTTACAGGGCTCAACAGGTTAGATGCAGGGAGGATGTTTCCCCTAGCTGGCGGGGTGGGGTGGGGAGTGTTGTCAAGAACTAAGGGGCACAGTCTCAGAATAAGGGGTAGGCTATTCAGGACTTAGATGAGGAGGAATTTCTTCACTCAGAGGATGGTAAATCTTTGGAATTCCCTGCCCCAGAGGGCTGTGGAAGTTCAGTCACTGAATATGTTCAAGACAGAGATCAATAGATTTCTAGATATTGAAGACATCAAGGGATATGGGGATAGTGCAGGAAAATGACATTGAGGTAGATGATCAGCCAAGATCTAGTTGAATGGCAGAGCAAGCTCGAGGGCCCTGTTCCACACATTCACCACCCAGATTCCTTCTAATCTCAAATCTTAATTCTCTTAATTTAAATCAAAAAGTACTTCATAAAGCAAACTTAACTGCAAACATTCAGCTTCCAATTCCCTTTTACAACAAAAACATAATGCTGCAAACTATGTTGCACTTGGTTCTTTTAGAAGTTCCCCATCCAGTTGCACCCCAGGATAACCCAGCTGAGTCCGAAAGCACCTTGTACCTCTGGACATCCACTCGTGCTCTCAAAGTAAATAAATGCAATAGAGATAGAAGATCGGCCCTAATCTTAGCGTGAATTGGGAAGCAGGTTTGAGGGGCCATGAGGCTACACCTGCACCTGTCTCTTATTTCTTAAACAAATTTTGCATCCACAGCTCAGCTATTAAAGATGCTAAATTTTTGCTAAGAGCCATCGGACAAACTGTGAGCTTTAAGACTGCAGGGCTGATGCTGCGATTGGACATTCCCAGCAAGAAACAGCCCTCACAATAATCACACATCAAAGACAAAGAAAGAATATGTGTTTACAGTCCCTTTCAGGAACTAAGGATGTCACAAAGCACCTTACAATGCGTTACTTTTAAAGTCTAGTCAGCAGTGTAAGGAAACGTGTCAGCCAATTTGCACACAAGTTCCCCTAAAAATGAGATAAATGGCGGGATCATTTTATTTGGTTGAGGGACAGTTGTTTATCAGATTACCACGAAAATTCACTGCCTCCCTCACACGGGGTCACTGATCTTTCCTTGTCCTCCAGAGGGGGCAGACGCAGCTTCGGTTTAACATCTCATCCTAAAGGAGGCACCTCCAAAAGTGCTGCACTACCTCCGTTGTACTGAAGTATTTTTAAAGGACTCACAAACACGATTCGAGCGACAAAGGAACGAACGAAATAGGAGCGAAAGTGAACCGTCAACTGGGATTGGGCGTCATGTTTGAGCTCACGAGTATATTCACCTAAAGAAACGCGAGCAGGCACTGCTGACTGACTGATCCAGAAAGATACCCAGGACATTGCCACCAGCAAGATGGAAGGCATGTACGACTGAATGATGTAAACACCTCTATTCCTCCGCAACTGGAAATGAAGACTTAGCCGTGGAAATTGGCCTGCTGGAGGAACAACAAAGAATTAATCCGGATTTCCTTCCCCCCCCCTCTGAAAGAGCTATTCACTTCAACCCATTCTCCTCCCCTTCTCCCTAAAACTGCTCCTTTTCAATTGTGTACCCACGTTCTTTTTTAGAAACAATTTATGGATTCCGGTAGGGAATCTGGGTGGGCCATTAAATGCTCCCTGCCGCACCCAATGACTCAATTGCTAAAAGCAGCGCTGAGGGTGGATCGAAGTTATACAGGCTCAGGAGGGCTGTAGCTTTAGTTCCGGCTATGCAGTGAATCAGCTAAGCTTAAGCACCCCAATGTTGGAAAGCTGTGGAGTGTTCCTGCTCCTGGTCACTGCCCAGTGACCCCTGCTGGGAAGTCTGTGTGTGTCTGAATGTGGATTGTTCACGGAATCTGACTTGGTTGTGAGGTTCCACCAGGTACCATAAGCTGCTGGCGCTCACCTCACAGATGCGGCCAAGTTTACACAAGTTCTGCCCCAGCATCTTCAGGGGAACTGGAGGGAAGAATAAAACAAGAAGAAACTGCACAAAATGACCTGGGCTGTTTAACCTGACGGGAATCTGTTTCTGCACATAAACAACCAAAAAAATCTTGCTGTTTGCTGTCGTTTGATTAACTCCCTCTGTATGAGCCAGCTGCTTAATGGATTAGACAGTTTGGATGAACTGAATCTCTTACATATTTGCCAAAATTCTAACAAAAGATCAAGGATAAAGGTTGTTTTATCTGTTTTTTTGTGCCTTCAGTTTGACTGTTTGGATTTTTAACTCTGTATTTTCCTTCCTCTGGTTTGGGTCCTCTGTATTTTATGAGGCAGTGGTCAATGCTGCAAGGGTCTTTGCCTTCTACCCTATGGACAGCTAACAGAGAAAATATTTAAATTATATCCTCCACAGCAGTTGTGTGATTCTAGGTGTACATTCGCCAGCTTGTTGTGTATATTTTATATGTCTAATTTACCTCAGAGCAATGCAGAAATGACACTAATTTCTAAGTCTGCACCTAGTTTATTTACAGTGCTTTATTATCTCCATAATCATGTCTGCTCTCATGTTTACAGCTCAGCTTATTGAAGTGGCTTTTCTGTTTACTCAAATTCTGATTCCACACCCAGGCATAATGAATCAACCACAGTTAGCATACCAGGCTCTCACAATCGAACACAGAACAACTAAACACTACACTATAATTCTCCATTTGGCAACATTTTATAACAAAGCAATGGTAAGTTCAAATTAAGTGCAAAAATTAAGTTCCCAGACAGTTAAGGAACATTTGAAATGTTTTAGCTGCCCACAAGGATTGAAAGGTGTTGGGAAATCAGAGTCAATTACTGTTTGCCAATGTGGGTATGCCAACCTTGGGTAAAATCAGAATGGAACCTTTGCAGTTATGTCCCCGATACTTGACTGATAATGGTTTTGTTGTAATAAGGCCATGAAGACAGCCCGTGCTCAATCAGCTATTTGTAAGTTGGGATGGCACCTGTGATCAAAAACAAAAATAGCTGGAAAAACTCAGCAGGTCTGACAGCATCTGCGGAGAGGAACACAGTTAACGTTTCGAGTCCATGTGACTCTTCATCAGAACTGAGGAAATATAGAAATGAGGTGAAATATAAGCTGGTTGAGGGGGTGGGACAGGTAGAGCTGGATAGAGGGCCAGTGACAGGTGGAGGCAAAGAAGAGATTGCCAAAGATGTCATAGACAAAAGGACAAAGGGGTGTTGACGGTGGTGATATTAGCTAAGGAATGTGTTAATGGTGACATTAAGGGTAGAAAGCAGGACGAGCAAGGTACAGATAGCTCTAGTGGGGGTGGGGTGGGGGGAAGGGATCGAAATAGGCTAAATGGTGGAGATAAAACAATGGATGAATAGAAATAGGTGGGAAAAGAAAAATATATATGAAAAATATATTAAAACAATTGTGATCAGTGGAATTAAAGACTGTGCGCTATTGAATTGGAAGATGTGAAGTAAAAACCTAAAACAAAAATAAAAATACCTGGAAAAACTCAGCAGGTCTGGCAGCATCTGCGGAGAGGAACACAGTTAGCGTTTCGAGTCCGTATGACTCTTCAACAGAACCAAGTAAAAATAGAAGAAAGCAAAACCTAAATTCACTAATCTCCTTCACCTGGCACACTTGTAAACATGATTGTTCGTAAACCAGGCCAAGAACCAAAATTAACTTAACTCCCTGGCCCAACTTTTAACCCGTGAGCATGATAAAGGAATTGGCACCATTGGCACCAATCACATTCCGGCTTTGATGCGAGTCTCATGATATTAAAAAGGTGGCTTGGCCACTTCTAGGCCATTTCATAACTATCGTCACTAAAATGGATGGTAGGAGCAGCAAGCTGGAACAGTAAATATTAACTTCAACATTTTAAACTTAAAAACTAGGAAAAAGAGAGATAAACTAATAAGTTGGAATAGATGGAAAGGACTAGCATTAAAGTCAAAATATAAAAGGACAAAGGAAATACAAAAGAACAGGAATAAAAAGGAATAATTAATTGTGTTTGATGCAACAGTTTATGACTAACATTAATAGTAAAAATATGCCTGATGTTTTAGTGTCTTTACTACAGCAATATTAGTCATGGGTTTGATTTTAACTTATGCCAAGGATGGTAACTCTTAAAGTGATGCCTTACTGCCCCATTAATTTTGATGATACAGTAGATGTCATTTTGAAAGGGACCTTCTGCAGGGCGTCTGAAGCACCTGCCTGTGTCAGCAGTAGATTCAATTCAATATGCAAATTGGGGGCCTAGGATCCTGATTGCCATTTTAGGTTGGAAATGGTCAGAGTGTGTGAGCCGAACAGATTCCCACCATTTCCATAGGCAATAGAGGAAAAGGGGCCTCAACAAAGTAAAGTTTGGAATTATATATGTGGGGCCAGGAGATGCATCCAGGGACGCTTATGGAAAGTTTGTGTGTTTAGGCATCAGGTTTGGCTGTGAGGCGGGGTTGACGAGCAGCTCTTTGTGTGAGGTACCAGAGGACAACAATCCATGGAGCTGTACCTCAGATGGGTCTGTGCCCTCATACAAATGCAGTCCAAACGTCCCCTGTATTGCCAAAGAGAACATGACAGAACAACCGAGAGAAAATTTATATTCCATTAGCACTTTTGGTGGTTCTAAAGCTAGACAGGTATGGATTGGTTGGTGAGAGGAGGGTGGGAGGAGTATGGGGGAGTGTGGGAGGTGGATGGGGACATTGGGTGGGAGCATTGACACAAATGGCTATGGCAGGATGAGCCAATTACTGTGACTCAGTCTGAACTGATCTTGGTTGGGAAGAACCTCTTGCTGCTGGTCTCAGCTCCAGTTGAGAATGACTGACTCCTCAAGGTGAGACCAGCCATTGGCAGCAAGAGGAAAAGGCACTTCATATGCCTGTGATGCAAGGAGCATTGGAAACTTTAGGCAAGAAGAAAATAAGTCAAAGTAGTTCAAGTACAGAGCTGGCAAAGATCATCCCACAGCTGGGTAAACTATGGAACCAGACCTATAAATTGGGACTGTCCCAAAAAAATTATTATCGCATAAGTTGGTGAATGTGTGTTAAAAACACAGAGAACCTTTCATATCAGAGAAAACATCACCATTGTTGAAGTCCATCCTCTGTGGAAAGGTCAGGTGGAAAAACCACCCCGGTATGTAACTATGTCATTGGGTATTATTAAAATTCCAGTCTCTGACAATTAGCAGTTTTGTTGCAGTCTTATTCTGGAAACATGTCTGACGTCCTGGAATCCCATGCCCCAAATATCTATAGAAAACGTTGAATATTTAATGAATTTCTCCCTTTCAGTCAGCTGAGTCACAACTGGAATGCAATCCAACTCTAATCCCCATTTAGCATAATTACTCTACCACTCACCCAATCCCATAGACCGTATAGAATTGCGGAGTCATTAGTCACAGTCCCAGATGGTGCTAATACTCCCAGATACACAGTCATTATTGTTCTTTCACTGGGTAGCTAACCCATCATTTTTGCTGAAATTGATGCTTACCTGATTTGAAATTTGTCATTTCTGTGACGAAATAATAGTTGGTTATTGTATACTGAGCTAACTGAATTTGGTCCAGTCCATGTATTTGATCCTGATTGTCTGACCAATTATAGACAATATCATCAGCTGAATAGCCATCTGAAAGAACCAATATCAGGATCAGTTATAATGCAACAGCACGCAGAAATGCCATTAATGAATCTGTGGTTTCCTTGTGCATCTCTGAACATTTCTTATCTGAGCACAACTGGTTTGACCAACAGAACACGTGTATCACTTTGACCCCACTCTTGATCACACCTTCTGTTCCCAAACTAACAGCCCAAACCCTAACTGGCACGAGGAGTTAACATTCACTTTATAATGAGCTCTCTTTATCTAACTTCTCAGAGTGGAAAGGATAGCACGCCACAGCATTCTGATGCTGTCCTCGGTTAACTGGTTACTCAGCCGCTTCTGAGGCCGTGACAAAGATATACAAATGTAGGGGAGCTGTCCCAATAGTTAAGGAACAGAAGTATATGAGGTATTTGCATCACAATCATATCCTCAAACAACTCTGTGCTTTTATGGTGCATTTTTGTCAGACAAATCCAACAAAATTAATTGCTAATCACCTGTCTGAAATGGTTCCTCTATAATGTAGACTGTCTCAGCTGTGGCACATATCAAAGATAAAATCTCAGCCCTTGTGTATAATTACTCAGTGCTCATTGAATGTACAATACAAATAAATAGCTTCTAATGTACACTAATTTCCAGAGCACCCCTTAATAAGCTTTCACAATACCCATTCCTAACCCCAAAGCCTATCCACAAGCACACCTCTCATTAGCCCCTTGCATACTAAGCGCTGGATTTTTTGCTGAGTTAGGAAGACTCCACAGAGCTTTAGAAATGGCTGGTGAGATCTTGATCTGGATCTGGAAGCACTGCCCTTATTTCCGACAGATCCCATTTTAGAAAGGGGATGGGATGTGATTCACAATGGAGGAAAACCTGACACAGCAGGGCCATTAGTGCCAATTTCAAATGGACCCCATTTTGTCTGTTGCAAGGGCCTCAGTGTGGGAGTTATAAATAATGGAATAGACGTAAACACTCTTGGAAGGGCAGATAAGGTCTGTTTAACTGTCATGATCTGATGTTTTTCTAAATCCTCTGGTCTTTAAACTGTAAAGAAAAACTGGCTGTGATTGTTTAAAAAAAACTGCTGAACTGCTTTGATTAACAGACCAGTTGATATAGCATCTGCTCACACAGTTTCAATGGAGTTCTTTGTTGACATTTCCCTATGGACTACTCATTTTGAATGCTTGGCTGAGTTTAAAAAGCTACAATTATCTCAGCAAGAGGCTCTGCATTCGCAGTTTGGCTGACACCTTAAAAGAGCTGTTAAAGGATTAGGGCCATTAACAGAAGTTTGTTTGTTTTTAATAAGAGATTAACTGCTTGAGGATATGTAAAAGCTTTGAGGCTTTCATGAATGGGAGTTTTTTCCCCCAGTGTCAAATCTGTATAGTGACAGCTGTATTAGATTTTTGGAAGTTTATTTTATTTCATCTCCACAAGGTCCTCAAGTATGCTCAGGGTGGATACTGGGTGAGTGACTATGGAGTTGGCATGAGGGTATAAGGGGCTGTGGAGGAGGGTGGGGGGGACATGAGTTGGCATGCACGGTATGAGGGGCCATGGTGGGGGGGGGTGTGTGTGGGGAGGTGATATGAGTGACAAGGGTTAGAAGGCAGGAAATCTTCTAAAACAGCTAAACAACTGGGACAAAGTCCCAGAGAAATGAGGCAGGTCTTCTAAACAGCCCCCCTTGGCACTCACCTGCCCCCATGTCCTCCTCGCATCTGCTTCTGGGGCCAGGGGGCTGGTTCCAACTCCACTACCAACCCCTCCCCCCAACCCCAAGAGAAAATCTCGCGATTCGGGAGTGCTTTTTAAAATGAGGCCACCTACCTTGGTAGCCAAACACAATCCCTAACTCTCAACCCCGCCCCACACTAGTCCTCAAACCAATTCCTCATGAGCCCTTTAGTGCACCCTTCATTATACCTCTCACTAACCCTCGTACAGTCCCTCATTACTACACGGCTCCCTGAGATGGTGTGGCAGAGTGAGATTAACTCAGGAGAGGGGAATAGTGCTTGCTGATAAAATAAACTCACAACTTTCCAGATCCAGCATGCATTCCTGCTCATCCATTGGGTATTTGGTGAGATCCATGTCACAAGCAATTGTGGAAGTAATTCTAGCAAAGACAAGACAGTCCAGGATTAGACTGTTGATTCTAACCTGTGATTCATTCTGAGTAACTCCATGGGACATATGCTTATAAATTTGAGTCCATCACACTGCAGATGTCCAGCTGCAAGGTGTCAAAGTACAAAGTCAATTCAAGCTGATTCCTTCTGACCCAAGACTGGAAATTTACAAGCAACTGCCTGTCTGTTAACCTTCCACACCAGCTGTAATTAACTTGTAACTGAACTCAGGATGTTTTGTATGGGCAGTCAGATTACATGGACAGGTCAGTTTATATGCAACAGCACCTTAGCAGCAGGATAATAGTTTGTCCGTAACGTGGTAAGAGATTCCTGTTATAAAATGGTAAATTATCCAACCTGCCATGACAATGCCAAAGGAGATGTCTAAATTGTTTACAAATTTCTGTAATTTACAGTCCACAAACAGAACAGTGACTAATACAGGGAAGTGGTCATTTTACAACTCAGGACTGTCAGCTGGGGTCGCTGCCCATTGGCAACACAAATCAGAAATTCTGGCATATGGTAGGCAGTGCAGATTCATAAAATTACCCATATAATATTCTGACTCTAAAGGTATACACGTATCGATTTGGCAGCACTAACTGCTGCAAGATACACTTAATCCAACCTGATGCTGTATAATATGACTCCGTCTGGCTGAAGCCTGATAAGTTTGTTTTCCACTGTAATGTCGTGAAACCAAGCTGACTTTGCATTCACTATGTACGTGTCGGGTAACCACAGCTTATCCACAAAACGACTGTCCAAGCCCAGAGTCTTGTTGGTGTGGTTGTAAGACAGTCGTTCGTCTTTCCAGATCTGACGTAGGAAAACTGTCATTGTGTAATCCTGACAAAAGGGACAGGAGAAACACAAGAGTTTCAATTCTCAGGATGAGACTTAACTTATCAGATCCTTGCGCATTTCTAATTTTACACAGGATTGATCCTCCTAGACATTAAATAATTAACATTCACATCAACTAATGTCCCTTTTTTGATGTGTGGTATAAATTTCACATGATTTTTTTTGCAAATACCTTATTGAGTTGTCGCAAAGGACTAAAAAAGGATCATTGCTGAACAAATTAGACTGTAGTTACAGCACTGGATATACTCCATCGTTTCACTGAGACTTCCCTCTTCAACCTCAGGCCATTTCAGGAATTTGAGACTTAAATGTTAATTCTTATATACTTGCCTGATCCTTATTTCTGTTCCAGGCTTGGGTAAAGCGCGTCTTTTCCTAGACCCCACATTAAGTCCCAGTTGGGGCAAGGAAGGGGGAAATTGTACTGTGCTGTGAGTTGTTTAATTTTTGAAAGGCTACACAGACCCTAGTTATGCTGGACATGAGTAAGGTGCTAACGTTACTAGAATCCAGTGGTACTATGGAAGTATTGACAAAAAAATGTACATAACTGGTAGCAGCAGTGGCTCAGCAGGTAACACTCTCATCTGGGTTCACTCCAAGGCTTGAACACAAAAATCAAGGTTGGCACTCCAGTGCAGTACTGGCAGAGTGCTGCCCAGTTGGAGGTACTGCCTTTCTGATGAGACGTTAAGCTGAGGCTCCATCTGCCAGTTTGGGTGAAAGATCCCATCGTACTATTTCAAAGAAAAGCAGGGGGAGTTATCCATGGTGTCCTGGTCGATATTTATCCCTCAATCAACACCACAAAAACAGATTATCTGGTCATGATCACATCACTGTTTGTGGGAGTTTGCTGTGTGCAAATTGGCTGCCATATTTTCTACTTTACAACAGTGACTACACTTCAAAAGTACTCCCTTGGCTCTTAAAGTGCTTTGTGGTGTCTGGTGGATGTGAAAAGTGCTATATGGATGCAAGCTTTTTTTCTTTTATACAACATCACTTCATTCTTTAACATCTTATTTCATTTGGTCTTTATCTTTTGAGTGGGCACTTCCGACACCCAGTGGAAATGCCATCAGATGATCATTATGTGGCCAGAAATAGACAAAGACTCAGTGGGACAGGTCCCCACCACATTTTCTACTCGTGCCCTCTTGAGTTATGCCAGAAAATTGATGCAATTTGAGGGAGATCTTCCCTGCACAGTAGTTGTTTGAATCATTGACTCTCTCTAAAGATTTTTGAAACACGGGTGAACCTAAATTGGTCTTGTTTACTGAATAGAACCTACTTTGAACAGAATCTTCTAAATAATGGCACAGTGACAGCTACCTCAATGGCCTAGATTCTCTGTAATAAAAACAAAAAAATGCTGGAAACACTCAGCAGGTCAGACAGTATCTGTGGAGAGATGCTTTTGTTCCCAATTCCCCAGTGTCGTGCTTTATTTTCAAAGAATTTTCCAATGTCCATTTACATCATGTGATATTCTATATACCCTAATTCAATCCCTTCTCAGCAAAACATCTGCCAAGCACTGAAATTAACCTGGAATGACTGCAGGATCACAGTATTTCCTGATGAGAGTTTGATTAGTCTGCGTATATCCATTATTATTAGGAACAAATTCAGAATTTTCCAAATTATTTAAGAAGGCAGAAAATTCAGACCAATTTGGATTTTAGCATTTGGTTCTCTGTTTATCAAGAAACTCAATATGGCAATTCATTTTCTTGGGATTGATAGATGTTGCCAGTTCAGCCTGCAAACCTGAAGGGTTCTTTAACCTGTTTTACCAATACATCAATGCTAAAAGGTTAGTTAAGGAAAAAGTGGGACCTATCAGAGATGAAGATGGAAACTTGTGTGTAGATGCAGAGGCTGTGGGAAGGGTTTTAAATGAATATTTTGTCTCCGTGTTTACAAAGGAAAGAGAGGATGTAGATATAGTAGTCCAGGAGGAACACTGCAAGATATTGGACGGGATAGTCATAAAGAGAGAGGAAGTACTCGAAGGGTTGAAATCCTTGAAAGTTGAAAAGTCACCAGGATTGTTTCCGAGGCTGCTGAAGGAAGTCAGGGAGGAGATAGCAGATGCTCTGAGGATGATTTTCCAATCTTCACTAGATTCAGGGGAGGTACCGGGGGACTGGAGAAATGCAAACGTAGTTCCATTGTTTAAAAAGGGATCAAAGGAAATACCAAACAATTATAGGCCAGTTAGTCTTACATCGATGGTGAGCAAATTAGTAGAATCAATCCTGAGAGATAGGATTAACTGTCATGTGGAAAGGTATGGACTAGTCAGGGATGGGCAGCATGGATTTGTTAAAGGAAGGTCTTGCCTCACAAATTTGATTGAATTCTTAGAGGAAGTGACAAGAAGGGTTGATGAAGGTAGTGCAGTGGATGTTGTGTACATGGATTTTAGCAAGGCATTTGACAAGGTCCCACATGGCAGATTGGTCAGGAAAGTAAAAGCCCATGGGATTCAGGGTAATGTGGCAAACTGGATAAAAGGTTGGTTTTGTAACAGGAAACAAAGGGTAATGGTCGATGGATTCCCTTGCGAATGGAAAGTTGTCTCAAATGGTGTTCCACAGGGCTCGGTGTTGGGACCCTTGCTGTTTGTGTTATATATTAACGTTTGGATGTGAACGTGGGGGACACAATTGGGAAATTTGCAGATGACACAAAGATTGGCTGAGTAGTGGATAGTGTAGAGGATAGCCATAATCTCCAAAACCATATAGATGGGTTGGTGGAGTGGGTGGTAAAGTGGCAGATGGATCTTAACATAGAGAAGTGTGAAGTCATACATTTAGGAAGGTCAAACAGTTACAGGGATTACAAAATAAATGGGAATATACTAAGAGGGGTAGATGAAGTGAGAGGTCTTGGAGTACAAGTACACAGGTCCCTAAAGGCAGCAGTTCAAGTAGACAAGGTTGTAAAGAAGGCATATGGAATGCTCTCCTTCTTTGGCAGAGGTATAGAATATAAAAGAAAGAATATAATGTTGGAATTGTATAGAACACTGGTGAGGCCACAACTGGAGTATTGTGTGCAGTTCTGGTCACCACATTACAGGAAGGACGTAATAGCTCTGGAGAGAGTGCAGAGGAGGTTCACAAGAATGTTGCCAGGGTTAGAAAAGAGTAACTATGAGGAGAGATTGGATAGGTTGGGGTTATTTTCCTTAGAACAAAGAAGGCTGAGAGGTGGCTTGATTGAGGTGTACAAAATTATGAGGGGAATAGATAGAGTGGACAGGATAGCATTGTTTCCCTTGATGGAGAATTCTAGAACCAGGGGACATAGATTCAAGATAAGTGGCAGAAGGTGTTGGGGGGACAAGAGGAAGAACTTTTTTACGCAGAGGGTAGTGGGTGTCTGGAATTCGCTGCCCAAGTTGGTGGTAGAGGCAGAAACTTTAAACTCTTTTAAAAAGTACCTGGGTCTGCACCTAAGGTGCTGTAAGCTGCAGGGCTATGGGCCGGGTGCAGGAAGATGGGATTAGAAAGGGCACCTGGGTGTCCTCGGGCTGGGATGGTCCGAATGGCCTCCTTCTGTGCTGTAATTTTTCTAGGGTTCTATGGTTCTAGTGACAGGCACTGCCAAACATACTCAGCACAACAGCAACTGACGTTGTGAACCAAGACTTATTGCCCTGATATTATATAGAATTATTTACATAACATCGCCACTCCAGATTAAGACAATCAGCATCGGTATTAGGTTTTGCTGAAGTCCACAATGCCACAGCATGCGGAAGCCTCATGAAAGATGTTCCTACCATGCCTTTGACTCATTGAACTGAGATCTGCACTACAGATCTCACAGCACTAGTGTTGCCATGTGCTAAATGGCAGAGTTCAGAGGGTGGCAGAGACCATGGCTTGAGTTTTACAGTATGCTTTGTTAATGATGAATATAAACCAGTTACTAACTGGTTACTAACCAATATCTCTACACCATTGATGGAAGTAAGTCAAATAAATTAACTTTTATTTCAGGAGAAAAAGTTTATAATGTTTGGATTAGATATCAGAAATTTCTGGACAGACCTCTCAAAAAGTGTCTGGTCCACACAGCATGCGTGTTTATCATAGATCAATTGGCACCACTCTTGCCTTTGAGTCAGAGGTTATGGATTCAAGTCTCACCTACTTCAGCACCTCAGCACAAAAATCTAGACTGACACTTGCTGAGGGAGAGCAGCACTTTCAGACAAGATGTAAAACTGAGGCCCCAGCTGCTCTTGTATGTCAATGTGAAAGACCCCATAACACAAATCAAAGAAAGGGATGGGAGTTCTCTCTGGGACCTGGTCAATGCTTATCCCTCAATCAACATCACAGTAAACAGACTATCTGGTCATTATCGCATTGCTATTTGGGGGATTTGCTGTGCGCAAATTGGCTGTTACATTCCCTGTCTTATCAAAAGTACTTCATTGACTGCAAAGCTCTTTGGGGTGCTTTTGAGGTCATGAAGGGTTCTATATAAATGCAGGTTTTTTTATTTTATATTTTACTATAGCCTGCCTAGTGTTGTTAGTTTTGTTTTAAGTACTTGTTTTAAATGTACTCTTGGCTGCTCTCTCACACTCTATCCTCTGTAAACTTGAGGTCATTCAAAACTCTGCTGCCCATGAATTAACTTGCAGCAAGTCCCGTTCCCCCATCACCCCTGTGCTCACTGACCTACACTGGCTTCTGGTCAAGCACCATCCTGATTTTAAAATTCTCATCCCTGTTTTCAGATCCCTCCCTGACCTCGCACCTCCCTAGCTCTGCAATCTCCTCCAGGCCCACAGCCCTCTGGGATACCTGTGCTCTTCTAACTCTGGCCTCTTGGGTATCCTGAATCATCGTTACTCCACCATTGGTGGCTGACCTTCAGCTGCCCAGGCCTCAAGCTCTGGAATTCCCTTACTATGTCTTTCCGTCTTGCTTTTCTCCTTTAAGGAATTTCATAGAACTCTTTGACCAAGCTTTGATCATCTGCCTAATATCACCTTATGTGGCTTGATGTCATATTTTGTTGTATAATGTTTCTGTGAAGCGCTTTAGGGAGTTTCATTACATTAACGGCCTCTAGTTATGCTCTTCCCCAGAAGAGTGAACATTTTCTTTGTATCCACTCCATGAAAACATTTCATAATTTTAAAGACATCTAGTAGGTCACCCTTCAGCCTACCAAAGTTCAGCACTTTAATAAGACACAAGTAAATTGTTTTCCCTCCTGTTACAACCAGGATGGGAGGAGAGCACAGTTTCTCTAGCCCCACTACTCCAAGGTCACACCATAAGTGTAAATGTTTTATCCATTCACCAAAATTGCAAATTGTTTACTTTCGCTATTGTTAGATCCAGAATAAAAGAGACTTTAACCAGGCTTCTTTCAATAAACTCAGAATGATTGATTTATTATGAAACTAAACTTTTTTTTTTAAAGCAGGTTGCAAAAACTGGTTAACATACACGTCTGGATTGCAGATTGTAACTACCTACCCCTTTAAATCCCAACATACGCATATACACACACACATACACACACACACAAAGGACAAAACAAATAGGGTCTCCACAGAGGTTGGCGTTTAAAGGGGGAAACAAACACCTTTTCGGCCAACGGGAAAACTTTATGAAAAAGGATAAAGCTCAAAGGGTTTTGACGTTGTCAATCTGGCGCTCCAGCATGCAAAGATAGAGTGCTGGTCACAGTAGTCGTTTGGAAGTTCTTTCCAAAGGAGCTTGTGGAGGTGAACAGAGCAGGATCAATATCCTTGGGATACCTCTCTCATCTCAGTTTCTCAGGTTTCCGAATACAGGCGAGTTATTTTGAGATGAGGATTTCTAGCTGGATACTGATAACTACACTGAATTTCAGACAAGGCAGGGAAAGAGTGAGTTGGGCAACTTTCTCCTTTGCAGTTTATTCCCAAACTGAATCCAAAAAACAAATTAAAAACAGAAATTCATCTCAGTCAGGTGGTTTTGAGAAAAATCATCAGGGCCTCACATCCTCTAAAAGCAGTAGTTTCTTTCTGCAGCAAATTAAAGTTAAAGTAAACAAATAGTTCTTATCTCCTCAGGTGCCTTGCTGGTCATTTAGCTGAAGTTGTGACTTTTTGGAAAAAGCAGTTTGCTCACAGTCCAAAGTAAACTTATAACCTTTTTTAAAATTCCAGGTCAGTTCCCAAGGAAGCGTCCAAATAATTCAATGTCCTTCCAATTTTAAGGTACATGTAGCTCTTGGAGATATGTACTCATAACACTTTGAGTCAATATAAACTATTTTTAATTCAGCTGTGCTGATCAGGAACTTCATAACTGTGGTCCCAAAAAGACCATTTACTGGTTATAACCTGATAATCAAGAGGGAAAGGTAACAGATACATTCAACTCTTCCAATCAATACACCAGAAACAAGCTTTGGCAAATATGTCCAATATAGTGTCCACACCACATGCAAGAAACTTGCCATCGGAATTGTGGTTCACGATTTTATAACCATTAATTTAAATGGTTAGAAAATCATGCATAGTACACGCTTGAATTACTGATAGGAGATCCTGGCAGGCAGCAAAGCAAAGTTAGGTAAATTATTCCCGAGCTGGAAAAGAACAGCAGAACTCGGCCATGGTACAGGTATATTCCTCAATAATACAAGATGAGCTATGTTTTCAGGCCAAAACCTAGCTCTCAAAAACAATACATTGCAGGCTGACATTACATGCAGATGCAGAAGTACATAATAGCTCTTTTATCGGCATATTAGAAGTGATCTGTTACTTGAAACAGGTTGGCCTCCATCTGCTCATCTCCTTGCCTGAAAAATGAATACTGTGTGGCCAAATATCTGGACCATAGCCTCTCAGCCCCCACTGCTCTTATTTAAGGCAAAAATGGCATATAAGAGGAAGTCATAGGTAGACTTCATGACACTAAGCAACTTATCCCACTGGAGAAGATTTCCACAGCACAGCGACATCATAAATGTGTTCTTTATAAATTGGTTTACAGTCTAACTACAGTTAGTGCACAACACAAATCCTCCCGTTTGTGAGGAAGCTACCAATGATTAGTTTCTGAAAGATTTTAGAAGACATTAGGGATGCGGAGATTAGAAGGGAATATAGAATTACTGCAACAAAGCTTATTAATCATATATTATGTCAATATGTTGATTAAAATAGATTGTGCAGGAGCACATAACAGTTCATGCAATGACTGTACAAACAGACATGCCCTCATGTACTCAAAATGCACTACATAATAATCTAGGAGAGCCCACTGTACCAAAAGCTGCATCTTAGGAACATTAAACACTTCACAGTATCTTTACAGTGCAGGAGGTGGTCATTTGGCCCATCGAGTCAGTACTGGCTCTCTGAAAGAGCATTCTACCTAGTCCCACTCCCCTGCCATATCCCTGTAACCTTGCACATTCTCTCTTTTCAGGTAGGAGTCCAACTGAGCATCAACTGCTGCTACTTCCACTTCAAGCATGGTGTAGCACAGATATAGAAATTCTGGACCAAATAGACAATCCTATGGGAAGCAAGCACAGGATGAGGTATGAAGCACAGGTGAAACAGGATGGTGGTTTTTGAACAGTCATCTGGCGCATTCTGAGCATCAATAGTGATTTGTCTAAGAACGCAGACTTGGTTCACCTGCCTGCACATAATGTCTGTTACAACTTACAACTATAACATTCACCATTGACTTTCCCAGGAGTTTTACTGAGTTCAGAAACCCTACATTGCAAATACAGCCCATGAAAAATGTGCAACCACAAAGACCAGTAGGTCAGTGTTTAGTTCAAATACATACACCCTGCATCTTCAGGAAGAGGGAAAACTAGAGGGAAGCTAACATCCTGTCAGAACTAAGACGAAAGAACTTGCATTTAGGAGCACCTTTCCTACTCTCAGTACATCTCAAGCGTTTCACAGCCAATGAACTACTTTTGACGTGTAGTCACCATTGTTTGATAGATATATATGGCTGCCAATTTGCACAAAGTAATGTCACACAAAACCAAACGAGATAAATGACCAGATAATTTGCATTGGTACTTTGAAGGATAAATGTTGAACACCAGAAGCTCTGTTGTCTGCTCCTCAAATTAAAAGACACAATGACGTTTCTTTGTTGTATGTTCACAAAATCTGTCCTAAAGTAGTGATTGTATCATTCAGCAGGAAGCAGCTGTTTCATCAATTTGCATTATTATATTGCCATTTCCCAAAAAGACAATTTTTTTAAAAAAGCAAAACCTACATTGCTAAAGATAAGGGGATAAGCAGAGCACTATCAGTTATTCATTCCAAAGCTGACAATTTAAATGAAGAACTCTGGGTTCTCATTCTTATCTCCAGGCATTGAAAAATTATCTGCCACTCAATGTCGTAAAGGAAAAAAACATATTGTAATATATATTCGTATATAAAATACAGCAGACAGTCCGTATAAAATTTATTTTAGAAGCTTCACAAGGAAGCACATTACAGTGAAAGAGATGTAACAGGAAATATTTATATGGCTTCCCTATTGGAAATGAAGCCTTTAACAAAGCATCATATCAAAGATTGGGGAACAGAGTAAGGAGAATTCGAGGCTCATTTACTTTCATTACCTGGCACATGTATTAAAGTAATACTGGCTGCCCTAGCCCTCTCATTATCTTTTCCATTTTTGTGTGGTGCCTTATTTAGAATGAAGTTAATAGTGCATATTAACTAGATTCAGATGCAGCTTAAAACATCAGTCCGCCCACCATGGCAAGCCATAATATTACTACAGGGTTCCAGAAACTTCTGTTTCCTACACAGTGTTGTCTCTTTGCCAAGAAAGGTTCTGTTTTACAAGCGCAGGTACTTGTACTTTCCAGAGCAAGCTATTGTATTGCAGACTCTGGTTCATTTGGTTATGTTGCAGGCAACATACCAGCTAATGAACAGGACTAAAACTGAATTTAAGTATTATATACGTCTTTTTAAACAAGGAAAGAGCAAACAGTACCATATTAGCTTCCGATATATGGTCAATACTGGCAACTTCTATAGCCAAAGCTACGTTCAAAGGAGGCCCTGGATAATCAAAAGTACAAAATCATTAAACAAAGGACTAGGAAGAAAATCTCCATACATTATGGGGTTCGACTTCAATTGATGTTAAACAGCATAACAGATTATCCAACTTTTATCTCATATTAATTACTCCCACAAACTCATCATAAAACAATGTTGAAGTGAGCTGGAAGCAGATGGATATTCAGGACAATTAAATTGAGCATATACACGAACATGGGTAATAAACATTTCTATCAGAACTGCAGCAATTAGATTTGTCTGATCATCAATAATTTTGGCTTGGTGCTACAATGGACAATGTTCCCATTTGAATGAATCCAATGTCAATACGCTGCTAGCTCACAATCCTTCTCCGGGCTATTTAATAAACGATGTTATAAGCCTAATTCCCTTCTTGTTTGCTGGATTTTTCTTCATTTTCTCCCTTCATCTCCCAAGGTGCTAGCATGTGCTGGGGTACTTTTCATGGATGTCTGCCACTCTCCTGCCTCTTGGCCTAGTGCTCATTCTTCACCTGTGAACCAGGGCAGCGAGTGCCTTCTGGCTTTTCTTCATGGAAGTGGATATTGGAAATGACCTTCTCCTGTCCCCATCCCACGATCATATACAGGGACACGATTAAGTCATTAGCCCCTTGAACCAGCTCCGCTGTTAGATAATGACTGATCTGCATCTCAACTCTATTAACCCACCTTTGCTCTATAACTTGATATCTAACAAAAATCTATCTCAACTCAGTCTTGGAAAGTCCAATTCACCCAGTATCCAGCCTTTTGTAGGGGAGAGTTCCAAATTTCCACTATCCTTTGTGTGAGAAAATACTTCCTGATTTCATTCTTAAATGGACCAGCTCTAACTTTACAACTCATCCTCTTGTTTTGCATTTCTCCTTCAGAGGAAACAGTTCAAGTACGTCTACCCTATTGAATGTCTTTTTTTATCATTTTAAACACCCCAATTATATCACCCCTCAACCTTCTAAATTAAAACAGCAAAATCTAATTTTGTAACATTTTATGTCAAACAATAGATTCAGTTTGCCAAGTGCTTTTTCTCTGGGTCAGAATCTGTCATAAATCATACACAGTACAGAGCAGGGCAGAGTGTGAATGTTGGGAAGGTAACAGTGCTCCAGCTATATTCAACAGTTGGGAGTTCCTGCTATGATGTCTACTTTACAATAATAAACTACTTACTGAGTTCCAGGTAACGAGTCATAATGAGGGTTCACCGTGTTGCACTTTGTGGAGATGGGGGATTTGATTTCAATGTTTTTCCTATTGTGTTGTCCCAAGTTGAACTAGAAATTATCTTTGTTGGATTTCAATATCAACTGCTAAGCAGCTGCTATCAGACTGTCCCTGCGGCGTAACTCAATTCTGTTAATTGTTTTACAATAAGTGGTCCATATTACTCAGTCTCAAAATAAACATCTGCTAAATAATAGTACAGTAACTGGAAGAATATTGATAAGTTTCATCAAAATCAAGGGAATCATTTTCAATTTCAACGGGGTGGAAAACCCGACAGCATTGATTGTGGCTATGATACACCAAAAATCGGCACTGTTGATTGGTGGCTATGATACACCAAAAATCGGCACTGTTGATTGGTGGCTATGATACACCAAAAATCGGCACTGTTGATTGGTGGCTATGATACACCAAAAATCGGCACTGTTAATTGGTGGCTATGATACACCAAAAATCGGCACTGTTGATTGGTGGCTATGATACACCAAAAATCGGCACTGTTGATTGGTGGCTATGATACACCAAAAATCGGCACTGTTGATTGGTGGCTATGATACACCAAAAATCGGCACTGTTGATTGGTGGCTATGATACACCAAAAATCGGCACTGTTGATTGGTGGCTATGATACACCAAAAATCGGCACTGTTGATTGGTGGCTATGATACGCCAAAAATCGGCACTGTTGATTGGTGGCTATGATACGCCAAAAATCGGCACTGTTGATTGGTGGCTATGATACGCCAAAAATCGGCACTGTTGATTGGTGGCTATGATACGCCAAAAATCGGCACTGTTGATTGGTGGCTATGATACGCCAAAAATCGGCACTGTTGATTGGTGGCTATGATACGCCAAAAATCGGCACTGTTGATTGGTGGCTATGATACGCCAAAAATCGGCACTGTTGATTGGTGGCTATGATACGCCAAAAATCGGCACTGTTGATTGGTGGCTATGATACGCCAAAAATCGGCACTGTTGATTGGTGGCTATGATACGCCAAAAATCGGCACTGTTGATTGGTGGCTATGATACGCCAAAAATCGGCACTGTTGATTGGTGGCTATGATACGCCAAAAATCGGCACTGTTGATTGGTGGCTATGATACACCAAAAATCGGCACTGTTGATTGGTGGCTATGATACGCCAAAAATCGGCACTGTTGATTGGTGGCTATGATACGCCAAAAATCGGCACTGTTGATTGGTGGCTATGATACGCCAAAAATCGGCACTGTTGATTGGTGGCTATGATACGCCAAAAATCGGCACTGTTGATTGGTGGCTATGATACACCAAAAATCGGCACTGTTGATTGGTGGCTATGATACACCAAAAATCGGCACTGTTGATTGGTGGCTATGATACACCAAAAATCGGCACTGTTGATTGGTGGCTATGATACACCAAAAATCGGCACTGTTGATTGGTGGCTATGATACACCAAAAATCGGCACTGTTGATTGGTGGCTATTCTTTCGAGTTATCAACAGTCACAGATTGCAACTCTTTTGAGTACAATCACAGTTCTTGGTTTCCGGGAGCGGGACATGAACCCACAACCCTCTGATTCAAAGGCGAGGGTGCTATGAACTGAGCCACAGCTGACATCTCTTGATTGGTGGCTATGATGCACCAAAGCTCGGCACTGTTGATTGGTGGCTATGATGCACCAAAAATCGGCACTGTTGATTGGTGGCTACGATGCACCAAAGATCGGCACTGTTGATTGGTGGCTACGATGCACCAAAGATCGGCACTGTTGATTGGCTGGCCATTTTATACCAAACCAGATTTGCCTCATCATTGCTTTGAATAGAAACAGAAATCACAATGGGCTGCGTAATGAGTTGTCAACCAAATACCATGAGTTTTCAACCTGTAAACCTAGGCCCAGCCCATGTCCCTGCTCCAAAATATGAAGCGCTACTCATGTCATATTGTGTCATTCCAACTCAAATTTATTTGCTATTTTTAGTCAATTTCTCCATCCTCTAAAGTGGGATCTCTGTGCATGCACAGCCTGTTTTCCTGCAATGTGCTGCCAATGTGCTCCTCCTTGGTAAGACTAAAGGAGACTGTACCAATCTGCCTCATCATCCTTCCAATGATCGGTCCAATCCTCCATGCAAGGAATTGCCCAATCTCTGCACTACTCTTGTCCACTCCCAACATCACACCTGAGGTTGGGAACTGGTGTGTTAGGATTCACAAGGATTGAAATCCAGTATCAGCAGGGAGTACAAAGCAACAACGGATCAGCTGCCTATTTATACCCGCCTGATAATCAAGTGGGTGTTTAAAAGGTGGTTAATCTAATATTATTTTATTGGTAAAGTTCAGGATGCTTTGTACATAAGATCATAATCATTTCCTATTATCCCTTATAAGTGAACAGATACAATTTCCCTAATAACTGATAGACTAGCCAGTGTGGAATTGAGATTTACCTGGTAAAGAGGTTCTAGATTTAATCTCTCATCTGTGTTAAATTATTTAAACTTAGTTGAAGACATTAACATTGGCTAAAGAAGGACATAGTTCAATCAGGGTTCCTTCTCCTGATTGCAATCCAGTGACCTCCAACGAAAGTGTAATTGCAGGAGGAAAAGCTGCTGTGATGTGCTGTCATGTTACCAACTTCATGAGAAGAAGAAAGAAAACAAATGAGCAGCTGGCTTCATAATAGGCTCTGAAGCTTCCAGTTCAAAAAGTGTTAAAATGATGCAGATAGCAATTGTGCATAATTACAACGACCACTGGTGAAAAATTCCAAGTGGCTCATTCGGGGCTGTATTGTTCCCAGCTGTTAGAGATTTCCAGGACTGGTGCTAAATTACTTTCTTCATATTGTAATAACGTTTAACTTGCTAAATTGTCCATAAAGAGTCAAATATGTGAACTACACTGTATGGGGGTAACTTTATTAATCATGCAGCCAGTGGAAACCTTCCTCACTTGCAACACAAATTGGAAATGGAGGTGCAAATTGCCTGTGATTCTCTGATGATTAATGATCAGAAAATTAAGGGCTGTGCGAGCTCAAACTTCCAATTTACGTAAGGTTTCTGTCAGAAGAGAGATCTCATTAAATTACCCACATTTTAAGTGCCTGTACATGATTTTTCGGTGGATTAGTATCAGTGCTGGTGTGAATAGGTACAATTATTTTACTTGTCTTTGTCTTGATGGGCTTACCTCCTATTCCTGGTCGAAAGTTCCGAGCATATCCCTTCATTAAATCATCCAAGTTTGGCAACCAAGAAATTTCTATATCGGTGGTTATGTAATCCCCGAGATCAGTCATTGCCCTGTTTAAAAAAAAAATCTTTAAAGTTACAGAGTAAGTTCAACTTCAAAGCAAAAAATGTGATAAAATGCTACCTTATCAGATGAGCGGAATGTTGATTGCATGTAGCTAAGACCAGTAAAGTCTTAGGTTCTGAGTTGTACTGAGTTAGCTAATTTCAACGAGGTAGGGATGCTACTGCTGGCCATAGAGCCTCAAGATACAGAAGGGAAATTCAGTCAGAGTTCCCATTCTGGCTCTCAACCTTTCTTTCAGAGCACATGCAGATAGCAAGTGAGAGCTAAGCTGCCACTTTGTAATATATGCTAAAATATTACTATTGAGCTGAAACATAGAGAGGTTACAGTACAGGAGGAGGCCATTCAGCCTGCTGGGTGAGTGCCAGCCCTCCCCAAGAACAATTTAGCTAATCCCATTCCCCCACCCTTTCGCCATACACCTTCAAATTTTTCCCATCCGGGGCATATCCAATTCCTTTTTGAAAACTACAATTGAATCTTCCTCCACCACACTCTCAAGTAATGCCTGTAGCCTTTGGCAGACTTCAAGCATCAGGATGGGAATGAAAAGGAGTAAGTTTGCTGCCAAACTGAAGGTCTATAGAGCAACAGTCCTGCCCACTGTTCTACACACGTGAGGCTTGGACTGTGTACCAGCATCATGTCGAGAAGCTCAATCACTTTCACTTGAGCTGCCTTCAGAAGCTTCTGAAGATCAGGTGGAGGACAAAAGACCAGACACTGAAGTGCTCCCCTGAGCTGGCATACCAAGCATCTACACCACATCGAGACAGTCACAACTGAGTTGTGCTGGTCATGTAGCCAGAACGTCTGACACTTACCAAAGCGAATCTTCTATGGAGAGCTTGAGGCTGGGGTGCGCTCTCATTGACGATCAATGGAAGTGCTACAAGGTCACTCTGAAGGCTTCACTATGGAGTTTCAATATTGACTTTGAATATTGGGAGAAACTCGCCCAAGATCATTGCAGCTCCTTCGAAAGCAAGCGTGTATGAGAACCAGAGAGGAAACACAAGGAGAGAAAATCCCGAGCTAGCAACTCATCCAAAATTCAATCTGCGGTATCCTGTCCTATTTGCAACAGAATCTCCAGGGGAAACAGTGGCCTTAGCAATCACCCCCGTATCACCCATGCCCCGACCCCACAATCACCCCCGTATCACTGGAATCCTACCAAACAGCCCAGGTGATGAACATAGTCATCATCACCTTGACGTATGAACAAAAGTAAGGCCGTGGATGCCAGATCTTAACCATTCGCCAGGTAAAAATGTTTTTCCTCATGTCACCTCTAGTTCTTTGGCCAATTACTTTAAATCTATGTCCTCTAGCTTTCAACCCTTCTGCCAATAGGTTTTTCTCCGTAATAGGGTCAAATTAACAGCACCATAGGAATTGCATGTATCTTAGTTCCAGACAGAAGTCTCTGATCTGGAGACAAAAAGATAATTTGACATTCCTGGAGACTATATCTGTTTATTGCTGCTGTAACAGTCATATTTCTGACCAAATAAATGGTGGGTTCTGCTCTTTAAGGTGCAGAGGGGTTGGTAAATTCCAATTAGTAAACAGACACTAGGGCCAGAAATTTTAAACAATAAGTAGAGGCATCAAAAAGGCAATCTACCTTCAGGAAATGGAAAAAAGGTTGTAAAACATGGGAGCAGAGAGGGAAAGGAAGCTCAGCCTCAGGATGATTCTATTTAGGTTAAGTGAGATGACCCACAGCATGTGCCTTCATTATTTCAATATGAAGCCAAGTTCCACTGATTGAGCTATGGCATTCTGATTCTAACTATTGCTTTGTACATTCATCTTACTTTAGAATACAGGAGGTTATGGCTGAAACCAAACTTTGGCTCGTTTAGTTTAATTTGGCCTACCTTCAGAGAAGTTGAAGGAATACACTTGCAAAAGACACAGAGATCTGGTTTGGATTACAAAGCAATTTCATAGTTACACACCTGGGTCACAATATCTGACAAGTAAATATTGGACAATGGCAGTCAACACCCATAAAAAAGGCCTCTCAGACCACTTACTGGAGTTGGGACCCTTTCAAAAGGTACCAGGTGTATTGTTGGGGAGTTGTAACGCTACTGCCCCCATTTTGAGGCTCTTGCTGCCCCACTAAAGACAGGTAAGACTGGTTAAAATTAATCTCAGTCGGGGGAGAGACAGTTCTAGTTTCTCTCTGTCAACCCGACTCCATATTACCGATGCATAGCCATCATTAATCTCAAACAGGATGAAACTATGTCAAAACGTAAAAGTACCTTGACTGAGGCTTTTCCAACATTCAATCAGGAGTGCCTGAATTAACCTGCAGCCGCTCACTCCAACTTCTGGGGAATCCCGATGAATGGTCATTGATGAATGGTCATTGACCTGAAATGCTGGGCCAGATATTCAAACGTTCATGGGGCTGGGACCCAGTGTGGACACAATTTGAAAATCCCAGTCCTGGAAGTTATCTCAGGACACCAACACCTCCCGGTGGGGGGAAATGGGGAACTCACTCACCCCGAATTAACAGTCCATTAAACTCCTCGAGGGATTTATTAAGGGGCCGGAGCATTCAGGAATACAGTTTTGAAAGCTTATTTTGATGAATCCTACCAGTCACCGTGGGATCAAAGAAATGTTCTTCTTGTGAAGGCAAAAGTTATTTGACCCCCAGGTTGTCTGTGCCAGAATGTGCTCATTAGCTTTCGTTTATCGACCATGACGTTCTGTGAGCTGCCTGCTCTCTTCAGCAAGGCAGCAGCAGGCCCCAGCATGGCTGCCGCCTCCATTTGCCACTGGTGCCAGGCAGGCAGCTCCCGCCTCCTGGAGACAATCAGCGCATCTATTGAGTGCTGAGCTTACCTCCTGCCCAATTCAGGCACTTACATTCAAAAATAGCGACACAGTTGAGGTGTGGGGTCGGGGCATGGGTGATACGGGGGTGATTGCTAAGGCCACTGTTTCCCCTGGAGATTCTGTTGCGAATAGGACAGGATACCGCAGATTGAATTTTGGATGAGTTGCTAGCTCGGGATTTTCTCTCCTTGTGTTTCCTCTCTGGTTCTCATACACGCTTGCTTTCGAAGGAGCTGCAATGATCTTGGGCGAGTTTCTCCCAATATTCAAAGTCAATATTGAAACTCCATAGTGAAGCCTTCAGAGTGACCTTGTAGCACTTCCATTGATCGTCAATGAGAGCGCACCCCAGCCTCAAGCTCTCCATAGAAGATTCGCTTTGGTAAGTGTCAGACGTTCTGGCTACATGATCAGCACAACTCAGTTGTGACTGTCTCGATGTGGTGTAGATGCTTGGTATGCCAGCTCAGGGGAGCACTTCAGTGTCTGGTCTTTTGTCCTCCACTTGACCTTCAGAAGCTTCTGAAGGCAGCTCAAGTGAAAGTGTTTGAGCTTCTCGACATGATGCTGGTACACAGTCCAAGTCTCATGTGTTTAGAACAGAATTCATCCAGGTGTCAGGGCCTTGACCCCACTTTGAAAATCAAGCCTGGCAACTGTATCTCTCTTCACAAATACTGCTTAGCCTGCTGAGCGCAGTTGCTCACTACTTGTTTACTTCTACTGCTGTCTGACTGTACTGAAGTATTATATTGTACTAATTAAAAACCCTTTTGCTGTTCAAGATGATTCTCTATTTCAAGAAGAGTAGAAGGCAACCTCAATTATTGTATTCAGTGGTGTGGATGTGTCAATGTAATTGATATCCTTTCATGTAACAATGATATTCTGCAGAGTAAATATTCATTTACAGTGGGGTACTGTATATTCTATTTCATGAAATACTGGGTATATTATTTTACAATTGTGTAAAATACCTCTAAAAGGGGCCACGTCATTACTGATTTTTAATTATAAAATAATCTGTACAAAACTGTGTCATGTTAACAGCAGAGAGATGCTCCACCAAAATTGGAACTGTACAATTGCAAGTTATTTTGTTTGTAATACAGTAAAATCCCAATGAGTCAAATCCCAGGGGATCTTCCCACAAATTTGTGTAAAGCGGGGTTTGTGATAGCTGAGGAGACCCCATTCCCACATGAATGCACCTCTATTTAACCCGATATACCTACAAATGCTGTCTACGTCAAAAACAACTGATCAAAATGCCAAATGAATATACAGTTGTCATGAAAATATAATAATTTTCACAATATTGTGATTTATTGTAAAAGTGGGTTAATAGTGGGGTTTGGATAGTTTCTGTGTGAATGTGTGTGTGGGATTTAATTGAATTGGAGACAGCTAGTCTGGAGGTTTTTGAGTCAGCAAACAAGAAACAAGGTTTGAAATGCTAAATGCATAAACATCACTGAAGTTTTAGAACGTGAGGTGTAAGGAAAATTCGCAGTATTAGATAAATTAGGTTAGTTTAAATTTCAAAGAGATGGTAGGATGTTACACCAGCCAGAAGAAGCTAAGCCCAACAGTGTGTTTATTTTTTCCAAAGGTTACTGATAAAATTAGTGCTATGAAAAGATTTGTATTATGAGAGGGGTAAAGTTCCAAAGACATATCGGAACAATGAAATTTGCAATAAAAAAGGGAAAACATGTGTAAAGGAGGGAAGGCTATGTGTAAGAGGAGAAGGCATTGTAGGATCTAACACAAGTGTGAAAATCCTCTAGCTTCTGTGCATCAAGTTGCTTTCTACAGGAACCGAAGCTGAGAAAACTCATTTTGAATGCGACTGTCCAGGGTATTGTGTTACTTTGCCTGAGTCTGTCTAAATCTATTTGTTTTTACTGTTGCCTTAATGGAGGTGTAACTGGGAGCCAGATTAATTAGGGGGTTTAGGAGTTATTATAGCAGTAATTTGTAGACTTAGGTATGTGCTTGAAATCTGTTTTGTTAATAAATGCTTAATTTAGTTTTCCAAAAACCCCTGAAGTTGTGGTAGTTTTATTACTTCTGAATTCAGGACATGCATCTTGAAGTAAAATACAAATTGCAAAACAGTTGTGACCCGTGTGATCAAGTTTCCCTCGTGGATTCGATCTGCCTGGCACACATCATCTGCCACGTCATAACATAGTAAAGCAGTAAATGCGTGAAAAAGTCTTTATTCAACTTGCAATGGCCTGATCTTGTATAAGGTCGGAGCTTTACATTGAAAAATGTCGGGAGTTAACTCCAGAAAAACTCCATAATCTTTTCCTGCTTAGCGTGCTGTCTTTGGACATGCACGATACAGTTCGCCATGTTGTCAATGCAGTCAAACAGGGTTTTGGTGGTTTTGTGCTGCAGTGTGAAACCCTGGAGCATCTCTACGGCTTTTGCAGCATCGGCTAAGGAAACAGGCCTTGTATTTCATAGCGGTGGACAAACCTGACAGTGGAATCTCCCACTCCTTTGTGATGTTCACTTTCTGCTGCACACCACAGTTTTCCATCCGCTGGATCAACTTCACCTTCTCTCCGAGCAACCACACTTTTAACTTTCTCACCGGTTTAGCCATACTCAGGGTTTGCCTGTCCTTTCACAGGAAGATCTCGATGTGCAATGATGGCTTGCCCAGCGCTCCATGATTGTGCACTCGTGTGGCCTAACTCCGCTCCGATTGGTCAGCACGGTCAAATGATAAGCTTGGACAAGTTCTGCTTATCTGAGCTACCAGCGCAGAATTCCTGCTTATCACGGGCATTGTTCTGTGGGATCCTGCTATTCTGTCAGCGAGACTGGTTAACAGCTTCAGCAGAACTGGAATTTCGTGTCATCCGAGTTTGATTCATTGCATTTACTTCTGTGTTTTATTTTCTTTGATAAGTGTCTGCACTAAGCATATGTGAAAGCTTCTGGCCGCCTGTCGTTTTAATTCTCTGCCCCACTCCCTGTTGTCGGCCTCCTCCACCTGTTCCAAAGGAGATTTGGGAACAGAATCTCATCGTTTGATTCATCATTTTACAGCTTGTCTTCAACAATTTCAGATCATAAACACTGTCCCCATTTATTCAGACAGCAGTATTGATTCTGTAATTCCCATTTCCACCTTCTCTAGATTCATCTTTTTTTTAAACCTATCCCATCGCCGAGATCCTTTTTGTCATTTAACCTCTCCTGCCTTTCCCCTTATCATGGATCTCCCTTTTTACTCTTTCCTCCCCTCTTGTCTTTCCCTGCCCCTCCTCTTGCTTAAAGCTTGTTATATCTGGAACTGCTTCCAGCTCTGACAAAAGGGGAATGGACCTGAAGCGTTAACTCTGGCTGGAATTTTACTGTCACACCGTAGGTCCCACTGCTGGAACCAAATGCAGGTCTTGAGCCTGCGCCGGCAAACAGCTGGACAATGGAGGGTGTTTTACCGTTGGTGGCTCACTGCTGCCCTGTCCTGTTAAAGGCAGCGGCCTGCCTCTCTGAGCCACACGACCCAATCAGAGGGCCAGGAGTTGGCAGCCTTGGCAGTGCCAACAATAGAGGTGGACGTTGCTGAGGCTGCAGGGAGGAGAGGGTACCTCCATGGTGTGACCCCCCTCAAAGGGCAGGTAAGATTTTTTTTTATAAATGTGCAGGGGTCAGGGTGATCATTTCCGCTGGGGACCCCTCCTTGGGGCATGCAGCCTCTGCAAATGAAGGCCCTCCCCGACCCTGGGAAGCCATTGGGAGACAACCTCAGTCTCCATATGCAGCAATGGGCCATTCCGACACCTTCCATTGCTATTTTGCCAGCCCTTCCGCCTCTCAGCCTTTCTCTAGAAGATTGATAAGATGCTATCTGACCTGGTGAATGTTTTCAGCATTTTCTGTTTCCATATGCATCAAAAACATGTTGTTTTATAGAAATAAAATAATTCATTAGTTTTTCATTATTTGTCATGTACAAACAGTTCAGAATGATTGCCATTTATTTGAAAATTACAGGCAGCCTTTGTTTCCAAGGATTCCGCTGCTCTGAGGTTTGACTGCAGTAGATGAATGTGTTTTTAGGTTATATAATTAATGTTACTAAAAATTTACATTACAAGTCACGTGACTTAGTACTGTATACACCTTACAAAGTTCTTGTAATTTAAAATGTACAGTGCTCTCCCTTGCAGAGTGTATTCGTTTTAAATAGACATCTATTTGTCTTGGGATCTTTGACTCATCAATATTTTACCGTATAAGAAACTTGAAAGAGGTGTGATATCTTGAAAATACTTCTCACTTCTGAAGATTCTGTCACTTTCTACAACACTGTTACAGTTCATAAGGTTTCAGTGTTTTCCCCATTCAGCAACGGATCTCTTTAAGGAATGCTCAGAAGTGCTTAACATTCCTGAAGAAGGGCTCTGTACGAAATGTTGACTTGTTCTCCCCACAGATGCTGACTGACCACCACGTTTCCAGCTTGTTGTTATTATTACTAATGCAAAAATTGATTTCCTCAAAGTGCAGCCATGAAAAGAAGCTAAAATTGCAATTGATTAGGAATTAGAAAGATACGTTGATTAGAAAGATAGATATATACGTACATTGAAAGAAAGACTCATATTTATGTAGCACCTTTCCTAACCTTAGGACATCCCAAAGCATTTTACAACCAATGAAGTGCTTGTGAAGTACAGCCACTGCTGTAACATAGGAAACATGGTGGCTAATTTTCAGACAGCCAAGTCCCACAAACAACAGTGACATAATAACCATTTATTGTTTAGGTGATGTTGTTTGAGGGATAAATATTGACCAGGGCACAGTGAGAACTCCCCTGCTCTTCTTTGAATGGGATTTTAAAGTTCAACCTGAAAGGGCAAACAGAGCCTTGGTCTAATGTCTCATCGGAAAGAGAGCAACTCTGACAATCCATCAGTCCCCCAGTACGACACTGTAGCGTTCGTTAGCCTAGATTTTGTGTCCAAGTCTCTCAAGTGGGGACTCAGTTTAAGAATGAGGTCTCCCTCTTAAGATGGAGATGGAGAGAATTTTTTTCTCTCAGAGGGTCATTAGTATGTGGAATTCTCTTCCACAAAAAGCAGTGGAGGCTGGGTCTTGAATTTATCCAAGGCCGAGTTAAACAGATTTTTGATAGACAAGGGAGCCTAGGTTATGAGGAAGGGCAGGAAATTGGAGTAGAGACCACAACCAGATCAGCCATGGTGCTATTGAATGGTGGAGCAGGTTCAAAGGACTGAATGGCCTCCTCCTGTTCCTAAGTTTTATATCCTATGATCCTAAGTGGGCTCTGTGTTGGGAGCACTTTAGAGTCAAAAACACTTTGTGCATGACACCAAATTGGAGGGGATAGTCAATACTGAGGAGGACTGCGACAACTTACAGGGGCACATTAATAAACTTGCAGACTGGGCAAATAATTGGCAAATTAAGTTTAACACAGATAAATGTGAACTATTACATTTTGGTAGGAAGAATAGAGAGGTCACTTATTAGTTGGAAGGTGCAAGTCCCGATGGGATGAAGGAAAAAAGGCCTCTCAGAGTACAAATATACCAGTCACTCAGCTTTGTTTCTAGAGGGATAGAAATGAGAAGTTGGGAAGTTATGCTAAACCTGTACTGATCTTTGACCAGACCACACCTGGAGAACTGCTTGCAGATCTGGTCACCATATTATTAAAAGGATATAGAGGTGTTCGGTGGGGGGAGGGTGCAGAGAAGATTTACAAGGATGATAGCAGAAATACAAGGGTTTTTTCATTCTTTCACAGGATGTGGGCATCACTGGCTAGACCAGCATTTGTTGCCCTTGAGAAGGTGGTGGTGAAGCCGCCTTCTTGAACTGCTGCAGTCCATGTGGTGTAGGTACACCCACAGTGCTGTTAGGAAGGGAGTTCTAAGGCCAAGCGACAGTGAAGGATCGGTAATATACTTCCAAGTCAGGATGGTTTGTGGCTCGGAGGGGAACTTCTAGGTGGTGGTGGTGATCCCATGCCAGGCTGGGTCACTTTTCTCCTGAAAAATGGCAGCTGAGGGGTGACCTAATAGAGGCATTTAAAGTTATGACAAGTTTTAATAGAGTGGATACAGAATGTTTCTCCTTGTAGCATAACTAGAAACCATCAAATATATAGTCACAAAGAAAGCCAATGGAGAATTCAGAAGAAACTTCTTTACCCAAAGACTGGTGAGAATGGGGAACTCGCTACCATAGGGAGTGGCTGAAGTAAATAGTATAGATGCATTTAAGAGGAAGCTAGACAAGCGTGTGAGGGAGAAGGGCCTAGAGGGTTATGATGATAGATTTAGATGAGGAAAGATGGAAGGAGGCTCGAGTGGAGCGTAAAAATCAGCACGGACTGGTCCGGCCGAACAGTCTGTTTCTGTGTCGTATATTTTATATAAGCCTATGGATTCACAACATTCTGATTCAGTGACAAGAATACTGTTACCACTGAGCCATCGTTCACACCTCTCATAACCCTACAAGATTTCAAAGTCAATGAAGTGCTTTTGAAATGTAATGACTGTTATTATGCAGGAAATTGCTCAGGATTTAAAACCTTTTGCGACTTTTAGTTGTCACTGAGTGACTAAAAATAACGTTTGACTTGACTCATTTTTTTTTTTAAATTCAGCTTTTCAAATAGTCGATTTCATTTAGGAAGTCAATATATCATTAACGTACATCTATTCCTAAATAAAACACAATTACGAGTTTTTGAAAGGTTGCAATGCTATAGAAAATAATAGAATCTTCAGAACCCATTTTTAAAGGTTGCAAAACTTTCAAGCTGATATCTTTTTCAAGTTGGTTATACATTTCGGCACTGATGAATCATCAAATTCTGGTCAATAGTAATGCATTCTGCAAACTGTTACCAGTGAACAATCAAAACTATTTCTGCTCGTCACAAAATATCAGCTGGTATTGGCTCTGTACAAAAGGCAGCTTCTAAAACTGACTAGAGGTGCATTCACACTCTGGCTAAAGAGCTGGTTTGAAACAGTTCACTTTCCTCTGATGTTTGCGCAGCAAAGCTTGGATCCAACATCAGGGGCCACATCCTGACATCTGAATGAAACCGAAGGAGGTGGTAGTTTGACTCTGCTTCACAACTGGGGATCAGTGGGGCCTCGGTATGTTTGGCGTTGGTCTCGAGTGGTTTCAGCTTTATACCGTTGCTGAAGGTGTGGCAGGTGAATACAACTCTTCGTATAATTCATTGAAAAAAAAAGCTTTAACAATAGTAAAATATTGTCAGAAAAGTATTAATAATAACATTGATTTTCCCAAATAAGGCTCTACTCTGATACTGAAAATTTAAACTAATAAAGAAAGCACAGACCAGATTTGCACATTGCTAATTCTTTAGTTAAGCAACGCCTTAATTTTAAAATTCTCATCCTACTTTCTAAATCCCTCCATGGCCTCACCCCTCCTTATTTTTGTAATCTTCTCAAGCCCTACAACACTTTGAGATATTGGTACTTCTGTAATTCTCACCTCTTGCGCACCCCCGATTTTTATCGTTCCACCATTGGTGGTCATGCCTTCAGCCACCAAGGCCATAAGCTCTGGAATTCCTCTCTGCCTCGCTACCTCCCCTTCCTCCTTTATGACACTCCTTAAACCCAACTCCTTTGACCAAGCTTTTGATCACCTTATGCAGATTGGTGTCAAATTCAGGTCTCTGGTCTCTGGTCATAATGCGTCTGAGAAGTGACTTGGGATGTTTTATTAAGCTACAGGTGCTATACAATTACAAACTGTTGTTGTTTGATTCAGCCTATTCCTCCAGTAATTCTGTCAGATCTACACGTCAAAGATATTGACAGTTCCTGACCACCAGCATGTCCAATAATTCCTCAACATTTTCTTTTATTCCATTTAAAACAGTACCATGTCTTGTTTACAGTGATGAAGAGATGAATGTGTTTTCAAGGTGGACAGTGTCACAGGGGGAGGTTGTTCACATTCCACACAATCCTTCTACTGTAGTTTCCACAGCTGTCAAATGTCAGAAAGATTAGAGCCCCCAGCAGTGAATTAGCAAGCTACTGTGAAATTTCCTAAGGATAGGTACAAAATGTGCAGAACATGTTAACCCAAGCTGGATACAAACTGGCTTCACTTTCAGTATTAGGTACCTGTTATTGTCCTTGTGTATCATTTCAGCATTAATCAGAAGTCACTGATTTTGTTTTCCTGCAATCTTGCATTATCGTTAAATATGGACCTGTTTTTAATTCTTTTTATTATTTCTTCTGCCCCGTTTTGCTTTCAGGAAAATATATCAAAATGTAATGCAATGTTTTATTTTCTGATAATCTTTGTCCCTATCTTGACACATAGGCACATCTATTCATGGCTTATTTTGACTGAAAAATTAAAACAAAAAAGAAGTTGCTAAATGGGAAAGGGGATGATGGAGATACAATTTCCATATTTTAAAATAACAGCATGAAAATAGCAAAGGCATCCCTGTGCATCAGCCTAGTGTATTATATATCAGAGATATGTGAGGACTTCCATTTTAAATGTTTAATATTGTACCATAATGACTATTAGTTGATTAGATAAAAATAGCAATAACTTGTCTTGAAATGTAAAATATAAACTGTCCCAAGGCACTTGAGAGGAGTGTCCTAAGACAAAATTTTACTCCAAGCCACATAAGGATGTCCAAAAGCTTTGTCAAAGTGGTAAGTTATAAGGAGTGTGTTAAAGTAGAAGCAAGCAGTAGAAGCAGAGGGGTTTACAGAAGGAACTCCAGGAGTTAGGGCCCAAGCAGCTAAAGGACCAGCCACCGTCAGTAGAGCAATTAAAAATCAGGAGATATCCTAGAGTCCAGAAGTAGAGGGATGCAGATATCTCGGAGGGGGTTGTGGCATTAGTTTCAGAGATAAGGAGGGGCGGCTGATCAAGAAGGCGACTCACCACCACCTTCTCAAGGGCAATTAGGGTTGGGCAATAAATGCTGGCCCAGCCAGCGAAGCCCACATCCCACGAATGAAAAAAAAAGCCATGGTGAGGCTCAAAAACAAAGATTAGAATTTTAAAATCGACGCATTGTTGTACTGAAACTCAGTGTAGCTCAGCCAGCGCAGGGTTGATAGGGGAACAGCACTCGGTGCAAGTGAGGACGCGATCAGCGTGGTTTTCGATGGACATCGAGTTTATGGAGGGTAGAACATGGGAGGCTGGCCGGTATTACCAACAACAGTTTACTTTGTAATAGTTGTTACTCATCCCAGTTAACATAAAGGAAGGATAATTTCTTTATACAGGTACTTGTAAATCCCATCAAAATGATGAAAGGCTAAGTAGAGAAAGAAGTTTAAAATACTTATATGTAGTTATATATTATATATATTTTAAGCTTTATTATATATACAATTATATATATATATATAGATGCACCCTGGATATTGTGAGCACAGAGGGGAGGGTTTTCCCCTCGTTAGGTGGGCCCAGGAGCAGCTGTGCAACAGTCCGCCACCCGCGATCGGCCCCCGATTTTACACAGGCCGGCCTATTAACGGCCAATTAACGGCCAGCCAGCGTGAAACACGCACTGATAACCTCAGCGCTGCCTTGGGGGGGGGGGGGGGGGGGGGGGGGGGGCGGCGGGAGGACCGTGAGCGATGAAGTGTGCGCATGCGCGTGAGTGCACTCAGTGAAAGCTCTCGGAAGGCACAGAGCTGCCTCAGGGAGCCGAAGGTTTTTAACATGAAAAATAAAGATTTCAAACGTAAGGAAAACCTGTCACCTCTGTCACGTGAACAGGGACATGCGAAAAATGAGTTTTAAAATTTTTTATTGTTTTTCTCAGTCGCTGTTGGAAACCTCATCCCGCCCGTGGATGAGGTTTCTCAAAAAATGCAAAGGCCGCCTGGCCTATTCGCCCACCCGCCAACCGTAAGGAAGGACGGGCAGTGAAAAATTCAATTTAATTAACTGATTAATGGGCTTAATGGGCCTCTTAGTTGTCGGCGGGCGCGCTGCTGACTCTCGTGCACGCCCGCAGGCTGAAATATCGCGCGAGTGCACGATGACGTCGGGACGCTCGCCTGACATCACCCCCGTGGCTACGTCACGCTCGTGTGTGTCAGGTGCGCGTCCACACGCTGAGCTGAAAATCCTGCTCAGGGTGTTGAGAAACACTGGTCGGGAATCAACAGCTTCTGTAACATCATTAACTGCTGCAGCTTTCATTAGCCAGATGCACCTGCGGCTTTCAGTGAAGTGCTGGTGCCCCACACATAGCCCTAGTCCTTCCCCTTTAAACAACCGTTTGAAGGAACACAGCACTGCCATTCACTGCAGTCACTGCTGTCACCCAGACAGCACTGATGAGTCTAAGTGTAATATTTAAGGCATCACTATGGTATGTGAGCTGTTGTAAAGCATTACAATGTTCTTTAGTAATAGTGACAGTTAAAGTAAAACAGCGAAGCCTCAGACTGAAATGCCATGACTCACAATCTAACAACAGAACATGTGCAGCAGGTACAGTTTGCTGTAATATGTCAGAGATAGTTCAACCTTTCCTTTATTTTTAAGGTCACAGTTAAATGCAGGGGGGGGGGCGTGGGAGGTAAATGGGGTAGATGTTCTTTCCCAGTAGATGGGGGAACCTGTACATCTTTAGTGGATGGCCTAAGAACAGGAGAAGCAAAGAGGTATGGTCATCTGTCCACCATTTTGGTGAAAGTAAGATCCAAAATGACCTTAGAGTTTGGAAGATGTAAGATTTTGGAAGAAAAAAAGAAGAAACAATGGGCGGGATTTTCCACACCCGCCCGCTGCCGGGATCTTCCGGTCCCGCCGCAAGTCAATGGGCTTCTGGCTGGGGCACCACCTCACCCACGGCGGGTCCCACCCACAACAGGGCCAGAAAATTCCAGCCAATATAAACAGAATGGTTCCATTTTAAAGGCCGTGCAGGAAGAGGGGAAACCTGGGCACTCTCATACGTAGATCTTTGAAGATGGTGGGACAAGTTGATAATGTTGTTAAAAAAAAGTACATGAAATCTTTGGTTTTGTAAGTAGGGGCATAGAGTACAAAAGTTAGAAAATTGTGGTAAACCTTTACGAATTGTAGGGTCAGCCTCAGTTAGAATATTGTAACCAATTCTGGGCACTATACTTCAAGAGGGGGTGCCAAGGCCTTACAGAAGGTGCAGAGGAGACTTACCAGATAGTATCAGGGGTGAAAGACCAGTTATGTGGAGAGACTGTGGGAGCTGGCATTGTTCTCCTCAGAGGAGAGAAAGGAGATTTCATAGAAATGTTTAAGATTATGAGGGATTTTGGTAGAGTCGATGGAAAAACCGTACCCACTGGCAGGAGGGGCAGCAACCAGAGGACACATATTTAAAATATTTAGCCAAAAAACTCAGAGACGGAGGGGGAGATGAGAAGAAATCTTTTAATGCAGCAAGTTCTTATGATCTAGAATTTGCTGTCCAAACGAATGGTAGAATGTCATGAAAGTATAATAATTCTCAGAATATTATTGTGGTTTATTGTAAAAGTAGGTTAATAGTGGGGTTTGGATAGTTTCTCTGCCTGTGTGTGTGTGGGATTTAATTGAGTTGGAGACAGCTGGTCTGGAGGCTTTGACTCATCAAAAGAAGCTGGGTTTGAAATGCTAAAGACGTGAACACAGCTGAAGTCTTAGAATGTGAGGTGAGGAGAGTTTGCATTTTAAAATAAACCAGGGTAGTTTGAATTTTAAAGAGATGGTAAGATGTTTATATCTAGCCAGAGAAGCTAAGCCAAGCAGTGTGTTTATTTTTCCCAAAGGTTACTGATGCAATGATTTATATTATGAGAAAAGTGAAGTTCCAAAGACATATGGGAACAATGAAAATTACATTAAAAGGGAGAAACATGTATAAAGGGAAATGAGGCTATATGTCAGAAAGGGCATTGTAAGATCTACCAGAAGTGTGAAAAGCCTCCAGTATTTGTGCATTAAGCTGCTGTCTACAGAAACCGAAGCTGGGAAAAGCCACTTTAAATTCTACTGTCCAGGATATTGTGTTGAATTGCCTGGATCTATTTATAATCTATTTTTTTTGCTGTTGCCTTAATGGGAGGTGTAACTGGAAGACAGATTAATTAGGGGTTTAGGAGTTATTATAGCAGTAATTTATAGACCTATGTATGTGCTTGAAATCTTTTCTTTTGTTAATAAATGCTTAATTTAGTTTTCTAAAAAAATCTCTGAAGTCTTGGTGGACTTATTGGCCAGGATTTTCCCGTCAGCGATTTGGGGGCGGGGCCCTCTCGCCGAGGGGAAAATGACGCGGGATGACGTTGGGAGGAGTCCCCGACGTCATCCCGGTCCCTTTAAATTTTTAGGAAGGCGGGCGGACAGCGAAATCAGCTGTCCGCCCGCCGACCTGTCAATTGTCAATTGAGGTCATTGACAGGCTCATTAAGATGATTAAAGACCTGCCCGTCCAACCTTCAGGCTGGCGGGCAGGCAAGGAGCCCCAGCGGACTCCTGATAATACATGAAGCATCATCCACTGGCGGGATGAGGTTTCATGTCCGTGTTGTAAAAAAGTAATAAAGTTTATGTGTTTTTTATTAACATGTCCCGTCTCGTGTGACATTGTCACATGAGGGGACATGTTAATAATTTTATAATGTTTCTATTTTTACACTTAACTTACCTGTCACTAATCTCCCTGCGACAACACTTTGCCTCAGGGAGCAGTACGCACTTTGACAGCTGGGGATACCCCCCCCACCCCCGCACAGGAAGTACATAGCGCTTCCCGTCAGGCAGGCCGCTGGGTGGGCCTTAATTGGCCCGCCCACTCAAAATGGCGGTGGGCCCCGGTTCGGTGGCGGGGGCCGACTGTCCGCCCGCCGCCGAGCCGGTGGGGCCCACCCGCCCACCAAGGGCAAAATTCTGCCCATTGTTTCTGAATTCAGGGCACACATCTCGAAATAAATACAAATTGCAAAACCGTTGTGATTGCATGATCAAGTTTCCCTTGTGGATTTGATCCGCCTGGCACACATTGTCTGTCGCGTCATAACAAGAAGTAGTTTCAATAGTAGCTTTCAAAAGGGAATGTTTAGAAAGGAAAAGATTGCAGGGCTGTGGGGAGTGCAGAGGAGTGGGGTTTATTGGATAGCTCTTTCAGAGAGAAGGCACAGGCATAATGGGCAGAATGGTTTATTTCTGTGCATTATGATTCTACGATCCAAGTGATAAAATGCATACAGGAGGTAGGAGAAGAGTTAATTAACAAGATCTGGTAGATATGTTTGACAAAACATTTCCTATTTGTGTTGATATAAATCATCGAATGGTGCCATCGTGTTCTTCACACACAACATTGAGTGTCAAAATTTATTTTTTGTGTTTTTTCCTGTCTCATTCCTCCCAATGAAAGATTTCCCAAACGCTTTTTTGGTGAAGGCAATGAATCCTGCTGAGGAGAAGAATTTTTGGGGGCAAATGAGATCCGATCCTAGACAAATTGGGCGGACAGGTGGAAGGTGGAAGATGAAAGGGAGTTAGACTGTTCTCTGAAGAGGAAGAATGTGCAGGGTTACAGGGAGAAGGTGGGGGGTTGGCATGAGGCAAATTGCTCATTCGGAGATCCAGTGCAGACACGATGGGCTGAATGGTCTCTTACTGCACTGTAACAATTCTGAGATTCTGTGAAGTTCCACATTACCATTAAGAGGATGGTGTGAAGTCATTTGTTTGCCAGATTGCTAATGTTGTATAACTTCTAACATTAGCACAGCTTTTTTTCATGCAATGAGCTTTTGCTTTAACTGAACTACCACAAAATCTGTTTTGTGTGTTTTTACAAAACAGCTTCAAGTGTCAATACTTCAGCCAGGTAAAATTTAATTATAATATATAATTATAATATGCTTGTTACAACATTGTGTTTAGGTTAAATACTCAATCTCACACAAGATGACAGAATAGAATCACAACTTATACAGTAAATGAAATGTTCTACACAACTGTGTTCTTCAAATTCCAGACTAAAGTTGACAATCAAAATATCAATAAACGGAAAAGGACCATACCATAATATTTCACAATGTGCGGGACAATTACCATCTCAAATGCTGGTACACTGGTAGTTTAAGAGTTTCATTTGGGCCTATAAACGTAAATAAGTTCAAAATGCTCATATCTAAAGATAAATTGCAACCTAGATATTGAATATGCAGAATGCTTTCACATGCTGGCTGAAGACCAATGGTTTATGTAGAAAAAAAAACTCACTAAATGTTGCAGCCCTCAAAACTTAGTCAGACATGCAGTGTTTTTTTTCTAGTAAATCACTGTCACCAGAGGAATGAGGCTGACTGGATTGGTCTACAAAGAGCTGGCATGGACTCGATGGGCTAAATGGCCTCTTTCTGTAGCATAATGATTCTATAGTTCTATGATGAGACAATCTACATTACCTTATGATTTTTAAATTCTGTTATTAGGTGCAAACTGTTGCAATACAATTAATAATGACAACTGTTAACGCAAAACATAATTTTTTCTGTAAATTTATTGCCAATATACTTATGAGGTCAGCAGTAGAATTTCCCTCTCCTGAAGTCTGGAGGAAAGCCTTCACTCCAGTGAACAGACCTCAGATTACAATAGCCTTACAGGAAAACGATGCATAATACGATGCACTGCGCAAGTTTCCTGTAAAAGAAGTTCAGGAACATCACTATCTTCACTCCCTTAGAACAAAAGAAAGTTCAAGGAGAGAGGTCATTTCGCCCTCCAATTTTCATTCCTATAGCAGCCAAACTCTCCCATTTATTTTGCATATTCAACATTATATTTTTAAATGTTCCATTTTTCCCAGACTGAGACACACTTGAGCAATATTTTTCAGGTACATTTTCATTGTCCATGCTTAATTTCAACAACAATAACTTGTATTTATATAGTGCCTTTAATGTAGTAAAACATATCAGGGCGCCTCACAGGAGTGTTACAAACAAAATTTAACACCGAGGCACATAAGGAGATATTGGGGTAGACGACCAACAGCTTGATCACACAGTAATGTTTGAATGAGCATCTTAAAGGAGGAAAGAGAGGCTGAGAGGTTTAGGGAAGGAATTACAGAGTTTTGGGTCTTGGCATCTGAAAGCACAGATGCCAATGCTAGAGTAATTAAAATTAAGAGGCCAAAATTGGAGGAGCACAGAGATCTTGGAAGATGGTAGGACTAGATGAGATTACAGAGATAGGGAGGGGAGAGGTCATGGAGGGATTTGAAATCAAGGATGAGAATTTTAAAATCAAGGTGCTGTTTAATTGGGAGCCAGTGTAAGTCAGAAGGCACAAGGGTGATGGTTAAACAGGAATTGTTACAAGTTAGGACACAGGCAGCAGGGTCATGGATAACCACAAGTTCACAGAAGGTAGACTGTGGGAGGCCAGCCAGGAGTGTGCTGGGTCTTATTTCTTTGAAGTGTAAAAAGGTTCTTTCTGGAGCTAATCTGAATGGACAAAACAACCTTTAATTCTCCAAAACCGATACATTTATTAAAGTTTCATTAAAAATGTGAAATGCTTTGAAAGAAGCAAAGAAAATGCCAACTGCTTAGACACTTGAATCACATGTCCTGGTCCCAGTTCTGTTACATCTATAATTACATCAAAAGCATCTTGCATTTATATGGTGCTTCTAGCATAGAGAAAAAAAAAAACAGACACCCATGTTTCACAAAGGTGTAATCAAAACAAATTGCTGGAGAGTCAATGACTTAAATGGAAATTGTTGCCAACTCACTACCACTTGATTTACACTATTGCACAGTCTAGATCTATCCCATTAGGATAGATAACCAAAATTTGGTCAAAGAAATGAGCCTTAAGAAGGATCTTAAAAGAGGGACTTGTAGCGATCGAGGACTTTAAGGAGGGATTTCCAGAGCATGGGGCTTCAGTATGTGACTAGCTAACAATGTTGGGGCAAATGGAGGGGGAATGCAGAGGAAACCATAGATAGAGGAACACAGAGTTGGGGTTGGGAGGTTAATGGGCTAGAGAAAGGCACAGAGACAGGGAAAGGCAATGTTCTTGTACATATACTGAAAATGAGAATCTTACCTAACCTCATGTTTATTTAACAGCAATTAGATTTTTTGCCCTTAAGGGAACACTGATTAACCTTCACAGGATATTTGTGGAGCATTATGTAACACTCCTGTCCTTAGAAAAGAATGTACCTTCCACTAGTATAAATATAGGTAACAATATAATTGTGTGTGCATGGCCTCCAATGACATTGTTTACAGTGGAGCACAAGATACACAGGAGGAAGTATTGGACACTGTCCTGTCGATTTCATAGGTACATCGAGGGTCAATTCTGGGAACTAATCTGTGGCTGAAAGGTGTTCGAGCCGATATTGGGGTGGACTATTTTTCAAAAATCTCCATAAAGGTACAACAGGTACCAGCGGTTTACCCAAATGTACAAATGAGGCCTAAGCTCAATTTTGACCTGTCTCGGCGTGCATGTTTGGTGCTGAAAATGAGCCTGAAGGAACTTTGACTTCATAGTGTTATAGCGGTGGGGGCGCTGCCGACAGAGTGTGATGGGTAAGTATTGCTGGAAGAAGTGCATCTTAAAGGCAAGATAAATACACATATATCTGAGAGCCCTTTCTTCAACTTTACCGCTGTTTAAGGGTAGATCAGCGAGGCCGGATCTCTGTATGCTATCATTTTGTTTATTGGCTGAAACTATTAAACTTCACCTCTTCCTTTATAGTAATAAAGGGCAGCTCTCTGCTCATTTTTCCACACCTCGCGGTCTTGCGCTTTCTTCTTCAGTTGTTTGTAAGAGCCTCCCAATGAGCAATGAGCAATACGACTAGGAAAAGAATACATGAGGTGGTTTCCCCTTGCCTTCCTCACGTGTGCTTAATGGAAACACAAGTCCTCTCCATGAAGGATCCTTCACCTGTAACCAGCCGTTGTCTCTCAAGGTTCCAGCTCTTCCACCATCACCACCAAAAATTCATTGGTTCCACTGTTGGCCATGGCTTGTAACCCTGAGCATGGGACCCTCACCTGGGCCTGGGGTGACTCACAAAAGGGCAGGGACAACAACCCCCCACTAACCCCTCCCCCCAGGTCTCAAGTGACCCTGCTACCCTTTCCTTTAACCTTTGAATAATGAACAATTAATCTGGGGCTGGAATGACTGGTGTAGAGATCGGATGCTAAATGTAGCCACATGGTGAAGATAATATGAACCATTCATTCTCCTGTAAGGAGGCAATGGTAATGCTTGAAAATCCAGTATTAACTTCCCAAGACAAAGCACATTTTTGGCTCAACAGAACGGACTTAATCATTGTTACATTAAACCAGTAAACACAATGTGCTGCATTTAGCATTGTTTGTTTGAATGTTAACTATTAAAAATATTTAATATGATAATATTCAGAGACAGTGTGTGGTGCATTGTGAAATCTCAGTACACTGCTGCTGACCAATGTTCTGTTCTTTGCTGAAATTAAATTATAAAAACATCTAAAAACTACATCTACCTAATAAGGCATTGTTTAAAAAAAATCATTAAGGTGGGCAGGTTAATATATATTATCCTGGCTCTTTCCCAGCCAAAAAGTGTTTTAAAAGTGCCTGGTTAGAGAGTCGTAGAGAAGGGATTAAAATAAAAAGACAGACATTTAGGAGAGGAAAATAGGTCAATACACTATGGAAGGGTTAACAAGTGTTTTCAAATTGTGGAAGGCGAATTCATTTTGAAATAATCCGGGATTTGCTCCGCCTTCAGAAAAGGGAGTTATCAAAGAGTACTCCGGGTTTTAACCCAGGGGACCCCAACCCCAGTAAATTAAAGCGACATGGAATAGTAACCGCAATGTGTTTATAGCCTGATATAGATTAAAGGGATATATACATATTTAATGGAGCATGGGTAACATGGAACTCTAACATGTTGGTCGAATTTACCTGTGAACATATTTATCTGACCGCACCATAAAGCAGACACATCCAGCCCCCTCACCCCCTCAGTGTGAAGCAGCAATACCCCACTGGAAAAAAGTTACAAAATCTCCACACCACAGATCCAAAGAGAAGTCATGTAATGTAAAAGGATGGCAGCTGGTTAAGCACAATGACCACTTACCTTATCAACTTATTGTGCTGCGCGTAGAGTAAAAGCAGAGATGTGAATGTTAGCGTGATAAATTCCATTTTATTTCCCCAAAGTTAGGGGATTGTAGAGGCGCCCACTCGCTCAGAAGGAAAGAACCTGTCCGCGCTGTAGAGCTGTCACTAGAGCGCTGAGAGGCTGCTGCTTTTTCATCTTGCAGGTGCTGTTCTTGCAGCCCTGAGGTTCTTTCCTGAGCTGTCTCCAAACCGTTAAGGGTAGTAAGTGTTATCACCAAACGCAATCAGGAGCCAGTTTTTCCTCTTCACTACACACCCCTCTCTGCCCACATTCACAAACTGCGACCGTTTAAAGGGACAGCGCCAATTCCTTCCCCTCTCGGTGCAACATTTAAAGCTGTATTACCTCATATTTGAAAATCAGCAATCCCTATTTGAATACTGTGCTGCTGAAAAAGTGTGTGGCCCCATTGCACCAAGTATTTATTCCAATGTCACTGATTGTTTCATAAATCACCAACGATTCAGCTATATTTGACCTTTTTTCCCCCCTACTTTACCATGTTATCTCCACTTGAAACTTTTATCAATTTGGTAAATGTCCAAATTGCATTTATTACATTAGAGTGCTATTTAGAGAAAATAATAATGAAGCAAAGATGTTTACAATCTTAATTTGGTCAGGTCCCAATGATGTGTGAGTGTACAAACAGACAAATAATGGTCAGGAAAAGACCCACTAGTCCATCCAGTTTGTAATCACAGTCTGTCATGCCTTGTGCAGCACCATTGAGAGACTCCCCTGGCAACCCAAAAGCCATGTGACCTCCTGACAGAGGCAAAAACCAGATCAAAAACCAAGGAGGGAAGAAAATGGAAAATACCTGTCCAAGCCCCTTGGACGATTAAGATGACTCCAGGGGGCCATTCTGACTCTGGGTAATGTCATGCAGTAGCTAATATTTGTACACCGTGATGACCTTTACCCCAACGGGAAATGGGTTCACCTCCCACTTGAAGAAATTCAGTGCACACTGCTCGGGCTGGCAGTGTGAGATCTTATCAGCTTTTGCACACACATGTCATATTATGGCAGTGAGCTATTATTGAGCACGTGTGGAGAGAGGAGAGAATCAAGGGTGGTTCTCCTTAAAGCACAGATGTTAAAAGGAAAGATGTACAAAATTATGAGCTCCGATAAAGTACATAGAGAGAAACTTTTCCAGCGGCAGCCGGATCGCTAACCAGGTGGTACGGAGTTTAAGATAATTGGCAAAAGAACCAGAAGCGAGATGAGGGGAATTTTTTATTCATCAAGTTGTTGGGATTTGGAATCCACTGCCTGAAAGAGTGGTGGAAGCACTAGATTCAATAATACCGTTCAAAAGGCAATTGGGTGATTATTTGAATAGGAAAACTTTGCAGATGAAAGAGAAATAGAGTGGGGCTAATTGGATAGTTCCTTGAAAGAGCCAGCAGAGGCACAATGGGCCAAATGGCCTCCTTCTGCACTGTACGATTCAGTGATTCCTGTAACTGCAGGTCCCTGGCATTGATTGGAAAATCAGCCGAGGCTCTGCTCTTGATCTCTGCTGGAAGTGCAGGTGCGAATCTTGAGTGAGGATGGGTTTAGGTTCTGGCCATGTTGATCTTTCAGAGAGCTGGCATTGGTGCAATGAGAACTGGACTCCTTCTGTGCTCTAACATTTATGAATGTCAAATATTCGTTTGCTTGTCTACTTCAAAATAAATTGCTTTGGATGAAAGCTGTTCTCGAGATATAACCACAGGTTTGGTTGCTACTTCTGCTTTTTGGCAGACATCCAGGCTCTCTGAAGTTGTTTAAGACATTTATACCTATGTTCAGTATCCCTCCTGAAACACTACAGACTGAATGGTTGAATGATCCAAGGAGATACAATTTTTTTTATTCTTTAAAGGGGCATCACTGGTTAGGTCAGCATTTATTGCCCATCCCTAATTGCCTTTGAGAAGGTGGTTGTTGAAGGATGATGTAAATAATGTATTTAATAGAGTCAGAGACTTGGGGGAGATGTAGTGTAAAGGTATTAATGGTAATAAGTAAATACGCAGCCTGCATCATCAGTGATATAAGATAACATGACAATAGAGTATGCTGAGAGATAATTCTATGTGAAGCTTCGTGCTAAATCTTGTAATGTACACTGCAGATTGTTCAATAAAAGATAAAGTTTACTAACAGCCTACCTCCAGCAATATCTATCAACCCTGACTAAGGAGAACCTTATGTAAGACCCAAAACAATGGTAACAGAGGGCTGAGTCACTTCCTTGAACCGCTGCAGTCCATGTGGTGTAGATATACCCACAGCACTGTTCGGAATGGAATGCCAGGATTTTGACCCAGCAACAATGTGTGACTTGGAGGGGAACTTGCAGGTGGTGGTGTTCCCATGCATCAGCTGCCCTTGTCCTTCGAAGTGGCAGAGGAGCTTTGGTGAGTTGCTGCAGAGCATCTTGTAGACGGTACACACTGTTGCCGCTGTGCGTCAGTGGTGGAGGGAATGAGTGTTTATGATGGTGGATGCAGTGCCAATCAAGTGGGCTGCTTTGTCCTGGACAGTGTCAAGCTTCTTGAGTGTTGTTGAAGCTGCACTCATCCAGACAAGTGGAGGGTATTCCATCACACTCTTGAATTGAGCCTTGTAGATGGTGGACAGGCTTTGGGGAGCTGGGAGGTGAGTTATTTGCCACAGAGTTCTCAACCTCTGGCCTGCTCTTGTAGCCAGAGTATTTATATGGCTAGTCCAGTTCAGTTTCTCGCCAATGGTAACCTCCAGGATGTTGATAGTGGGGGATTCAGATGTCAAAGGGAGATGGTTGGATTCTCTCTTGTTGGAGATAGTCATTGCCTGGCACTTGTGTAGGGTGAATGTTACTTGTCACTTATCAGCCCAAGCCTAAATGCTAACCAGGTCTTGCTGCATATGGACATGGACTGCTTCAGTATCTGAGGAGTCACGAATAGTGCTGAACATTGTGCAATCAACAGTGAACATCCCCACTTCTGACCTTATGACAGAAGGAAGGTCATTGATGAAGTAGCTGAAGATGTTTGGGCCTAGAACACTACCCTGAGGAACTCCTGCAGCAATGTCCAGGGACTGAGGTGAGTGACTGCCAATGACCACAACCATCTTCCTTTGTGCTAGGTATGACTCCAACCAGTGGAGAGTTTTCCCCCTGATTCCCATTGACTCCAATTTTGCTAGAGCTCCGTGATGCCACCCTCGGTCAAATACTGCCTTGATGTCAAGGGCAGTCACTCTCACTTCACCTCGGGAGTTCAGCTCTTTTGTCCATGTTTGAACCAAGGCTGTAATGAGGTCAGGAGCTGAGTGGCCCTGGCGGAACCCAAACTGGGCATCAGAGAGTGAGTTATTGCTGAGTAAGTGTCGCTTGATAGCACTGTCAATGAACCTTCCATCACTTTGCTGATGATCAAAAGTGGGATGGGGTGGTAATTGGCCAGGTTGGATATGTCCTGCTTTTTGTGGACGGGACATACCTGGGCAATTTTCCACATTGCCGGGTAGATGCCAGTATTGTAGTTTTACTGGAACAGCTTGGCTAGGGGTGCAGCTAGTTCTGGAGCACAAGCCTTCAGTACTATTGCCGTAATGTTGTCAGGGCCCATAGCTTTGCAGTATCCAGTGCCTTTGGCGGTTTCTTGATATCGCATCGAGTGAATCGAATTGGTTGAAGACTGGCAACTGTGATGTTGGGAACCTTCGGAGGAGGCTGAGATGGATCATCCACTCGACGCTTCTGGCTGAAGATGGCTGCAAATGCTTCAGCCTTATCCTTTGCACTGATGTGCTGGGCTCCCCCATCATTGAGGATGGGGATATTTGTGGAACTGCCTCCTTCATTTAGTTGTTTAATTGTCCACCACCATTCACGATGGGATGTGGCAGGACTGCAGAGCTTAGATCTAATCTGTTAGTTGTGGAATCGCTTAGCTCTGTCTATCGCTTGCTGCTTATGCTGTTTGGCATTCAAGTAGCCCTGTGTTGTAGCTTCACCAGGTTAATACCTCATTTTTAGGTATGCCTGGTGCTGCTCCTGGCATTCCCTCCTGCATTCTTCCAATGAACCCCGAATTTAAAGTAATGGTGAGGTGGGGGATATGCTGGGCCATGAGGTTACAGATTGTTGTTGAATATAATTCTGCTGCTGCTGATGGCCCACACGCCTTATGGGTGCCCAGTTTTGAGTTGCTAGATCTGTTCAAAATCTATCCCACTTAGCATGGTGGTAGTGTCACACAACACAATTGAGGGTATCCTTAATATGAAGACAGGGCTTTGTCTCCACAAGGATTGGGCAGTTGTCACTCCTAAGGATAATATCATGGGCAGATGCATGAGGATGAGGTCAGTTAGGTTTTTTTCCCTCTTGTTGGTCCCTCACTACTGCCGCAGACCCAGTCTAGCAGCTATGTCCTTTGGGACTCAGCCAGCTTGGTCAGTAGTGGTGCTACCGAGCTACCCTTGGTGATGGACATTGAAGTCCCCCACCCAGGGTACATTCTGTGCCCTTGCCACTCTCAGTGCTTCTTCCAAGTGGTGTTCAATATGGATGAGTACAGGTTCATCAGCTGAGGGGTAGGTAGTATTCAGCAGGGGATTTCCTTGCCCATGTTTGACCTCATGGCATGAAATGTCACGGGGTCCAGAGTCGATGTTGAGGACTCCCAGGGCAACCCCCTCCTGACTGTATACCACTGTGCCACTACCTCTGCTGGGTCTGTCCTGCGGGTGAGACAGGACTTATCCAGAAATGGTGATGGTGGTATCATGGAAATTGTCTGCAAGATATGATTCTGTGAGTATAACTGTATCAAGCTGTTATTTGACTAGTCTGTGAGACAGCTCTCCCAATTTTGGCACAAGCCCCCAGATGTTAGTGAGGAGGACTTTGCAGGGTCAATGGGGCTGGGAGTGACGTTGTTGTTCCTGGTACCTAGGTTGAAGCCGGGAGGTCCATCCAGTTTCATTCCTTATTTGTTTTTCTGTAATGGCCTGATACAACTGAGCGTCTTGCTAGGCCATTTCAGAGTCAACCACATTGCTGTGGATCTGGAGTCACAGGTAGACCAGACCAGGTAAGGACAGAAGATTTCCTCCTGTAAAATCTGTGAACCAGATTTTTTTTTACAACAATCAATGATAGCTTCATGGTCACCATTACTGAGATTATCTTTTAATTCCAGATTTATTAATTGAAGTTAAATTCTGCCAGGTGCCATGGTGGGATTTGTACCTGTGCCCCCTGAGCACTAGCCTGGGCCTCCAGAATTCTAGTCCAGTGACAAATGTGCCTGCTCCTTTCTCTCCCTTTAATGCAAAGAGTTCTGTGAAACAAAGGAGGATTTAGATTATAACCAGAAGCAACATGTGAGTAGACAGCAAAGATTGTAACAACTAGTGAAAACCTACTCCAACCCCTTGAGTCACCTGGAGGGGATCCGCAGTGATCACTTCTATAAAAGTAAAAGACAAATTAAGAGTGGGTGGAAAGTTTTCACAAATGTGAGTATCATCTGGAAGGACAGATATGAAAAAATGGGAAAGAAGCAAATATTTTTATATCAATATGTGTGGATTTCTCTTCTATCCAGTGATTCGTGTGAAAAGTGTGTGTACAGATGTCGGATAACAAAGAAACAGACTTGACTATAACAATTTCCATGGTCAGAATAGCCGCTGGCTCACATCAATAAGATTGGTCCCTTCAGCTTGAAATTCAAAAGTAAGGAAGTCATGCTTCAGTTACACAGTCCCTCGGTAAGACCAATCTGGAGCATCACGTTCCATTTCAGGCACTGCTCTTCAGGAAGGATCTGGAGTCACAGGTAGACCAGACCAGGTAAGGACAGAAGATTTCCTCCTGTAAAATCTGGAAGGATCTACTGATTTGGAGAGGCTGGAGCACAAATTCACCGACAATACCGGGTCTTAAAGGGATGAAGTATGAGGAGAGGTTGCATAAATATGGCTTGTACTTCCTTGAGCTTAGATGGCTGAGGGATGATCTAGTTGATAAAGAAATTTGATAGGACCAATACGGAGAAATCTTATCCTCTGATGTGGGAATCAAGACGAGGGGCATAATCTCGAAATTAGAGGTAGGCTATTTAGGAGTGAAATCAGGAAGCACTTTTTCACACAAAGGGAGTGGAAATCTGGGATCCCTCCCCCAAAAGACTGGATGTTTCAAGATTAAGAGCGATAGATTTTGTTAGGTAAGATTATCAATTAATATGAATCAAGGGTGACTAAATGGAGTTAACATACAGATCTGATTGAATGACAGAACAAGCTCATGAGTTGAATGGTGTACTGCTGTTAACATGTCCCTAACAAATGCTAGCATCCTTCTTGAAGCCACCCTCATAAGCATTCAGGCAAAATACCTAAAAAAAAAACTTTGATGGACTGGACACTGTGTCCGCGTGGCTAAAAACCATCTCCCCTGCCAGATCCCATTCTCTCAACTCTCAAATGGCCAATATTCCAGGGAAGGACAAAGAAAATGCTTCAAAGACACTCTGAAGCTCTCCTTGAATCATGGCAACATTGACATTAATGACCAGGAGGAGCTCCAATTGTTCAAAATGGCAACAACTTGTCCATCAAGTTGTATCACACTTTGAGTCCCAATGTCTTAATGATGAGGCAGAGCAGCAGCAGAGAAGGAAAGAAAGCAAATCCTGCACTCGTCCTCCTCCATGTGTGAATCAAGAATTGGCCTGTTCTGTCACACAAAGACCCATGGCAGAAACTCACAACCTTGAGTAGACATCATCCCCAAATCGAGAGACAGCTGACAATGAATCGATTTTTTTATTTGTTCATGGGATGGCTAGGTCAGCACTTATTTATTATCCCTATTATTATTTATTATCCCTAATTACCCTTGTTCAGAGGGCATTTTAAGAGTCAACCACATTGCTGTGGGTCTGTAGTCATGTGTAGGCCAGACCAGGTAAGGACGGCAGATTTCCTTCCCTAAAGGACATTAGTGAACCAGATGGGCTTTTACAATAAGTGACAATGGTCTCATGGTCATCATCAGACTTTCAATTCCAGATATTTATTAAATTCAAATTTCATCATCTGCCGTGGTGGGATTCAAACCCAGGTCCCTGGGTCACCAGTCCAGTGACAATACCATTATGCCACCACCTCTACTTACATCTAACTCAGCTAGCAGAGAGGGAAAATGACACCTCCAACAATGTATCGTGGCCTCACTACCACAACAGTAACAACTTATACATTGCCTTGAACATTAGGAACATCTCAAGATATTTCACAGGGATGTGTGAAAAAAGCAGCGAGCCAAAGAGGGAAGGATTGGAAAGAGTGACTAAAAACTTGAATAGAGGTGGTTTTTAAGGAGAGTCTTAAAACAGAGGAGAAGATTTGAGATCTTGGAGCCCAAGTAGCTGAAGACACTGCTGTCAAGGAGGCTAGAGTTGGAGCATTGGAGAGTTCAGGAAATTAGCAGAGAATGCCTGGCACCTGTGGGGCTGTGCCGCAAGGGGCCAGTGGCTGAGACGGGGTGAAATTAGAGGGAGTTTTTAAAAAAGGACTTATTAACCTATTCAGCTCATATCGTGGACACAGATTCTGACAGATTTTTATAATGATGGCATTAAGCAGTTTTTGAAGGGATTCAATTTTTTGATGAGATTTTCTTTTTCGTTACAAAAGCCACATCAGTTCAGGTACCTTCAGTATAGCCAATGTGATTGGGTAGGAAGATGAAAATCCAGATTATAAAAACAACCTGATCGAGGGTTTCTTCAGGGAAAGAATTTATTTTAGTGTTTCCTCATGATCCGCATTAATAATACCTGTTGCTCAATTGGAAAATTGCAATAGTAAGTATAACTTATTGGTAGTAAGCTGTTTTCAAATGAATCATACTGCCTACCTAGCAAAGGAAATTTTGTCAATATTGAAATAGTAAATGTGTTTCATTCTGCCCATGGATACCTGCACTATTGTGTTGTATTTGCATCCATTCCATTCTCTGCTAAGAGTCACTTGCCTGCCAAATAGTAATCAATTTTCTACCCTAAAGCAAGATACAGCCACCTTCCTAATAGAATTAAAATATATAAATAATTGAGTTTGATTATAACAAATTAGTATTACTTTTAAAATCTTACTAAAACTAATAATTGTCTCACTCCATTAGATTATGGTCTTTGACTGCATCTTAATTAGATAGATTATGAAGCTCATTAAATAGGAGTGCACAGGACTTGAAGCTGTGTATCATTTCTTAGCGATGACCACGTGTGAATGCTGTGATTCTAATCGCCCCCGTTATATTGCAGAACTGCTAGCAGCGTTCACACTTTGGGACAGATTGGGTGGCACCAGCCATAACAGACAAGAAAACTGCTGCTTGAGTATGCTCAGTGTTTAAGAGTTGAGATCGTGACTGTCACATTTTGGTCACAGAACTTCCAACTCTTGAAAATTGCATTGTGTTACGCAGGCTGCAGGGTCCAGTGCTCCCCTCTGGGAATGCGATTTTCAAATCATGCCAGCACCCACTCCAGTCCCCAGTGGCAATTGAAAATCCAGCCCCACCTTTTATCATTGGAATTTGTAGTGATAACAGTGCTGTAGCCAAAGTGGTGGATGCCTTTGGAAAAACTCCTGTAATATACAGGGAGCACGAGCATATTAAAAGTAGATTTACAATGATTGATCAGAATGGCTCCAAATATTGATCACCTAAGTTAGAAAGTTTTGGAAAAGGATCAAGAAGATTTCGAAAGGAGAATTTGACAGTGATTTTAGAGAACTATAAAGAGATATAAAAAAAGGTTGCCGAAATCTTCAGTTAAAGTATGGAGAAAATGTAATTAACGGTTTTGCCCAAGAGGTTAGGGTTTAGTTGATAAGAAAAATTGCTATTAATTCAGGCAGAAAAATGATTTCAATAAACACAGAGGATTACTAAACTGAGTTAAACAGTGGTTGATCTGCTACTTGGTTTAAACATACAAACAGACGAATTAGGAGCAGGAGTAGGCCAATTGGCCCTTGAGCCTGTTCTGCCACTCAATAAGATCAAGGATGAACTGATTGTCGCCTCAATCTTCCCTAACCCTCCATAACCCTTGACTCCCTTGTTCGTCAAGAATCTATCTAACTCAACCTTAAAAATACTCAGTGACCCTGCCTATATCACTCTCTGGAGAACAGAGGTCCATAGGCTCGTGACCCTCTGAGAGAAAAAAATTCTCCTCATCTCTGTCTTAAATGGGAAAGCCCTTATTTTTAAACTGGTCTAATCTGTCACAAGGGGAAGCATCCTCTCAGCACCACTCTGTTAAATTCCCTCAGGATGTTTTACGTTTCAGTAAGATCACCTCTCATTCTTCTAAACTCCAATGGATACAGGCCCAAACTGCTCAGCCTTTCTAAATAAGATAACCTCCTCCATCCCAGGAATCAGTCGAGTGAACCTTCTCTGAACTGCTTCTAATGCTACTATATCCTTTGTCAAGCAAGGAGATCAAAACTGTACACAGTTTTTAAAGAGAGTTAATTTTTATAGTGCAATAATCTAAGTGTCAGATAGCACTGGAAAACTACCAGTGCTATCCTGGGTCATAATAGTCGCATATTAACCCTAACAAGTACATAACAGAGTCTTAGAAATGCAAAATGTTGAGTTGAACCTTTCAAAGAATGCAATAATGTAATTATGTTATACTGTACTAAACTGAAATTAACTAATGCTGTTGGAATTCTGAAAGTCAGGGTTTTTCCTTATGGTTTGCGTTCTTTGACATGTGCTAGGTATCAGTCACCTTTTCGGAACTGTACCGCTGTAGATCAGAACTCAATGATCTTTCTAACTGTAACATGATATACCTATAGTTGAATAAAACAGATATTAACACTATATTGAATTTGGCCTTGTCAAACCTACACACGTCTGGGAGTGAGCTAGAAGCTAAATGTTACTTTTAGCTATGTGGTGGATGACCAAGCTGTGACTGGACCCTTTGTAGGATGAATCAAGAGCCAGAGTGGGCAACACTGCCAGAACTCTGAACAAAATATAAATTCAAATCTAGTTTCTCCTACCTGCAAGTGACAAAATGACAAATACAAATAACAAAGAGTTTTTGCAAAAGGCCAGTGGAAAACTGAAACTGTCCCTAAAAGCTGCTGAAAATTTTGAAACTGAGACTGATAAATTTTTGTTAGGCAGAGGGTATTAATAGGTATGGGAGAGAGGTCGGTAGTTAGAGTTGATATACAGATCAGCCAACATTTAATTGAATGGTAGTGGTACAGGCTCTAGAGCTTGAATGGCCTCCTTCTGTTTCCATGTTGCTACATATACATTTTCCAAACATTTGCGATGGCTAATGTTTGAGATGGTGATTCCACCCCATGTGAAAATTTGACAGTTTTTACATTTATAGCTTTTGAAGATTATTTTTTTCCCGCCTATCACAAAGGTGGATCAGAAACAGTCCTTGCCGCTGGTGTCAGTGTCTCTGGGAACACCGACTGAAAGCAATTCTTGAGATAAAATTGGTGTCCCTGGCAGAAGGTGTACCTGAACAACATGGACTCCAGCGGGTCAAGAAGGCAGCTCACCATCACTTTCTCAATTAGGGATGGGCAATAAATGTTGGCCTAGCCAGCGATGCCCACATCCCGTGAACAAATAATAAAAAAAGGGTGTGTCATCTCTTCTTCATTATTTTCACTAAAGCTAGGGTTCCATCAGCAACAGTCCTCTATGTTCATTGATTTATATTCCTTCATTATGATATTCCCCTCCCAGAAATTAAACTTTCCTGCAATATTACTATAATATTCACACAATTCCTAAGATTTTGTGTAAATCTATTTAATTCGATATTGTCTCCCAGGACTGGAGTGCGCTGATACATAACAATGGTTTAGTTTGCAGAGTTCATTGTTATAATTAGTACCTGTTAATGATTATATGGCTGATGGATGTTGCTAATGGTCTGCCCAAAAGGTGTGTGCTGATGTAACTATAATGGCAAATTTATTTTATACTGAATTGTTTCAAATATAAGAGACTCTCTGTAGTTGTGATCGTGAGGCATGTAGGGCTGTAAAATCTGCCCTGATTACATTGTGGGCCTCAATAGCAACACAAAAAAATTAGACAGTACTACAATCATTAGACCTTCTAGGATAGCTGAAGAAGTTCCATAGAGCCAGTGCTGTGTGTTTATCTCTGTCCTGTACAGATGGGTAACAGTCTCAGCCTGCCTGTACTTGAGATCTGTGCCGCTACTATATTGGCGTGGCTATATTGCTGCACATCTCTCTGACTGGGTATGATGGAAAAAAAAATGTTTCCTTGGAGCACCCTCACACCAGCCTGGCAGCGCTGGAGGACAGGGTCTAATTGCCAGTGCGTGGTTTCTGTAAATTTGTCCCTCCATGTGGCAAACTGAAGTCACAGTGTGTTTAACCCCTGGGCTTTATTAAGCAGCTGCCAGTCAGCGCCCACTTGGAATGTGTGGAGGGTGAGCAGGAGGTAGTAGGTGGCATGTGGAAACTGAGAAAGCCAGGGGCCACCTAACAACACCCTGGTAGGTACACAGACTGGTGTTCCAGGGCTCTCATGGCAGAGAAGGAGAAAGTCCAGACCAGGGGAGGCCCAAACTTGCCTTATGCGGCCTGATAAAGTAATCCTGCTCCTCCTGACCTCACAGGGGGAAGTAAAGAGAAATTTACCTGAAGAACCTCCTGTACTTCAGATTCTCTTCTCATTCAACTTTACCTGGTGAAAAAGTTACTGTAGCCTCACCACTCATACAGGAGGGAAAATCACAGTTTGGGCCCAGTGACTTCATTGCACTGCAATTTGCGTATTTAAAGTAGGATCTCAGCAGCCTCAGGTGGATACCTTTGCTATTATCCAGGATAGAGTGGATTGGATTCGAAATTGGTGGGATCCAGGCAAGACATCAGCCAGTAAATCACCTGACTGATTGTAGCCGCTGGGGGAATTTGAATTCAATTAATAAATCTGGAATTAAAAGCTAGTCTCAGTAATGGTGGCTATGAAACGATTGTTGATTTGTCGTAAAAACCCATCTGCTTCACTATTGTCCTTTAGCGAGGGAAATCTGCTGTCCTTTCCTGTTCCGGACTACATGTGACTCCAGGCACCCAACAATGTGATTGACTCTGAAATGGCCTAGCAAGCTACGCAGTTGTATCAAACAGCTACAGAAAAGTCGATTAGGAATGAAACCCGGACGGACCACCCAGCAACGACCTAGGCACTGGAAACAACTGCATGCCCAGCCTGTTGAGCCTGCAAAGTCCCCCTCACTATCATATGGGTGCTTGCACCAAAATTGGGAGAGCTGTCCCACAGACTAGATAAGTAGCAGTCTGGCATAGTTATACTCACGGAATTATACCTTACAGACAATGTGCCAGACACCACTATCAACATCCCTCGGTATGTCCTGTCCCACCAGCAGGACAGACTCACCAAAGGTGGTGGCACAGTGGTATACAGTCAGGAGGGAGTTGCCCTGTGAGTCCTCAATGTTGACTCCGGGCCCCATGAAGTCTCATGACTCCAAGTCAAACATGGGCAAGGAAATCTACTGCTGATTACCATCTACAATTTCTCCAACCCCCACCCCCTAACCCACCCCTCCGTCAGCTGATGAATCAGTGCTCCTCCATGTTGAACACCAGTTGGAAGAAGCACTGAGGGTGGCAAGGGCGCAGAATGTACTCTGGGTGGGGAACTTCAATGTCTATCACCAAGATTGGCTTGGTAGCACCACTACTGGCTGAGGTATTCGACTCCTAAAGGACATAGCTGCTAGACTTAGTCTGCAGCAGGTAGTGAGGGAATAAACAAGGGAGAAAAACCCATTTGACTTTGTCCTCACCAATCTACCTGTTGCAGATGCATCTGTCCATGACAGCATCGGTAGGAGTGGCCACCGCACAATCCTAGTAGAGACGAACCCCCGCCTCAACATTGAGGATATTCACCATCGTGTTGTGTGACACTACCACCTTGCTAATTGGGATAGATTTCCACCAAATCTAGCAACTCAAAACTGGGCATCCATGAGGTGTTATGGACCAACAGAAGCAGCAAAATTGTCTACAACCGCAATCTGTAACCTCATGGCCCAGCGTATCCCCCACTCTACCATTACCATCAAGCCAGGATTCAACCCTAGCTCAATGAAGAGTGCAGGAGGACACGCCAGGAGCAGCATCAGCATACCTAAAAATGAGGTGTCAACCTGGTGAAGCTACAACACAGGACTACTTGCTTGCCAAACATTGGAAGCAGCATGTGATAGACAGAGCTAAGCGATTTCACAACCAATGGACTAGATCTAAACTCTGCAGCCCTGTCACATGCAGTCGTGGTAGACAATTAAACAACTCATTGGAGGAGGAGGCTCCACAAATATCCCCATTCTCAATGATGAGGGAGCCCAGCACATCAGTGCAAAAGACTGAAGCACTTGCAGCCAACTTCAGCCAGAAGTGCTGAGTGATAATCCATCTCGGCCTCCTCTGGAGGTCCCCAGCATCACAGCTGCCAGTCTTCAGCTAGAAGGTACTGAATACTTATGGGCCCTGACAACGTTCCGACAACATTCTGGCAATAGTACTGAAAATTTGTGCTCCAGAACTTGCTGTGCCCATAGCCAAGCTGTTCCAGTGCAGCTACAACACTGGCACCTACCCGGCTGAGTGGAAAATTGCCCAGGTCCTGTACACAAAAAACAGGACAAATCCAACCTGGCCAATCACCACCTCATCACAAAAACAGAATTACCTGGAAAAACTCAGTAGGTCTGGCAGCATCGGTGGAGAAGAAATCAGTTAACGTTTCGAGTCTTCATGAAGGGTCATGAAGACTCGAAACGTTAACTGATTTCTTCTCCACCGATGCTGCCAGACCTGCTGAGTTTTTCCAGGTAATTCTGTTTTTGTTTTGGATTTCCAGCATCCGCAGTAGCTTTTAGCTTTTTGTTTTCACCACCTCATCAGTCTACTCTTGGTCATCAGCAAAGTGATGAAAGGGGTCGTCGACAGTGCTATCAAGCGGCACCAATAACCCGCTCATTGGCACTCAGTTTGGGTTCTGCCAGGGCCACTCAACTCCTGACCTCATTACATCCTTGGTTTAAACATGGACAAAAGAGTTGAACTCCCGAGGTGAGGTAAGAATGACTGCCCTTGACATCAAAGCAGCAGTTGACCGAGTGTGGCATCAAGGAGCCCTTGCAAAATTGGAGTCAATGGAAATCAGTGGAAAAGCTCTCCCTTGGTTGGAGTCATACCTAGCACAAAGGAAGATGGTTGTGGATATTGGAGGTCAAGCCTCTCAGTCCTGTGAAATTGCTGCATGAGTTCCTCAGGGTAGTGTCCTAGACCAAACCATCTTCAGTTGCTTCATTAAATGACCTTCTCTCCATCATAAGGTCAGAATTGGAGTTGTTCGCTGATGATTCCATAATATTTTGCACCATTCACAGCTCATCAGATACTGAAGCAGTCCGTACCCATGCATCAGGCAATGACCATCCCCAGCAAAATAGAATCTAACCATCTCCCCTTGACATTCAATGGCATTACAATCGCTGAATCGTCCAGATACTCAATATCCTGGGGGTTACCATTGACCAGAAAGAGAAAGTGGACCAGACATATAAATACTGTGGCTCCAAGAGCAGGTCAGAGGCTGGGAATTCTGCAGCAGGTAACTCACCTCCTGACTCCCCAAAGCCTGTCCACCATCCACAAAGCACAAGTCAGGCGTGTGATGGGATACTCTCCACTTGCCTGGATGAGTGCAGCTCCAACAATGTTCAAGAAGCTTGACACCATTCAGGACAAAGCAGCTGTTTGATTGGCACCCCTTCCACAAACATCACTCCCTCCACCATCAGTGCACAGTAGCAGCAGTGTGTACCATCTACAAGATGCACTGCAGCAACTCACCAGCTCCTTCAACAGCACCTTCCAAACTTACAATGCATATGATCTCGAAGAACAAGGGCAGCTGAAGCATGGGAACACTACCAACTGGAAGTTCCCTTCCAAATCACACACCATCCTTACTTGAAAGTATATTGTCGTTCCTTCACTGTCGCTGGGTGAAAATTCTGGAACTCCCTCCCTAACGGCACTGTGGATGAACCTACGCCACATGGACTGCAGCAGTTCAAGAAGGCAGCTCACCATCTCTTTCTCAAGGGTAATTAGAGATGGGCAATAAATTCTGGCCTAGCAGTGATGCCCACGCCCAGCGAAAGAATTACAAGGAACTGTCTACTAGTTAGGCGGGGAGGATTAAAATGGATTCCATCATGCATATCGTATCTTGCCATGCATTCACTGTAAGGTCACATTAAAGACACATAGGACATGAAAATGTCAATTTCTGAGATGATGTGAGATATAACAAATTACGAGCATATTTATTTGTATTGTATCTTGGATAGAGTGGAGAGGTTGGAGGTGTTTTCCTTAGAGAAAAGAAGATTGAGAGGAGATTTGATAGAGGTGTTCAAAATCTTGAAGGGCCTGGACAGAGTAGATGGGGAGAAACTGTTCCCATTGGCAGGAAGGTCGAGAAACAGTGGGCATGGATTTAAGAAGAATGGCAAAAGAATCAATGATGCCATGAGGAAAAACATTTTTAAGCAGTGCGTGGTTAGGATCTGCAATGTACTGTCTGAGAGTGTGGTGGAGGCCGATTCTATTGAGGCTTTCAAAAGAGAAGTATCTGACGAGAAAAATATTTCAGATCCGTTGGGACAGTGTGAGGGATTGGGACCAGCTGAGTTGTTATTCCAAAGAGGCAGCGTGTACATGGGCTGAGTGCAGTAACTATTCTATGATTTTAAGTGTGTGTTTGAAAAAGTGGTTTATGCATCACTAAACAATAAGAGATCAATTTAGGAATGTAGGGCCTACAGTACTTTGGTGTACTGCATGGCCAGCTGAAAGTTAAGCTAACCATTTGCCAATAACTAACAATAATAAACCAGAATCTAACAGCTCAGTCCTCAGGCAAGCACTAACTAACACAATTAATAGAACTAACATACAGTAACTGTTTCATGAGGGATTTTTCCGATAATCTGCTCCTATCCTTTATATTTCTTTCCCAATTTTGTATTCCTTAAGGTTCTGTTAACAGGTTCTCTCTTCATATCTACAGACACCAAGAAGTAGCTAATGTATGAAGTGTTGGTCTGAACTCATCTTAACCTGGTCACCTAATTATTGAAAGTTAACTGTTGAATTTCAAAGCATATAAAGGCCAGAGTACGAAGGAAAATAAATTATAGAAAGGTTGAGCAAGCCATTCCGAAAAGAAGAGCTATCAGCAAGATCTATAAGAGCTTAGGATTGAATTCAAAATTATAAGCGAACCCGTACCTTTCTCTAGTTTCTCTCCTATCTAAAATTATTAAAAATAAAGCATACAATTAAAAAGGGTCACAGAAGCAGAGGGACCTGGTAGTACGTGTGCACAAATCATTCAAGATCTGTGGCAGGACAGGTTAAGAAAATGGTTCAAAAGGCATACTGGATCCTGCTCTTTATAAATATATGCATAGAGCACTGCCATGAAAATATAATGATTTTCATAATATTATTGCGATTTGTTGTAAAAGTGGGTTAATAGTGGGGTTTGGATTAGTTTCTCTCTGTGTATGTGTGTGGGGAAATTTAATTGAGTTGGAGACAGTTGGTCACCAAAAAGGGAAGCTAGGTTTGAAATGCTAAATACATAAACATGGCTGAAGTTTTAGCAGGTGAGGTGTGAGGAAAATTTGCATTTTTAGATAAATTAAGATGGTCAGGTGTTACACCTAGCCAGAAGAAGCTAAGCCAAACAGTGTGTTTAATTTTCCCAAAGGTTACTGATATAATTAGTACATCCTGACCGGAACTGAAGCTGGCAAAACTCACTCTGAATTCTAAAAACAAAAAGCTAAAAGCTACTGCGGATGCTGGAAATCCAAAACAAAATAAAAACAGAATTACCTGGAAAAACTCAGCAAGTCTGGCAGCATCGGCGGAGAAGAAATCAGTCAACGTTTCGAGCCCTCATGGCCCTTCAGCAGAACTGAAGCATAGTTTCAACAAGGGAGAAATATAAATTGGTTTAAGGTGGGTGGGGGGGAAGAGACACATTGAGGGTGTGGTGTGAGCAGATAATCAAAAGATGTCAGAGACAAAAGGGTCAAAGAGGTGTTGAAGGTGGTGGTCTTTGTCTGAGAAAAGTGCTAATTAAGAATGCAAGACAGGATATTCAAAGTACAGCTCTAGTGGGGGTGGGGTGGAAAGACTAAAGGTTTTAGTTTTAGATTTAAAAATAATGGAAATAGGTGGGGAAAGAAGAATCTATATAAATTATTGAAAAAAAAGGCGGGTGGGGGGGGAAAAGAAACGGGGTGGGGATGGGGGGAGGGGGGTTTAAGATCTAAAGTTGTTGAATTCAATATTCAGCCCAGAAGGCTGTAAAGTGCCTAGTCGGAAGATGAGGTGCTGTTCCTCCAGTTTGCGTTGGGAAGTGAAGCCCAACGCAAACTGGAGGAACAGCACCTCATCTTCCGACTAGGCACTTTACAGCCTTCTGGGCTGAATATTGAATTCAACAACTTTAGATCTTAAACCCCCCCTCCCCCCATCCCCACCCCATTTCTTTTCCCCCCCCACCCGCCTTTTTTTTCAATAATTTATATAGATTCTTCTTTCCCCACCTATTTCCATTATTTTTAAATCTAAAACTAAAACCTTTAGTCTTTCCACCCCACCCCCACTAGAGCTGTACTTTGAATATCCTGTCTTGCATTCTTAATTAGCACTTTTCTCAGACAAAGACCACCACCTTCAACACCTCTTTGACCCTTTTGTCTCTGACATCTTTTGATTATCTGCTCACACCACACCCTCAATGTGTCTCTTCCCCCCCACCCACCTTAAACCAATTTATATTTCTCCCTTGTTGAAACTATGCTTCAGTTCTGCTGAAGGGCCATGAGGGCTCGAAACATTGACTGATTTCTTCTCCGCCGATGCTGCCAGACTTGCTGAGTTTTTCCAGGTAATTCTGTTTTTATTTCACTCTGAATTCTCCTGTCCAGGGCATTGTGTTGCTTTGCCTGGGTCTGCTTAAAACTATTTGTTTTTGACTGTTGCTTTAACGGAGGTGTAACTGAGAACCAGATTTGTTAGGGGTTGTAGGAGTTGTTATAGTAGTAATTTATAGACTTCTGTATGTGCTTGAAATCTTTTCTTTTGTTAATACATGTTTAATTTAGTTTTCTAAAAACCTCTGAAGTCGTGGTAGTCTTGTTACTTCTGAATTCAGGACATGCATCTTGAAATAAAATACAAATTGCAAAACAGTTGTGACCGTGTGATCAAGTATCCCTCATGGATTGGATCTGTCTGGCACACATCATCTGCCACGTCATAACAGTACAAGTGCAAAGATGGACTTTTATAAAACACTGGTTTGGTCTCAACTGGAGTATTGGGTACAATTCTGGGCACTACATTTTAAGAAGGGTGTGAAGGCATTAGAGATTGCGCAGAAAAGATTCATAAGAATGGTTCCAGTAATAAGGGACATCAGTTACATGGATAGATTGAAGGAGCTGGCGTTGTTTTCCTTAATTATTTTATAATTCTAAGTCAAAATGCTTCAATTTTCAGTTAGCTCCACATTATATTAACCAGGTCATCTTCTTGTTCCCTGAATCTGCAATGCTCACTTGATATTTGCGCTTCTTTGTAGTTGGAATTGATGTTTGTTTTTCAATTGGATTAACCTTAAACTGCTACTAAGGGTAGCATCTGTCACATTAGGAAAGATTGCTCCATGATAACAATGTCAGCTAAAATTACTACCTGTTCTATCATGTAAACTTAGCTTTTGTTAATTCAAAGTCTTTCAAGTTATTTATATGTTCCATGCATACACACACTGTACCAGCTTTTAAAATTAACAGCATCTTTCTTATATATCCAGAATATATTTTAATCTGCTTCTTAATTTGCTGTTGGACTTTCCTTGCATCCTTACAATATGTAAAATTAATGCATTGGAGACAAAAATATAATAATGTGAATAAACCCCAAATATTTAAAATTTGATTTTGTTTAATATAAAAGTAACCACCCACTTGCCCATGATCAAAAATTCAAGGTGATGCGTCAACCAAGTCTCAAAGCTGGATCAGTCGGCCTACATTTTCACTGCCATAGATGTAGAATTCTCCTTTCCATGCGTAGTATAAATAAGCTGAGTTATGTCACATGAATACACCCCAACACAAAATTAGGACTCAAAGACCACTTTATAAAAGACCCAGATTCCACAAGTACGTCGATAGTAATTTTGTTCTCTTCCTATTCGATCTCGTGGGTCCTAGTCACACGCTTGTTGTAAGTGGTGGCCAAGTTGTTACTATAGATAGAGTTGATCAGCAGACACATCTTAGGTGGAAAACATTATGGGCTGTAACCTCCGACCAGCATTGGAAAGTGCTGGCCTGCAGAAATTGGAAGAAATGAATACATACTTACCCGGTCTTGAAAATAACGTTGACACTTCCGTTTGTCGGAGCTGCTTGGGGCCTGTATCGAAAGACTCCTCATAGGCTCCAGCAAAGTCCAGATCCAACGTATTCAAGGAGGCAACACCCCTTTTTTACAGAACAAGCTGCCATGAAGCAGATAAGTTTGAAGGGCCAAGGTGGTGGTCCGGGGGTTGAGGGGTGGGTTGGGGGATTGGGGTGGTGGTCCAAGGCGGGGTGGGGTGGTCCAATGTCTGGGGGGTGTCGGAAGTCTGGGGGCAGTGGTCAGAACTCTGGGGTTTGGTTGGGCCGAGGTGGGGGTGTCCAAGGTCGGGGGGGCCCCGAGGTCCGGGAGGGGAGGCTTGTTGGTGGGGTCCAAGGTATGCGAGTGCATGGTGGGATCTGAGGTCGGGGGGAGGTTGGGGGTCGGAGAGTCGGGTGGGGGTTCAAGAGGGGGGTCGGAGGGCCGGGTCCGAGGAGGGCGTTTCTGAGCTGAGGGGGGCTGAGGTTGGTGGGGGGATGGTCGGGGGGTCCGATGTCGAGGGGGCTGGTTGAAGGGGTCCGAGGCCGGGGGTGGGGGTGTCCGAGTTCGGGGCGGGGTGGTGTCCCGTGGGGGGTTGGCGGGATCGGGGTCGGGGGTGTGGAGGAGGTGGGTATGTCTGAGCTCGGGGCAGGGTGGAGTCCCATGAGGGTTGGCGGGGTCGGGGGTGTGAAGGAGGTGGGGATGTCCGAGCTCCGGGCGCGGTGCAGTCCACTGGGGGGTTGGCGGGATCAGGGTCAGGGGTATGGGGGAATTCCATGGGGTCAGTCTGGGTCTTTACAATAGTTACTCAGAAGTTAGAAGAGGTTTTAATTCTTCTAACTTTATCTGGGTAACTATTTGTATAACCCCGGTGGAACCATCCAAAGTTTGCGATTTAAGCTGCATTTTTGGACGGTCCCCAGCGCAGTGCAATTGTCCCGGGGTGTGCAATTCTGGGCAATTGCTGTGCAAACCCTTACCTGGGAACTTGCCTGAGGGATTCCCCAGCACATCTTTGGGGGTCCCCCCAAATCTGACGCTGGGGAGTGCGGAAGTTAAGGGCCATTGTTTATTTATAAAGGGACTCAGCAGCAACTCGTGTGCTTTGACTTCAAACCCTTCCTCCATACTACTGACTGCTAACTACAGAGGTAGCCCGCGCTACTACTCTATTGGTTACTTAAGACCATGTGACTTTCCTCAACAGCATTCTTCTTAAAGGTATATTACACATTAGATAAAACCATAATTACCACATCCCTCCCCCTTTATTTGGAAATACATTTCATATTTACAATTACAGTTTTCTCAAGATAGTAGATTATTTACACAGATAAGTTCTTCTTATCGTGTCCACGGACAGTCTATACATGACCCAGCCCAGAACTGGACACATTTTTGCGCCTTGTTGTTGAATTCGGCAAGATCTGCAACAGTGCAGGGTTCCTCTAGCGATAGACATTGCAGATGTTGCATAGTCTGTGGCTCAGTTCCACATTCACAAGTTGTCGGGCTGGCTGTATATCCCCATTTGCTTAGTGACACCTTTGAACGACCCACACCAGTCCTAAGTCTGTTAAGGCACTTCCAGGTTGCCCAGTTGCAATTAGCTCCTGGGGGAAGGCTTTCATCCGGTAGAATTTCCATCGCTGGGGGTTGTTCGAGACTGGCGAGCCGATCTTTCCACAAGGCGATGTGGGCTTCAGATGGGGTTGATTGTAATGGAACAACACTGTTCATGAAGCTCTTCCTTGACTTTAGGCGGCTGGGTGTAGGTGTATGACCATGTAGAGGGTGCCTCTTATCTGATGTTTGACGGAGTCGCTCTTTCTTGCTGGCTACCGTTCTTCTTATATCAGGGGGAGCGATACCCGCCAGGATATATAGGCTGTTGGTGTTTGTTGGTTTTAAACAACCTGTGATACCACAGATAAGTAATTTACAAATTCAGTCTTTCTGGGGGTTTCTTTATGCGTGTAGAACGTCTCAGCTCTACAGCTTCAGATGCTTTGTCAGGAATCTCCTTTTCTGGAGTTTTCTGAACATCAGGATCTCCACATCAGGTGGGCACCTGCAAATCTGTATCCTCCACTCTTGCAGATACATCAGACACATCAGACATGTCTGTACGAGGTTGAGTTTTCTCAACAGGAAACGTTAACCCGGTCGTGAATACTGGTGGAATATTTCTTGGTGATTGGTTTCTCCCTTCCTTAGATGATCTACATGTCTCCATATGACTGGGCCTTCCACCTTCATGTTGTAAGATAGAAGTCCAGTCACTGCATTTATTTCACCCGGTAACCACTTTGGTCCTTCTCCAAAGTTCTTCATATATACCGTCTCTCCCACGGTAAATTTCTTCTCAGGACTATGCCAATCATGTCTAGTTTTCTGACTTCCCTGACTCCTTTCCATTTTCCCCCCTAAATTTGGCATTATCAAGCTAAATCTCATCCTGAGACGTCATTTCATCAATAACTCCACAGTGTGATATCTGTTGTGTGTGAAGAGCAGTCCTATGATGAAGAAGAAAGCGTGCTAGTTTGGTTGCTAAGGAATCTCCAGTTAACTTCTTCATGCCTGCCTTGAATGTTTGAACCGTCCTTTCGGCCAGTCCGTTTGAGGTACAGTTTTTACATGAGCGATACCATTGAGGCTGACAAACTCAGCACTCGTAAATGCCATCATCTATCAGAAACTACTACTTCTGGTAGTCTGTTAATGGCAAAACTTTGACGTTGGTGACCACCTCATATATGTCCATCCATTTTGAATGGGCATCAACAATAAGTAGAAACATTGTAACCCAGAAAGGTCCCACATAGTCAATGTGTAATCGTACCCATGGCATTCCTGGCCACTCCCAAGGTTGTAACGGAGCTGTTGCATGTAACTTTTGCAGTTGCTGACATTGCACACAATTCTTCACTAAACTGTCTGTTTCTCCATCCATCCCAGGCCACCATAGGTAGCTGCGTGCTATGGTCATCATTCGGGATATTCCTGGATGTGCCACTGTATAGTTAGATTAACAATGGCTCTCTTCCCTTTGGAGAAACTATCACTCATGCTCTCACAATAAGATGCCATACTGGCTGGATATTTCATGTCTTCTGTTGAAGTATGGCTCCATTTCATCAGATAAAGGCTCTTGTGACCAACAATGAAGCACTTGTTCTTGTAGTGTGTGAAGGTCTTTCAGCAAGTTTTCTTTTTCCTTTAGGAGGTTGCTCATTTAATCTCGAACTCTGTCACCAAGCAGGGTCTCTTCGAGTTTCTTCTGCTGTTCTTCCAGGTTTTGACTTGAGACAGCCTACGTTTCTTCCGGTTGTTGAGTCCTTACACACTCCTTTCCCAAAACAGGAACACTTCCAGCTTCCTTTTGGAATCTCAGTGGCCAATCAAGGTTGATTTCCCTTAGCCAGTTTCTCTAGGCTTGGTGCTCTGCCTCTCAATACCAACATTGGTAGCTTTACTGATAGGCTTCCATAATGGACAGTTACTCTATTTATGCCTTTGACTTGAATATCTTCACCCGTGTATGTTTTTAGTTGGCATCAGTTTCTTCTAAATTTAATTGACGTTCATCATAATTCAGATATGTGAAGGTATGTTCCCCAATTACTGGAGCGGAAGCTCCTGTGTCCAATTCCATTCTAACAGGTCTACCATTCACTTTCACTGTTACATATATCGGTTCTGTCTTTCCAACCTTCAAACTAAACAACAAATAAATATCTGAATTTGTTGCTTCAGGCTCTTCTACATTGTAGATCTCACTGGGTTTTTACTTTTGTTTAAAAGTCTGCCTGACTCCTTGCACTGTCTCATTATCTGTCCACTTCTGTGACAATAAAAACATTCCATTTTTTTTAAACTGCCAATCGTTACAAGGCTGCTTATTTCCAGCTCTATTGAAATTATTCCTTGTTTTCGCTGCTAAGTCATTTTTCTTTTATTTTCCGGCTAGCGGGGACTGTTTCCCGTTTCTCGGCAGTCTTGCATTTTCGTGCCCTTTTTGGTTGGGGCTTCCAGCCCAAAGTGGAGGACGGCGTCATTTTGCGCTCCCTGTGTGGCTTTTGAATCCCTTACTGTGCTCTCCATGGCCAGTGCTATCTCCGGCACCTTCTTAAGATCCAAATTTGTTTCAGACAATAATCTCTTCTGAATCGTGTCCCCATTCACACTGCACACTAAACGATCTCTGACCATGTCGCTTAGAAATGTACCAAACTCACAATGTTCCGTTAACTGCTTCAGTCTTGCCACATAACAAGCAACTGTCTCCCCTGGGCTCTGTTCCTTGAGTTAAACTTGAACCGTTGCATCGTTACTGAGGGCTTTGGTGATAATGACTCTTCACGAGGTCCACCAATTCATCGAATTTGGGGCACTGGGTGCCATCAAACTTCGAATCAAGCCATGGGCTTTATTCCCACATGTAGATAAGCAGATCACTCGCCTCTTCTCTTCCCCTGTAAACTCAATCGCTTGAAAAAATTAGACCAATTGTCCGTGGCTGGATTGAAAGGATCAATGCTCCTGAATTGCGGCATTCTGTGAGGGAGTTATTTTGCCAGGTTGAACGGAACTTCTACTTACAATTACTGGGTGAGGTACAGCCCGATTTCATTTCTTCTGATTTCTTCCGTTAACTTATTTTATTCTCGTCGCCAGATTTTTGGATCTTTGAATCTTCGTTGCACACTTGTTGTAAATGGTGGCCGAGTTGGTACTATAGATAGAGTTGATCAGCAGACACTCCTTAGGTGGAAAACATTATGTTTATTTACAAAGGTACTCTGCAGCAATTCATGAGTGCTTTCACTTCAAACCCTAGCTCCATACCACCACTGACTACTAACTGGCCTACCACTCTATTGGTTACTCAAGATCATGTGATCTTCCTCAACGACATCCTTCTTAAAGGTATATTATACATTAGATAAAACCATAATTACTACAATACACTATCAAAAAAAGCATAAAAGAGGAGAATGGACGCACTCTGCTAACGGCGAAATATGAATGAGTTCAATGAAATCAGAATCCTCGATAACAGTTTTAAAACTGAACGTGAGGTGACATACAATGAAGTATTGGAGTGAGAATTCCATTAAATTACCCCTTAGTGAAAGAAGAAAAATGACAATTTTAATCAACCTTAATTAATGGCATTAACAGGATTACTTTAATGAATCAAACATTTCCAAGTACCAGGCTTCAAGAGCAATTATTTGAGGATTTACTGAATGAGTGATTTAATAAAGCTCAGATGGTACTTCAGAAGATCATTCTAGAATCTTGTAGATAGCATTTTAATTTGAAGAATTGCAATGTAGAAGAATGCTTTGAGTACATTTGTAAAAATGGTTCTAAGCAGAATTAGGAAGTGTATGTGGTGTACAATGATTGAAGCTGCACTCAGCCATGATAAAAGAATTTACCCAATGGCTATTGTATATGCTTCTGTCATATTTCTTGTGTAAATTGAAGGGGCATTGCCTGCTCATGAACACAATCATTTTTTTTTAAGGCGATCATGGGATGTGGGCGACACTGGCTGGACCAGCATTTATTGCCCATCCCTAGTTGCCCTTGAGAAGGTGGTGGTGAGTTGCCTTCTTGAACCGCTGCAGTCCATGTGGCGTAGGTGCACCCCCAGTGCTGTTAGGAAGGGAGTTGTTTGGATGTGTTTTGTAAGTATAATTATGATGAATACTTCTTAACAGGAATGTGTCATTAAGAAATACCTTCACTGACTGTTAAAATGATTATATTAATAAATGAAACACGCGCACCAAAGAAACAGTATTGGAGGCAATGTCAAGGTATATTCCCCTGAAAGGGAAAGGTAGGACAAATAAATCCAGAGCACCCTAGATGACGAGGGAAATAGAGGTAAAGATGAAAAGGAAGAAGTGTGCATATGACAGATGTCAGGTAGAAAACACGATGGATGAATATAGAGGGACCAAAGGGGAAGTGAAAAAACTAATAAGAAGAGCAAGGAGAGAGCATGAAAAGAGATTAGCAGTTAACATAAAAGGGAATCCCAAGGTCTTCTATAAGCATATAAATAATAAAAGAGTGGAAAAAGAAAGAGTAGGGCTGATTAGGGATAAAAAAGGCTTCTTGCATGTGGATGCTGGAGAAATAGTGGAGGTGTTAGACAAGTACTTTGCATCTGTCTTTACAAAGGAAGAAGATGCTACCCAGGCCGAGGTGAGAGAGGAGGTAACTGGTACACTAGAAGAATTTACTATTGAGAAGAAGAAGGTGATAGAAAGATTATCTTTACTTAAAGTAGGTAAGGTACCAGGACCGTTTGAGATGCATCCAAGAGCACTGAGAGAAGTGAGGTTTGAAATTGCAGAGCCACTAGTGATAACCTTCCAGCCTTCCTTAGACACAGGGGAGGTGAAGAGGCTGAAGAACTGCGAATGTTACACCCTTGTTCAAAAAGGGGTGCAAGAATAAAGCCGGCAACTACAGGCCAGTCAGTTTCACCTCAGCGGTAGGGAAACCTCTGGAAACTATAGTACGGGATAAAATCAATAGTCACTTAGACAAGTGCAGGATAATTAAGGAAAGCCAGCATGGATTCATTTAAGGAAAATCATATTTAACTAACTTTTTATGAGGAGGTAACAGAGAAGGTCGATAAGGGCATCACTGTTGACGGTGTATATGGATTTTCAAAAGGTATTTTATACAGTGCCACACAACAGACTTGTGAGCAAAATCCTAGCTCCTGGAATAAAAGGGAAAGTAGGCACTTGGATAAGAAATTGGCTGAGTGACAGGGTACAGAGAGTAGTGATAAATGATTGTTTTTCAGATTGGAGGAAGGTCTGTAGTGGAGTTCCTCAGGGGTCAGTGTTGGGACCCTTGCTCTCCCTGATATACATTAATGACCTAGACTGTGGTGCTCAGGGCATGATTTTTAAATTTTCAGATAATACAAGATTGGAAATTTTGTCAACTGTGATGGGGATAGTCTTGGACTTCAAAAGGACATAGTTGGTGGATTGGGCAGACAAGTGGCAGATGAAGATCAATGCAGAGAAGTGTGAGGTGTTTCATTTTGGCAGAAAGAATATGGTGAGACAGTATAAAATAAAAGGAGAAACTCTAAAGGAGGTGCAGGAACAGAGGGACCTCGGTGTATATATACATAAGTCATTGAAAGTGGCAGAGCATGTTAAGAGAGCAGTTAATAAAGCATATAATATCTTAGACTTTATTAATAGGGGCATTGAGTATAAGAGTAAGGAGGTCTTGTTGAACTTGTATAAGACACTAGTTAGACCTCATCTGCAGTACTGCGTCCAGTTCTGGATGCCATACTTGAGGAAGGATGTGAAGGCATTGGAGACAGTACAGAGGAGATTCACAAGAATGTTTCCAGGGATAAAGAACTGTAGCTATGAGGATACGTTGGAGAGGTTGGGATTGTTTTCCTTGGAGAAGAGAAGGCTGAGAAGAGACTTGATAGAGGTATTCAAGATCCTGAGGAGTATGGACAGGGTAAATAGTGAGAAACTGTTCCCACTCAAGAGACTATCAAGAACTAGAGGGCACAGATTCAAAATAATTGGCAAAGGAGCAAGAGTGATGTGAGGAAATTTTTTTTCACCCAGAGGGTGGTTGGAGTCTGGAAAAACTTCCTGAGAGGGTGATGGAGGCAGGTTCGATCGAGGTATTCAAAAGGGAATTGGATTGTTATCTGAAAAGAGAGAATATGCAAAGTTATGGGAATAAGGCAGGGGAGTGGGACTAAGTAGAGTGCTCTTCCAGAGAACCAGTGCAGACTCGATGGGCCGAATGGCCTCCTGCACTGTAAAGATTTTGTGATTCTGTAATTGATTTGTTTCTAATTTCTCTACATTACAATAGTGACTACACTTCAAAAGCACTTCATTGGCTGTGAAGCACTTAGGGATGCCCTGGGGTTGAGAGACGCACCATATAAATGCAAGTTCTTCTAACCTTTTTTAAATTTTCACTGCTCTAGGTAAGGAAATACTTGATTCCGACGAGGCTGTGTTTGCAGAGAATATAATAGGTGAAAACATTGCAGAGCATGAGTCTTTGATGTGATAAACTCAAAATGAATCACTCAATGATATGAAATAATGCAAATTAGTTGGTGTTAGTTAGATTATATGGTTGTCTGCCAAAATGTGTTTGTTGAGACTTTCTCTGGTGAATTATTGGTTAAATGCAGCACCTAGTGCAGTTATAGTCATAGAGTTTTAATGGCACAGAATAAGCGTCATTTGTCCCATCAAATACATGGTACTGGTAATGTAGCTTCAAACACCATGCTAAATTTGCTAATCAGGATTAGAGTCGACTGTGATGTCTTTCACAATAAAACATGCTGCCAGCATCAACCATCTGAGAGCACAATGATGACTAGTGCCTTGGAATGCAGTGCTGGAAAACTGTTGGCATCCGTGGAACTGAACCCTCAGATACACATACTCGGCAAATGAGGAAAAGGAGAGAAACAATTGTAAAAAAAGAAATGAACCTAAAATTTGTTCAATCTTCTTAGTCAGCAAGCATTTTAGAATAAAAACTTCAATCTCTGAAACTGAAAATCATCACGGAGCATAAAGTTTATGTTCCTGAGAAACAGAATGCCAAATATTCACATTTTATTGCAGATGCTGGAAACCTGAAATGCCTTCCACCTGACACTTGTTCATGTTTAGTTTTCCTCAGCAAGTATTATAAACATTAGCACATCAGTAAGTTCAAGTATGGAAAGGTACAGATTTACACAAAGTTTGTTGGCTACATGTATTTTGCTCTCAGTTTCTCTCCTCACTCAGAAGTATTTTCTACTCACTCTCATCTATCAAATACTTGAACATGAACCCCTACCTTCCTTTAACAAGCTGGCTGTACAACATTTATCCTATATTTATTTTGCATTTGGCTAAAAGGTAACTATTGTAATAGTCTGAAAAAGATGGTTTATGGTCTGATGTAAAAACAACTAAAGGGAGATTATATTCTACTGAGTTATCATATACCTCTTAATGGCAATAAATAAAAGTATTTGTAAACTTACTGCTGTTCCAGTCATCTCTATAGTTTATGTTTTACAACGAGGATCCCCTATGTTTTATTATCCACTTTCCCAATAATATTATGAACAGATCTTCAGTGTTTCTTTGAATCAAGAATTCGTGCCAGATATCCTTTGCCCTATCTCCTTCAAATTTTCTCACTTGTTCTTCTTAAGGCTCTGCTCCTGCTGGAATATCATTCCACAGGCATTAGCCAACTGCTCAATCTGGCACTCTCTAACAATCAGTGTTTCTCTACACATGAGTCTGGACAGTGTCATCAAGCTGTTCAATCAGAGTAAAACCTCATCCTCTTGTTGCTGCTCTCCACACTTTACAGCAAGAGCCACAGTCAGCAATATGGAGCCACAATCCAACTTGATATTTCTCCTCTATCTCAGAACGTATCCCTGATGATGAGAAATCACCACCAATAAACTTAGCTTCTTCTGTGTGTCATAATCATGTAAAGCAATTTATTTCCGTATTTCCTCTTAGCAATTGAACAGAAGGTGACAAAAATATTAACAATATTGTATTGAATAAAATGCTTGTCAAGCATTTTCAAGTAACGATAGAGCCTATATTAAACACTGTGACACTAAAAAGGCCATTTGTAACTTGGTAAAGCCTGAGCTCAAATCCAACAAGATGCTTTTTACTTGATGGTGAAAAACCATAGAACTGAATGTGCAGATCAATGCCAGTAACCTACACATCTTTATAATGAATGGCAACATGTCAAAATAATAAGCGCACATGCAAATATGTATAGTGTATTAAACAAGCAAACATGGCCAATTATTGAAGATTACATGCTAATGTATTTTGTCCCTGTACTCTATGTGACTGTGACCATGGTGAACTAACCCACCTCACCTTTCTCAACCTGGTCAACCACACCATCGTCCTCCAATGCCTTTTTTCTGCTGTTCAGTCTGATAGACCAACCTCGCCTCATTCCATTCCTATCTTTTCAGCCATAGCCAGAGAATCTCCTGCAATGACTTTTCTACCCATTCCCATACCTCTGGTGTCCTATCCTTGGTCCTCTCCTATACCTCATCCACGTGCTGCCCCTTGGCAGCATCATCCAAAAACACGCCAGATTCCATGTGTATGTTGAAGGCACCGCCACCTCTCTCTACACCCTCACTGCTTCTGATTCGTCTGACATCAAGTAGTGGATGAACAGAAATTTTCTCCAAATAAATATTACTTCCACCCCTGTAATATCATCCATCTCTGACCTGCCTCGGATCATCAATTGCTGAAACTGTTAGCCATGCCTTTGTAATCTCCAGACTCAAATATTTCAATGCTCTCACCTGCCCATCTCTGTAACCTTCCCCAGCTCTACAACCCTTCAAGATCTTTGCAGTCCACCTCTGGCCTCTTGTATTTCCCCATTGATGACCGTCAGCTGTCAGGGCCCGAGGCTTTAGAATTCCTTCCCTAAACTTCTCTGCCTCTCCACTCCTTTAAGTCAGTCCTTAAAACCTACCTCTTTGACCAAACTATCGGTCACCTAGCCTAATATCTTAATGTGATTTGGGGTCAAATTTTGTCAGATAACACTTCTGTGAAGTGTCTTGGGATGTTTTAATATAAATGTGCATTGCTGTTTTTGTATGAAATCCAATGGTGCACACTCTTCTGTTTCTCATCTTTACTTATCCAAGCACAGAATATCCCAAATGCACATATGAAACAAGAATAACTGGAAATAGTAAACTGAATGATGTTAATTTTCCTTTGGGTAGTTTACTATCAAAAAGTTCCTCCATTACATAAATGTGTTTGACAATCATTTTAATTTGTCACAAGGGGACATAAGTTCAAGGTGAGGGGCAGGAGGTTTAGGGAGGTTGTGAGGAAAAACTTTTTTACCCAGAGGGTGGTGACGGTCTGGAATGCACTGCCTGGGAGGGTGGTGGAGGCGGGTTGCCTCACATCCTTTAAAAAGTAACTGGATGAGCACTTGGCATAACATTCAAGGCTATGAGCCAAGTGCTGGTAAATGGGATTAGGTAGGTAGGTCAGGTGTTTCTCATGTGTTGGTGCAGACTCGATGGGCCAAAGGGTCTCTTCTGCACTGTTTGATTCTGTGAATTTATAGGATCATGTCAACGTCATTAAGCTATAAGCTCCATCAGAAGCGCTCTGAAGCCATGAAAATGTCATTGCTTTGTGCATGATATCTGAACAAATATTATGTGTAGCTCCTTAGGGTGTTCTTGTTCCCTTTCTAAACTCATCATATTCAAACCAGCCCAGTAACAATATTCAGTGCAAGCAACTGTGCAGCTGTCTCATTTATTCGTGTCAGTCATTTTGGAGATTTGGGTCACCTTGTCTCGGCTTGTGAGAGTGCTTATTGCTTGCAAATTTGTCATCAGCACACCAGTCATTTTCCATGTATTTGTCCTGTATTGTTCTAGATGCTCTTAATGTCTGAGCTGCCATTTAAAATATCGACTGGGTGAGAAATTCATCTCTGGAGCACCACCTCCAGTGGCATATTATAGAGGTCTAGTGCTGTGCTGTTGAAGCATCTGTACTGACAACACCAGTGTCTGCCAGAAGGCTGTGAAGGAGCACTATCCTAACGTCACCCAACCCAACTGGGTGATGCAACACCAGGGCACCTAATTTGGAGCATGCAGGTTCAGGTTGCTCACTCTTCCTCCTAGGGCTGGGAAGGCAGCTGTTCTTGGATGATGCAAAGCAGAAAATCAAAAGGGGAAGGTTGGTATGAGGCATAGAAGGTGGGGTGGGAAGGAAGCAGTCCATGGTCATACTTGAACACTCCATCATCCTCAATGTTCTCAGCAATGTTGGATTTTAAGGGCTCTGTCACCGCCGGCCCCACGATGCTCAGAGCCATCACCTACATAGAGCTCAGGAGCTGCTGGTGTCCTTGTTATTTGCCGGCTCTGCTTTGCTCTCTTCTTTTGTGTGCCACCTCATCATGCAGGAGAGGGGGCAGAATGTCAGTGTGATGCACCTGCCATAGCTGAATAGCTGAATCTATGTGGAGATAGTGAAAGGTGGTGTGAGACTGGTAGCATTAGTAAGTGTGTGAGGGTGAGGTAGAGTATTTGGATGCCTAGACGTGAGTCCTGAATGCCAGGGAGCGCAATTAGGTAAGTGATAGAAGTGCATTGCATTGAGCAGTGGAAGAGATTGGTGGTGTGTTGGGTATATTTCATGTGAAGATGCATTCAACATTCTTGATCACCATGTGAGGTGAGCTCTTGAGCCACTGCTGCCAGGTCCTTGGGGACAGATTCTGGGAATTGACTGTCCTGGCCATATGCTCTCACTCCCTTCTGAGGGTGGTCCTTGAGGGTCTCATAGACCTCCCTGCAGAAGTGTGGCTTCTCTCCTGCTGCCCACTTCCACTACGAATCCTCGAGTACCACATCTGCCTCCCTCGACCCCTCTTTCTGCACTGGTGCTCCATTTTCCATGTTTTAAATTCCAGAAAATTATTGAGCGTAGCTTTCCTTTAAGACAGACTGTCTGCCTTTAAGAAGAGAGAGCTGGCTGCACCATGTGCTATTAGCAAAATGCTGTTTGGTCCTCTGCTGGGCACAGAGGCAGGAAGCTGTGAGGAACCTGCTCAATCCTACGCTGCAATCAGGTAAATGAAGTGGGAGCACCAGATTTGTACGCTGCCCACCTCTAAAGGAACCATCATGGAAAGGTCACAAATTGCGGCTCCTGCACTCAAAAGACAGGGCAGGTGAATTTTTAACCCACTGTCTCCAATGTGCACAAGATGGAATTGTTCTATTAAGCAGTAGCATGGTAATTACAGGCCACGTTCAGTGGTCTGAAAGGGGAAGAAAACAAGTCGAGGAAAATTAAGAGGAAAGAGTAAAGGAGTCACAGTTAAAACCATTATTAAATAAGTTATCAAAAATAAATTGATGCATTATTGCAGCCATGTTCATGAAACACAGTTAATTATGACTAACTACATTCCATCAGTTGTAGGTACTCAATTTTAAGGTCTTGTAATTAATTTAGAATGAATGGATCATTTCTTCTCAATAATCTGCACTGAGCATACTGATCAGCAGCTAGCTGTCTGTACCAATAAAGTATATATTCCCAATGCAGCAGTTATACAGCTAATTGCCTACAGAAACAGGTATATGAAAAGACAAAAAAGACTTGTATTTATGTAGTGCCTTTCATGAGCAACAGACATATCAAAGTGCTTTATATTCAGTAAAGTGCTTTTGAAGTCCCTCCCTACCTCTGTAATCTCGTCCAACTGCACAACCCTCTGGGATATCTGCACTCCTTTAATTCTGGTCTCTTGTGCATTCCCAATCATAATCACTTCACCATTGGTGGCCATGCCTTCAGTTTCCTGGGCATCAAGCTCTGCAATTCCCTCCCGCCACCTCTCCGTCTCTCCACCTCATTTTCCTCCTTTAAGACTCTTCTTAAAACCTTACTCTTTGACCAAGCTTTTGGTCATCTGAGCTAATATCTCCATATAGTGGCTCGATGTCATACTTCGTTTCGTAATGCTCCTGTGAAGCGAATTGGATGACATTTCATTATGTTATATGCTATATAAAAATGCTGTTGTTGTTGTTGTTGGAGTGTAGTTATTGTTGTAATGTAGGAAGGCAATATGAGCCTTGAAGTGGCTGTCAGTGTGCTATTTGGGGGTTATGTACTGTTTACTTAAGTTTTTGGGCGAATCATTGGCCTAGATGTGCTGCAGCGGAACATTGCATCAAGACGAAATATTAACCTCATTGTGGGTTTATCTGCACGAGATGGACTGCATCAGCTTAATAAGGCAGCTTACCTCCACCTTCTCAAGGGGCAATTAGGGATGGCAATATGCTAGCCTCGTTGGCTGCGGTGGGAAAGTGACCGTTGTTCCTCTCCTTTTGGAATGTGCTTTGCAAAGAAGGCAGTGGCTTTTGTCGAGGTTCATCCCAAGCAGCACTATGATGCAGGACTCTGTGCTCTATGGGCTGTTCCTAGGGATGCACACTGATATCAACTTCACCTCTGGCTAGAGGATCATCACTTTGGTGAAAGGCGCTTTTTGGTCTGCCCAAAAGTTGCAGGTCTTCCAGTGCAAAGAGTTGCCCTTGACTGAGTGTTGCACATTCCAAGGTCCAGGACTACGAGCTGAGGGACGCACTAAAGCTTGGGGCAGCCGCTGCAAAGACCCGATGGGGAAAGGTCGCTGTCTAAAAGGCCTTTCAGCCATAGCGCACCGAGGGGCTGAACAATTTGTAAGAGCCCCTGGGTTGGCTGACTCACGCTGAATGTGCTTAACTGAATATCAAGAGTATGGAAATTGTATTCAGGCACCTCAGAGAGAAACGTGCTCACGTGGAGAAAAGTGGAATTCTATCGCACTTTCTGTAATTTTTCCAATTTGAAATGTTCGCCCCCCCAGGCTGTATGCCTCACATGGAAAGTATATCGTAAATATCAAAGAATTACAATTGTACAGAGGCACCTAGGAGTGGAACATACTGCAGTGAGAGAAGCCTAATTCTATGGCACTTTGTAATTATCAAGTTGAAATGTGTATTGTCAGGTACTTTTACAAAGTTTCATGAATAAAGTACATTTTTGGGGAACAAAATGATGGCCATGGCAGGCACTCACATCCCTTGAATTAATTAATATAAATTAATACAATTTGATGAATTAATTAATATAATTTAATGGATTATTTAATATAATTTGATGAATTAATTAATATAAGTTCCCCCTCCCCCTCAGTCCAGTTGCTCTCCTCACCCAGCAGCTTCCCTGGCAACCGAATGTTCCACATTCCCTTTTCAACCAAAAGAAAATAAGCTGACATTATTTTAAAAGCTGTTTCCCTACCGACCTTGCACAGCACCAGGTATCTTACAGTAATTACTGTGTCCACAGTGAATCATGTTTTGCTGCAGTTTTCCTCGTTATAAACGCTCCGCTCTCCCCCCCGCCCCCCCCAATGCCGGGTCTCGGATGGTTCGGCCCGGGCCGTTACCATGGAGACCGCGGGCGCTTGGCCCGAAGCTCGGGCCTCGGGTGAACGCGACCGGCCGGGTGAGGAGACTCGGGGCAGGGCTTTTACCGGCGAGGTTTGCAGGGCGGCTGATGTGTCCCGGGGAGGATTTACCCCCCTCTCGGGGCAGCGCCAGGGGGTAGAGGATAGAGACCGGAGCCTCCCCCACCCCCACCCAGAGCCTCCCCCACCCCCACCCCCACCCAGAGCCTCCCCCACCCCCACCCCCACCCCCACCCAGAGCCTCCCCCACCTCACCCCCACCCAGAGCCTCCCCCACCCCCACCCAGAGCCTCCCCCACCCCCACCCCCACCCCCACCCAGAGCCTCCCCCACCTCACCCCCACCCAGAGCCTCCCCCACCTCACCCCCACCCAGAGCCTCCCCCACCCCCACCCCCACCCCCACCCAGAGCCCACCTCCTCCCCCCAAAGCCCCCTCCCCAAAGCCCCCTCCCCCTCAAACCCCCAGAGCCCCCTCCTCCCCCTCAAACCCCCAGAGCCCCCTCCTCCCCCTCAAACCCCCAGAGCCCCCTCCTCCCCCTCAAACCCCCAGAGCCCCCTCAAACCCCCAGAGCCCCCTCCTCTCCCTCAAACCCCCAGAGCCCCCTCCTCCTCCCCCTCAAACCCCCAGAGCCCCCTCCTCCCCCTCAAACCCCCAGAGCCCCCTCCTCCCCCTCAAACCCCCAGAGCCCCCTCCTCCCCCTCAAACCCCCAGAGCCCCCTCAAACCCCCAGAGCCCCCTCCTCCCCCTCAAACCCCCAGAGCCCCCTCCTCCTTCCCCTCAAACCCCCAGAGCCCCCTCCTCCTTCCCCTCAAACCCCCAGAGCCCCCTCCTCCTTCCCCTCAAACCCCCAGAGCCTCCTTCTCCTTCCCCTCAAACCCCCAGAGCCTCCTCCTCCTTCCCCTCAAACCCCCAGAGCCTCCTCCTCCTTCCCCTCAAACCCCCAGAGCCCCCTCCTCCCCCTCAAACCCCCAGAGCCCCCTCCTCCTTCCCCTCAAACCCCCAGAGCCTCCTCCTCCTTCCCCTCAAACCCCCAGAGCCGCCTCCTCCTTCCCCTCAAACCCCCAGAGCCTCCTCCTCCTTCCCCTCAAACCCCCAGAGCCTCCTCCTCCTTCCCCTCAAACCCCCAGAGCACCCTCCTCCCCTTCAAACCCCAGAGCCTCCTCCTCCTTCCCCTCAAACCCCCAGAGCCCCCTCCTCCCCCTCAAACCCCAGAGCCTCCTCCTCCTTCCTCTCAAACCCCCAGAGCCCCCTCCTCCCCCTCAAACCCCCAGAGCCCCCTCCTCCTTCCCCTCAAACCCCCAGAGCCCCCTCCTCCTTCCCCTCAAACCCCCAGAGCCCCTCCTCCTTCCCCTCAAACCCCCAGAGCCTCCTCCTCCTTCCCCTCAAACCCCCAGAGCCTCCTCCTCCTTCCCCTCAAACCCCCAGAGCCGCCTCCTCCTTTCCCTCAAACCCCCAGAGCCTCCTCCTCCTTCCCCTCAAACCCCCAGAGCCTCCTCCTCCTTCCCCTCAAACCCCCAGAGTCCCCTCCTCCTCCTTCCCCTCAAACCCCCAGAGCTCCCTCCTTCCGTTTAAACTCCCAGAGCCCCCTCACACTCCCAGCGCCGCCTCCCTCCCTTCAAACCCTAGTGGCGTCCCGTCCTCCCCCTTAAACCCCCAGAGCCGCCCTCCCCTCTTAAATCTCTAGATCTCCCCCTAGAGCTCCAAGCTCCTACTCCCCTCTTAAAGCCCCAGAGCTCCCCAGTGGGAGCTATCCAGTGTGGTACTGAAAATACAGATCAATAAGGACTCAAGTTCGATCCCTGTGCTTTGCAGAGTTAGTTGCAGTAGAGGTTGTATCTTTGGTCTTAGCGCCTCTGAAATAAGGACAATTAAAAATATCTCACAGGGTTTCTCCTCCTGATCCATATACAGTGAGCCCTGCTGTAAACTCTGTGTGTTTGTGGACATGTTGGTTGAGGTCAGAATTAGCTCATCTCTGATGGTCCCCATAATCCAATATCCTACCAACACTCAACGCCTAGGTTTGTACATTTGAGTAACAACTCGGGCGACGTACCAGCTGGTTGCTCAAATCTATGGAACTGTGGTTCAGTATAAATCAGACGGGAGCCCAGAAAATGAGGAAGAGAAATATGTGTGATTTATTTAGTAAAGTATAATGCACAACAACAACAAATTGTATTTATGTGGCACCTTTAATGTAATAAAACATCTCAAGGTGTTTCATTGAGTCATGAATGTAGCAGTAAATCAACACACAGTCAACTAATTGCATTAAGAGCTGACGTCAATACATTGTTCCTGCTATTAGAAAAAATGGTCCCTTAAAAATCTAACAGCTTTAAAACATTATCTTTTCAAATTGAAGACTGCAATTTATTCAGTGTAGCGATCATTAATTAACAGACAGTAGGATTGTGTAAAATTATCTCTCATGTACTGTGAAAAATGAATTGTATGCAAGGTACTTTATATCTAATGTGATGGATTTAATAACGCTCACTCCACAACTAATGTTAATGCAGAAATACTGTTAATTTATTGCACTTAATTATGGATAGTTCCTGAAGTAATTATACTGATTCTGCAAATAATTGCTTAAATACGGTAGTATAGTTTTGCAACTGTTAGCAGTTTATGACTGAGCAAATGGAAATGTGTCTTTTTTGCACCCCGTGTTTTTATTATTAACTGTGGAACAATTACATAAAATGCATGAAAATTTTGATTTCTATCTGTGTTGCAGCCATTGTAGCTGGGACACTTCGGTATGGAGGAAGAGTATGAAAATGAAGGTGAGGAAGAGTATGAACATGAAGGTGAGGAAGAGTATGAAAATGAAGGTGAGGAAGAGCATGAAAATGAAGGTGAGGAAGAGCATGAAAATGAAGGTGAGGAAGAAACAGAACTGGACCCTGAACAAGAAGTAAAAATAAGTAAAGGTAGGATTGTTACTTCCAATATTTTTTCCAAAAATAGCTTATTAATGATCTATTGGTGTCATTGCCTTAAAAAAAAGTAACAATAAGTACGTATGAGGGAAGTCATTCAGCCCATCTAGCTCATTGTACCACAGAAAGTCTATCTGAATAACCAGCTGCTACTTGAGTGACTCCAAAGTCTTTTCCTCCATTACCCTTCCCGGAAAACCAATACAAGTATTGTTTACTTTTTGTGTGAAGACGTGCTTCCTGACGTCTGTTCTGAATTTATCTTACACCGGTATCCAAGTGTCCAATTGACAATCAGGAGAAAGCATAGCTGCTCGGCAGATAGCAAAAGCTACCAATGAGGAATGAATAACCAACACAGAAAGGAGGAATTAACACCCTACGAAAATTACGAAACAAAACTATTGTCCATGAGCTAGCAATTGCCATAAAGTGACCAATGAAAATGTTGAAATAGTTTCCGTTCCTTTTGGTACCCAACCAACAACATTGTTTCAGCGGCCATAGGTATTTACTGCAGGAAAGCTAATGTATGAATGGTATGGGTTTTAGTTACATTTCCTCGCAGTTTCCAACTTTTCCCCTGAAACACCCATAATGGTACTTCTTGAGCTTTGCAGATTGCAGGGTCTGTGTCCCTCAGTGCACCTTTGAGGGTTTTTGCATTAGTGTGGTCCATCAGTGCTTCTCAGAAGTGGTTTGCACAATGCAACTGAGGACCCAGAGCTGACACCTGCCGGACTGAATGATCTCCTCCTGTATGGTACGATTTTTTGATTCTATACGTATATAAAAACACCAGCAAAGGGTTATACATGGATTAGAAGAGAAGGAAAGCCTAGGCCCTGGGTGCAGTACTTATTGTAAGAAGCTTTTGCCATCTGTATTCCAAAAAAAAAATTAAACCGCTGATGTATTTGTTTACTCTTCAACATAGATAACACGTAGATATTAAACTTCCTAAAATTAAACTTTGCTGTTGCAGAAACATTTGCACAACAGAAATATTTGAGAAGGCATCAGACAACATTTTTTTACCATTGTCCTTTCCCTGAATATTATCTGGAGGCCCTAATTTTTCAGAATGCTAGCCAGGGTGAAAGAAGGCCAAAACAGAGCAAGAATTTTACCCTAATTTTGACCTAAATGGTAAAGCCAGAGCCTTTGCTTCTTTGCCGTGCTTCTTGCTCTGCAATTATTTGGCACAAGAAAGTATGTAAGTGTTAAAAATGTTTTTAACTTTCGAGAAACTTGCCTGGTCCTCTGAATATGGTAGCAATGCTGTGAGTTTTGCTCTGTCAGTTCATAAGCAACTCCCAGAATCATTGATGCTAGTGGAAATTACTCCAATTTCCCAATACTTTGAATTTCCTTTATTATCTCTCAAACCCTTGTTCTTGTTTACTCTTCCTCGTTATGCAATTGCTCATTTCACCCCTCAGGTACTTTGCCCTTCTAGTTCATACCTCAACTAATAACCACTCCTGCCTTCCTACTAGTTATTGCCAACACAGACATGAATCCCTCTTGAATAGGCCCACAACTATCCTCTGTGCCCCTCATAACATTGCCCAAAGAGCCCAACGAGGTACCCGTTGCTGCAACCTAACCAGCCTAACCTTTCCCTTCTTGCCAACCTTCCCACCCAGCACACCTGCTGACAATTAACATTAGAAACAAAAGCAAAATACTGCAGATGCTGGAAATCTGAAATAAAAACAGAAAATGCTGGAAAAACTCGCCAGGTCTGTCAGCATCTGTGGAGAGAGAAACAGAGTTTCATCACAATTCTACTCTTTAGCTCTGTAGAAGAGTGATACGGACTCGAAACATTAACTCTGTTTCTCTCTCCACAGGTGCTGCCAGACCTGCTGAGTTTTCCCAGCATTTGTTTTTATTAACATTAGGAATCTACTTCCTAATCTGCTGCTCTCATCCACTTCTATTCTCTTGAACTCTACCAATGAGATGAACAATTATCAGCTTTCTCAGTATTTCTCTCTGTTCACTTGTGAACAATATGCTTGCTATCCATGACTGAATTGTGGATGATAATTGGACAGAAACCTGGCTAACAGCTGCCATCACTTTGTTACTGAAGCCTCTTTACCTAGCTATACTTTCCACCATCTGCCTGTCCACATTGTTGCACTGGCATCATAGCCCTCACCGTTAAATCACACCTGGTCTCTCCCACTACTCCTCTGACACTTTTTTTCTTTTGAGTATTTCCTTATTGGCAACTAGTCCACAAGCTCCTTCCTTAATTCCTGCCTGAGATATCTTTCATCCTTTCTTCCCTCAGCCCATGGATTATGAGTCTTCAGCCCCAGTAATTTCAATCCTTATCTCAGCTTTCCTTCTTTTGAATTCATCTTCCTTTTGTCCTCCTTGAAGTGCCCTTGCTTTGCACAACAGTGGGTGAGCAACAACTTGCATTTATGTAGCATCTTCAGTGTAGAAAAATACCCTTTCACAGAATGTAGTTGGACAAAAATTGACTTGGAGCCAAAGTAGGAGACATTGGGAGGAATGAATAAAAGTTTGGCCATTGATCTGGGTGTTTTCAACTAGAACCTGAAACTGGGTCTTTGGAAGATAATTACCAAGGCAACAGGTAGATGAAGAAGAGGGAAGGTTCAAAGATAGAGCACTGAATTCTCCAGAGGTCATGTGTTCAAAGAGAACTGGCTATAATTGGATAAATAATAAAGGAATCAAATGAGGGCAGTCCCACTGAGCTGGACAATAGGGTGGAGGCATTTGCGGAGGATTCGGAGTGTCAACTGTGTCAAAGGCTGCAGAGATATTAAAAAGTACAAGGACGGATAGTGTGACACACTCAACATCATCTCTAATAAGTTCAAAGAGCTTGTGAGCATCTGTTTAAACGTCTCCCTTGCTTCACCTTCCATCTCCCACCAAGCCATAGATTCCCCCAGGTCCTTGCACCCTAGCTGTGAACTGCCATCTCCCTCTAGTTTCTCACCCATGCCCTTTTCGAGATAAGTGATAGAATTAGTTTTGAAAGAATTTAGACTCCACTATTAGCCACTACTAAATACAGTAATTATAACTGACAGCTAAGAACAGTCTTGGTCTATTAGTGTAGTCACTGAACTGAAGTTACTGTTTCTGCAGTAAATGTGACCTCCTTTCCTTACCACTTCGATTCTTCTGTTATCAAATGTTATTTTATTACACATGTTAACAATATCTTACTGCTTGAGTACATTTTTAAACTGTTCCTTTGCTGTTGCCAAGGCAGTATTATTATAGAAGACATCGAACACATTTCCAAATGTGAGGTAGAAAATATGACAAATGACCATGAAAAAATATTCCAAATTTAATTTGTAAATGAAAATATTCATTTTACATTTCAAGTTCCGAGGAACTATTCACAGCTTTTCAAACAGGTTTGTCATTATACACATTTTCTTTTGGACATTTTATTACAGAACTTTGTATTACTATAGAAATACAAAATATACACAGTGTAATTTTCTAATTTAAATATTCATATTTCATCTTTGCAAGAAAGATTTTAGTGATGAACCTTTATCAAGTACTTATTTCAATTATTTCTACTATAGGGTGATTGAAAGTATTTAAACATAGATACAAAGTAATATAACATAGATTCAATAAATATCAGTGATTAGCATGTTTGATGCACACTGGGGCCTGTGGCAACGCTAGTGGAACTCTGTAACACAAAAATGTGCACTTGTAATTATGCAGAACAGCTAAACAAAGTGAGCACTGGAAGATCGATTTGTATTTTGTTACTAAGCAAGTGAAAGAAGAATGGGAACTAGTACGACCAATTCAAAACTAACTTATCACCTCTCATCAGCCAGTTCATACTTTCCACTTGCCTGAATGAGTGCAGCTCCAGCAACACTCAATAAACTCAACACAATCCAGGACAAAGCAGCCCGCTTGATTGGCAGCCATTCACCACCTTAAACATTCACTCCCTCCACCACCAGCATACAGTGGCAGCAGTGTGTTCTAACTACAAGATGCACTGCTGAAATTCACCAAGGCTCCTTTGGCAGCACCTTTCAAACCCACGACCTTTACCATTTTTTAAATTCTTTCATGGGATGTGGGCATCTCTGGCTGGGCCAGCATTTATTGCCCATCCCTAATTACCCTTGAGAAGGTTGCCCTTGGATTATGCCACCTAGAAGAACGGGGGCAGCAGACACATACACCACTACCTGCAAGTTTCCCTCCAAGTCACACACCTTCCTTACTTGGAACTATATCACTGTTCCTTCACTGCCATTGGGTCAAAATCCTGGAATCTTCTCCCTCACAGCACTGCAGGTATATCTCCACCAGGAGGGCTGTAGCGGTTCCAGAAGGTAGCTCAGCATCATCTTCTCAAAGGCAATTAGAGATGGGCAATAAATGTTGCCTTGGTAATGATGCTCACATCCTGTGAATGAATTAAAAAAAAATTACTGTTCTTGTATTCCCAGAGCCATGAGGGAATGCCTTGAGCAAAAATTGCATTCAAGTAATTGACTAAGCTTTCGAATAGCTTTCAGAACCATCTTGATCCATTCCACTTAGCCAGACTCTGGTGTGGTGTGTACTTGTATTTAAAAAAAAAGAAAAATCTAATTCAATATGTACGAATGCCTAGGTAATACAGTCATCCCATAGATGCTGTATTGCTTCAATAGGAGTACTGAATAAAGTGTTGTGTAAAGTGAAGTGCACTTAAAAGAACATTTTTTGGCACACAGTCACTTAAAACTTTTGGTCTGCTGCCAGATGAATGTTGAAACTTTCTGTTTTTTTTTTGAAGGTATGGAAGAACATGAGTATGAGGAGCTAGGCACAGAATGTGATGTTGGGATTCCAGGTGACGATGACTCTGAAATTACACGGTGAGTTTGTGGCCTCAGTGGAATATTGGTAAAGGTTAAGCAGGTCAAAGAACCATATCAGTTATGATCTAATTGAATGGTGGAACAGGCTTGAGATAGAATGATTGGCTACTCCTCCAAATTCCCCTCCAAGCCACACACCACCCTGACTTGGAAATATATCGCCATTCCTTCACTGTTGCTGGATCAAAATCCTGGAACTCCCTTCCTAACAGCACTGTGGGTGTACCGACACCGCATGGACAGCAGTGGTTCAAGAAGGCAGCTCACCACCACCTTCTCAAGGGCAGTTATGGGTGGGCAATAAATGCTGGCCTAGCTAATGATGCCCACACCCCATGAATGAATGAAAAACCCCCTCCTGTTTCAATATGTTCCTATATTGAGGTAGTTGGTCACACCAACATTTTCAGTATCTTCTGTGGTTTTCCACTGCAGCATTTAAAAAAAATCTGCAATGTCATTATAAGCAGTTCTGATATTGGATTATGCTACCTGTTTTCTTGCAGAGAAAGAAACTAAAACAATTTATGTATATTGAATTAAATTAGTTGCTGCAGATCTCTAAATTAATTTTGACTGTGAACTTCCGATATTTAATAGGTGAGCCCCAAAAATTATATTTTCAAAATATTTTTTCAAACCTTCTGAATGCTTTTAATTTGAAATTTAATCTGCTCTTCAATATTCATGCTTTGAATCGATTCACTCTATACTGCGACAGCTAAGGTAGAAAATGTAATATTTCTTCAAGAGCAAAGCAAATCTATGAAAGGCACAGCAAACTCCTCTTCCTAGAGAGTTTGATGAATGTTAACAAGACACAGGATTTCTAGGATAACCAAATTATGCATTTGGATTTCTGTTAGACAAAAGGCAGAAATGTTTCCAAGCACACCAGTAGAGAATGAGCTCAAATCACGCAGGTGAGAGAGGGAACTGAGAAGGATTACTGCATTTGATGGTTTCTGAAATTCATCTCATTGCTTTTCCCTGGAGGGCTGCCTGGGTGCTAACACTCCCACACACATGAATGTGGGTGTTGAGTTGGCAGGGGTATATTGAAAGTTGTGTTATAATTATAGGATTGATTTTGTAAACTACAAGGGAAAAACCTCAGGTGGTGTGTTATGTTACATGTATCAAAGATTATTATATTTCCAATACATTTGACTCAGTAATCAGAACTATTTCTGTTTAAACATTACACTTTTGTGACTAAAAGTAATCACACATTATTTGTTTGTAATAATTATACAGTTTAGGGTAAATCTTAAAATTTCTGCTCCTAGCCTGGTTTTGCTTGCCAGCTGTGCATGCTAGAAATTCAGGCACAGATGTCAACAGACACTAGAGGATTTGGCATCCATAATAGGACAGCTGCCAGACTTGCTAACACACCTTGAACACTCCACCTCGCTACCTCACTTTCCTACTTTAAGACGCTCCTTAAAACCTCGGACGGCCCGCTTCTACCTCCTACCCAAAATCCACAAACAGGACTGTCCCGGCAGACCGATCGTGTCAGCCTGTTCCTGCCCTCGGAACTCATTTCTCGTTATCTTGACTCCATTCTCTCTCCCCTTATCCAGTCCCTTCCCACCTACATCCGTGATTCCTCTGACACCCTACATCATATCAACAATTTCTAGTTCCCTGGCCCCAACCGCCTCCTCTTCACCATGGACGTCCAATCCCTCTACACCTCCATCCCCCACCGGGATGGTCAGATGGCTCTCCGCTCCTTCCTCGAACAGAGGCCCGAACAATCCCCATCCACCACTACTCTCCTCCATCTGGCTGAACTTGTTCTCACACTGAACAATTTCTCCCTAAACTCCTCTCACTTCCTCGAAATAAAAGGTGTGGCTATTGGTACCCACATGGGCCCCAGTTATGTCTGTCTCTTTATGGGATATGTGGAACATTCCTTGTTCCAGTCCTACTCCGGCCCCCTCCCACAACTCTTTCTCCAGTACATCGATGATTGCTTCGGTGCTGCTTCATGCTCTCGTCTGGACCTGGAAAAATTTATTAATTTTGCTTCCAATTTCCACCCCCCCATCATTTTCACAAGGTCCAACTCTGACACTTCCCTTCCTTGACCTCTCTGTCTCAATTTCTGGTGATAGACTGTCCACCAATATTCATTACAAGCCCACCAACTCCCACAGCTACCTCGACTACAGCTCCTCATACCCCGCTTTCTGTAAGGACTCCATCCCATTCTCTCAGTTCCTTCGCCTCCGTCGCATCTGTTCTGATGATGCCACTTTCAAAAACAGTTCCTCTGACATGTCTTCCTTCTTCCTTAACCGAGGTTTTCCACCCACGGTGGTTGACAGGGCCCTCAACCGTGTCTGGCCCATCTCCCACGCGTCCGCCCTCAGGCCTTCCTCTCCCTCTCAGAACCATGATAGGGTCCCCCTTGTCCTCACTTATCACCCCACCAGCCTCCGCATTCAAAGGAATCATCCTCCGCCATTTCCGCCAACTCCAGCATGATGCCACCACCAAACACATCTTCCCTTCATCCCCCCTGGTGGCATTCCGCAGGGATCGTTCCCTCCGGGACACCCTGGTTCACTCCTCCATCACCCCCTACACCTCAACCCCTTCCCATGGCACCTTCCCATGCAACCGCAGAGGGTGTAACACCTGCCCCTTTACTTCCTCTCTCCTCACCATCCAAGGGTCCAAACACTCCTTTCAAGTGAAGCAGCATTTCACTTGCACTTTCCTCAATTTAGTCTACTGCATTCGTTGCTCCCAATGCGGTTTCCTCTACATTGGAGAGACTAAATGCAGACTGGGTGACCGCTTTGCAGAACACCTTCGGTCTGTCCGCAAGCATTATCCAGACCTCCCTGTCGCTTGCCATTTCAACAATCCACCCTGCTCTCATGCCCACATGTCTGTCCTTGGCCTGCTGCACTGTTCCAGTGAAGCTCAATACAAACTGGAGGGACAGCACCTCATCTTCCGACTAGGCACTTTACAGCTTTCTGGACTGAATATTGAGTTCAACAATTTTAGATCATGAACTCACTCCTCCATCCCGACCGACTTTTCGATCCCCCCCTTTTTTTCCAATAATTTGTATAGATTTTTCTTTTCCCACCTATTTCCATTATTTTTAAATGTATTTCCATCCATTGTTTTATCTCTACCGTTTAGCCTATTTCGATCCCTTCCCTTCACCCCACCCCACCCCCACTAGGGCTATCTGTACCTTGCTCGTCCTGCTTTCTATCCTTAATTAGCACATTCCTTCGATAATATCACCACCTTCAACACCACTTTGTCCTTTTGTCTTTGACATCTTTTGTCTATCTCCACCTTCTATCCAGCTCTAACCCCCCACTTAAACCAGCTTATATTTCGCCTCTTTTCTATTTTTACTTAGTTCTGTTGAAGAGTCATACGGTCTCGAAACGTTAACTGTGTTCCTATCCACAGATGCTGCCAGACCTGCTGAGTTTTTCCAGGTATTTTTATTTTTGTCTTGGATTTCCAGCATCCGCAGTTTTTTGCTTTTACCTTAAAACCAACCTATTTGACTAAGCTTTTGATCATCTGACCTAATGTTTCCTTATGTGTGGCTTAGTGTCATTCTTTGTTTTACAATATATCTGTGATGTACCTTGGTATGTTTTATTATGTTAAAGGCGCTATATAAATATAAGTTGTTGTAAATATAATGCTGAAAACTGAGCAAGCTGTTGAGAAAGTTATCATATATTTTGATTAAGATTTAGTAATATTATTTGTTATTTTCCTTTAAGGGAGGAAAATGAAGTGGTTGTTGATTCTACTGGTCTAAAAGGTCTGAGCTATCCTGAGAGGGTGCAGGTCCGAAAACGCCAGAGAAATCTGAAGGAGCTTGAGATAGCCCTTCTGGAAAAGGATTTTAAAGTTCAAAAAATTAGGTATTTAACAATTTTCCTAATTCTATAAGTGTTTTTGGAAAAATATATTTTTAGAATTGGAAAGAAAATATTTGTGTGTGATGTAGATGTCTGCGTATGGATATAAATTGTAATGAGTCTTTTTCTTGTATTTTTCGCAATGTAGGAAATCTCTGATACGTTGTCTATTGGCATATCTGAGATGAGAATATTTGATATTGTCACTAGGTGCAAACCAGAAAATGTTCCATTTCACCTTCAAGCGAAGACCATGTTGCTTCAGCATTGTGGTTTCAGGATGTATAATTGATAGATGGGAGCATATTGCCCCTTATCTAACTACATTCATGAACAAGCATCCGATTCAAAACTATGAAACTGTATGGTGAAAGAAACTAGTGCAATTTAGCTGATCTTTTCCTTTGAGAGGAATGACTGAGCATGCTTATTTTCTTGTACTTTTGTGAGACATTCTTTTTTAAACCTTCACAGCAAGAATGTACAGTTTAATTTTCTCAGTCAATGCATCAAGTATGAGATGTGTGTAATGGGGTGACTCTCCTGATGCATTTTTTTAATAAGTGATTTGAGAATATATAGGGAAGTATAGGGCAGAACCTGTTTCCAATCCTGCCTGGTGGAACCTGCCAACATCGGGAAAAAACTGCACCAGTCAAGCATCTAATACCTGAGTGTTAACTGAAGGTTCTAATAGCAATGATAATAGATTGAAAAAGTCTTCATGAAAAATATCCTGTAGCTTTAAAAGCTTGAATTGCTGCAGGATAATCAAAATTCTACGCTAGTCTCTCTAGTGGATGGAGAAGGGCTGAACTCAAAGTAGGTGAGATCCCTTATGGAGCCATTGCCTTCTGTCATGGCCTGTTCCTCCACATAAAGAATGAAACAGGGTATAACACTGAGAAATGATACTGAGGAAATCTGTTTCAGTAGGGGACTGGTAAGATGAAAATGTGCTTCATATGGATGAGAAGGCATTGAAGCGTGGGAGCACCTAACAAATGAACATACTTGTGCTGTGCGATTGATGCTAAAAGAAGATTTAGAGGGATGAAGACGAAAGGCTTTCAGGGCACATGCAAAAAAGAGATTGTGAGAGGCAGAATTTATTGAGGTGCACACACGAATCACCTCTTGGTTGAGAAGGATAGCCATCTGGTATCCTACTTTGTCCCATCTGGCGAGGTCAGTGAGCTTCTTCCAGCGTTGCATTCTGCACATTCCATGTTCATTGTTGGCTAGTGCAGCTGGAGCTGAGTGCCTTCATTGTCTTCTGCTTTACATTGTGTCCTGCTGTTTTTGAAACTTTTTTCTCCTAACGTGGGTACCAGCATTATTCTCTGCCCCATTGCAGCTTGCAGCAGTATTTCCATGCATACGTTATCAAACCTCTGGAATCCTTTTCCTTAGTCGTCATGCTGTTGACATCCTATTCAACAGAGAAGACAAGGGATTGTATTTTAAAACCAGCAAACAGCAGTTAAATCCATAGCAGACTTCAGTAACTAGTACTTTGAAATAATTTTACATTAAGCTGACAGTCAGTTTCAATATTTTAAGTGAAAAATGATCAGAAGCAGATAAAACAGTTACTTAACTACTCAGAAGAACCTTGGGCCTGTTGGTTACAATGGTCCTACTGCATTCTAATTTTTGTCTCCTTTTTCACAATGCCCTTTAAATCAGTCTTTAACCTTTTAGGCTTGAGATGTGTCTGAACTTCCCTTTGTCTGGGTGTAGCTCCGCAATTGCATAAAGTCCACCGTCTATTCAGATGAACACCTCTGGAAATTGGGCATGCCAGTTCTGCTTGAGCGCAGCATATTTCTGACACACTGTGAAAACATTGCAGCCATACAGTTCACACCCAAGAAAATCAGCCATGTGGTTTCTGTCATAAAACCAAAGGACCATTGATAGCAGAATAGATCCAGAAATCTCATCACTGTCATTGAACCAATATAGGTATTGTGCACATAAGATATTAGTCCTGATTGCAGCCTAACCTGCTCAGTGGGAATGGTTTGGGTCAACAGCCCATTTTACACCCATCCAAAGTCAGTGGAGCATTACATCAGTCTGGATGTAAAACAGGTATCCAACCTAGACCCACTCCTTTCCCACCTTGCATGTTAGGTTAAAATTAGGGCTATTATTTTGAAATACGGTAAAGGATCATGAAATAAAATCAATAATAATGCTACTGGTGTTCTCTCTACAAATATCTTGGTTTTGTTTCACATTTAACTGCAATAGAAAAGTGCTCAGGAGAAAAGCCAAAAAACGTTACCTAGATTTTCTTCAAAAGAATGTCGCAGTTTCCTATCACCAGCTTGCCTGTTTCTGAAACAAAAACAGAAACAGAAATACCTGGAAAAACTCAGCAGGTCTGGCAGCATCGGCAGTTTCTGATTCAGTTCTGCTGAGGGGTCATGAGGACTCAAAACGTCAACTGTACTCTTCTCTGCCGATGCTGCCAGACCTGCTGAGTTTTTCCAGGTATTTCTGTTTCTGTTTTTGTTTTGGATTTCCAGCATCCGCAGTTTTTTGTTTTTATTTTTATGTTTTTGCCTGTTTCTGGCTCTCTTTACCTGATAGATGGCTGCATGCGTTATCTAAGGAATGACTCTATATAGTTCACTCCAGGTATAGGTTACAGTGGATTGTGCAGCAACTGTTATGCTATAGGATTGCACTGGACCCATTATGGATTTCCTGCGACTCATTTAGATCAAGGGAAACTGTTCCCTATTTTCTGAATTTTCCCTCCACAAGCTTGCGCAAGGTCTCTGCTGTCTGCTGATTATCCTGTTATTGCATTAATGCGTTGGAGATTTGAATAAATTTAATAATCACTTGTGTTAAGGCAGATTTTTCTCATGCTGATGATTGCAATTTGAGTTACTTATGTCCCTATGTTGTTAGAGGCAGTGACAATATTAGATGGTTTCTAAAGGGAAGATCCATGTTGTATTGGTGAAAGAAAAATAATAATAGGTAGAATTACAGATTTGAATGAAGGAGATGGTTCTATACCTTCACAATTGTTACTTCCCATAGATAAATGAAATTATAAGCAACAGTTCATGTTAGGTGACATGTTTGTCATCATGAAATTCATTGTTCTGTGAGAGTATACAAGATAAGTTTGTTGCCTTTTTGTTTAACGGAGCTCGTGGAGATAATTTCCTTCTCGAGATCATGTTCTGAGGAAACATTTCTTTGCTATGCATTGAATGTATTTTGCTTTTCTGATCTTGCTCTGTGTTAATTTCTCTTGCCTCTCTTACAATTCCCTTTATTTCTCCCCCTTTTCTGCCCTTTTGACGTAATTACAAAATTTATGGATGTCCTGTTACAGAGCGTAGTGCATTTAAATGGCTAGTAATCAACTTCCATTCTTTCCTCTTTGTCTTGGCATTTGGGCCTTCTTTGGAACCAAAAATTACTTACCTTCTGGCCATCACATTCTCCCCAAAACATCCAGCTCTTTGTCTGTAAACATAAGTTTCCTCAGAGTTTAAGACATTCAACACTATATTTTCCACCCAGAATTGCTGTTGGAATCTTTGCATGGATCCTCCACTGGGTCAAGTGCCTAATTTTTGGCTTGACTTTGTCCTTAGCTATGATTGTAGGGAGGCTATTATTTTAGGGTAACTAAACAAATTAAATTCCACTTTTATTTCACTCGATTCCAGGATTGTTTTACCTGCTTAAAGATTGCATTCCATGATTCTGGCCATTCATAATTACTCCATTAGTTTAGGTTGACTGCATATTTTGTTTTATTGTGTGGGATTATGGTATTTTCTGGAAGTTTTTCCCAGTGCTTTATGGATTATATTCCATGGGTGGAATTTTCCCAGATTTGCACTAACTGTGGTAGCAGGTGGGCAAAATGACATTTTACCCGCCGGCCACGATGGTGGGTTTTCGCACTGTATCGTCCCAAACCCACCACATTGTTTTTGCATTCCCGGGAAACACGCCATTTCCATGGCGGGCGGGCTCTCATTCGCCCACCCACCATCACCCCTCCGCCGGGCACCACATTTAAAGTTCAGCCACAATCACACATCTCAGTGTTTCCAGACTTCTGCACAGAAGAAATGGTCCTGAAACTGAAGAAGACCTCAGCCGCCAAGTTCCGCGACGCGTCCCTCGAGCGCCTTTTGGATGCTGTGGGGGCCCGCTGGGGGGATGTCCGCTACCCTCTCTCTGGCTGCAGGATGAGCAGCAACAGCACTAACCTAGCTTGGGAGACGGTGGCAGCAGTGGTCAGTGCCAATGCCCTTCAAAAGAGGACAGCCACCCAGTGCCAAAAGAGGATGAATGATCTCCTCCATTCCGCCAGGGTAAGTCACTCTTCTCATCACTCTCAACCCACACACTCACAAACCTATCACACATCCACAGGGCCCTCACTCACTGTCAATTCAAGGGACATCACCACTCACTCTCTCACACTCACTATCATTGTCCTCATCCTGCCCATAGGACCACTCATCACCCACATAGGCCAGGCATACTTGTCATCTGGCCTGGCAGGCATCCCGCTTACACTTTCTCCATCTCTATTTATGCAAGACAAGCTGGCACACAACAAGAGGGAGACCAGTGGTGGAATGCCTGAAATCAAGGTCCTCATGGACTTGAAAACAGAGCCATCCAGCTGGCCGGCGAGGATCTGGACCGGTCCTGTGCTGACGGTGAGGTCGGCGCTGCTCTACCAAGTGAGGGTCCAGCAGTGGAACATCCATCAGGCACCCATGCCGTGAGTGATGTGTCCTGTTGCACAGGCCACTCCCATGCATTAATTATCTCTCCTTCCCTTCGCAGGCACATCTGGGAAACAGCTGATGGAGTCCACAACCCAGGGCCTCCAATCAAGCCCCAAAGAAACGTCTGAAGGGGAATCTGGAGGCATCCTCCTCGAAGTCCCGTCACAGCGCTCACCCACACCCTCCACCAGCACAGAGACACACGCCTCGGTGGGACCTAGCTTTAGAGTAGCCCCGGGATCACAATCTGGTGAGCACACTGCACTGCCTGATCCACAGCAGGTGGCAGTAGGAACCTCTCTGACATCTGGCACTCGGAGGATTGCTGGAGGCCAGAAATTTGCCGAGTCCGAGTCAGATGACGAGCCTCTGGACACAGTCATGTCACAGTTACTGGAGCTTCAAAGGCAAGCTCGGGAACATCAAGAAGGGGTGTCTGCTGCACTCCTCAGATTGTAAGGCACAATGGAGGAGTCCGTCTGCCTTCATTCTGAGATGATAGCGACGGCATGTCAACGCACTGAGGTCAACACTGGTAGGATGGCAGCCGTCATGGAGACCTTGGACCAGGACTTTGCTCCTGCACTGCTGCGCGGGCGCAACTCCATCGCTGATGCCATAGTTGACCTCCAGCAGTGTGTACATGAGAGGGGTGCGGGGCAGCTCGATCTCATTCTAACTATCCCTGCTCCTCAAGGAGTCAGCCTGCGGCTCCCGGGCACCCATAGGGAGGAGGATCAGCAGGTACACACTCTGGGCACATCCGTCCAGGTGACTCTGAGACTGTCTGGCCCATCTGACTGCCCTCTTCCTGTGACTTCAGCAGCTCCAGCTCCACAGGCCGAGGAGGGGGCCACTACCACACAGCAGGACCCTGAAAGCAGGCCGAGGCCCTCCAGAGGACGCCAAGGTGGTCACACGCAGGGCGTCGCCGTCAACAAACTGCCTCCACCTCCCCTGTGGATGTCCGGGGAGAACCAAGACATAGCAGCAAGATTAGGAAAGTTAAGGAGAATTAGTTGCACAGCCTGGGCATGGGTGTTAATCACTTGTACATACTGTTCACTATTGTCAATAGACTCCCAAGAGTGTCTCCCTGCCAATGGCTCCTTGTTCTGAGTGTTCTTGTCACTCAGATGTGAACCTTTCTGCAGAAGATAAAGGCAGGTGTCTCAGTCCACGGCCTCCTCCCTGTGCTCTATGCAGCCTTCAGACCAAAATGATGGTCTGGCCTCACAATCCCTGGAGAAATTACTGATCTCTGCACCTCAGCAGTGCTTGTCATTGCTGCCAAAATGTAGTGGGCAGGCGCCACAGAGTTCTCTCATTCTCCCAGTGTGCTCTCAACATTTTTAAGTTGAGACTGGCCCCCATCTCTTCAGCATCTGTGACCACTGATGCTGTACTCCAGCTCCTGAAAGGCTCAGGTGCTGAAGGCGGATTAAACATCAGATGCTTCTAAGGTTTCATGGCTGCGTCTCTATGATATGATCCTGATCACAGAATGCAAGTGATCTGCCCTCGGCCAGATAGGAGTCGGACATCCTCAAAGACTATGTGAAGATCTGTGGAGTGTCCTCACTGCATGTCGTCATCATCCTCCTGCCATCAAGTGACTATTAGGGCCACCATTGCATCTCCCTGCCAGGAACATTCTCACAGAGGGTATTCACGCTGCCATAAGCCAGACTGGAGTCAAACGTTCATAGATGCAATGTGAAGACCTTTTGTGTCTCCTCACTGCATGTCATCATCATCCTCCATAAATCTAGCAGCTATGAGGTTCTCCCGAGCACATCTGCCTCATCTAGCCAGTGCCAGGGCCTCATCCCCGTCATCATCACCTCCGAGGACCTCCTCACCCTCATCCCTGTTGGCATCCTCCTCATTGGAGGAGACCTCCAGCTCCCTCTCAGCCAGCTCCTCTACCCGTTGCAGTGCTAGGTTATAAAGGGCGCAGCAGACAATGACGATGCATGACATCCTCTGCAGACTATATTGCAGGGCTCCACCAGACCGGTCCAGGCACTGGAACCTCATCTTCAGCATCCCGATGGTCTGCTCCACCAAGTTGCGAGTTGCAGCATGAGCATCATTATACCTTTTACTGCTGCAGTCTGAGGCCACCACGTGGGTGTCATCAGCCATGGCCTCTGCGGGTAGCCCTTGTCCCCAAAGAGCCATCCTTGCAGCTTCTGTGGACCCTGGGAAACTCCAGGGATCTGTGACCGACTGAGGGTGTAGGCGTTGTGCACACTCCCTGGAAACTGTGCGCACACCTGCAGAATGCGTTTCTGGTGGTCGCACACCAGTTGCACATTCAGCAAATGGAACCCCCTGTGGTTGATATAGTCCACTGTGTGTTGCGATGGAGACCTGAACGTCATATGAGTGCAGTCGCTTGCACCCTGCACCTGTGGGAAACCCAAGATCTGGGCGAACCTTGCACCCTGGCTGTCCTGGTCCTGGGCAAAATGCACAAAGTTGTGTGTCCTTGCAAAGATGGCATCTGTGTGGAGGTTTGTGAGATCCCACAGAGGTCACCCATGGAGCCCTGAAAGGAGCCATTGGCGTAGAATTTGAGCGCCGTGGTCACTTTCACGGCCACTGGCAGTGGATGCCATCCATGTCTCTGTGGCGCCAAATACTGCAGTAACTGGCAGTTGTGACCGACCAGTTCCCAAGATGTGCACAGTCTTCGGCGACACTGGCTCTTGGTCATCTGCAGGGATGAAAGGCGGCATCTATAAACCCTGGGCGTTGCTAGGTGTCTGCCTCCAAAGGCTCGCTGTGGCTCTTGGGCGGTGTATGTGGGAGCCCCAGATGCCCCTTCTTCCTGAGGTTGCTGCTCCTGCCTCTGTGCAGTCAGGAGCCTCAGTCGGTCTCTCCTCTGTCGTCTTCATGCTCTGTATGCCACCAGGCGTACAGCTAGTTCACCATGCTCCATGATCCTGATGTACTCCTCCTGCAGGATGAAAGAGAGAGACACGTGGTTAGCGTGGGTGTACTAAGAACCTGTTCTGGTTAAGTGTGACGGCCCCTTAACACTTCCTGGAGAGTGCTGGCCACCACTTGGATAGCCAGAGAATAGACCGCTGTGTGGCTGCCCGAAACCCCACCACCTCCACCCCACTCCGCCCAACCGATCGGCGGCAGCTTTGCCCATTGGACTGCATGCTGTGCTTTCAACTCAGACGCAGGCATTCTCCTAACCCGCACTGCAAGGCTGCGCTGTTAGCTTGAACCATGGGGGAGACTGGTCCAAACTGGGATGCGGACATTGTAAGGGCCTGTAAGCCCCTCCAGCAGTGACTGCTCCAACTGTTCTGCAGTCCACTAAAACACTCATGACTTTGCAGCCTGTGCCGGGCAGTGGTGGGGTGGGTGGTGTGAAAAGCTTTGGATCAGTTGGTGGTACTTTGATGCCTCTGCATTGCTTGAGTGGGCAGATAAGCTAGAAGCCCAACTCCAATCATATCAATGTGACTGCGCTTGAAATGTCTCAGTTTCAGAGGAATGATCACTTTCTACAGGTTTCCCTAATGCGTGGCCACTTCCCTTGCCCACTCTACCTCTCACCCTGAATGCTTGTGCGCTATATTCAATGGCTGGGCTGCCCTTAACCCCAGCAACCCTGAAGCTTGAAGTCCAACAGGTGACCCTGGCGAGGACTGCACAAAGGTACTGTGTACTCGCCTCCGAGTTCCCCTCAAAGTGCAGGCCACCAAGTACACATGTTGTGAAACACGCCAGCGTGCAGCGTGCTTTCCCACTGATGTGGACGGACGATCCAGCGGGGTGAGGGGGTGGGGGGGGTGCGATTCTGGTGGGCTGGCCTGATAATGATCATCTGATGATTTCCGACATCCAATGGTGGGAAACGCGGCCCACTGTCAGCAGGCTGAGCGGACGATCGCGAACTGGTTTCCCGCCGTCGTAAAACCGATTGCGCCATTTTGTCTGCTCACGCTACCGATGACGCCGGTGAGCACGGAAAATTCCACCCTTGTTACTAGCAGATTTCTGGATGAAAATGATAAATTGATGGCATTGCTAAGAGTTGGACGTCATAAGTCTTTGAATTTATTTCCTGGTTGTGGCATTTTTGATGTGCTGAACCAAAGAATAGAAAACACTAGATGTTTTTCCCCCTTTAAAATTCAGTCCAGATGCCTTTCTGCCCTTCACCTGGAGGATTGTTGTTACGCCCCAAAGTGTTTACGATGTTCTTAATGCAGTACAATAGGTCAGTGTTAGAAATAGTTCTGAGTATCCACTAGATGTTATCACATGAATGTACTTTGGACAGCCAAATGTTCATTTTTAGCATGAAGATTATAATACTTTAGAATGAAATGAAATGAATAGTTGATAATAGCATGACAGCCACAACAAAATTGTTTGCCCTTAAAATGAAAAGGTGTTGCATTATTTTCAACATCTTGCAGTCAGGCAGCTCATTTGCACATGGCATGTTGTGAGGCTGAGAATGATCTATGGCAGTAATTAGAACATCTCACTGAGGGATTCTGACACTTTACTGCATCACTGCTCTTTCAGCTGTTCAGGTTCAGACGGTAAGGATTCCAGCACTAGATAGACGCCTACTAACATTGATATCCGTATTTCCAAATATATTTATATTTTCAGATTAGAGTATTGTGATCTAGTATTTTGTCATGCTAACTAGTTACCAATAGATGTGTTAGTGTATTTTTCAGCTATTTGTTTATCTGATGTAAATTTGCATGTAATTTCCCTGTTAATTGAGATTGTTTAGATGTCTCAATGAACACAATTTTATTTTTAATGTGTTTACAAAATACTTTTTCTCCTGTGTTTTCTTAAAAATCCAATCTCTGTAAACTACATGGTCCCATGCTAGAAATGCAAATTATTTTCCCGCCATTTTGTACACCAATGTCAGGCATCAATTATGCTTGTATGTCGATAACAATATAACCTCATCATTCATCATCATGGGGGCTTTCAGACCGAATGCAATTAATTTAATAATTTTAATATCGGGTTATAGTAACAAGCTAAAAATATACTTTGTGCATTTATGATATAACATAATCTTAAGTGCAGATTAGGTATGGATCTGGGCCCCTTGTCAGTTTTGGCGAAGCATATGCCTGAGTAATGACTGACCAAAACTAAATTGACTGTTCTTACATGTCTTTCATTCTAACTCAACTTTCATTTATTCTATTTCTTAAATCTGTAATGGTTGGAAACAAAATATTTTCTTTATTACAGATCTTTGCACAACTTATTAGCAATATAATTGTTGTGGTAGAATTCTGTAGTCACGTTGTTACAATGAAGTGCGTGCAAGTGTTTATTGCTTTTTTTACTGGGAGACGTGCTGTCTATAGTCATTTTCTGAGGATCGCACTCCTATATTTCTGAAAAAGCATTCCAGATGTTTATACTTATAAGTAAGTCCAGAATTCAGGGTCAGAAATATAAGATAGTCACTAATAAATCCAATGGGGAATTCAGAAAAAACCTCTTTACCCAAATAGTGGTTAGACTGTGGAACTTGCTGCCACATGATGTAAATGAAGCAAATAGCATAGATGCATTTAAGAGGAAATTGGATAAGTACATGTGGGAGAAAAAATAAGATATTCTGATAGGGTTAGATGAAGCACAACATCAAGTCCAATTGCACTTCAGTAACGCCTTCAACATCGTAAAACATCCCCAGGCACTCAGGAATGTAATTTGAGAAAAATTGGCACTGGGTCAAAAAAGGAGACAGAAGGAGGAGGAGGCTTGTGAGGAGCATAAACAATTGCATAGACCAGTGGTTTGTTTCTGTTCTATACGTTTGATGTAATTCATTCTTTGTATGTTTATCACTTTCTCAGACTGTTTCCCTAATTTCAGTCTTCAGTTCTCCTTTATCTCAACAGATTTCTTTTCCCGTTTGCGGCCGTTGGGCCTTTAGTTGTTTTGAGGTGGAACTTCTGCCTCCATCTGAGAGGAAATCCCACCTCCTAGAGCTGCCGGCCAATCAAACGGCCAGCAGCTTTCTTCCTGCAGCGCTATTGGGGGCGGCGCCCACGGCTGGGACAACAGTGAGTCCCTGGAAGAAGAGAAAGAAATAAAGACTTTCATTTATATAATACTTTTCATGGCCACCAGATGTCTCAAAGTGCTTTACAGCCAATGAATTTTTTTTGAAGTGTTGTCACTGTTTTAAGGTAGGAAATGCGGCAGCCAATATGCACTCAGCAAACTCCCACAAACAGCAATATGATAATGACCAGATGTTCTGATGTTGATTGAGGGACAAGTATTGGCCAGGACATTGGGAATAGCTTCCCTGCTTCTCTTCAGAATAGTGCCATGGAATCTTTTACATCCACTCAAGCAGGCCAATCAGGCTTTGGTTAAACATCTCATTTGAAATTCGACACCTCCGACAGTGCAGCACTCCCTTACTGCTGCAGTGGTGTATCAACCTTGATTTTTTTTTGTGGTCAAGCTCTGGAATGGGACTTGAACCCAGAACCTTTTGATTCAAAGGCGAGAGTGCTACCAACTGAGCCATGGTTAACATGGGAAAAATCCCAGTGGTGGCAGGAGGAGGCACCTTAAGTGGCTTTTAATTGGCCACTTAAGGGCCTCAATTGACCCAGGGGCAAGTGGGCCACCTAACCTCTCCTCCACCATGGTGGCCGTGGGGGCCAGGGGTGCGTAGGCAAAGGGTACAGTGCCACTGCTATGGCACCCAATTTATGTCTCCCTGCCTGTCTGCCATCCCACACCCAGGTGGGGGGTGAGGGGTTAAATTCAGCCCTTGATCCCTCTTTACTTTTCCTTTGGTTGACTCAGCATTGTAACTTTGCTGATGTACACTTTTTGTAGCATCTGAATTCTAATCTTTTAATCAACATTTGTGAACACACATGAGCTGGCAGGTTAAGCAGCATCATGCTCATCTATATCTTTCCATTTGTTGTCATGCCCCAGCTGAAACTATGGGCAGAATTTTCAGGTCATTGGGCGGGCGCAGTGGGCAGGCCCGGGAGCGGCCGGGAAACGGGCTGCCGCCTGCAATCGGTCTCTGACCACTATTTCACGCTGGCTGGCCAATTAACGGCCAGCTAGTGTGAAAGGTGCGCTGAGAAGCTCAGTGCTGCTGGGATGGGGACGGGAAGAGGGCAAACACTGAAGTCAGCACGGGGGCGGGGAAGCGTGCAGTGAAAGCTCCCTGAGGGCAGAGAGCTGCCTCAGGGAGCTGAAGAATTTTAAATCCAAAAGTAAACATTTTGAAATTCCCAAAAAAATTTCCAACCATAAGAATCACTCACCTAAACATATTGATTATAAAAATTGTGCCCAGACATTTTTATTTTTTTTTAAATTAATATTGGAAACCTCATCCCGCCCTTGGATGAGGTTTTCTCAAAAATCCAAAGGCCGCCTGGCCAATTCGCCCACTCGCCAATCATTGGACAGGCAGCTAAAAATCCAGGTCAATTACTACATTAATGGCCTTAATAGGCCTCTTTATTGTCGGCGGGCGCACTACTGATTTCGCATGCGTGCGAAAGAGCGCTTCAATCTCCCTGAGACCTAGGGAGATTGATGCAGTTTTTAAAAATTTTTTTACAAACATTAAAAATTTAATGAAACATGTCCCCTCCTGTGACATGGTTTTATTTTTCATATAAACTTTCTATTTAAGTAGTAAAAGCTTTAGAAAACCTCATCTTGCTCATGGATGAGGTTTCCTAAAAGATATAAAGGCCGCTTGGCCTTTTCGCCTGCCAACAGTAAAGTTGGACGGGCAGCGGAAACTTGACATTAATTACTTTGTTAATGGCCTTAATAAGCCTATCAATTATCGAGCAAAACATCACGAGACGCACGCCCGATGTCATCACGCTTCATTTTATGTGCAGGCCTGTCGGGCCCGCCCCCACACGCCGACTGAAAAAGCCTGGCCCAGGAAGAGAAATAATTATATTCAAATGATGAACTCCAAAAATCAGGAGAAAGTTAGGCCAAAAAGGGCATTCCAGCTTATAGGAATGTTGTATTCTTTTTCTCTCTTGGTAGTGATTTCCTTCAGGGGCCCAAAATAGTGTTTGCCTTTGTTCTCTCTCTTTCCCCGACCTCTTTCTGATATATATCTCATTGCCATTTTAATATCTCCATGTGTTACCTAGTCTAATTTATATATGTGTATGTGTTACATATATAATATGTAACTTCGTCCTTGAGAGATATGCATATCATAAAGAAACTGTGTGTGTGTTTTGGACTTCTTGTTTCTCTGCATTCACTGTACGCAGCTATTTTGATGTCTTCTCTCTGTATTCTCTCATGAATTTCAGCAAAACAAGTAGATAACTGACGTAACAATAGATGTAATAGTCTTAAATAATTCTTAAAACATTATCTATACTGGCTTAAAAATTAACATGCAATATTAATGTATGAATGCTTCATGCATTTTCGTCACATTTCTGTCTGCTATTTTAACAGATCTATTAACCCATTCAAAATAAATATGCCTGTTAAAATATTTGATAGCGGAATGCCACGTGAGTTCTCAATTATTGTTAACAGTTTGTTGGATATTAAGTTCTTAAATTAGCTTTTTGGCAACAGATGAAGGTGCTGAGTATTGTCACTGCTTTGTCTTACTCCCCATTTTAGTTTGCTTACAGTTGTATATAGCTGTAGTTACAAAATTACTAGCAAACAAACATTTTTCAACACATAGGTATTTTTAAAATACATAATTATACATAATATAATACAAAAAGAAGTCCCAACAGAGAAACAAGCCATTTGCCCCATCAAATCAGTGCCCCTTTTCTCCATCAGGTGTAATCTGAATATTGATATTGTGACCTTGTATTAGAGAAAATGCGTTGCCAACTGCTGGAGAATTTAATTCTTTTGTGGAATGGCTGAAGCTTATGGAACATAAAACTTGGAGATTCAGTTGTGGAACCATTTTGATTATATTCACATAGGCAGAGATCAGTTTCACGAACTTCATGCCTGACATAATCTGCTGCAGGCTATCTTAATATGTTTACATAATGGGAGCTGGTAATTCCCAGCACAGTTCAAAGATTTTGATAATTAGGAGGAATGATTATGCCTTTAGGGTTGAGCCACTGAACATTTCAGTTTGAAATTAATACTAAGGTCTTACAGGATGTAATTTTGTTAAAGGTTATATTGCCGTCTTTATGTTGGAAAATGATTTTTCATTCATCTTGTAGTTATGGTAAATTGGAAGGAGTTTTCTATAAGGTAATGCAGAATTTATTATACCTTAAATAAAGGAGTGTTGAATTGCTTATGGCCCTTTTCTAGTAGGTGTAAGGAGATGCTTGAGGAAAGCTGTTTTCTCCTAAGCAAAGCTATTTTTAAAATAAGTAACCTCTGTCATTAAGGCCACAAGGTCTAACTCGAGTAAAACTCAAAAATGATCTCATTCCTGTTTGTGGGAAGTGATGTAAATAGGAACACCAGAGGTCAAATAAAGGCTAATTATTGTTGCTCAGGAAAGTTTTTTTCTGTTTAAAGAAAACCTACAAATTAAAGAATCCTGCTCCTCCTCCTGAGACTCACTAGATTAGATTGGTTTATTGGTCTCATAATGCTGTACAATGGGACGCTTATCTTTAGCTTGACCTCTTGGGGAGAGCCTAACTGAACAAGGTCAGAAGAAACCAGCAAAAAAATGCCAGGCATTGATTTCTATTTCTTAATGCTTCAATTCATGATATGGTAATTTTTCATGAATTGGTTCACTACCTGATTAATTGGAATTTGTTGCTGTGTTAGAAATATGTTTTTTAGCCAGTTGGTGCAAGTGTGATATAGAGAGCTGGATTTTGATAAATGAGGCGGGTTGCTCAAATAGGAAAATTTCCCAATTTACTGGATCCGCCTTGGTAAAAAGTGCCTTGAATCATGAGGTTTTCACTTGGGGAGGTGGGGGGAATTGTGCGGGATAAAGTTGGGCCCGCCGAACCCGGAAGCATATACTGGGAAGACTGGGGGTAGGCAAATGCTGAGCTGAGCTGGTTATAAGGCCTGCCCAAGTTCTCTAGGACTTTGTTCCAGTTGTTTTAGAAGAACCTTAACCCTCACCCCTAATGCCCTCTGTTAAGAAATAGAGATAGCTTAAGTAAGATATACTTGTATTTGTGGGTGTTAGGAATGAGTTTTAGCATTAAAGTTTAAGTTTGATTTGTATTTTTGTATCTGTGTGTTAAAGGTCAAATGGAGTTTTAGTTTCACTTTAAAAGGCTGCTTGCATTTCTAATGAGATGTTTACAACCCCTATAAAGCGAAAGTAGACACACAGGAGTAGGAAGAACAGTGCTGTTGCCTAACAACATGGGGTGGGGGGGCACAGACAGGCAGTTTCCTCCCACAGACACACAGACAGAAGAAGAAAGACAACAGTTTATTTTGGAAACTGTTTGAGTTCAGTTGGTTTGAAGGCAGCTGTGAAGCAGAAGGAGCCTAAAAGCTGACAAATAGTAAATCCCAAGCTAAGAAAAACCCCAGAAGCCCAGGAGAATGGAAGAAGAGAAAGTCTAAAGCAGACTTTCTAGTTAAAGGAAGGACAGGAACCTGGGAAAAGGCCCTGTTAAATGAAGATAAGAGTGAGGGGCAGAAAGAAAGGCTCCAAGCATCAGATTTAAAGTGAGAACAGCTTGCAAGTAGCAAGAAGGCTCAAAGAGACAACTGAAGGTCTGTAACTGTTTGCTATGGCATGTGAAGCAGTGGTATACTGTTAAGGCTGAATTGGTGAGAGAGGGTGCATGGAAGACAGCTTGAGTGCATGTAGTGACCCAGGGAAGAGGAACATCAGAAGGAGAGTTTGAAACCCTGGAGGTAAACCCTTGTGGAAGGTGTCTGAGTGAAAATGTCAGTTTGGGCGAAGATTCCAAGGCGAGGCCCTGGAGAGTGGAGATTGGAATCCCTCATGTGAAGGACGGAATTCAGTGAGACTGGTTGGCTCACAATGTGACAAGCTTCTAGGGGGAGTTGAGGAGCGATCCATAGTATCTGCTTGAGGTAGCATCTGTCACTTGGTTTCAGAGTGTGGTGTGTCTGACCACAGGGTACCACAGGTTTACATGGACTGTGTATCTACTGGGAACATTAGAGTATAAAATAGCTTTTGTAACTTGTATTATCCTTACAAATCTGTGTACATCTGTAATGGTAGAGTTGTGAGTGAAGGAGTATTGTAATATAGTTCATTTTTCTTGTTGAATAAATGTGTTACTCTTTTGTTAAAAGTTCATCAGCTGACTCCTATGCCTCTGTTCCGTAGCTACTCTCCACATATTTAAACAAACAAAAATAAAAGTTAGCATCTATCAAGCTGGGTTCCACTCTGGGATCAGGCTTGTCCAGGGGTAACCTCAGCTTGGATCACAACACCTCCATTTGAACTCAATGCCAACTCATGTGCCCCACCCAACCCCCATGGCTCCTCATCCCCCCCCCCCCCATGCCAATTCAGTGCCAACTAACCCAGTATAAACCATGGGCAGATCTCAGGAGCCATGTGGAGATGTAATTAATGTGATTGTGAAGAAAAACTCCCATTCATGATTGCATAAAAGTTTTTAAATCTCAAATAGTTAATTTCTTATAAAAACAAACGTCTTTTCATATTCCTAATCCTCTAATAGTCTCTTTAATCTGTCAATCAAACCGTGAACTCAGAATCCTCTGCAGAGATAGTTGTAGCATTTGAAGCTCAGACAAGCATGCATAATGAATAACTCTTAGGGGAATGCTAACAAATAACTCTATTGAAACTGCTTGAACAGATGCTACACCAACTGCCCTGTCAATCATAGCAGTCCAGCAAAGGATTTTTTAAACAATCATTGACTGCTGCAGCCAGTTTTTTTTTAAGTCTAAAGAGGGGATTTAAAAAATAATTCAGATCATGACAGTTAAACAAGCCTTATTCATCCTTCAAGAGCGTTTACATCTATCCCATCAATTTGTAATTCCCACACTGTGGATTAAGGCCCTTGCAGCTGACAAAATGAGGTCTGTTTGAACTCAGCACTCAGTTCAAATGGCCCTTCTGAGTTTGGGTTTCCCTCTTCTGTGAATCACACCCACCCCCTTTCCCATACTGGCAGAAAATAGGATCAGTTGGAAATGGGGGTGCGACTTCTGCATCTGGTTCCTCCTGCCATTTTTAAAGGTCAATGGAGTCTTCCCAACTTTGCGAAAATCCAGCCTAAAGTTTTCAAATGCGCATTTTCACTTTGAGGTGTGACAGACGGGGAGGCAATAGTGGTAATGTCACTGGACCAGTAATCCAGAGGCCCAAACCAATGCTCTGGGGACAGGTGTTCAAACCCCACCAAGGCAGTTGTTAGAATTTAAATTAAAAGGTTGTCAAATGGTGACCACAAACCCGTTGTCAATTGCCATAAAAACACATCTCGTTCACTAGTGTCCTTTTAGAGAAGGAAATCTGCCATCCTTACCTGACCTGGCCTACGACCTAACCTGGCCTATGACCTGATCTGGCCTACGTGTGACTCCAGATCCACAGAATTATGGTTGATTTTTAACTGCCCTCTGAAACAGCCTAGCATACCATTCAATCGTATCAAACCACTATGAATTCTAAAAGGAATGAAACCGGATGGACCACCCAACATCGACTTAGTTACTGGAAACAACAATGGCACACCCAGCCCTGTCGATTCTGCAAAGTCCTCACTAACAGCTGAAGGCTCATGCCAAAATTGGAAGTTGTCCCACAGTGTGGTCAAACAACAGCCTGACATAATCATGCTGACCCAATTATATCTTAGAGACAATGTCCCAGATGCCACCATCACCATCCCTGGGTATGTCCTGTCCCATTGACAGGACAGACCCACAAGAGGTAGTGGCGCAGTGTTATACAGTTGGGTAGGAGTTGCCCTGGGAGTCCTTAACATCAACTCCGGACTCCCTGAAGACGCATGGCATCAGGTCGAACATGGGCAAGGAAACCTCCTGCTGGTTACCACTTACTGTCCCCTCTCAGCTGATGAATCAGTACTCCTCCATGCTGAACACCACTTGGAGGAAGCACTGAGGGTTGCAAGGGCTCAGAATGTACCCTGGGTGGGAGACTTCAATGTCCATCACCAAGAGTGGCTCAGTATCATCACTACTGACCGAGCTGGCTGTGTCCTAACGGACACAGCTGCTAGACTAGGTCTTCAGCAGATGGTGAGGGAGCCAACAAGAGGCAAAAACCTAGTTGATCTCGTTGTCACCAATCTACCTGTTGCAGATGCACCTGTCCATGATTTACTCCCAGTCTCAGGGTTCTCATTCACCCTCACCCTCACACAGAAACACACACTTTCACCCACTCTCACAGTGGATGAGGGTGAGTGTCCTGAGCCACACACACACCGCCACTCTTTCACACTCTAATAGCCATCCTTATTTAGTACTCATTTTTAAAAATTAACAATTTATTCTTTTGACATTTTTTTTGCTCAGCAAGTTGTTTCTTTTCATACGGCAACTTTAAAAAAATATTCATATTTAATGTTGTGCCAAACCTTATCTTTCTGAAATGTGTTCATCGTCTCTGAGTGTGAGAAAACTGAATTGTGACCCTCCCCCATGAGAAAAGGTTGGACAAGCCTGTTCTAAAATAAAACACATAAGACGGTAGAGATAATTTCAAGTGCAATAGGAAAAAATAGCACTCAAACTTGATTACCGATTTCTAATACACTTTCTAGAGTTTTTTAATTAAAGAAATGAATAACCAACACTTCTTTCATTAGCAAAACAAATAGAACATCAGTTTATTTCTCATTTAAATATAACGTATTTTTTGACTTTGTCAAGAAATCAAGGAATAATTTGAATATGACTGAGAAATTAAAATCCCGAAAAATATGTTAGAACACCAGCCAACGAATTTTAGATGGTAGAGGTGAGGTGTAAAATCAGGAAAAGTTTTGCAGTAATTTTGTTTCACCCAGAAATCTTCATTTTCTTTTATCTATTTCTTTTATTTGTTGCTAAAGTTTTGTATTTATCAAGATGAAGAGCCTGGTTGATTGTCGTCTTTCCCTTTAGGCTAGTAATTATAAGCAAAATACTTAAATGTATAAAACTAGAGCATCTTTCTTATTCACTGGCTCCAAAATTGCACTGTGTCATATGAAAGTACAACTACTTAACGCGTTTATCTGAAATTCCTCGCTCCATTATCCTAATGAGGTGTTAACCTGTTGCAAGTAAATGGGTTAATGGCACCCCTAAAGTAAGAGCGAGGAATTTTGTATGAAAATGTTAAGCATTCTCGTGTTGGTAGTTTCAGCATGACTGTGTCCTGTGGTTAAACTGGAAAAGCATAATTGTTGCTTTTTAAAATGTTGGTGTTGAAATGCAACTTCAGTGTTCAAAAGCTAACGGTTGCAGTTTCATTAGATCTAAATGCAGCTTACGAATTCAGTTGGAACAATTGAAGTTCCTGAAATGTTTGATGCATGCTGCCCTGGAAGCTGTCTACTGACCTCTGCATGTTCCTTCACTGACATATTTTCTAATTTTAGAGAAGAATTAAAAGAATGTTGCAGGAGGAAAGAAACTTTGGAGAAAGAGAAGGAGAAAGCGGAAGAAAATATTCAAGAGCAGCAAATTGCCAACAACAGGTATGTAATCTCTCTGCTACTTAGTTCATTGCATCACACACACCTGTACGAATCGCATTCTTCCAACGCCCAGTGAACTTGATATTGCTTGGCAGCTATGTAAATAAATTCATTCATTTGCTCTGTTTTCTTCATAAGTACTCAGCTTGTCTCTCTTCCTCTTTCTTCCTCTTTCTCACAACATGCGAACCAATTTAATTTTGGAACAGCAATACACCCTGGTGTTGGCTGCACAATAGGAGTAGAGAACTATAATCTTGATATATTTATTGTTTTGACATCAAAAATTCTGTCTAGTTTTCAATTCAGTTTTTGAAAATATTGTATATATAATGAGCTTTGAAGATAAAGCCAACATTCTAAAGCTTTTAAATGTATTAGGTTGAAAAAATAACTTGCATCTATATAGTTTCTCAACTTCAGGACATCCCAGGACATTTACAGTCAATAAAATAGTTTTGAAGTATAGTCACAATTGTAAGGCAGGAAATGCTGCAGCTAATTTTGCACACAGCATGATTGCATGAACGGTAATGTGACAGTGACAAGATAACTGTACTTTAGTGGTGTTGGTTGAGGGGTAAACATCAACCAGGACACCATGGAGAATTCCCCTGCACTTCTTCGCAATGAGGCCATGGATTCTTTGACGTCCACTTGAAATGGCAGACAGGACACAGTTTAACATCTCATCCAAATGATGGCGCTTTTGACACTGTAGCACTCCCTCAGACTGCACTGGACAGATCCTAGATTATATGCTTAGGTGTCTGGTGTGGGATTTCAACCCCTGACTGTCAGACTCAGAAGTGAAAGTAATACTTTTGAACCATGATTGATTGATTACAACAATGCTGTACAGAATATTAATTTATTCCCTTTTCCCTTTCCCACAGTTTTTTCCCACACTGGTCCTTATATATGTGCCTTAATCTCTCCCCACTTAGTATCAGCTGCTCTTAATTACAACTAGAGGATGAACTCAATTGTCACAGCATTTGCAACATTAACATTTATTGCCCTAAATTAAAACGTAACTAAATATTGAGAAAAATGAAGCGATGGTTATCGGTCCCAACTTCAAACTCCATTGCCTAGCTGCTGACTCTATCGTTCTTCCTGGTTTAGTCTGAGATTAAGCCTCTCTGTTCACAATCTAGATGTCAGATTTAACTCCGAGATGAGCTTCTGACCACATTTTTGCATCATCACTAAGATTGCCTATTTCCACCTCTGTAACGTGTTCCACTTTACTCCTGCCTCAGCAAATCTGTTGCTGAAATGCTCATTCATGTCCTTACCATTTCTAGATTTGACAATTCCAACGCACTCTTGGCTGGCCTTCCACATTCTACCCTCTGTAAACTTGAGGTCATCCAAAACTCAGCTGCCTGTGTCAACTCACACTAAGTCCAGTTCACCCTGCATTGACTTGCATTGACTTCCAATCAAACAATGCCTTGATTTTAAAATTCTTATCCTTATTTTCAAATCCTCCCATGGTGTGGTTCTTCCCTATTTCTGTAATCTCCTCCAGCCCCACAACCCTCTGAAGTATCTGCGCTCATCTAATTCTGGCCTCTTGTGCATCCCCAATTTTAATCGCTCCATCATTGGTGACCATGCCTTCAGCTGCCTAGGCCCTAAGCTCTGGAATTCTCTCCCTACACCTCTCTGCCTCTTTGCATCACTTTTCCTCCTTTAAGACACTCCTTAAAACCTACCTCTTTGACCAAGCTTTTGGCCATCTGGCCAAACATCTCCTAATATGGTTCAGTGTCATATTCTGTTCTATAATGCTCCTGTTAAGCATTTTGGGACATTTTATTATGTTAAATGTGTTATATAAATATAAGTTGTTGTTAAAATATGACATGATATGGTACTAGTATATTGTATATTAATATCTGGGATGTAGGCCTTCTTGGCTTGAAATTCCGGGGACTGTACTCTGTTAGTGCAAGCACCATAGAGTTTACTCCCCATTAACCTGTGGCTATAGATGTAGACCCTGCCCCAAATTGTGGGAGTGGGGTCATTTGCATGGCTGGGGCAGGCTGCCGCTGTCTGTAAGGGTGTTTCAGCAGTTGCCCACCTTAATTCTCAACTGCAGCAACTGCATCGGAGATACCCCAAGACCCTTCTAGGGCTGAAGAAAAACATTCTGAGCCAGGGTTTTTTTAAACTAAGGTGTATTCAATTATTTTTTTTTTTGCCTGGTGAAGATTTGAGACATTTCAAAAGGTTTCATCAGAACGCACAAGAGTTCTTGGGTATCAAGATTCCTGTTGTGACCGTATAAAGATGGAATGGGTGGAACTCCTGAGGAATGACATGCCCCGGGACAAAGGGTGGAAACATCACCCAGAAAAAAGTCGAACATCAAGGTGCATTTATATAGCAGCTTTAACATAATGAAACATCCCAAGACACTTTGTAGGACCATTATCAAAGACTGAGTGGAACTGGGCTACATCTCACACTCCAACCACTGCCAATATTTACCCACTCTGTACCCTTAATAATTCCTTTTGGAATTTTGGGTCCACTGATTTTTAGGGTTAAACCTAGTTAGACCTGATACTTAATCCCTCTCCCAACAAATTATAAAATCTGGGATAAATTGATGGTATTCTATAAAAAAAACCCACTGACATTGTTAATTTTGCATGGAAAGCGATGAGATCAGCAGATGAGACTGTTGAGTGATCAATAATGGGGTCATGTTCAATAGTGGGTCATGGTCCAGAGAGAGTTAAGAAGAAATGGATAGTTGCCAATTTCCTCAACCGCAGAGATCATTATGCCATGGAACAGTGTTCCCTTATGGCAGCAGGTTTTATGACAATGTCATGTTTGGAACTAAGAGATTTTTCCTGTTAGTCAGTCAGTCCTGACAAGTACCAACAGCATCACAATCTTATTCACTGGTCAGATGGCAATATTAATCCAAATCAAATGTATTTGAAATTTTACAAATTGGCCATGAAATTTTGGGGCATGAATATTAGTGCACAGACACTTACATGGATTTTTTTTCTATTTTAATGCAGTTGTTAACCTTAGAAAATAATTATTGCACACTAATACTTGCATAGCAATTTTCTGAACTTCTACCTCCAGTAATTCTTGGATCTCTCTCTGACCTTTTACCTTTTCACCACCATTGCACTGAGTGCTGGTTTTATAGCATCGGTTAACTGAAGTTCTCTACTCCCTTCAGATGGAGATAGATATGAGTGAACTTATTATTCTTTGTTCACTTAGTCCCCACTCTGACATTATCACAAAACCTACTGACAACAGTGCACTGTTGCATGGCACTTGCGTCACTTTATGGTAGAGGCTGAATGGCAATAATCTGACAACTCTTCCTAACTGTCCCTGGACTATTACCCCACTATTCAACACTAAACAATCATATTCAGACACTCACATTCTCTTAGATAATATCACCACCTTTTACATGTCTTTGTTCCTTTGTCTGTGACATCTTTTGATTATCTGCTCCTATCACTGCTTGCTTGTCCCTACAACCACTCCCACCCCAACTTCTGTTTTAGCTCAGTTCCTCTGAATGAAACAGATCTCAGTTGTGCCATTTTCTGTAGAATATGTGGAACACTCCTTTTTCCAGTTGTATTTAGGACCTCTCACTGACTACTTCTTCTGTTGCATTGATGGCTATGTTGGTGGACCTTTCTACTTTCACTTCTATCAGAGAATTTCATTGACTGCACTTCCTATTCCCACCCACTCTTCACTGTTTACATTGTCCACCACTGATTCTTTCTTTCCCTGCCTGGATTTCCCTTTCTCCATCTTTGACAATGAACTTCCAAAGATACCTTATTACAATGTTGCGCACTACTCAACATAATATCTCTCATCTTGATGAGAATAAAGAATTTTCAATAAAAGGAACCTGACCTTTTGTGCTCCTCGCCCAAGCCAGTAAACGAAGTAAGGATGTAAAAAAGTTATTTTTCTCGATCATGGGATGTGGAAATCATTGGCAAGGCCAAAATTTGCTACCCATCCCTAATTGTCCCTTGAACTGAGTGGCTTGCTCGGCCATTTCAGGGGGCATTTAAGAGTCAGCCACATCGCTGTGGATCTGGAGTCATACGTAAGCCAGACCAGGTAAGAACAACAGATTTACTTCCCAAAAGGACATTAGTGAACGGATGGGTTTTTGCGACAATGTTTTCATGGTCACCATTACTAAGAATAGCTCTATATTCCATAGTTATTAATTGAATTTTAAGGGCTGAATTTTCCCCCCAGTCGCACATGAAAGAGCACAGAAATCTCCCTGAGATACAGAGGTGCCTCAGAGAGATTTATTTAAGGCTCAAACATTTAAATAAAGAATTGAAACTATTTTAAGACCTGTCCCCGCATGTGATAGTGTCACATGAGCTGGGACATGTCAAGGAACATTAATTTAAACATTTATTTAATTTATAAACGCTTCATGAAACCCCATCCCGCCTGTGGATGAGGTTCCATGAAAAATGCGAAGGTCGCCTGGGCTCTTCGCCTGCCCATCAACCTTAAGGTTGGACGGGCAGCTCATTTAATTGATAAAATTAGTTTTAAACAGGCCTTAATAGGCCTTTGACAGTTCAGTGGGCCTGCAGCCGAGTCGGCTGCGCGCCCACCGAACTGAAAATCTAAATGACGCGCGGTAACGTCGGGACGCACGCCCAACATCACCGCGCATCATTTTATGCATCGGCGAGCGGGCCCCACCCCTGCTCGCTGACCGGAAAATTCTTCCCTAAATTCCACCAGCTGCTACGGTGGAATTTGAGCCTGTGTTCCCAGAGTATTAGCCTGGTCCTCTGGATTATTAGTCCAGTGACATTACCACTACACCACTGTCTCCCCTTAATTTAAACATAAAGGAAAAGGAACCACCTATCATTGGAGGCTGCAGCCTGGCACCTTAATGGTTAATTTAAATGCACCATGAGAATGGTAATGTGCTTCATAGAACAATATGTTTGTGTGTGTGTGTGTGTAAAATATATATACATCGCTATATAAATGCAAATTGTTGTTTAATTAGTTTCACAATGACACATGTTGAAGGTGAAAGAATAGACGGTGAAAATGAGATGAAAATAAAAATAAGGAATTTCTTGCCTTTAGACATAATTTTGGTTATTATTAATATTCCATCATTTTCCCTGATGTTGTTCCAGTGCTGCTTTGTTTCGCCTCCGGGCACAACACAGACGGCTATGTGAAGAGCTCCAAGGGGAAGAAGACCTTCAATCAAAAATTTCTTTGACACTGCAAGAGAATGAGTGAGTTATAGACTGATGAGAGAACAAGGGTGTTAGCAAATGCTTTCACTTTGTTATAGAAACAGTTTATATTTTTGTGACCCTTTGTGAGATGCACTGATGGTGCTAAAGGAGCAAAGTTGATGTACCTCTTTCAGCTTTTCATACTGAGATTTTCCTATGGTCAGTTGATGTGGAGCAAATGATTAAACAGCAGTGTTTACTGTAATTGCATTATGAAGACATCATAAGCAGAGTTGACGTGTACCCACTCTGTCCTGGAAACCTTCCTTTTGTTGGTTAATTTCACAAATTCTGATATGAGTGCTTCCTGTATAATTATAATGAAATGACTTTGCTCAGCAAAAATAACCCAATCATAAGGCTAAAATCATAGATATGAACAATTTTTTTTTGTGTTTGACCTTGTTTATAGGAATTTATACCAAGTTGATCTACAATGCATGAGATCGTATCAAATTAAAAAGGGCTACCTTACGAGGAATGAACTTATTCGGGACCACACACACTGACAACCCTGCAATGGTTAAATGCTCATTTTAATTTAATATGGCAGTGGGGAATTCAGTTAGCAAAAGTGATCATAACAACTCGATGAGTAAAAGGAATTTACTTTTCTTTCTACCTAATGATCTGAAATCTGTGGTCTTCGGATACCAACCTTTTTGCCAGTTGAAACTATTCTTCTCTGCTATAAATTTGCTGTATTGGCACATTTTATAGTATCGCTCTTATGGTACTGCCTGTCTATGATCTATCTATTATTTATCTACCAGTCTTACTATTTATTGGACAGAATTGTATTGTTTATAATGATAAGTGGTGGGTTTGGAGACATATTTAAATATTTTTGTATTTATCCGTCGTCTTGGAGTCAAATACTTGAAGCAACTCCATTACTCAATGTGGGATTTGGGGGCTGTAATAGATTCACAAATTTGGTGACTTCTTCTTTACAAGGAGACATTTAAGCTGGCAGTCAGTTTGATCTGTGGAAAGGCCGCTGAAGTTTAAAGTGGAGCTTGCGCATTTCCCATTTCTTCTCACATGTGTTCACCTTGGAAAATCCAATTACCTTCATGATATTAATGACCCAAGTCAAAGTTTATTCTTTCGTATACACAGTAAAATGGTGGAGCTTTTCAACAAATTTTTGACCATGGCAGAATCTCTTGCCACTTCGTGCTAACAGCGAGTGGAAGGATTATCCCCCACCTTGTTGATTGCATTTTTCTTTGCACTTTGTATGTTTTATGTTTATATGTTTACCTGGTGCCTTAAAAAAATGTAGTCAAGCACTAGAACAAATTAACATGTAAATCCTGAAACTGAAAACTAGAATTTAAAGGTGTTACCATACACACTTTCTACTTTATATTTTCACTTTAGGTCATTTATACCTGAAATCTGAATAGTTTTAGAACAATGCTTTAAGGTTTTATTAGTTGTGATGGTATTTGGTTTGCTATAGTTCAGCTTTTAACCACTAAAGTAAATAATCTAATTGTTTTATTAATTTGAATTTTATTTCACAGCATCATATTGTTTTACATTTCTGTGTTTGTTTACTTGCCTCACTTAAGTATTTACAGCTTTTTTTTTTACAGTAAGGCTGGTGACAGCAAAGAAGTTGAATAATAAACTTTTTACACTGGCATTTATATTTATTTCAGTGGTGTGTACCTACTACAGATACATTTTTAAAAATGTTCCCTTTTTGAACATTAATAAAGTTTTGCTCGGAACTAGCTTTCAATCTTTTCTTCCCCCATTTCAGATGTGATCTATTTGAAGTTGAACTTGAACAAGCAAAGTTGATGCGACTCCTTGAAGAACATAAGAAGGACGAAGAGAAATATGAGATGCAACGCTTAGCAGAGGCAAAACGAAGATTGGAAGCTGAAGAGGCAGTTATTTTACAAGCAGGAAAAAGGTAAAATAAAACCAAAAAATGAAAATTAAACCCAGCAATTTACTTTAGTCCCACTCATTGTTTAAACAGATTACAAACAGTATTGTTGCAGTCAGGCATTTCAGTGCTAGAGCTCTCACAGTTCATGTAAACTTGCTAAACGGCTCATTATTGGTTAAACTGCAAAATAGCATTTAATGTAAATAAGAACTACAGTCAGCTATTAATCACGGGATGTATTTATTCAGTATTTTACCAACACTTTTGTATTGCTTATTGAGATATTTTGTTCTATTAAGGTGGTAGTGAATAGAACACACAAAATCAAAATGCTACAGATGCTGAAAATTTGAAATAAAAACAGAAAATGCTGGAAATACTCAGTAAGTCAGGCAACATCTCTCCACAGATGTTGCCTGACTTGTTGAGTATTTCCAGAATTTTCTGTTTTTATTAATGAATAGAACATGTTCCACTTATTCAGTGTTAACAAGAAGCATTTCTAATAGACATTAAAGAATAAACAAATATGGAATCTGAAATAAAAACAAGATGCTGAAAATACAGCACCTGAAAAGGGAAAATATAGCTTATTTTTTCAAGATAACCAATGAGATTCTGTTCCTGAAACTCGGCTGAGTTTAGCTGTGAACATACTAACAGTAGAAAGCCACTTAACCCTCGAACACGTTTGATCATTAAAATAGATTGTTGAATTAGGCTTAACTCCATGTAAAAATATTCCGCCTTTGTTTCATATCGCTTTACGTTCTTATTATCTCGGCCTTGAAAATTTAAATTGACTCAGCATCAAGAGCCTTTAGGGGGAAGAGTTCCAGATTTCCACTACTCTTTGCATAGGAAATTGCTTCATAATTTCACTCTTAAATTGCCGAGTTCTAATTTAAGCTAATGTTCTTTTTCTGGATTCCCCTACCACAATAAATAGTTTCTCTGTACCTACAATATCGATTCCTTTACTGTTTTAAACGCCTTGGGCCTGAACTTCCATAGAGTGGCAATTGGAGTCGGATTGCCACTCCGCTTCTACTTTCTTACTTGGAAATCTTCCTAATCTTGACTTGCCAGACCTTCCAATTATGCCGGGCGAGAACTGTGGGCCTTCAATCAAGTGCTGCAGAATCAACAGAAGGAGGCAATGCCGGGTCAGGGCAGTGGGTGGGTGGGGGGGGCCAAACAGTTGAGGAGGCAGGGTCTGAGCAGCCGGGGGTGGGGGTTCTGGGCATTTTGGACTGGGGGGGGTGTCTAGGCAGTCAGGGTTGGGGGGGTGGGGGGGTGTCCAGCCAGTCGAGGGAGGGGTCTGGCTAGTTGTGGAGGGTGGGAATCGGACAGACTGGGTGGATTGGGCAGTCCGTTGGGGGAGTGAATCAGACAGTTGAGGGGAGGGTCGCGCAGCCGGTGAGTTGGGCCTGGGGGGAGTGGTAGTCGAGGGTTGGAGGGGAGTCCCATAGGGGAGGTTAGTCAGGCAGCTTGGGGAGTCCCGTGGGGGGTTGGAGGGAGTCCTGTGGGGGAGGGGTACTAGGTGGGAGGAGGGATGCCCCTGGGGGGTGTGGGTGTGGGTCTGTACAATTGTTACCCAGAAGCTAGAAGTGGTTTTAATTCTTCTAACTTTTTCTGAGTAACTATTAATATTAATTAAACCATCCTATTTAAATCCGATTCCCAGTGCAGGGCAATTGCCCATCGGAAGTTTGCGCTTCCCAGGCAATAGCCATGCAATCCTTACCTGGGAACCTCCAGGGAGAAGGGTGGGGGCTTTCCCTGCGCATCTTTGGGGTACCCCCCGATTACATTGCCCTGGAAGTCAGAAGTTACAGCCCCTTGATTAGATCAGCCCTTAACCTTGTAAACTTGATGTAACGCAAGCCAGCTTTATGCAGCCTGTCCTGTCCTCATCATTTACCCTTTAAGCCCTAGTATAATTCTGGTGAATTGTGCTGCACTCTTTCTGAAGCCATTTTATTTTTCCTGAGGTTTGGTGCCCAAAATGCAGGTGGGGTCTGACCAAGGTACTTCACAACTAAAGCATCACTTCCTTACTTTTGAATTCCAACCCCTTTGAGATAAATGCCACCATTGCTTTAAGCTTTTTGTTTAGTTTTGTACCTGCACAGCAGCTTTTAGTGATTTAGTACATGGACACCTGAAACATTTTGTTTCTCCACAGCTCATACTCTCTCACCATTAAGAAAATATTCCATTTTTCTACCTCATATCCAAATAGGATGACTTCACACTTCCTCAGATTGAACTCCATCTGCCATAGTTTTGCCCATTCACTACCTGTGTCCCTTTGTAACTTATTGCATAAGGCAAGTGGTTGGGAATGATTGCAATCTAGAAAGAGGAAGGGAATCCCAGAACAGGCAAGGCCTAGCGTTTTCTGGTGCAGCCCAGGGGAGCAATGGGAGATGCCCAGTTGTCATGTTAACCACCTACCCACCTGTTCCTGCAGGCTGGGCAGGGTTAAGATCAGGTTCTTTATAATGGCTTCTGCCCAAGCGATTTAACTTCAGGAGGAACGCTGTGCAAAATTTCCCCCTGCCCCAAAGCTGTGCAAGAAAATTTCAAAAATATCTATGTAATACAAACATATGAACATACGAAATAGGAGCAGAAGTAGGCTATTTGGCCCCTCAAGCCTGCTCCGCAGTCAACAAGGTCATGGCTGATCTGTTCGTGTTTTGAGTTCCACATTCCCATCTACCCCTGAAAACCTTTGATTCCCTTGCCTAACAAAAATCTATCTACCTCTGCCTTAAAAATATTCAATGACCCCACCCCCACTGCCTTCTGAGGCAGGGAATTCCAAAGTCGCACAATCCTATAAGAGAAAAAAATTCTCCTCATCTCTGTCCTATAAGGGCGACCCCTAATTTTAAAACAGTGCCCCCTAGTTCCGGACTCAACCACAAGAGGAAACATCCTTTCCACGTCCACCTTGTCCACGTTCACCTTGTCAAGACTATTCAGGATCTTATATACTTCAATCAAGTCACTCCTCACTCTTCTAAACTCCAGTGGAAACAAGCCTCATCTGTCCAACCTTTCCTCATAAGACAACCCGCTCGTTCCAGGTATCAATCTAGTAAACTTCCTCTGAATTTGAGCTCAAAAATCCAGTAATGAGGGAGTGCTTAACTATTGGAGATGCTGGCCGGAATTTACCAGCCCCTCACTCCAGTGGGATCTTATGGTCCTGCCGAATTGAATGGAGATTTCTATTGGGGGGGGGCTGGAAAATTCCAACCGCTGTCTTTCTGAAAAGACCTTAAACTGAGGTCCTGTCTGTCCTCTTAAGTGGATGTAAAAGATCCTGTGGCACTGTTTCAGAGAAGAGCAAGGTACTTATCCTTGGTCTCCTGGCCAATATTTATTCCTCAATCACCACCATAAAAAAGATGGTCTGCCTCATTATCACATTGCAGATTGTATGAGCTTGCTGTGCACAAATTGGCTTCTGCGTTTCCCACATTATGACAATGACTATAATTCAAATGCACTTCATTGGCTGTAAAGCACTTTGACACATCCTGAGGTTTTGAAAGATGCTGAATAATTGCAAGTCTTTCTTTCATTTTAATAGATCATGGGAATCATGTTTGTGATGTTCTAATATGCACTTCTGGTAGATAGGAGTCTTTGCTGAGAATATACATTCATAAAATCAGCCCTATTGAGTTAACTGAAGCATTCAAAGACAAATTAGAGTCATTTTGTTTTAGTGGGTTTGGAAAAAAGACAGAAAATAATACAACTTGCTAGGCTGAGCTGCTTTTGCTTCTTTCCACATACTTATATTGTGTTGCACTGTTTCATTCGTTATCTGATCCATTGAGGATAATTCAGAATGGACTAGATGACACAGTGGGTTAACACACAGCCCATTTATCTCTGGGGCAAAGGTTTAATTTAAATTGATGACTTTAAAGTATTCTCTGCCTGCTCCAAAGGTGCTAACTAAAATGAGATTCAATAGTCTCATGTGAACATACCTAGTTCCTGGTGGATATGACCCATGTATAACAGATAAGCCTTTCCAGTTGTATTCTGGTGGTGTGGAAATTCCAATCTGGCTGTTAAATTACTAACATAATACTTCCTTGTCACCAAAACTGAAAAAGAGAAGTCCTCTTTTTAAACTCAGGAAGACTGTTCAGTTCACACTTCTCTCATGCAGTAAATGTAATCAGTGGGACCATCATATAAACCTAATAACAGTCTAAAGTTGGTATTAAATTATATAATGCTTAAAGGAGAATTCTATTGGGGTGGAAAGGGCTTGTTCCCTTTGTGCTGAACAGATTCATATCTCTTAAGAATAATTAGTCGAAGGCTTCCTCATTGAGCCTAGGAAGTTAGAGTTTAATGAATGTGGATGTGCTGTACTGAAAACAGGAGTGGCTTGAAGGAACAAAACCTGCGGTTATCCGGATAAATCAGGAAATATTTGTATTTTCAAAATAGTTTTGCTGCCCTTCCAGCTAAACTCAGCAAGAAGCACTTTAAATAAAAATCCTTCCTCTGTCAGTAAACGGATGAATTAACCAAGTGACATCAGATGAAGATCCTCTACTGAAGGGAGGAAGAATACGTCTGTTTACACAAAGTGTCAACCAGTGGATGAGCACTTCAATTAACAATCATTTTTCAAAAGTAAATGTTTGTTTAAAATGAAATACTGAGACATCCAAACTGAAAAAATGCATTATATTAGCAGTTTGCTTTAATTAATCAATTTAATAAATATTGGGAGTAATTTTAACTTTTAGAGTGAAGCGAAAATCGAGGGAATAGCAAATGGTCCATGTATGTTTTACATAATGCTTGATTCTCCTCTAAAGTAATTTGGGTGGGGCACAACACTCACTGCAAATTCATCATCGTTGTTTTTTGTGCCGTTGATAAAAGTAAAAATTATCCCAGCAACTTTAGATGATTTAAAATAACTAATGGAGTTCCTTAAGGAATAGTTCCAATATGTAGAAATAAGATGTGGATTATTATGTGAATAAAATGTGAATCGATTTTCAGCTGTTTTGAGTTGATAATGCAATAAGCAGCCCTTCTGCTGATTCAGAAGAAAAATGAAATAAGGGAAAAACCACTAATAGACCAAACACAATACATTGTGGAAAGGAAAGGGATAAATGACTTTCAAAAATGCTCCTAAATAATATGTTGGTTTCAAGCCTTCATTTACTTGAATGTTACTGTGCACTGTTCTGAAGTAATTTTCAGGAATATAAATAATCTTGATGGAGTGGAAAGATGAGAAGCTGTTCCTGCTCGTAAAAGGATCAAGAATGAGAGGGAACAGATTTAAAGTGATTTGCAAAAAAAGCAAATGTGACGTGAGAAAAAACTTTTTCACACAACGAGTGGTTCGGGTCCAGAATGTACTGCCTGGAAATGTATTGGAGGCAGTTTCAATCGAGGCGTTCAAGAGGGCATTGGATGATTATTTGAATAGAAACAATGTGCAGGGTTACGGGGAAAAGGCAGGGCAATGGCACTAGGTCATAATGCTCATTTGGAGAACTGGCGCAGACACAATGGGCTGAATGGCCTCCTTCTGTGCCATTAAAATTCTGTGATTGTGTGATGACTGTGAAGATAAAATGCTGATATTCATTATCCTTTATTCATGTACAGGAAGCCAATGAAAGATGTTGAAAAACAAAAGCAGGAACATAGAAAAGCAGTTGAAGATGCTAAAAAATACAATCAAAAATCAATACAGTACCTGAAAGAATCTGTGGCTAGGTAAAGCATACATGTAAAACTATAAGAGGGAATGGTATATTCATGAGGGTGGAATAATCAAAAATAGATTTCTTATAAACTTAAAAATTATTCCATTCGAAGCCATTTTCCTTTTCACCATACATGAGGATAGCAATTAATAAAATTATGAACTTTAGAGATGGAATTACTATAATTTTTCCTTACCAATTATTTTTATACATCGCCACTTCTAGCATCAGTCAGACACAAAGTACATTAGAGAAATAAGAATAGAGACAGGTTATTTTTATTGTTTCATCAAACTTATCATGTACTGCTAATGCCCCAAATCCTCCATTTGAACCTACAGTCATAATAGATGTACGGGTATCCTGCAGTATTTTAATCTTAATTTACTAGAGATGCAAGTTAATCCTTACCCTTGTTCTTGTACTAAACCCTGTTCACTCATCACTGCTGTGCTCGATGACTTACATTGGTTCCTGATTAAGCCATGCCTTGATTTTAAAATTCCAGATTTTTATTGAATTCAAATTTCACCATCTGCCCAGGTCCCCAGAGCATTACCCTGGGTCTCTGGAATAGTCCAGTGACAATACCACTATGCCTCCTCCGGAGGTCCCCAGCATCACAGATGCCAGTCTTCAGCCAATTCGATTCATTCCACGTGATATCAAGAAATTGCTGAAGGCACTGGATAGTGCAAAGACTATAGGCCCTGACTATATTCCGGCAATAGTCCTGAAGGCTTGTGCTCCTGAACTTGCTGCGCCCCTATCCAAGCTGTTCCAGTACAGCTACAAAATTGGCATCTACCAGGCTATGTGGAAACTTGCCCAAGTATGTCCTGTACATAAAAAGCAGGACAAATCCAACCGACCAATTACTGCCCCATCAGGCCACTTTCAATCATCAGTAAGTAATGGAAGGAGTCATCAACAGTGCAATCAATCAGCACTGGTTAACAATAACCTGCTCACTGACGCCCAGTCTGGGCTCCGCCAGGGCCACTGATCTCCTGACCTCATTACAGCCTTGCTTCAAACATGAACAAAGGAGCTGAACTCCCGAGGTGAGGTGAGAGCGACTGCCCTTGACATCAAGGTGGCATTTGACCAGGTGTGGCATCAAGGAGCCCCAGCAAAACTGGAGCCAATGGGAATCAGAGGGAAAATTCTCCACTGGTTGGAGTCATACCTAGCACAAAGGAAGATGGTTGTGGTTGTTTGGAGGTCAGTTATCTCAGCTCCAGGACATCGCTGCAGGAGTTCCTCAGGGTAGTGTCCTAGGCCCAACCATCTTCAGCTGCTTCATCAATGACCTTCCATCATAAGGTCAGAAGTTGGGATGGTCGCTGATGATTGCACAATGTTCAGCACCATTCACAACTCCTCAGATACTGAAGCAGTCCATATCCAAATGCAGCAAGACCTGGACAATATCCAGGCTTGGGCTGACAAGTGGCAAATAACATTCGTGCCACACATGTGCCAGGCAATGACCATCTCCAACAAGAGAGAATCTAACCACCGCTCCTTGACGTCCAATGACCATCACTGAATCCCCCACTATCAATATCCTGGGGGTTATCATTGACCAGAAACTGAACTGGACTAACCATACAAATACTGTGGCTACGAGAGCAGGTCAGAGGCTAGGAATCCTGCGATGAGTAACTCACCTCCTGACTCCCCTAAGCCTGTCCACCTTCTACGAGGTACAAGTCAGGAGTGTAATGGAACACTCCCCACTTGCCTGGATAAGTGTAGCTCCCACAACATTCAAGAAGCTTGACACCGTCCAGGACAAATCAGCCCACTTGATTGACACCACATCCACAAACATTCACTCCCTCCACCACCGACGCACAGAGGCAGCAGTGTGTACCATCTACAAGATGCACTGCAAGAGTTCACCAAGGCTCCTTAGATAGCACTTTCTAAATCCATGACCACTACCATCTAGAAGGACAAGGGCAGCAGGTACATGGGAACACCACCATTTGGAAGTTCCCCTCCAAGTCACTCACCTTCCTGAATTGGAAATATATCACTGTTCCTTCACTGTCGCTGGGTCAAAATCCTGGAACTCCCTCCCTAACAGCACTGTGGGTGTACCTACACTACATGGACTGCAGCGGTTCAAGAAGGCAGCTCACCACCATGTCTTCAAAGGCAACCAGGGATAGGCAATAAATGCTGGCCCAGCCAGTGAAGCCCACATCCCATGAATGAATAAACAAAAAATGCCACCCGCCTCCCCCATGTCACCATGTCAGCAGAACAAGGTATTTCAAATTGATTGTCTCAACTATTTGCATTCTTTGAGACCCAAACTATTTGTCACCCTTGTGTCCAGACCGAACATTGGTTCTTTGAAAGGTCAATAACTGCATGCTGCTGTCACTCAGAAAGTTGAGTATTTGGGATTCTCTACCTCAGAGGGCTGTGGAAGCTCAGTCATTAAGTACGTTTAAAGTAGAGATTGACAGATTTCTAAATAACAATGATATAAAGGGATATGGGATAGTGTGGGAAAAAGGCATTGAAGTTGGATGATCAGCCATGATTGTATTGAATGTCAGAACAGGCTCGATGACCTGAATAGCCTACTCGTGCTCCTATGTTCCTATTTGTCCTTTAAGAAATCAGGGAACTTATCACTGTTTGGACTGACTTCTGATAATAAGGATGCAGATGTTGACTATAGCTAAAATTTAGAGCTTGCAGGGCATAAATCTTTTGTTTAAAAAAAAGACCTACAAAGTAGAGGACTTGCATTATTGATAAGGAATGATCTAGCAATAGAAGGGGATCAGGATATGAATAGAACTGAGCTATAACTGAGGTGAATTATTAAGTGTTAACTGCCAGAGACTACCATCAACAGTGGAGAAAGTTGATAAGAGCTGTTGGCACAGGTAAGAACGGAATGTGGAACTTTGTAATGGGTACTGTCGAAGGGGAATTCGAGGACAACCAGAGGCAGAGGTAAAGGTAAAAACAAGTTCACTGAGGTGGTATTGTTTGCTCATATAAAATGTGGGGCAGGTTATCATAGCAGAGGCTGTGTTGGATCCACCAAAATTTCTTAGTAACCTGGAAGTTGGTGATCCCGGGATCCAATGATCATTAAATTGCTGGTTTAATAGTGGGTATATTTTGTCATTATCACAGCTGCTGGCGATGGTGCAGAGAGGAAATTAAACTCCAAAACATAATAAGTGCTGTATAAATCTAAGTTGTTACAAAAATAAACTGAAATGAAATTCTGAGCATACTGAAATGTGATATTTTGTCTCAAAATAGAGCTCGTCAAGAACAAGCTGATGAAGAACTAAAGATAAGAGAGGATCTGGAGAAGAAGATGCAAATCATATTGTCATTGAAGAAAAACATTGCAATGAGCCGAGTAAATATTGTTATGATAGCTAACTGGATACACAAATCAAAGTTACAAGAGTTTTATTTATTGACATAAGTTAAATTATAGATCTATCAAAAACCAAGATGATGTGGTCTAGTGTTGTAACAAGTTACTGCTTTAATTCTCCAGAACACTTTTCAGAAGTGGGCTTTTACTCCGTCCCACAACCAGTTAATTACAACCTCAGCTGGACTCTGAGTCCATCAGGCATTTCCTCATAGAGCCATAGAGGTCTACAGCACAGAAAAATGCCCTTCGGCCTATTGGATCTGCGCTGGTCAAACAAGTACCTAACTATTCTAATCCCATTTTCCAGCACTAGGCCCATAGCCTTGTATGCCATGGCATTGCAAGTGCATATCCAAATACTTCTTAAATGTTATGAGGGTTTCTGCCTCTACCACCCTTTCAGGCAGTGAGTTCCAGATTCCCACCACCCTCTGGGTGAAAAAATTCTTCCTCACAGCCCCTCTAAACCTCCTGCCCCTTACCTTAAATCTATGCCCCCTGGTTATTGATCCCTCTGCCAAGAGGAAAAGTTCCTTCCTGTCTACCCTATCTATGCCCCTCATAATTTTATACACCTCAATCATGTCCTCCCTCAATCTCCTCTGCTCCAGGGAAAATAACCCAGTCTATCCAATCTCTCCTCATAACTAAACTCTCCAGCCCAGGCAACATCCCGGTAAATCTCCTCTGCACTCTCTCTAATGCAATCACATCCTCCCTATAATGCGGATTCCAGAATTGCATGCAATACTCTAGCTGTGGCCTAACCAGCGTTTTATACAGTTCCAGCATAACCTCCCTGCTCTAATATTCGATGCCTCGGCTGATTAAGGTAAGTATCCCATATGCCTTCTTAATCACCTTACCTACCTGTCCCGCTACCTTAAGGGACCACTGGACATGCACACCAAGGTCCCTCTGATCCTCGGTACTTCCCAGAGTCTTACCACCCGTCGTATATTTCCGTGTCTTGTTTATCCTGCCCAAGTGCATCATCTCACACTTACCTGGATTAAATTCCATTTGCCACTGATCAACAAATCTGACCAGCCTGTCTATATCCTCCTGTAATCTAAGGCTATCCTCCTCACTATTTACCACCCCACCAATTTTCATCCGTGAACTTACTGATCAACCCTCTTACATTCAAGTCCAAAACGTTTATATATATCACAAACAGCAAGGGACCCAACACTGATCCCTGTGGAACCCCACTGGACACAGGCATCCAGTCACAAAAAGACCCCTTGACCATCATCCTCTGCTTCCTGCCACTCAGCCAATTCTGGATCCAATTTGCCAAATTGCCTTGGATTCCCATGGGCTCTAACCTTCATTATCAGTCTCCCATGCGGGACCTTATCAAAAGCCTTGCTGAAATCCAAGTAGACTATGTCAAATGCATTGCCCTCAACTACACACCTGGTCACCACTTCGAAAAATTCAATCAAATTGGTCAGACATGACCTCCCTTTAACAAAACCATGCTGACTGTCCTTGATTAACCCCTGCCTCTCCAAGTGTAGATTAATTCTGTCTCTCAGAATTGCTTCTAATAGTTTCCTTACCACTGAGGTAGTCTAGACTGGCCTGTAGTTCCCTGGTTTATCCCTTCCTTCTTGAATAACAGTACCACATTGGTTGTCCTCCAGTCCTCTGGCACCTCTCCTGTGGCCAGAGAGGTATTGAAAATTATTGCCAGCGCCCCTGCTATCTCCTCCCTTGCCTCACTCAACAGCCTGGGATACATTTCATCTGGGCTTGGAGATTTATCCACTTTTAAACCTGCCAGACCACTTAGAACCTCCTCCCTTTCTATGCTAATTTCTTTAATTATATCACAGTCCTTCTGCCTGATTTCCATACCCACGTCGTCCCTCTCACTTGTGAATACCGACACAAAGTATTCATTTGAACCCTACCTACATCTTCCAGCTCCACATACAAATTACCACTACGGTCCTTAATGGGCCCTACTCTTTCCGTAGTTATCCTCTTACTCTTAATGTACATAAAATAACTTTGGATTTTTCTTTATTTTACCTGCCAATGTTTTTTCATGCTCTCTTTTTGCTCTCCTAATTTCCTTTTTAAGTTCCCCTCTACACATTCTATACTCCTCTATGGCTTCCGCTGTTTTGAGCCCTCGGTATCTGCCATAAGCCTCCCTTTTTCTCTTTATCCAATCCTGTATATCCCTCGACATCCAGGGTTCCCTGGATTTGTTGGTCCCACCCTTTGTCTTTACTGGAATATGTTGGCCCTGTACTCTCCCTATTTCCTTCTTGAATGAGTCCCATTGCTCTGACACAGATTTACCTAAAAGCAGCTGCTCCCAGTCCACTCTGGCCAAATCATATCTGATCTTATTAAAATCGGCCTTCCCCCAATTTAGAACTCTGATTTCTGGCCCATCCTTGTCCTTTTCCATAACTTGAATCTAACAGAGTAATGATCATTATCTGCAAAATGCTGCCCCACTGATACCTCCAGCTCTTGCCCAGCTTCATTCCCTAAAATTGAGTCCAGGACTGCCCCCTCTCTTGTAGGACCTTCTACATACTGGCTTAAAAAGCTTAAAACGGCATGACACTAGGAAGTTCTGAGGAACAAAGTGACCTTGGCATGTGTGTCCATAGATCTCTGAAGGCGGAGGGGCATGTTAGTGGGATGGTGAAAAAAGCATATCGGACACTTGCCTTTATCACTCGAGGCATAGATTACAAAAGTAGGGAGGTCATGTTGGATTTGTATGGAAACTTGGTGAGGCAATAACTGGAGTACTGTGTGCAGTTCTGGTCGCCACGTTATAGGAAGGAGGTGATTGCACTGGAGGGGGTGCAGAGGAGATTCACCAGGATGTTACCTGGGATGAAACATTTAAGTTATGAAGAGAGGTTGGAGAGACTTGGGTTGTTTTCGTTGGAGCAGAGAAGGCTGAGGGGCAACCTGATCGAGGTGTACAAGATTATGAGGGGCATGGACAGGGTGGATAGGGAGCAGCTGTTCCCCTTAGTAGAAGGGTCAGTCACGAGGGGACATAAGTTCAAGGTGAGGGGCAGGAGGTTTAGGGGGGATGTGAGGAAAAACTTTTTTACCCAGAGGGTGGTGACAGTCTGGAATGCACTGCCTGGGAGGGTGGTGGAGGTGGGTTGCCTCACATCCTTTAAAAAGTACCTGGATGAGCACTTGGCACATCATAATATTCAAGGCTATGGGCCAAGTGCTGGTAAATGGGATTAGGTAGGTAGGTCAGGTGTTTCTCACGTGTCGGTGCAGATGCGATGGGCTGAAGGGCCTCTTCTGCTCTGATTCCACTCCCTCTAAACCTATCACACTACCAGTTAATGTTGGGGAAGTTGAAATCCCCCACTATTACTACCCTATTATTTTTACACTTCTCTGAAATTTGCCTACATATCTGCTCTTCTATTTCTCTCTGACTGTCTGGGGGCCTATAGTACACTCCCAGCAATGTGATTGCTCGGCCTGAATTTTCCCGTCGGCGATTTGGGGGTGGGGCCCGCTCGCCAACAGAAAAATGACATCGGGAGAAACCCCCGACGTCATCCCGGTCCGTTTAAATCTTTAGGAAGGCGGGCGGACAGTGAAATCAGCTGCGGGCCCGCCAACCTGTCAATGGCCAAGAAGCGGGCTGCTGATAATACATGAAACCTCATCCACTGGCGGGATGAGGTTTCATGTCCGCTTTAAAAATGTTTAATAAATTTTATGTGATATTTATTAACATGTCCCATCTTGTGTGACATTGTCACATGAGGTGGGACATGTTAATAATTTTTTTATTTTTCAATTTTTTAACTTTGTAACACTTTCACTGATCTCCCTGAGACATCACTTAGTGTGCTGAGCATGCACAAAAGAGCGCACTTTGACAGATGGGGAATCCCTCCGCCCACCCCCTCCCCACCCCGCCCCCCCGACCCCCGCACAGGAACACAGGAAGCGCATAGCACTTCCTGTCAGGCAGGCCGCTGGGCGGGCCTTAATTGGCCCGCCCACTTAAGGTGGCGGCGGGGTCCGCTTCGGCAGCGGAGTTCGGCTGCCCGCCCGCCGCCGAGCTGGTGGGGCCCGCCCCACCAACCGAGGGCAAAATTCTGCCCCTCCTTTTTTGTTTTTCAGTTCTACCCATATGGCTTCATTTGAGGAGCCTTCTAAGATGTCATGCCTCCTTACTGCTGTAATTGATTCCTTGATCAATATTACGATACTCCCTCCTCTTTTACCTCCTTCCCTGTCTCACCTAAAGACCCTATATCCTGGAATATTGAGCTGCCAATCCTGCTCCTCTCTCAACCATGTCTCTGTGACAGCAATGGCATCATACTTCCATGTGTTAATTTGTGCCCTCAACTCATCTGTCTTATTCATCAGACTCCTTGCACTAAAATAAATACCACCCAACCTTGCCAAACTCCCTTGTGCCTTAACTGGTCTATAATTTCTATGCCTTCCAGACTCACTTGCTCCATCTTCTAATTTTGGCTGTGCATCTCCCCCTGCTGAACCTCCTCTCAGGATCCCATTCCCCTGCCAAGTTAGTTTAAACCCTCCCCAACAGCACTAACAAACCTCCCCGCAAGGATGTTGGTCCCATTCTGGTTCAGGTGCAACCTGTCCGCCTTGTACAGGTTCCGCTGCCCCCAAAAACGGTCCCAATGTCTCAGAAATCTAAAGCCTATTCAGAGGAAAGGCAGTTCGCACATGACCTTGTGCTGGATGGGATTACATAGCTTAATAAAGTTCCGGAACGGCTCAGATTGATCAGAGAAATTTAGACAAAAGGAGAAATAATGACTAAAAATGGTAAAATAAAATATTTGATTTATATTTTTGATTAAATTACAACATAAGGTAAATATTATTTTAGTCTTACTCACATTCCTTTAATTTATCTCTAAGCACTTAATTGTGAGCAAATATTAGGACTGATTTGCATACATTTCATAAAACTTTACTGCAACACAGAGCAAGAAATATATAGCTGTCTGGCAACTGTTCATCTACTTTGGAAGTACACAGACACGTGCATATTTCACTCGTGTATCTGCAATGCTGCCATCACAGTGTGCTTGCCCTGTGGCCTATGAAATGTGGTAAGCAACAGGTACCAGGCACAATGTCTACATGAGACTCCTGCATGCTTCATATTCACAAACTCAGAGGACCACTCATTTGCATCCCCAGGGATTCCTTAAATCAATCAGCTAAAAATAGTCAAAAATAACAAACACAAAAGAGTAAATAAGTGCACCAAATAAAATGCAATGCCACCAAGGGTCACCATTGCAGGTAAAAACCACACCTTTACGAAATTACTGGACAAAGGCCAAGAGATGATTTGTCCAATATACCTATTGTATGGGTATCTTTTCCAGGCAGTCCTCAGGAAATCATGGGGTTGGGGGTGGGGGGTAATTTTTAATATTTCCCCTTAGTGAAGCTGTTACTCACTAGTGATTATAGTATACACTGGCTGAAAAATCCAGCTTTGTCTCTTGGAATCACAGTAGATCTAACATGTGCTAGACCAATATGTTGACACTGACCATTGGTAGGTTACTTATATGCAGAAGATATCACGGTCGTGGATAATCCAATTTCCATTCTTGCACACTTCCATCAAGGATCACTGGATAGTGACTAAAAGCAGGAACCCTGGCTAATTCTCCACACCATAACCCAAAATCACTGAGGCCAACTGTAGAGCTTCTGCTGTCAGCCTTGCTGAGATCAGAGGACTCAGATCCAGGTCCTTGGTTCTTATGATGTAATTACTCAGTGGGCAAGCTCATTGAGCAGTGAGGGAGTATACTTTAGCTTATTTAATGTTTTGTCATGCTGCAGGACTATAAGTAATCTATGTTGCATATTCCTTAACTCTTACAATCAAAAAGTTTCTGCATAAAATTTAGTCAGTTGTACACATGCTAATAGGACAGCCTACGAGCAATACAGGCGAAGAAAGATGCTCAAGCTGCAGCGGAAAAACAAAAGAAGAAAATAAGAGGACCTATGTACTCAGAAAGTGAAAATTACATAGAACATATGCTCCACCAAAAGCGCCTGAAGGAATTTGAGAAAAAGAAACAGTGAGTATTTTTGACTACCCAACAAATTGAATGTTCTCTTTCTTACTTTACATATATGTGAGATTAGCAACTCTGTTTTACAGCAAAAGTACAAATAGATAAATAATGCAGATAACATAGATGTATATTCAAAGATTTAGATTCATTTATACATTCACTTATAAATCAGGGTTTCTATTAACATCACTGTGTCAGCCAAACTGATTTGGAGGCAGGGAGGGACTGAAGGCACAACTCACAGCAAATAGTGCATTTTATAGCAAGCTATTTACTCAGTAAACAGACTTTGTTTAATCAGTGCACTACAACAAACAGTCTACAGAGTCTATTTAAAAATGGACTCTACAAACTACAGCAAACAGAACTCATTGGGCAGAATTTTGCCGTCGGCAAGCAGGGGGCGGGGCCAGCTCGCTGACGCGTAAAATGACGCGGGATGACCTTGGGCGGAACCCCCGACCTCATCCCGCCCCATTTAAATTTTCAGGAAGGCAGGGGCTCAGCAAAATCAGCTATGGGCCCGCCGACCTGTCAGTGGCCAATTGAGGCCATTGACAGGATCATTTAAACAATTAAAGGACCTGCCCGTCCAACCTTAAGGTTAGCGGGTCGACCAGGAGCCCCGGCGGCAACTAGAAAAAACATGAAACCTCATCCACCGGCGGGATAAGGTTTCATGCAGGGTTTTAAACATTTTAATAAAGTTATTATGTAAATTATGAACATGTCCCATCTCATGTAACATTGTCACATGGGGGGGACATGTTAGGGAATTTTTTATTTTCTATATTTAATCTTTTTCAAAGTGGAAGTGATCTCCCTGAGGCTGCAGTTAGCCTCAGGGAGATGTGCGCTTTATCGTGCGCATGCGCGGAAGAACGCACTCTGGCTTTTGGGGAATCCCCCCCGCCCACACAGGGAGCGCATAGCACTTCCCGCCGGACGTCACGCTGGACGGGCCTTAATTGGCTCGCCCACGTAAAATGGCGGGGCCCGCTTCTCCGACAGGCATCGGCTCCCCGCACGCCGGGTATTGGGTCGGGCCCACCCACCCGACAGGCAGAAAATTCTGCCCAGTATCAAAACTGCAGCAACCTCTCCCAGTAAAAGCAGGGTGATTTCTCAGGTGAGAGTGACATCAAGGCTGCATTTGACCGAGTGTGACATCAAGGAGCCCTAGCAAAACTGGAGTCAGTGAGATTCAGGGTGAAAACTCTCCACTGGTCGGAATCATACCGAGCACGAAGGAAGATGGTTGTGGTTGTTGGAGGTCAATCATCTCAGCTCCAGGACATCGCTGCAGGATTTCCTCAGGGTAGTGTCCTTGGCCCAACTATCTTCAGCTACTTCATCCATGATCTTCCTTCCATCATAAGGTCAGAAGTGGGGATGGTCGCTGATGAGTGCACGATGTTCAGCACCATTGACAACTCCTCAGATACTGAAGTAGTCCATGTCCAAATGCAGCAAGACCTGAACAATTTCCAGGCTTGGGCTGACAAGTGGCAAGTAACATTCACATCACACAAGTGCCAGGCAATGATCATCTCCAACAAGAGAGAATATAACCATCACCCCTTGACATTCAATGCCACCACCATCAATGAATCCACCACTATCAACATCCTGGGGGGTTACCATTGACCAGAAACTGAACTGGACTAGCCATATGAATACTGTGGCTACAAGAGCAGGTCAGAGGCTAGGAATCCTGCGATGAGGAACTCACCCCCTGATTCCCCTAAGCCTGCCCACCATCCACAAGGCACAAGTCAGGAGTGTGATGGAACACTCCCCACTTGCCTGAATGAATGCAGCTCCCACAACACTCAAGAAGCTGGACATGATCCAAAACAAAGCAGCCCATTTGATTGGCACTCCACCCACAAACATTCACTCCCTCCACCATAGATGCACAGTAGCAGCAGTGTGTACCATCTACAAGATGCACTGCAGGAGCTGACCAAGGTTTCTTAGACAGCACCTTCCAAACCCAAACCACTACCACCTAGAAGGACAAGGGCAGCAAACACATGGAAACACCACCACCTGGAATTTTCCCTCCAATCCACTCACCACCCTAATTTGGACTTCGCTGTCGCTGGGTCAAAATCCTGGAACTCCCTCCCTAACAGCACTGTGGGTGTACCTACATCATGTGGACTGTAGTGGTTCAAGAAGGTAGCTCATCACCACCTTCTCAAGGGCAATTAGGGATGGGTAATAATTGGTGGCCTTGCCAGCGATGCCCAAACCCATGAATGAATACAAAGAAAAAATCAAGGAGAGTTACATACAAATTATGTCCACAAAATCAATCCAGGTTATTTAGAGCAGTGCTGTGTCCAAGCATGATAGGGGAATTATCCAATCATCTCCAATCTGGCCGGCAACAGTGGTGTTACTATTTGCAGCAAGTACAAGTTGACCCATAAATAGGACTACCTTATTCCAACCTATCGGAAAAACGTGAAAATAAAAATCCGTGACTTCTAAGTCAGTGCAGCTCCTCAGCAAGAAATTTAATTTTAATGTGCTTTGTCTGTTCTGCTTGTTACCAACTCTATGCAGAGATAGTTGTGAGTGACTGGGGAATCTAGACTGTATAGTGGGACCAGGCCACAAGCAGGTGAGCGCATTCCCTAGACTAAACTACAGTATCATTCTCCAATGACTTTATACAAGGTCAGCTAATGCTTTCAACCATCAATCAGTGAACTAAATTTCTGGTTTCCATTGTGAATGTCACAATGTTTTGTTGGTTTAGGATTTTAAACCTTATATTTGCAAAGAATAGAATTTTACATATAAACCAATAAGATTCTTTTACTGGCTTAAAGTAGTTTCTGTTTCAAAATTAACTACATTACCCATGCGATGATTTTAATTAGAACTATCTCAGAGTACATTTCATGTTGACGCTAATTCAAATGTATGGCAATATCAACAGTAAACAGACTCACAGTCTAAACCATCCTATGCTACCAGCTTCAACAACTTTTTTTCTGACTGCTTTTGAAATACCTGCACATATGGATACACCCAGGATCTGACATATGAACACAGTTTTTGGCATGCTTACAAGCTCTGTGAGTTTGCACTAAAAATGTTGCCATAAAGTTCATCCACAGAGAGGCAGGAGTATTATTAGCATACACAAATCTAAATATTGAGCCCAGATTGCAGCACTGAGTCTTGGAAAAATTATACTTGTTTCATGCTGTTTCATGTGGGGTACACAGGAATTTAGCACTGTTTAAAATTCACTGTACAAGATGTTTTGTGATACACTTCCGCACTCTCTTCGTTTGTCTTTTCCTATTGCAGTACAGTCTGTATTTTCACCTCTTAAGCTTTGGTTTGAGTCCCACCAACTCTGGTGGGCTAGAAGTTACCTGCCTTTTAATAAGTCTGAGCCCATTCTAGTGAACGTGCACAGCAAGTGTAAGTGTTCACACCCTCACTGTGAAATGAAGCAATCCTGCTGAGGTTTTGACAAGATTTCTTTTTTCTCCTAAATCAGCCATTCAAAAGTGATGGGGAAGAAGGGTGCTGAACTCTTACAGACAGAGTGGGAGGAATTGTAGATAAATAGAAAGACTGGGCAGGATCTTTAGGTCAGCGAGCGAAGGTGGGGCTCTGGCGCTGCCAAAATTGCTAGAACTGCCGGCCAAACAGATTGACCAGCAAGCCCTGGAGGGTGGGACTTCCTGTCCGCTGAGGGGCGGAAGTCGGAGCCTGAGCTTGTTTAGCCCACCCCCAGCATGCTATCGCTGTGGGGCAATCTTTTTAAAAGTCAGCCTGCCCGAGACTGACTTTCCTTCCGGGAGTGAAGTGGAGGGGTGGTGTGGTGGCAAGTAGCCAATTAACAGCCAGCTAGTGTGAAACGCGCCCAGAGAAAGGCTCAGCACTGCCAGTGGGGGTGGGCGCTGACGTCACCGCTGGGAGCGCTTCCACTCATCTCCCTGAAGGCAGACAGCTGCCTCAGGGAGCTGCAGACCTCCAAATAATAAAAGAAAGCACAAAAGTGCTGCAAAAAATGTCCATGCAGCACAATCAAGCACCTGAAAGCTTACCTCATTTAAAAAAAACAATCCCCAGATAATTCTTTTTATTTTAAATCCTAACGGAAATTTCATCCCGCCCTTGGATGAGGTTTCATCAAAAATGTAAAGCCCACCTGGCCGATTGGCCCGTCCGCCAACAGTAAGGTTGGACGGGTCATGAAAAATCGCAGACAGTTGGGCTGTTAATGAGCTTAATTGCCTGCTCAACTGTCGGTGGGCGCTCTTCCAACTTTTGTGCATGCCTGCCAAGCAAAACGTCGGGACGTCCTCTTGCGCGATTTTAAGCTGGTTCGGGTCAGGTGCGTGCCCCCCTGCAGGACGTAAAATTCTAGCCATGGGAACACCCCACCATCTAGAAGTTCCCCTCCAAGCCCCTCACCATCCTGACTTGGAAATATATCGCTGTTCCTTCACAGTCGCTGGGTCAAAATCCTGGAGCTCCCTCCCTATCAGCACTGTATGTGTACCTACACCACAGGGACTGCGGCAGTTCAAGAAGGCAGTTCACCACCACCTTCTTGAGGGCAATTAGGGATGGGCAATAAAAATGCTGGCCTAACCAGCGACGCCTACATCCCATAAACATATATAAAAAAATATATTTAATGGGAAATTAAATAAATAATGAGGGAGACAGGCACAGGAGGATGTGTTGACAGTGTGAGGTGGAGTAAGGTAAAAGGAGTCTCCTGTGGAACATAAACATCAGGATAGACCTGTTGGGCTGAATACCTTTTTGTGCCATTAATTCGGTATAACTACTGGAGTTTTGTCAAATATTTGTCTTTGAAAGGGCATTTACAGAAGAGCAGAAAAATTTGAAGGCGGAAATTATGGCTAAGATCCTTAGGGAAGAATCCAATATGGAAAAGAAGAAAAGGGTCAATCCTGCACTATTTCCAGAAACTCTAAAGAGCCAAGATAAAACTACAGAGGTGCGGAAACTAAGTAAAAAACTGCTGCAATACATAGACAACGCCTCTGAAGACAAGAGAGTTATAAATACCAATGAAGTAAGTAAATTAACACATCTGGCAAAATTAATGTCTTTGATTATACCACGTTGTTGTTACAATTCTATTTAGCAACATATATGTCCAGATTTGTAAAGTTGCACATGCCACCTGACTATGATGAAAGAATTCTAACATTCTGCAAAACGCATTAAGCAAGAAGTTTCAATGTTGAATGCTGGGATAAAAAATATGACTCAAAATGATGACATAGGAATAAGATAAATGGACATATGAAGTGTCTGCTATATGTATATTTTTTCATAATGTGCACAGATACAATGGGCTACATATAGGTTATCTTCCGGAGATATTGGGTAATACTTTTATATTAAGTATATATGTAATTGAAAAACTGGCTTGTGTGTAATGAGTGACATTGCAAGGTGTCATTGTCATCAACCTTTCTAATTAAGAGGTAGTGGCTATGCAGAAAATCCTTTCAAAGTAAATTGATGTAGCAATTTGCTGAAGGCTATAAATGGAACTAAAAAATGCAGTGTACATTTTCTGTCAGTAATTCTGAGGCTGGCGATGCGATAAACTAGTTTTTCATATCATGCTTTTCAGTTAGTGCTGTGATCTATTCAAATGGAAACATTTCAACTCACTGTACATCTCCTGTGGTATTACTTGTGGAACACGTAATGGAACTTTGGGTGTAAACAGGGGATGTGTGCCTGAGGCTTGGCAGGGAATGAACAGGAGGCAGAAGCCAAGCTTCCTAATTCAGCAGAATTGCAGAATAACAAGGTCTTAGCAGAAAGTAGGTCACAGTGGAGTAGTGCTGGTAACAATGGTGTTAAGAAAATACAATGGGTGCCTGTGAAAGCAACAGTAGCTCGGCTTTGGAAGTAAGGAAGTATACCTATATTTTTCTGTTTGATGAAGCACTGTAGTGCATGTACTGTTATGGGATCTCAAAGAGATTTGATTATTTTTCCACCCAATACTTGATTGCAAAGCCAATCAAATGGGGATTTTTTTTCTTTCCTAGTGTATCATTGGTTCATTTTCATATTGGTACATGGGAATTGATTTTTAATTTGCTATCCAGGCAAAAACTATCCTAGAGACTCGATTAGAAATTGGACACGTGAGCCGACTGTTATTAAGTCAGATCTGTTGCAGGTAACTGCTTTCATTCAGTGGGGATAGTTACTCTTTTAAGCAGTTTGGTTGCCCGCTTTCTTAAGAAAGTTGACTCCTACTGTCCCATATTTGCTAATGTGGGAGCAGGACCTGAGAGCAAAACAATGAATTTCCATTGTGATCTAGATTGGATTTCCATGTTGCACCTAGACCTTTAATCTTTCCAAAATGTATTTATTTCACATTGTTTTGTACGATGAATAAAATGCATTATTCCACAGCAGGTTAACATTGAGTGTAATGGTACAATTGGAGTGTCATGGTACAATTTGAGCTTGTTATAGACAAAGAAGTAGTCAAGTTGCAGAAAAATGTTTTGGATTGGGGGAGAGCGGATTTTAGTAAAATAAGGCAGGATCTGGCCAAGGGAGACTGGGAACAGCTACTTGTGGGGAAATCTACAGAAGAGCAATGGGGGGCATTCAAAAAGGAAATGGGGAGGGTACAGGCTCAACATGTCCCCTCTAGAGTGATAGGAAGGAGTAACAAACCCAGAGAACCATGGATGACCAGAGATATTCAGGATACGATGAGAAGGAAAAGAGAAGCTTTTAGCAGGTACAAGGGGAGCAAATCAGCGGAGGCATTAGTGGAGGGTGGAAAGTGCAGGGTGGAGCTTAAGAAAGCAATTAGGAGAGCAAAGAGGGGATATGAGAAAGCTCTGGCTGGTAAAAGTAGGGAAAATCCCAAGATATTCTATAAGTATGTCAATCGGAAGAGGATAACCAGGGAAAGAGTAGGGTCCATTAGTGACCACGGGGGCAATCTATGGGTGGAGCCAGAGGACATTGGTAGAGTGTTGAATGAATACTTCACATCCGTCTTCACCCAAGAAAATGAGGATGAAGGTATCGAACTCGGGGAGAGAGACTGCGAGGTTCTTGAGCAAATTAATATAGGGAGTGACAAGGTATAGGAGGTGTTGGCAGGCTTAAAAGTGAACAGATCTCCAGGTCTAGATGATTTGTGTCCCAGACTGCTGAGGGAGGCAAGAGAGGAGATCGCAGGGGCTCTGACCCAAATTTTTATTTCCTCTCTAGGCCACGGGGGAGGTGCCAGAGGACTGGAGAACAGCTAATGTGGTTCCGCTATTTAAGAAGGGTTGTAGAGATAAGCCAGGGAACTACAGGCCAGTGAGTCTCACGTCAGTGGTAGGGAAACTATTGGAGAAAACTCTGAAGGAGAGAATCTATCTCCACTTGGAGAGGCAAGGTTTGATCAGGGATAGTCAGCATGGCTTTGTCAGAGGGAGGTCATACCTAACAAATTTGATTGAATTTTTTGAGGAGGTGACCAGGTGTGTAGATGAGAGTAGTGCAGTTGATGTAGTTTATATGGATTTCAGCAAAGCCTTTGACAAGGTCCCACATGGGAGACTTATAAAGAAGGCAAAGGCATATGGGATACAGGGTAATTTGATAAGGTGGATTCAAAATTGGCTTAGTTGTAGGAGGCAGAGGGTGATGACAGAAGGATGCTTTAGTGACTGGAAGCCAGTGTCCAGTGGCATACCACAGGGATCTGTGCTGGGTCCCCTATTATTTGTCATTTATATAAACGACACAGATGACTATGGGCAGAATTTTGCCTTTGGATGGCGGGCGGGCCCCACCGGCTCGGCGGCGGGCGGACAGTCAACCCCCGCCACCGAAACGGGGCCCACCGCCATTTTGAGTGGGCGAGCCAATTAAGGCCCGCCCAGCAGCCTGCCCGACGGGAAGCGCTATGCGCTCCCTGTGCGGGGGTGGGGGGGGGAATCCCCAGCTGTCAAAGTGCGTACTGCTCCCTGAGACCAAGTGTTGTTACAGGGAGATTAGTGACAGGTATGAAAAGTCAAAAAATAGAAAAATTAAAAATTTATTAACATGTCCCCATCATGTGACAGTGTCACGCGAGATGGGACATGTTAATAAAAATGACATAAACATTATTAAACTTTTTAAAAACGGACATGAAACCTCATCCCGCCAGTGGATGATGCTTCATGTATTATCAGGAGCCCGCTGGGGCTCCTGGCCTGCCCGCCAGCCTGAAGGTTGGACGGTCAGGTCTTTAATTATCTTAATTAGCCTATCAATGGCCTCAATTGGCTATTGACAGGTTGGCGGGCGGACAGCTGATTTCGCTGTCCGCCCGCCTTCCTAAAAATTTAAAAGGACCGGGATGACGTCGGGGGTTCCTCCTGACGTCATCCCGCGTCGTTTTCCCGTCGGCGAGCAGGCCCCGCCCCCAAATCGCCGACGGGAAAATTCAGGCCTATGTGGGGGGTAGGATTAGTAAGTTTACGGATGACACAAAGATTGGCCAGGTGGTTAACAGCGAGGTTGAGTGTCTTGGGCTACAGGAAGATATAGACGGGATGGTCAAATGGGCAGAAAAGTGGCAGATGGAATTTAACCCTGAAAAGTGTGAGGTGATACACTTTGGAAGGAGCAATTTGACAAAGAAGTATTCAATGAACGGCATGACACTAGGAAGTTCTGAGGAACAAAGGGACCTTGGCTTGTGTGTCCATAGATCGCTGAAGGTGGAGGGGCATGTTAGTGGGGTGGTGAAAAAGGCATATGGGACACTTGCCTTTATCAATCGAGGTATAGATTATAAAAGTAGGGAGATCATGTTGGAGTTGTATAGAACCTTGGTGAGGCCACAGCTGGAGTACTGTGTGCAGTTCTGGTCGCCACATTATAGGAAGGAGGTGATTGCACTGGAGGGGGTGCAGAGGAGATTCACCAGGATGTTGCCTGGGATGAAACATTTAAGTTATGAAGAGACTTGGGTTGTTTTCATTGGAGCAGAGAAGACTGAGGGGCGACCTGATCGAGGTGTACAAGATTATGAGGGGCATGGACAGGGTGGACAGGGAGCAGCTGTTCCCCTCCCCTTTGTTGAAGGGTCAGTCACGAGGGGACACAAGTTCAAGGTGACGGGCAGGAGGTTTAGGGGGAATGTGAGGAAAAACTTTTTTACCCAGAGGGTGGTGACAGTCTGGAATGTGCTGCCTGGGAGGGTGGTGGAGGCGGGTTGCCTCACATCCTTTAAAAAGTAGCTGGATGAGCACTTGGCACGCCATAACATTCAAGGCTATGGACCAAGTGCTGGTAAGTGGGGTTAGGTAGGTAGGTCAGATGTTTCTCACGTGTCGGTGCAGACTCAATGGGCTGAAGGGTCTCTTCTGCACTGTGTGATTCTTTGATTCTGTAATGAAAGTCATTTGGAACAGTAAATCCAACCCCTGCTTGGGTACAGTTACGAACATATGAGCAAGGAACAGCAGTAGGCCATTCGGCCCCTTGAGCCTTCCCCGCCAATCAATAAAATCATGGCTGATCTGATAGTAACCTTAAATCTGCATCCCACCTACCCCCGATAACTTGTCACCCCCCCACCCTTGCTTACCGAGAATCTATCTACCTCTGCCTTAAAATTATTCAAAGACTCTGCTTCCACTGCCTTGTCAGGAAGAGAGTTCCAAAGACTCACTATCTGAGAGAAAACATTTCGCGTCATCTCTGTTTTAAATGGCGACCCCTTATTTTTAAACAGTGACCCCTAGTTCTAGATTCTTCCGCAACAGGTAACGTCCTCTCCACGTCCACCCTCTCAAGAGCCCTCAGGATCTTATATGTTTCAATCAAACACACAAATAAAGAACACGATCGCTGGCACAGGAAGGAGTTTTATTTCGTTTAAGAAGATTGGTTCATTCTGCTATCTCCTTCCAATAGATTAATAGTTCAGCATCAGTCTGGCTGGAGCAGCTAACCAATTTTAGGCAAACTTCTGCTCAAAAAGTATTTTAACAAAGCTCAGGTTTGGGTCCTGTTCGTGAAACATTGGCCCCAGAATTCCAAATCTTGACATTGATATTAAACCAATTAAAAAGTCAATGCTATATTTTAGTAAATTTTTTAATGCATATTTTGATAGATTTATTTCTTTCCCCTGCAGCAAGAATGGAGATCCCCATCACAAATATCGGCTGAAGAAACTGTGACAGAACAAATCCAAAATAATTTTACACAGGATGTCAGTGACCATGAGGAAGAAGAAAGTGTTAATCTGCCTGAATTTTCAGGGCTTTGGGATAAGAAGCATAAACTCAGCAAGGTATAAAGGAAAATAATTCAATCTAAAGGATACAATTAAAAAGTGGGTGCAAGAACAGAGTGGCTTGGGAATATATGTGCACAAATGGTTGAAGGTGGCAGGGTTAAAAGGCATACGGGATTCAGGACTTTATAACTAGAGGCATAGAGTACAAAAACAAGGAAGTTATGATGAACATTTATAAAACACAGGTTTTACCTCAGCTGGAGTATTTTGTCCAATTCTGGCCAATGTACTTTGGGAAGGATGTGAAGTTTTTGGAGAGGGGGCAGAAAAGATTTATGAGAATGACTCCAGGATTGAGGGATTTCAATGACATGGACAGATTGGAGAATCTGGAATTGTTCTCCTTAGAGACGAGAAGGTTTAGGGGAGACTTGATAGAGGTGTTCAAAATCATGAATGGCCTAGACAGAGTAGATAGGGAGAAACTGGCGGGAAGGTCACAAACCAGAGAACACCGATTTAAAGTGTTTGGCAAAAGAACCAATGGTGATTTTAGGAAGAAATGTTTTTACGCAGTGAGCGGTTACAATCTAGAAAGCAATGTTTGCAAGTGTGGTGGAGGCAGATACAATCATGGGTTTCAAAAGGAAATTGGATAGTACCTGAAGAGTTAAGATTTACAGGGCTACAGGGAAAGTGAGGGGAAGTTGCTCTCGCAGAGACTTGGCATGGACATAATGGGCTGAATGGCCTCCTTCTGTACTATCACCATTGTATAATTCTAAATATGCAGGAGATGCAGATTATACATTGAATTTTATTGTTACAGACAGGGGAGAGATGCAAACTGAACTCCTTTACTTTCTTTGCCATCTGTCTGTAAGCAGAGGTGTTTTAATTTTTGAAATAGACTGTGACATGTTTACCCCAACCCTCTGTTTGTGAAGTCAATTTTAAAGTGACTCACAGCAAACTCTCTTTATGGTGAAATCAGAAGTATTATTTATTCATACATTCAAATGCTGGGGGTAATTGTCACAACTACATACACACACAGAAGCAGGAGATGGGAAAGAAACATGTTTTACAACCAGGAATAATGTAGAACAAAAATAAAACAAAGATAGGGATATTAATTCACATGAATGTTAGAGTCCAAAATGTCAGAGTCCAGTGAGGGTTCCTTCACGTAGGAGTTAAAGTTCAGGTGTATTCAGCTGGCCGAAAGCAGGAGCTGCCGAATTCCTTCAAAGTTGGTGATGATGCAGCAAGATGAGATTGGAATACAGAGACTTGGTCCACTTCGAGGAGGTTTAGACTTGAGGCAGGCTTTTGGTCAGCCTGGAGTCTTGCTTTAGTGTTGACAGGCTGGATGTTAACCACAGACGGCCCTGGGAGTCCAGGAATGTAACATTAAAACTTTCCAAAGGCAAAAGGAGCTTAGTCCATGTGGTGTTTCCCATTGATGAGGCAGTTTCAGGTTAACAATCAGTTTCTATGCCTCTGGTCAAAATCTATTGTTCACCTTAGGAAATAGATGGTGGCTATTAGTGCCTCCGCAGGTATAAGGAGTTTCGATGGCCCTCTCTTTGTTACAAGTCCAGGCCAGGCTGGGAAGATGGGCTGTCTGCTGCTCCCTTGTTATAATGGCTCCATACAGTGATATGTGTGAGATTCTTTGAGGATGAGGGTTGAGCTGTGTCCTGTAATTACTGTTGGAAGTTTCCAGAACTATAGCCAACTTGCAAATCATGTGACTTGTAGCAACCATGTTTTTGATCCAGCAAATTCTATTTTTAAATAAGCAGAAAGTAGGGTTTTATTTGCAAAGTTTTTGATCTCTTGTCTTATGGACATGACATTATGCAAAATAATTTTTGAACAGCATTTGAAGAAGTAAATTGAATGCTCTGGTTTATTCAAAGTACTATGGACTCCTGATCATTTAAAATAGAAAACGATAATAGGAGAAATTTTAAATTTCCTCACCAGCGAGGTGGCAGTCTAGATTTGTTGGAGACAGGAACCAGAACAGAAGAAGCCTAAAGAGCTAGGTGTCCTTAAGAACAATGTTGTTTCTCTGTGAGTCAGATGTGCTGTCCTGGGTCTTACAAGGAAACCTTGGCCCCTGGCGTGGAAACTGATTTGAGATGTAATGAACCAGTAGTTTTATACATAGCTTGAATAGATTAATAAATATTAGGCAATTAGAAGAAAAAATCCTCCTGAATGTGCCTGTCACTCTGGGGAATATCCTGTCATGAGCTGCACCAATCTTGAAGGCAATGTGAAATTGGGAGACAGGAATGTGTTCAATATCCATGACTGCTATTAATAGGACATTGACTGTTAGGCTTGTGTTGATAATTGAATGCTCCATGGAGTGTGAATGTAATTTCTTATTTATATTCAGAAAATAAATATATATTGAAAGTTAAAATTAAATTGCTAATGTTCCAAAAGCCTTTTCACTGTACTGTCTAAGGAAAGCTCAAAATGCCTAAAAATGTGTTCAGATAACTAAACTATGACGAGAAGTCACATTTTTATAGCATTTTTAACAGAGAGATATCCCAAGGCACTTCAACAGGGTCAAAATTAAGAAAAGAAAGACTTGCATTTATAGAGCGCTTTTCATGACCACCTGATGTGTCAAGGCGCTTTACAGCCAGTGAAGTACTTTTTGAAGTGTAGCCACTATTGTAATGTAGGAGACAAATCAATCAACTTGTGCTCAGCAAACTCACAAAAACACCAGAGGCAGAATTTTCCGGTTGGCATGCAGGGGCGGGCCCGACATGCTGACGGGTAAAATGACGCACGACGATGTCGGGCGTGCGTCCCGAAGTCATCACGCGCCATTGCGATATTTCGTTCGGTGGGCACGCACCGGAGTTGGCTGCACGCCCGCCGAAATGTAAACGATCTATTAAGGCCATTAAGAAATCAATTGAGCCATTTGAGAACACTGCCCGTCCAACCTTAAAGTTGGCGGGCAGGTGGAAAGCCCAAGTGGCCTTTGCCTTTTTCAGGAAACCTCACCCACGAGCGGGATGAGGTTTCCTGAAACTTCTATTAAATAAATTAATTAATTTCCACAAATATAAAAACACAGTCACATTAATTGGCCCGCCCGCATAAAATGGCAGTGCGGAGCCAATCGGCTTCATGCCCAGCCTGCTCGCCATTGGAAAAATCCTGGCCCAGATAATCCGTTTTGAGATTTTTATTGGGGCATCAATATATTGGCCAAGGCACAGAGAGAACACCCCTGCTCTTCTTTGAAATAGTGCCGTGGGATCTTTTACATGCACCCGAGCAGGCAGATGGGGTTCGGTTTAACGCTTCATCAGAGAGACGGCACAGGAGTGAATGTTGTGTTTTTGTTCGTGGCCAAGCCCTGGAGTAGGAATTGAACCCAGAACCTTGTTATTCAGAGATGAGTATGCTTCCACCTGAGCTACGACTGACATAAAAAAAATAGATGTTGTCTTGTGATAGAGAAGTAGGAGATGACAGAAAGCTTGGTCAGAAAGAGAAATTTTAAAGGCAGTGAGTGAGGTGGAAAGATTTAGAAAGGCAATTCCAGAGAGTATGGCCAAGGTAGCTGAAGGTTCCACCAGCTGCCATGGTGGGAATTGAACCCATGTCCCCAGCAGATTAGATGGGCCTCTAGATTCCTAGTCCAGTGCCATTACCACTACGTAATCATCTCCCCTCAATATCAATGGTAGTGTGAATGTCAGGGTCTGACAATCAAAATGTGTGGGGCACCAGGTGTACAAGGGTGGAGGAGTTCGTGAAGGTAGGGTGAGCAAGGGCAAAGGATAGATTTTAAAGTAAAGAAATGAATTGGATGGGGTGGAAATCGAAATAAAGAGGGTGGAGGGAGATGGGAAAGACATTACGGAGTGACTAGACAATGCATAAGAAGGTGCAACTTGAAGGTGGTTAAGAGCAAAAAGAAACAGGAGATAGTGGTGGAGGCAGCTGCTCAAATAATCTCAGCAAAAGTCAAAGATATCCATGAGCTCTTTGCACTATGCGTTGGCAGTGAGGGTGGAGAGAGGAGAAAAAGAGATTTGAGGATGATGTTTGACAGAGAGAAAAGAAATCCTGGGTTATCATTGCCTTCCAGGATAAACCTGGAATAATAGAAGGATTTGGCTGATGTGAACGTGGCTGTCAAAGCTTAATGTTGTAAAGCCAGACATGGCATTGAATGACAAGGCCACTTTGTGCACTTTGCTCTAAAGCTGTGCCTGATATTGAAGATGGCTTTATTTAACTATTGGGTTGAAACCACTGGTTGAGTTTTAAAAGACTGAAATATCACTCCAGAGACTTTTACAGTCACAGCACATAAGCAGTTAAACACTCACTGAATTGGCAAGCATATACTTTAAAAAAACCCTTCTGCGGTTATTCGAAGAGAGAGAAAAGAAGAAAGCCAGTCTATCCTTCCTCACCTGATCGTAACAATTTAATGCACTCAATTCTTGTCCCTCAGACTTAAGGCATTGAATGTGAGAGCAGTACTGGAAAATGACAGGAGTGGGATTCAGTGGAAACAAACTTGTTGAAAGGAGGGACAAGATCAGCACCAGCAACGGTGTCATAATGGGTGGGAATCTAGAGGAGATGGGAATTGATAATTTGAGAATTAATTTGTCAAGGATCTAGAACAAATCTTCAACCAAGGGCAGAGATTAAGGTTAGTGGGGTTAGAAGAAGGTGGGCTGGTGGGGGAGACAGATAAGAGAAAAGAGAATGTGGTCAGAAATGGCCTTGAAGGTGGACAAGGCACGTGAGATGATGGAGGGGATAAAAGTTAGATTGGGATATCGGCAGTTGAAATCATTGCTGGAGTTGTTTGGTGCAGATGTCAAGGGAGGAGACTACATATTTTACAAAATTTTTCACATTATTATGAAACCAGTGAAATCCAGTTCTCTACATTATACATATTACTAATATGAAGATGTTTATAATTTTCACTATTCAGAAGATGTTTATTGATTTAGACTGACTGGTTTAATTAACACTACTCATGAGGGCCTTTAAATCAAAAATGTCAACAGCCTTATTCATTTTAATAGCTTTTAAAATTAAATTGCTTGTATTTATTAAAACAGAACAACTAAGCTTGAAAGCATTGAGTGAGTAACATTTGATAGTTCCATTTTAAGCTCATTAAGAACTAAGCATCTGTCTTATTTTGATTTAATGTTTCTAGGATGCATTGGGAGAGGTCATGTGGCGCAGTGGCAGCGCCCCTACCACTGGGCCAGAACCTCCCAGTTTGATTCCCCCTCTGGGAATTGATGGTCTTGGAAGGTGTGTTCATAACATGGTCAAACAGGTTGATTATTAGCTTGTAAATCCTTCCAATACACCTGATGGCAGATGATGAGACCAGGAGTATTTCCTGGTCAGCCATACGACAGAAGGCAACAGCAAACCAATGCAGTACTTTACCAAGCACAAGCATGGACCAATCCAATGGAAGTCCAAGGTTACCAATGCCCTCTTAGGGCATGGTACCTGAAGGAGAAGGGTGCATTAACATGAAGATTCTGATATCAATTGACATTTACAATAAATCTGCCTATACTACCAGATGCTAATATATTTTCTAAATAAGCAATTCATGTACTTATATATACTAATAACGAACTACTGTTTGCTCCTTATGAGACATTTGACATGGTGAGGATAGAGGTGGAGCCGGGACCAAGACATATTGAGCTAAGGACTCCTGCTGTCCCCCTTCAGTTGCAACTGGCTGATTATGTTGCACAGTGAATGGAGTGTACCAGCTTCAACAAGAATCCATGGTTACCGCACCAGTGGAGGCCTGGCCAGGGAAATAGCCTGCATTCTTGAAGAATTAATTTTTTTAAAGTTCTTGAAATTTGGCCCCAAACCTGTAAAAAATGAATGGAACATTGGCAGGGTCACTATGGAGGCATGAGCATCCTCACTGCCATCCCAAGGCTGGAAGATGATGGAAGTTTCTGTGACCATGGGGCAGGTCAACGCCAGAAATGTTTACACTTGTTTGTCCCAAAATATTCTTCTTCTGATCTCTCAGAGTCAACGTGGAATGTCCCATTGGGCATGATCAGACAAAATTCAGGGCCAGATATTTACATTTTGGTTTGGTAAATCTTATACATCAGAATTTTTGTTCTAAACTAATAACTAATAAGCAGCCCATCAATTATATCATTAAGTACAGAATTTATGTTGCTTAGATAACCATGTTGGTTTTAAGTTAGGGCTATTCAATAATTAACAGCTTCAAGAGATTTATCCACTGTTGTGGTTGTTACCTCTGCAAACATTTTTCTGAATGATTCACCTGAAAAGTAGCGATAATTTGAAATCCACTCAATCTGAGAAGTTCTGTCTGAGAATCTGGTGCTCTGCATTTTTAATTGACTTGCTACTCAATACAGAACAAAGCCCTGTAATCTTTTTCTGAGTGGAACAGTAAATAGTTTTGACAGAAAATTTAAACAAATGCCTTTTTCTTTAAATAGTACGTTTGTAAAAGAACGCCTTTAGGCTCAGCCTGCCCAGTCTGAACTATTTGTGATTTTGGTAGAGTATGCAGAGCTGCCACTTGAATTATCATACTAGCTGGTGCTGTGTCCTACCATACTGATACTACTCGATGGGGTAGAAGGGAGGCACTAAAATTCTATTTTTCCAGTTGTCCAACGTTCTGTACTTATTATTTGTCATTTATTGTTGATTGAATATGGTAAAAGCAAATGCTACACAATAACCCATGCTACAGTTGACATGGGTTAAACAGGTTACAATAACATACTACTCCCATTGGGTAGAATTCATACTATTTGAGAGTGAAAACAACATTAACTGTGTTAAATTGAAAAGATTGACAGCAATGAAATCAGCATAAATGAGCTTCCACACTGTAAATGTTCTAATTCTAATCCAATAATTGGATTATTTTTATTTGTTTGTTTGGGATACAATTTAAAATGAAATTAAAATAATCTGCCTAATATCTCCTTATGTGGCTCAGTATCAATTTGTATGATAATGCCCCTGTGAAGTGCCATGTGACGTTTTACTGTGTTAAAGGCACTATATGAATAAAAGTTGATGTTTTAGTTGTAGATAAGTGAAAAATATTTTGCTAACTGCAGCATATGATGCTGAAGCTAGTTTTGATTTATTGCTGTGGCATGCTGATGTCTGTATACAGTAGGATGTCATTTATCCAAACTATTCAGCAAACACTTCAGTTTGGGCAAGCAAATCATTTATATAACATGTAACATATTAATTTTGATCTTGTACTTGTGACACAATATTAATTCAAAATGGAAACTGACATAACACATTTGATAAAATAATTAATACATTCTGGGTATGCTGGCAAGTCTATTGTGTTTAGTTACTTGATTAATTTAATAAATATGTTTCAGCTGATGTATGGGAATGATGCATCACAATTGAAGCAGTTGTTTATATTTTCAACATATCTTTTTGAAAAGCAGCCACATTCTCCAAACCCCTACCTACTCCTACCAGTACTTTCATGGTGGTTCTGTTGATTTTTGGGGAAATATATTGGTGTCAGCTGATTCTGGCCTTAAAGGTAAGATATTTTGAAAACTATATCAATGTGTAAGAAGGCTAGGGTGTGAGATATATATATAGGCTTATTTTTTTAAAGACTTTGTTACCATATGTTGGATTTATCTCCTGTGACATTAAGGATGAAACTGTCAGCAAACGTTTAGGAGCGGGTACTAGTAAAATGGAACAAGAGATTTTGGTACGACAGTTGGAAAAGCAAAGAAGTGGGATCGTCCAAAAACAAGTAGCAGCTGGTCGGGAATTCAAAGGCTGCCCTTTCTACAGCAAGCCAGATATTATTCACTTCCAGGTTGGTGTCATATAATCAATTCAAATTGTTGTTGGTTCTTTAAAATTTGTTAACGACAATTTTGAAAGTAAGATTATGCTTCATTAGCTTCCTACACATAGCCCGAAGAGAGGAACAGGTTATTACTGTAGAGATCTGTGGGTGAGACTCCTTTGTTTAAAATCTGAATGCATTTTTTGATGGTAAGGAGCCTGCTGCATAAACTAATCACCACCTCTTTTATTTGCTTTCACATCACAAAGGTGGGTCAATTCCATTATATAACCATTGATATTCGTCAACTTGAACCTTGGGCAAATACATGGCATATTCTTCCTCCTATCCTGAAATATAAAATGTTTTTAACAATAAATTCCTAATCCTAACCTCCTGGCACTCCTGATTCTCTTTCCCAATGTTCCCCTATTCAGTAAATCTCCCCCACAGTAAAGAATCATACAGCCCTTTACTGACTGCTGGTGCCCAGCACTGAAGTCTGATATACTTGCCGCACCATAAGACAATGTCAGAAATTGTCAATGAGCTGACCTTGCATTACTTGCCAAGATCAACCCAGTTCTGTGCAGGACTGCACAATGTCATGTTAGATAAATCATTTTAATGTTGGGCCTTTTTTTCCTGGAAGCCTGTTATGATATAGATGTATTTTGCTGTCTAAAAATTAATATCTTTTCAGTGCATTTAGCTCTCTAGTAACCTAAGGCAATAGATAACAATTATTAGGAAATAGAAAACATATTGTGATGAGCTTAACTCAGCATCCGCTTAGTGAATGTTGCCTTTAATTGTTTCCCCAATCCTGTTCATTTTGGTTTTCTTGTCTGTTTGTGTTGGCTGCCTTCTCTGGACTACCTGCTAATTTTGTTTATGCCTCCTCGCTGCTGGTAATCTTGTTCCTGTCTGTGTCCTCCTGCTGATTTTCCCTTTTCCAATTTCACCTCTCAGGCATTCCTGTTTCTTTCTGGTAATTTGACTGGTTCAGCGAGTTTCACAGCCTTTACCTTTGCATCTCATTCTCATAGATAATATCAATGCAGACAGGTTACTTAACTTTGAATTTGAGTGCAGAGCTAAAGAACATCAGTATAAAATTAATGACCTGTGAAAATATTTAGATTAAAATAATGTTTTATTCTATAGACTAGCGAATACGTGGAATAGGCTGCCAGTTAAAGCAGTTAATGCTGTAAAAGTGAACATCTCGCAAAATAATAGCTGCACAAAACATTCTGATACTTTAGCTTGTTGGGATTGTGAAAAGGTTATGCCACTAAGGGCACAATCAAAGATATATAAAAGTCACAGATCTGAAAAGCCGCCTCAACCTTGCAAATTTTACCCTGAAGTACAATTAATTCTCTCATCATGACATTGAATTGTATTTAGAATAACACCAATTTGCTTGTACTATGTTGCTTGGGAGACTATTCCAAACATTTATAACTCTGAGTAGGTTTCATCTGATATCTGTTCTAAATTTATTCTTCATTAATTTTCATTTATGTCCAGTGATCCTACATTCCTGATGCATTAGACAATAGTAACTTGGATTTATGGCCAAAAGTCTTAGCTTGGCGGGCGGGCGCCTGACCCAACCGAGTGTGAAATGACACGCGATGACGTTGACCGAGTGTGCTGACGTCATCACGCAGTCGCGCGATAGTTCAGTTGGCGGGCCAGCAGCATGCCCGCTGAGAATTAAAAGGGCCTATTAAAGCCATTAAGGTATCAATTTTTTACTGCTTGTTCAACCTAACAGTTGGTGGGCAGACGAAAAGGCCAAGCGGCCTTTGCATTTTTTTTTGGAAAGTTCATCCATGGGCAGGATGAGGTTTCCAAAAGCGAATGCAAACAAAATAAAAATTTTATTTTTTAATTAAAAACATGTCCCTGCTCATGTGATAGAGTCACATGAGGGGACATGTTTCATTACATTTTTCCGTGCTTTATTAATTTTTACAATATCTTCTTCATCTCCCTGAGGCAGCTCCGTGCCTCAGGGAGATTATACAGCAGTTCGCGTTAGGCCTGCTCGCCCTCCTCCCCCCGCCCGCACAGGCAGCGCTTAATGCTGCCGCTCGCGTATCACATTGGGTGGGCCTTAATTGGCTCACCAGCGTGAAATCGTGGTGCACTATCGATCGTGGGCAGCAGTCAGCTTCCCGACTCCCCTCACCCGCCCCTGCTGATCCTGCATGGCAAGGGCAAAATTCTGCCCTATGTGTGTGATATAGTACACATCCACCACATTTCACATATCTCACTGCAGCATCTGAACAAAAGGACTATCATTTCATGCTGGTTCTCCTAACATACAACTAGAAATTTGCAAACATCTGTTTATCTGCAAACTTCCTCATGAAAAACAATTCACATCTAATAGACGTAACAAGGAACCGCTAAGTGGCCTCAAGATAAGCCTGTATAAAGAAATTAGACTGTTTTACCTATTTCTTTTTCTGTTACCTCTTGTTCTGCTCAATCCTATTAAGCAACTGAAGGAATAGCATCCAGAAAGTTAAGCTGTCTTTTTGATTTACAGATGCAGACAGAACTGTGATATATTTCCAGCATCTTATGTTTTTTTTTCAGAATTCCAGCATTTGTATTTTTGATTTTGATTTTCTCTCCAATTTTTCCTTTGTCTGTCCTACTGATACTCTGGCACTGCATCCAGAAAGTCACCACCTTATTCTGTTCTGTTACAGCTCATTGTACAAAATGAATTGATGTCAAATGGTAACAATCATGTTATGCTGTAAACTGTTTGTGTTTTTAGAACTTTGATGTTGGGCAAACATACAAGCAAAGGGCAAAGCTGATAAATGCTTCATACGGTATCACTTTCTGCAGGCTGATTGCCATCAGTGATTGCTTGAAAGACTTCATTGAGGTTGAGTGAGTATTTTGTGAAAATTAGGAGAATATTTTATCACCATTAAAAAGATATTTGAAATTAAACTGCTAGGTTGAATCGTGATTAAAATAATAAAAATGTCTTTTTTGTCACCTCTGCCAAAGAAAGGAACATATGTTTTTATTTTTGACTGCATTTTCTTTGATTAATGAAATAAATGGTAAGGAGTTGTGTGATACATCCTGGTCATTCGTAAGGAACAAAGTTATGAGTGAATTATAATAAAAGCAAAATCACCACCATCAATACCCCTTCGACCTTTTGTTTATGACATCTTTTGCAATCTGTCCTTTGCCTTCACCTGTCACTGGCCTTCTATCCAGCTTCACCTGTCCCATCCCCCTTAAACAGTACAAAAACAAAAATACCTGGAAAAACTCAGCAGGTCTGGCAGCATCTGTGGAGAGGAGCACAGTTAACGTTTCGAGTCCGAATGACCCTTCAACATTTGCATTGTTCCAGTGAAGCTCAACGCAAACTGGAGGATCAGCACCTCATCTTCCGACTAGGCACTTTACAGCCTTCCGGACTGAATATTGAGTTCAACAATTTTAGATCATGAACTCTCTCCTCCATCCCCACCCCCTTTCCGATTTTCCCCCTCCTTTTTGTTTCTTCCAATAATTTATATAGATTTTTCTTTTCCCACCTACTTCCATTATTTTTAAGTGTATTTCCATCCATTGTTTTATCTCTACCTTTTAGCCTTTTTCGATCCCTTCCCCCCACCCCACCCCCACTAGGGCTATCTTGCTTATCCTGCTTTCTACCCTTAATTAGCACATTCCTTTAGATAATATCACCACCTTCAACACCTCTTTGTCCTTTTGTCTGTGACATCTTTTGGTTATCTCCACCTATCACTGGCCCTCTATCCGGATTTTCTTGTCCCCCCCCTCCCCTTAAACCAACTTATATTTCACATCTTTTCTATTTTTACTTAGTTCTGTTGAAGGGTCATTCGGACTCGAAACGTTAACTGTGTTCCTCTCCACAGATGCTGCCAGACCTGCTGAGTTTTTCCAGGTAGTTTTGTTTTTGTTTTGGATTTCCAGCATCCGCCGGTTTTTGCTTTTTTCCCCTTAAACAGTATATATTTCTACTTTTCTACTTCTCTTTAGCTCTGAAGAAGAGTCATACAGACTCGAAACGTTAACTCTGTCTTTCTCTCTGCAGATGCTGTCAGACCTGCTGAGTTTTTCCAGCATTTTTTGTTTTTGTATGAGTGAATTATGATCTGTTCTTCAGTTGAATAAGTCATATCGTACACCTAGTAATTCTGTTTATATTCAATTCAATGGATAAATAATTAAAATTTCAATGGTACTTGAATTCTTCCTCATTCCCTCAATGTCTACATAAAATTAACTTGGCATTATCCAAGCACTGGGACAAGAAAGGTATATAGTTGTAGATGTTAAATGTTGCTAACCACATTGAATTCAAATACAGAGACTTTAGTCCTGATTTTAACTCAGGGTGGAAGTTGGTGAGCGGGAGATGAGGCCTCAGCAGCACGAGGCCCAGGAACTTTTAACTCCAGTGCCCCAACTGCGTAGAGCCCATAAGTCTCCCACCTGAACCCATTGGGAAGCAACAGCTGGCTGCAAGTGGAAGAGTACTGTCAGCAAACTGGAGTCCCACACTTGGGACCTGAAGGAACGGTCCTTGCTGCTTAACTGGGAGAGGGTTCTGGAGGGCCTTGCAGTAGGTTGAAAGGGGGAGTGCAAAGCCTGGAAATCAATTCATGAAAACATGAGTAAATCCGATGTTGTATTCTGCGCTGTGGTCCACTATTGATTTGGTAGCCAAAATACAAAGTTTCATCTGTATGTTTGTAATAGTAATGGCTATTTGAAATCCAATCTATTATTTAATAACTTACAGTTACTTACTGAAGTTTAAACTCTTAGTGGAGAGAAGTTTTGGTTTCTGTTAGCTGGCAACTTTTGAAATTTCCAACTTAACATGTGCCTCTGGAATAATCACTAATACCATAGTCAAAAAATATTCAAACATCATGACTAATCCTGATGCTGTAATCCTAATTCCATGCAGTCTCGGCAAGCGGAGATGAAATTTCCAGTCCCTAAGTACTGGGATGATATCCATTGGAGTGGAATGGCAATTTCCATCACATTTAGTCAGTTCTATTGGTAGGGAGTTGTGAGTCAGGCTTACAACCTGTCCATGCAACAAGCGGTTTTGTTACTGAAACAGCCCACAGCACGATCTGCTGGAATCAAAGCAGCCAAAGAAATAAGGATGCTCATTGCTCATGCGTCAGTAGGCACAAAAGAGTAGTAGAAGATCTCAATACAATTAAATCAAATAGTTTAGAATGAAACTTTGAGTGAAAGGATTTTAAGTTAAATACCCCTATTTGCATTATCAGCCCATTACTTTGATTGTTCTTCAAGTTATTGGGTCAGTTATTTCAATTGTCTCAAAGGTAGGTACCCCCTGACAAGTGACTGCCCCAGCTTAATCTATTCAAACGCATTCAATCACTTCTATAAAGCAGAAACATCACAGAAAACTCAAAATACTCAATTTTTATGTTGCATTCAGCTTGCTTGTGTCAATTAGTGAGTTTTTACCCGTGAACTTGTTGGGCTGTAGTGGTTAGAGGATGTCTAAATGTATTGTTCTTGGGCGCTGATACAAATTGAGTTAAAGTGAGCGTGCAACTCACTTCACATCCACCTCATTTCCAGTGAAGTCAGTGGCAAAGAAAATCAAGTTGGTCACTAATTCCCATTCCCTACTACCTCCCAATGCCAAGTTCGCTCCATTATTTTTAGGATGGTTTGCAGAAGCGATTTTGTGTATCATTACTTCAGTAATAATATTGTTTTGCTTTGTTTTTGTCATAATCACAGGGGAAACAGTTTGATTGGAGGTTATGAGAAAGGTAACGCCTTGAAGAACAGTTGGCTTTGTTCTGAAAGCCAATCAGTTAATATACTGGATGACCATTGGCTTTAAACTGATTGCATTGATCTTTGTCTTGAAAATACATTCCGTCCCATTATGTGAATATATTTGTCAAATTAACCTCTTCAAGTTACTTGAATTTGACAACTGCAGATTTGGAGTATGGTGGATGTCTTATAAGGCTTCCTATTACCTTGCATTTTACTGTATTTAATCCTAGATTCAAGCCTCCAGGTCAAATTTCAGCTGGTATGTCTTGTGAGATGGCAGTGACTTTCACACCTCTGGTAAGAAGAAATATATGCAGATTAAAGATGTGTGTGTCAAGAATATTCACTGTTGATAGTAATGTGTTCTTCAGTCAAGTGGTCCATAAATAATCCTGTTTGCTTTTATGCTATGCCGATAGCTGGGTGTCTTGTAATTCAGTTCCCAATCTTTTCTCTTCAAAAGGGTCAATTAAAAACGTTGTACATAAGTTACCAGGCACTGTTTACATGCATAATGTTGAGTTCCTTAGTCCAAGTGACATATTGGAAGGGTGTTGGGAGTTTAACACCTATAAATGTATGCATGCTCAAGTCTTACCATATACAATTTGGATCTTGAAATGGAAATTCTCATGGAGAAGCTGTATTGCTTCTTGAGTTTGCTATTATTCGTGGATAGAGACAGACCTGTCCACAACCTGTTCCAACATATTCCTATGTTTTCTCTGATGGTATATTCTATTACCTTGGAGATTCCCTGACCACCTTATAATCAATTGCATTTTGGCCTGTAGTTCTCCTCAGAAGCTTTGACCATTAGTTTCTCTTTCCCATAGACAGGTTTTTGCCTTTTTTTTACCATCATGTTTTTGGACTAAGTATCGTCCTTCTGGTGAGTTGATTGAATGGGGTGCCCTTCCTTATTTTCTTCCATTTTTGCTGTACCCCAACACTTCAATTTCCTGCTCTGTTGATTTTGGATTCTAACCAGATGCATGCGAGATGCCGAGGAATGCCTCACGATATGGTTTGAAACGTAGTGCTCCTATGCAATAATGTGGGCCTCGATTTATTTTTTTACAGGTTTGCTGGCTAATAAGACTTAAAGATTAGTGGAAAAAATCTTCACAAATCGTGACTGATCTCATTATGAGAGAGTTATCATTCAGTCCAAAATAAGCAGAGAGGGAATGTATCAACTGTTGAAAAATGCAGGATCAATTAGCTATGTACAGTAGAAGATCATAGAGCAAATTATATCAGAGAGCATAAAAGATGAGTTAGTGCAAAGTAGGGAAAGACATGGAAATAACCATATAGGTTAAGAATGTATCTCTGCCATTGTCTTGTAACAATGAGGTGTAACAGAGTTTTGAATAGTTTGTATAGTTGCTTTTAAAATAATATTAAGTTGTGATGGTAACTGTCTTGATTAGGACTTGCATATCACAGATTGCTGGTTAAACTTAATTTTAAGTCCATACATGTTATCCAACTTCTCTCATCTTGGATGGCAAGGGTAGATTTTTGTTTTTACCACCTCGGATGGATGAAGATCTGACAGGGAAGATTGCAAGCTGGTAATAGAACCCACTTGATTTTCCTCCCATCTAAATTAATGGAATATAGATGACACATTGGCCAGAATTTTTCCCTCGTCGGGCAGGCTCAGCGGGAGCGGGCGTGGGCAGTCGGGAAACCGACCGCTGCCCGCGATTGGCTCTGCACCGTGATTTCATGTGTGTGGGCCAATTAAGGCCCGCCCTGCGTGGATCGCAAGCGGCAGCGCTCAGCGCTACCTGTGCAAGCGGGAGGAGGAGGGAGAGCGGGCCTGGCATGCAGTTCACGAATGCGCACGAAAGAGCCCTTCAATCTCCCTGTGGCACGGAGCTGCCTCAGGGAGATTGAAACGCATTATAAAAAAAATTAATAAAGACAGTAAAATTTTTTTTAAAACATGAGCATTCATGTGACTCTGTCACATGAGCTGGGACATGTTTTTAATTCCAAAATAAAGTTTTTATTTAATGTTTATTTGCTTTAGGAAATCTCATCCCGCTCGTGACCAACCCATGTTAAATCATAGAATCATGGAATAGCTACAGGAGGTTATTCAGTCTATTGAATCCATGCCAGCTCTCTGTAATAGCAACTCAGCTAGTCCCACTTTCCTACCCTTACCCCACAGTCCATTCCCCAATATATTTTTTAAATTTGCCTAATTTTGATGAGTCCATGTCCCATTGATGCTTGGACTCCTCAATGGGATCCACTTTTGGAGGTCGGTGTACCTCTTAGTATGGAGACTTGCTCAATGGAATTGTGGATCGCATATTCATATGCAGAAGTTAGTGTGCCTAATTTCTAATCCACAGTATAATTGACTGCGGCGCAAAACCAGGAACCTTGCATCAAAAAAAAGTTACCCTTACTTTCCTAGCTGATTTTTGAAATCCAATTTTTTCCATACTAATGTCTCAACTGGAGTATTGTGTACACTATAAGAAGGATGTGAGTGCATTGGAGAGAGTGCAGAAGAGGTTTATGAGAATGGTTCCAGGGATGAGACACTTCAATTATGAGGAAAGATTGGAGAAGTTGGGACTGTTTTCCTTGGAGAGAAGAAGGCTGAGAGGAGACTTGATAGGAGTTTTCAAAATAATGAGGGGCCTGGACAGAGTAGATAGGGAGAAACTGTTCCCGCTCGTAAATGGATCGAGAACCAGAGGGTACAGTTTTAAAAGGGTGGGATTTTCCGCACCCACCCGCCACCCCGATCTTCCGGTCCCACTGCAAGTCAGTGGACTTCTGGCTGAGGCGCCGCCTCGCCCGTGGCAGATCCCGCCTGTGACAGGGCCGGAAAATCCTGGCCAAAGTGTTTTGCAAAAGAAGCAAATGCGAAGTGAGAAAAAACTTTTTCACGCAGTGTGTAGTTAGGGTTTGGAATGCGCTGCCTGGAAGTGTGGTGGAGGCAGGTTCAATTAGGCATTCAAGAGGGCATTGGATGATTGTCTAAATAGAAACAATGTGCAGGGTCACAGGGAAAAGGCAGGAGATTGGCACTGAGTTAAAATGCTCAGAGAGCCGGTGCAGACACGATGGGCTGAATGGCCTCCTTCTACACCATAGAATTCTGTGATTCATACAAGTACCTGAAGAACTGACATCTGTGATGGATCAGGGAATGTACTGGTGCACTATTTGTGTGAGCCGTGTGTATTTGATATTTGTGCTGGTAAAAATTGGCACAAAGATAGGAAAAAACATGTGGGAAACAAACAATGGAAGGTACTGCAAATTGTGGAGGATACTTAACAAGGTGGTGAAGGGCTGAAGTCAAGAAGACACTGAAGGCAGAAATGAAAATTGATCAATTAGGAGAGACATATAGATGATGCCAGGTGATTTTAAGGTAAAGAGAAAACTAAAGATAGAAAACTTTTACAGCAAAAGATTAAAATAGCAAATGATTAAGAGAAGAATGAAGGATTATCATTTTTAAAGTAGCCATTGTTGGAGGAAAGAGCTTGTTAATTAATGCATAAATCCATGAGGATTATTTTTATGTTTGTACTCAGGTTAATGAAGATTTTGAAGGAGAGATAATGTTTCGGACTCATATTGGTTCCTTTGCTGTTCCTCTTAAATGTACAATTAAAAAATGTGATGTAAGTCATGACACAAATATGTGCAACTTTGTCATTATTATGTTCATTGTTTGAATTGATGTGTATAAAGACAAAATGACTTCTCACACATTCTGTTACAGTACCTGGGCTGTTGTAATACATTCCCCTACCGATTCCTAAATCCATAAATGATGTAGTTTAGTCTCTAGGTATTTAATAGATAAACTCTAAGACACAGCCTCAAAGCTTGCAAGGAAAATGCTGTAGATATCTACCTTCTGTTAGATTGATAGGGACATTTACTGTGTCTTACTGATTTGATGCAATTAAGAATGAAAAGACTAGCTGGGGTGCTGATATTCTATGAGTTCTTGTATTGAGGGCATGTAAAAAAGGCAGTACATTAATCATGGGTGACTTTAATCTCCATGTAGATTGGGAAAATCAAATTGGCAGAGGTAGACATGAGCAAGAATTCATAGGGCAGAATTTTCCGTTTGGCGTGCAGGGGGCAGGCCTGCCAGAGCCCAACAAACCATTGAAGTGCTTGCGGCACTGGATCCACGTCATGGGAGCTCACCACCTCTGCCACCTCTTCCCAGGCACGTTTGGTCATGTGGGGGGCCTCCTCCTCCCATCCTGGGGGGCCAATACCTCACATCGTGCTGCCACCTCCTCGAGGAGGGCAGCAAGGCAGTCATCAGAAAAACGAGGGGCTCAGTGGCATACCCTGCAGCCTGGCCTACCCTCCAGCCTGGCCTGCTCACCTGAACCCCTCTGCTGTGGCCTGGAACTAGCCATTGTGAGCAGCCTATATAAGGCTGCCAGGCCTTCTTTTAAATAGACTGACAGGTCACCATTGGACACGGCGGTCTGTGCACACCCTCCACCGCCCTTACTCCACCGCTATCCTCGGGAGTCGGGAAATACACTGGGCGGGCCTTAGTTGGCCCGCTCGCGTAAAATGGCGGTGCGGACCCGATCGCAGGTGGCAATTGGGTCTGCGCCCACTCCTGTCCCCACCCTCCCCGGTCAAACTGAAAATTCTGCCCATAGAGTGTATTCGGGACAGTTTCTTAGGACAATATGTTATGAATCCAACCAGGGATCAGGCTATTTTGGATCTGGTAATGTGTAATGAGGCAGGTTTAATAAATGATCTCAGAGTAAAGGATCCCCTAGGAAACAGTGACCATAATATGGTAGAATTTAGCATTCAGTTTGAGAGTGATAAATTTGGGTCAGAAACAACTGTGCTAAACTTAAATAAGGGTAATTACAATGGAATAAGGGCAGAGTTAGTTGGAGTATGCTGGGAAAGCAGTTTAGCAGAAAAGATGGTTGATGAACAGTGGCAGATGTTTAAGAAAATAGTTCATGACTCTTAACAAAGATATATCCCAGTGAGGAAGAAGGATTCAAGGAAGGGAATAAACAAACCATGGTTAACCAAGGAAGTTAAGGACAGTATCAAATTGAAAGAAAAAACATACAATGTGGCAAAGATTAGTGGTAAACCAGAGGATTGGGTAAGTTTTAAAAACCAACAAAACATAACCAAAAAAATAACTAAAGAGGGAGAAAATAAACTTTGAGGGTAAACTAGCAAGTAATATAAAAACGGACTGTTGGGGGATTTCTCAATTACACTTCTTGGGGTCTGTTAATTTGCTGAGGGTTTCCTGTCGAATTAGTGTGGCCTAGAGAAAACAAGAGAAAGCCACGAGACCCCAGCTGGAGGTGAAGACACAGTTGATTTTATTATTGTTGCAACGAGAGATGTGGACTACACCAGAGTCACATCTAACGAATACAAGCATGTATCCAGTTTTTATAGTAAGACAGTTTCATTCATTGCTATGGCTAACAGTACAGTGGAGATAGTAAACAATACATGGAGATTGCTTCCCATTTCATATTAACGATTGTACACTGTCAAGTTCATGTTACAATGAAGCCGGAGGTAAACTGATAGCCTGTTAATGATCGGAGGTGAACTCCGATGAATATTAATTGTCTACTATTGTCTACTTACAGACATCCATCTCTCTTTAACTGCCCTCCCGTAACAAGGTTATGGGTGTTCACAATGCCCAGATGATTCCAATTATTTTAAACACACAAAATACATATAGAACCCACGTCAATGTCTGTCCCTATCTTACACTGATTTACATTATTAACTAGCTCAGCATATTACCTTTGTTCTCAACTGACCCAGGTTGACTCTAGAGCAGCAGGGGTCCGAGCACCGGCACCAAGGAGTTGTCCCTACATACCTTTTCGTCCAGCTAATGTCGGGGGGGACCACCACACAGCCAAGGAACCATGTTCCCTGACTGAAAATTCCCCACAACATGGACAGTAAGAGCTTCCTTAAATATATAAAAAGGAAGAGAGAGGCCAAAGTGAACATAGGCCCCTTAGAAAATAAGGCTGGGGAAATAATAATGGGGAACCAGGAAATGGCAGAGGAGTTGAATAAATACTTTGCTTCAGCCTTCATGATACAAGATACTAATAGCATTCCAAAAATACTAAATAATCAAGGGCAAAAGTGGGGGAGGAAACAAATACAATAACTATCACTAGAGAAAAAGTACTAGGGAAACTAATGGGGCTAAAAGCCGATAAGTCCCCTGGACCTGATGGGTTGTATCCTAGGATATTAAAGTAAGTAGCTACAGAGACAGTGGATGCACTGGTAGTAATCTTCCAAGAATCCTGAGATTCTGGAAAAGTCCCAAAGGATTGGAGAATGGCCAATATAACACCCTTATTCAAAAAGGGAGGGAGACAAAAAGACAAGTAACTATTGGCCAGTTAGCTTAACATCTGTCATTGGGAAAAAGTTGGAGTCTATTATAAAGGATATAATAGCAGAACATTTAGAAATACATAATCTAATCAAGCAGAGTCAGTATGGCTTCATGAAGGGGAAATCATGCCTAACAAATTTATTAGAATTCTTTGAGGAGGTAACTAGCAGGATAGATAAAGGGGAACCTATAAAGATAAAGGGAAAGTAGATGTAATATATTTGGATTTCCAAAAGGCGTTTGATAAGGTACCGCACATAAGACATAGGAGCAGAAGTGGGCCATGGTGTTGGGGGTAGTATATTAGCAAGGATAGAGGACTGGCTAGCTAACAGAAGACAGAGAGTTGGGATAAGGGGGCCATTTTCGGCACTAGTGAAGTGCCACAGGGATCAGTGCTGGGGCCTCAATTATTTACAATATATATTAATGATTTAGATGAGGGAAGCGAATGTACTATTGCCAAGCTTGCGGATGACACAAAAATATGTGGGAAGGCAAGTGGTGAGGATGACACAAGGAGCCTACAGAGGGATATAGACAGGGTTAAATGAGTGGGCAAATCTTGGCAGATGGAATATAATGTGGGAAGATGTGAGGTTATGCACTTTGGCAGGAAGAATAGAGGAGCTGAATATTATTAAAATGGAGAAAGACTGCAGAAGGCTGCAGCACAGAGGGATTTGGGAGTCATTGTGCATGAATCCCAAAAAGCTAACATACAAGTTCAACAGGTAATAGGGAAGGCAATTGGAATGTGGCCTTTATTTTAAAGGGAATGGAGTAGAAAAATAGGGAAGCCTTGCTAAAACTATACAAGACACTAGTTAGACCACACCTAGAATACTGTGAACAATTTTGGTCCCCTTATCTAAGGAAAGATATACTGGCATTGGAGGCAGTCCAGAGAAGGTTCACTAGGTTGATCCGGGTATGGAGGGATTTTCTTATGAGGAGAGGCTGGGAAGGTTTGAGCCTGTACTCATTGGAGTTTAGAAGAATGAGAGGGGACTTTATTGAAAGATATAAGATTCTTAGGGGGCTTGACAGGGTAGATGCTGAGAGGTTGTTTCCCTTTGCAGGAGAGTCTCAGACCAAAGGGTATAATCTCAGAGTAAGGGGTGCCCATTTAAAACAGAGATGAGGAGGAATTTCTTCTCTCAGAGGGTAGCCAATCTGTGGAATTCTCTACTGCAGAGGGCTGTAGAGGCTGGGCTGTTAAGTTATTCAAGGCTGAGATAGACAGATTTTTAATCAGTAAGGGAATCAAGGGTTATGGGGAAAAGGTAGGAAAGTGGAGTTGAGGATTATCAGATCAGCCATGATTTCATTGAATGGCGGAGCAGACTCGATGGGCCAAATGGCCCACTTCTGCTCCTATGTCTTATGGTCTTATGATCTAAACTCCTGAGACCTCAGTATGTTATGCCAAGTCCTTTTCTTGACAGTCTCCAGTACAACACAAACTCATAACAAGAGTAACTTCAGAGACATGCCTCTTATTAGCTCATCCCAATTATGATTTAAGAGAAAGGGAAAGTAGAAAGCTAAAGGTTTTGGTCTTGCAGCAGTAGTTTAGTTGAAGTAACTGAGGGCTGAAGATCCAGTGGGGAGGAGAGGGCTAGATCTGCCTAATAATTTCTCAACTGAAAGGCGGTTCCTCCAATAGTGCAGCTTTCCCTCAGTACTGAACATTGCATAATTCTTTAACAAAAACTTTTTCCAGATATTTTGTGATTCCCAAGACTGGGAAAAATTCGACCTTGCATTAAAGCTCAATCATTTATAGGGGTAAAATTCAAAACATTGTCAACAGAGCTGCTGTACTTTGAAGAAATAACATGTTCCAAATCTTCTTTATTTGAAAGGTCCTTCTGTGGAAATAAATCTGATTTTGTTTTTTATTTGGATGTGTAAAAGAAACACTTCTGGTTCTAGATCATACAGATCAGGTGTTCCAGGTTAGATCCTGGGATTGATTCCCTGTGTTGAGTTCCGTATTTTCAGCCAGGAGGACAGTAGGGCAACTAAAATTGCCTACAATGTTCCAAGACTGAGAGGAAAGACCAGGTCCTGATCACCATCCATTGTCTGTTGTGAATGTTGGATTTGGTCACTGACACACTGATGTAGGTAATGGACAAATACCCTGCCAGTATTCACATGAATAAAAGTATCAAAGCCCTGCTGGAGCGATGTTAGTGTACAAATGCTCACTGTTTTCATATTATATTCCTCTGCTATTTTAACGGAGAGCATAAATCTATTTAATATAATCAAATTAGTTCTTGTCTTAAAGTGACATTAAAGAAATTCCAAAGAAATATGTAAAACATCACTGTCACCAACACAATTTCTAGATTTATATCGCAGCAGAGTAAGGCCTTTAGAAGGGATAGAAAGAACAGTGGGAGTAATGTGTGACACTTTATTTGTGCTGGTATTTCTAGTTGTGTCAAAGTCCAAAGAATCACTCATTCCTTATAGCAATGGATACACTGTGATAAATTGCTTCAAACTTTCCACATAGACTGGGTGTTTAGAATTGAATCTAAAGACTGTAGTTAATAAGAAAGATGAAACTTGTATATAGTGTGGAAAGTGTTGTTCAAACATGTACACCAGCCTGCTATGAGTAATAACTGTATATTGGTTCCTGCAGCTCGTTGTGGATAAGCAAACTATTGATTTTGGCTGCCATATTATTGGTGAAACAATTACACGGAACATCACTTTGACCAATCGTGGAGCACTGAGCACATATTTTCAGTTTCTGAAACTTCACCACAGACAAACATCAATCGGAGAGGTAAGCACGCTTAGCTGCTATCAAACTCCCTTTAAGCACACGGAGAGGTAATCGGAGAAGTAAACACGCTTAGCTGCTATCAAACTCCCTTTAAGCACACGGAGAGGTAATCGGAGAGGTAAGCACGCTTAGCTGCTATCAAACTCCCTTTAAGTAAACCATCAATGGTAGTAAAGCATATTTGGACATAGTACAAAATTCCAAAATAATGGTGGGGATTATTTTAGTCAATTTGTTTACATTACTTTTGAATTTTTGTAAATAGATATTTCTTATTCCAAGTCAGAAACGTGGTTTAACAAGTATTTTAATGGTACGGAGTTGATGGGTGTTGAAGGATATAATGGAGGGGACTGAATTGTTGAAAGGGGTTGGGGAGGGTAGTTAAAAAGGAGTGGTGGCAGGTATTGTTGAGAGCAATAAAGGGACTAAATTGAATCACATCCAAATTCGAGTGGGGGCATGGTGATGTGCAATTACTCTGCATCCAATTGAAGTGATACAGACCACGTGCAAACTTTGTGCTGCTTGCTCATTTCCATGATTGTGGTGTGCAGCCGTGTAGCAGTGAAGTGCAAAATCAGAAATTGTAGCCTCACTTTAAGCGGCCATTCCTGCTTTAAATATGCCTTGGGAGGCTAGCCAGAAATTGTGCAATCCCAATGCAATCGGGTGGTCACATTAAAATGAGGCCTGGACTTTAAAATTGCTTATTGCATGCTGGCAGTGTCATGGGAGATTTGACACTCACCCATTCCTCCTTTGTCTGAATTCTGCCCTGAGTTAAAATCAGGACTCATGAATTGGAAGTGTTTATATTTAGGTTGGGGACTGGTTAGCTCAGTTGGCTGGATGGTTGGCATTCGCTTCAGAATACTGCTAACAGCTCACGTTCAACCCCCATTCTGGCTGAGGTAGACGGACCTGTCTCCTCCACCCTGCCCCCGAGAATGGAAGGCAATAGCAAACCACTACTAACAAAAACTACCAAGAAAACAGCTCAGGATGAAGCATCTGTAGACAATGAGCTAAGGACCTGCCTTTGGGCATAGCACACATGAATGAATTAAATTAATATTTAGGCTGGCTCTCATTATACTGTATGCCATCTAATTGGCTTTTATTATTTTCCTAGGATTTAAATGGATTGTTTATTTCAACTGGAAAAGGTAATTTAATAAGTTCTGAAGTTGAATTTACAAAACCAGCAAAAGATGAGCACAAATTTCCTCCAGTGAAGTATTCGCATGACAAAAGCTGCCATGCTGTCACAAATTCTGCTCCCTGGCCACTGACTTCATCCCTCGGAGACTGAAACAGACTGTGCACAACCTTGCTGTCAATTTTATGATTTTCAACCACATCAGTGCCATCACTAATTTCCACCTCCATAACATCACCTGATTTTGCCTCTACTCAGCTCTTCTGCTGCTGAAACCCTGGGGAGAATTTTCTCTCCATCAGGCGGGAGTAGGCGCGGGCAGGCACGCAGCCGATTGCCGCCTGCGATCGACTGTGTGCCACCATTTTACGTGGGCTGGCCAATTAAGGCCTGCCCAGCATGATGCACACCAGAAAGCACTGAGCGCTCTCTGTGTGGGCAGGGGGAGGAGGGACAGTCAGGGCCTGCACTCTTTCGTGCATGCGTGCAAAAGAGCGCAGAAATCTCCCTGAGGCACAGAGCTGCCTCAGGAAGATTAGTAAGATAATGAAGAATTGAAATAAAGAAAAAAAAATAATTCAGACATGTCCCTTCATGTGACAGTATCACATGAGCTGGGACATGCCAATGAATTCTAATAAAAATTTTTATTCAATTGATAAAACCTTCATGAAACCTCATCCCACCCGTAGATGAGGTTTCATGATAAATGCGAAGGCCGCCTGGGCTCCTCACCTGCCCGCCACCCTTAAGGCTGGACCGGCAGCCCAGACAACCAGCTTAATTAGATTATTAACGGCCTAAGTAGACCTCTGACATTTCGGAGGGCGTGCAGCTAACTCTGGTGCACGCCTGCCGAACTGAAGATCGGAATGATGCACGCCCGATATCACCGTGCGTCATTTTACGCGTCGGTGAGCGGGGCCCACCCCCGCACATCGACCGGAAGATTCAGGCCCCTTATCCATGCCTCTGTTACCTGTGGATTTGACTATTCCAATGCATTCCTGATTGGCCTCCTGCATTCTCCCCTCCATAAATTTAAAGTCATCCAAAACTCTGTTGCCTGCATCCTAGCTTGTACCAAATCCTGTTTATCCTCGCTCCTGCGTTCGCTGACCTACAGTGGCTCACAGTTAAGCAGCGCCTGGTTTTTAAAACTCATCCTTATTTTGAAAGCCCTCCGTAGCCTCACCCCTCTATACCTCTGCAATTTCCTCCAGCCTCACAACCCTCTGAGATATAAGTGCTCTTCTAATTCCAGGCTTTTGAGCATCCCCAATTTTAAAGGCTCAAACATGGGTGGCAGTATCTTCAGTGGCCTAGACCCTGAGCTTTGAAATTCCCTCTGTACATCTCTCCACCTCTCTACCTCACTTTCCTCCTTTAAGACATTCCTACCCCTTTGAGCAAGCTTTTAGTCAGCTGATCTAATATCTCCTTATGTGGTTCAGTGTCATCTTTTGTCTTATAATGCTTCTGTGAAGCACCTTGGGAAGTTTTATGACATTAGAAGTCACTATATGAATACTAGCTGTTGATATCGTTATCCTTTATAAACCATAAACAGCAGCCGGTTTCCAATTTTACTCTGATAAGTTCAAGAAATTACAATTCTAGCACAAAGCCTGGAGAATATACAGGTTGTTACAGAACATTATTCTTTTGCTCATTTTTTACAGTTTTTTTTTACAATGCATGATTAGTTGTCACAACTGGAACTGCAGTGATATATGGGGCTGGATTTTTCTCTTTTTCCCTCCCTTGCCAGCAGGTTTGAAGTCAAGAGTCATATAAAATGCATTGGGCATGTACATGCCTGCCACTTACCAGCCTGCTCCTGCCCTATCTGCAAATATATGTGTGGTGGGGGTGCTGTCTGGCATTGAGGCATTTAAGTGACCAATTCATGACCGCTTGAGGGCCTCAGCCCACCACCTACCCATGGCAGGGGGAGGCCTACGCCATGTGTGATGCCCAGCAGCTTCCACTTTAACTACATGGGCTGGTGGCAGGGAAGGGAAAAACCTCCTTTATGGATCCCCTAAGCACATTGGAGCCCCTCCCACCCCCTCCCCCCTCCAGGTCATTTCCCCAACCACCTCCTTTACCCTCTTTCCCAGCCTGTCAATTCTGAACACCACCCCTCTGAAATGGTCTAGTAAAGCCACTCAGTTCAAGGGCAATTAGGAATGGACAACAAATTCTGGCCTTGCCAGCAATGCCCACATTCCATGAAATAATAAAGGGGAAAAAAAAGAGAAAAAAAAAACCAAAATTATTAAACCAGCATATCAGTAAGTTGCCAACAAAACCTTCAATGATTCTACCACAAAACTATGAGACAACAGTTATTTATGACTGTCATTTTGTAAAAAGCCATTACAACCATATAACAGATTATTAGAAATTATATTTTCAAATTTATGGCTACTTAGATGGCTCCCTGAAAATGTCAATGCTTTATAAATTTACACTTGATGACCCATTTGTGCCATCTGTATTGCCCTCCATCTTTTCATGTACTGCCCATGCCTAAATTATGATGTCACCATAAAGGGCCACTTGATATTCATTTGGTCATCTGCAGAAAATTCCCTTGTCCTGGCCAAACAGACACAAGAAAGCTGAGGAGAGAATGTTCATGGTGCACATTTTTGGTACTAACGTAATAAAAGAATAAAGCAGGAGTGCCCATTGGTTTCTTTACTGCCGTTGATTATTTGTTGGGATGAAGAGAACGCTTTAAAGAACAATCTCTGAGGCAACAGTTATAAAGCAGGAGGTAGGATAAACAGATAACTTCACCAATATAGGCCAATGGCAGTTTGATAGGGAAAAATAATTACTAAGGGAACAAGGAAATGGAAGAGGTAATACACAATGTGGCGGTAAAGAAATGTATCAAAATTATAACACAGTTTAATTTGATAGAAATATGGAACAGTGGCAATCTTTTCAAGCGCATTGAATTGTGTATTTGTACATCCAGAATCCTTTGCTACTCTGCCCCAGTTAGATCTTATTATCCAAGCAGGATGTGGCCTCCTTATCAAAATGCACCATTTCACATTGAATCTAATTTACCAAATACACTACCATCTATTTATGTCTTCCTGTATTTATTTGAATTTCCAGATTTATTTGATATTGAACAACAAATTCACAATGAGATCAATGTTGGCAAGGTAAGGATACTGGAGGAGATGCTGAGAAAAAATGAATTCTTAAATATTTGTATATTAATATATTCTTTTAATTTTCACTGCAGTTGTACCAGACCAGAAAATAGCAATCAACCAAAAACACCTTAGGCTAAGATTTACAACTCCCTTGTTGCTGGTTTCTTAATAGATCCAGATAGGAGTATTGCTCCGTGATTCACTGCAACAATAGTGTCAATGGGCTATTAATCCTGAGCCCAAGCTACTAGTCTGGAGACATGGGTTCAAACCCTACCACGGCAGCTGGTGAAATTTGAATTAGTTAATAAATCTGAAATATAATGCTAGTCTCAGTAATGGTGACCATGACAACTATTGATTGTTGTAAAAAACCATCACTACATAGAAACATAGAACATAGGAGCAGAAGTAGGTCATTCGGCCCTTTGAGCCTGCTCCGCCATTCAATAAGATCATGGCTGATCCTCAATCTCAACGGCACACTTCCACTCTCTCCCCATACCCCTCGACGCCTTCGAAGTCCAGAAATCTATCTATTTCCTTCTTAAATATATTCAGTGACTTGGCCTCCACAGCCTTCTGTGATAGAGAATTCCAGAGGTTCACCACCCTCTGAGTGAAGAAGTTTCTCCTCATCTCAGTCCTAAATGGTCTACCCCATATCCTGAGACTGTGATCCCTTGTTTTAGACCCCCCCAGCCAGAGGAAATATCATCCCTGCATCCAGTCTGTCCATCCCTGTCAGAATTTTAAAGATTTCAATGAGATTTTTTATCCATTCACAGGATGTGGGCTTCGCTGGCTGGGCCAGCATTTATTGTCCATCCTTAGTTGCCCTTGAGAAGGTGGTGGTGAACTGCCTTCTTGAACCGCTACAGTCCATGTGGTGTAGGTTAGGGAGGGAGTTTCAGGATTTTGACCCAGTGACAGTGAAGGAACAGCGATATATTACCAAGTCAGGATGGTGAATAACTTGGAGGGGAACTTCCAGGTGGTGGTGTTCCCATCTATCTGCTGCTCTTGTCCTTCCAGGTGGTAGTGGCCATGGGTTTGGAAGGTGCTGTCGAAGGAGCCTTGGTGAATTACTGCAATGCAAGTTGTAGATGGTATACACTGGTGTGTCAGTGGTGGAGGGAGTGAATGTTTGTGGATGTGGTGCCAGTCAAGCAGGCTGCTTTGGCCTGGATGGTGTCAAGCTTCTTGTGTGTTGTGGGAACTGCACTCATCCAGGCAAGTGGGGAGTATTCCATCACACTCCTGACTTGTGCCTTGTGGATGGTGGAAAACTTTGGGGAATCAGGAGGTGAGTTACTTGTCGCACAATTCCTAGCCTCTGACCTGCTCTTGTAGCCACAGTATTTATATGGCTAGTCCAGTTCAGTTTCTGGTCAATGGTAACCCCCAGGATGTTGATAGTGGGGGATTCAGTGATTGTGATGCTCTTGAACGTCAAGGGGTGATGGTTAGATTCTCTTTTGTTGGAGATGGTCATTGCCTGGCACTTGTGTGGCATGAATGTTACTTGCCACTTGCCAGCCCAAGCCTGGATATTGCCCAAGTCTTGCTGCATTTGAATATGGGCTGCTTCAGTATCTGAGAAGCCGCGAATGGTGCTGAACATTGTGCAATCATCAACGAACGACCCACTTCTGACCTTATGATGGAAAGAAGGTCATTGATGAAACAGCTGATGATGGTTGGGCCGAGGACACTACCCTGAGGAACTCCTGCAGTGATGTCAGGATTTGGGGAGTCAGGAGGTGAGTCATTCGCTGCAGGATTCCTAGCCTCTGGCCTGCTCTTGTAGCAACAGATATTGGGCAATTCAGCAGAACTTAAATTGAATATTGGTGAGCATGTTATGTGGGTAAATGCTACTTTACAGCACTATCAATGACACCCTCTATTACTTTGCTAATGATTAGAGTACACTGTTGTCGTGGTAGTTGGCCAGCTTTGATTTGTCTTGCTTTTTGTGATTGGACATCCTTGGACAATTTTCCACTTTGCCAGGTAGATGCCACTGTTGTAGCTGTAGTGGAACATCTTGGCTAGAGGTTGGGCTAGTTCTAGAGCACGTGAATTCAGCACTACAGCTGAATTTGCTTTATCCAGTGCCTTCAGTTCTTTCTTGATGTCGAGCGAATTCAGTGAATTGAGTTCACAGAGGGCTGGCATCTGTGATGCTGGGACCTCAGGAGGAGGCTGAAATGAATAATCTCGGCACTTTGGCTGAAGGTGGTTGCAAACATGTCAGTCTTGTCTTTTGCATTTACATGCTGGACTTCACCATCATTGATGATAGGGATGTTCATGAAGTCTCCTCTTATGATTGGTTGTTTAATTGCCCACCACCATTTGTGACTGCATGTGGCAGGACTGCAGAACTTTGATCTGCTCCATTGCTTGCTGGATTGCTGAGTTCTGTCCACATCATGCTGTTTAGCGTGCATGTATTCCTGTGAAGTAGCATTAAGATTGGCACCTCATTTTTAGGTATACCCAGTGCTCCCACATTCCTCATTGAACCAGGGTTGATCCATTTGCTTATATTTGATCCCTTTGCTTGATGGTAGTGGTAGAGTGAGGGATGTGCTGGGCCATAAGGTTATAGTGGAATGTAACTCCACTGTTGCTGGTGTCCAACAATGCCTCACAGATGCTCAGTTTTGAGGTGCTACATCTGTTCTGCATCTACCTTAGCGACAAATCTATTGCTGAGGATGAGGTCAAATAGGACAGCCCCTTCAGGGCTCGGCCAGCTCAGTGCTACTTTCCCACATTGCAGTCCTGCACCCAGTGTACATTCTGTGCCCTTGCTACCTTCAGTGCTTCTTGCAAATGTAGTGGTGCTACCGAGCCACTCTTGGCCTTGGACATCCCCAACCCAGAGAATATTCTGTGCCCTTGCCATCCTCATGTAGAGTCCTCCACATGGAGGAGCACTGATTAATCAGCTGAGGGAGGGCGGTACGTGGTAATTAGCAGGAGGTTTCCTTGCCCATGTTTGACCTGATATCATGGGACTTCATAGGGTCCGGAATCAATGCTGTGAACTCCTAGGCCCACTTCTTCCTGACTGTATGCCACTGTGTAGCCATCTCTGCTGTGTCTGTCCTGTCGGTGAAACAAACTGTGAACAGGAATGATAATGAAGGAGTCTGGGACATTAACTTTAAGACATGGTTTGGTGAGTATGACTATGTCAGACAGTTGCTTGACTCATCTGTTTCACTATGGGACAGTTCTCTTAATTCTGGCATTAAGTCCCCAGATGTTAGTAAGGAGGATTTTGTAGGGTCAACTGAATTAAGTGAGATTTGTCATATCTGGTGCCTAAATTGCTGCTGAGTGGTCTGTCCGATTTTATTCTCATTAAACTTTTTTTTAGTAGTATTTTGGTGGAACTGAGTGGCTTGCTAGGCCATTCCCAAGCAGCGGTTCAGAGTCAACCATGTTGCTGTAGGTCTGCAGTCACATATAGGCAGGCTGGGTAAGGACCTGAAGGGCATTAGTGAAACAGATGGATTTTTCAAAAAATCCTGTAGTTTCATGGTTACCGTTACTGATAATAACTTTTAATTCTAGGTTTATTTATTTAACTGAATTTAAATTCCCCAATTGACTTCGTAGGCAGCACCTTCCAAACCCACCTTCCAAACCCGTCATCTAGAAGGACAAGGGCAGCAGATAGATGGGAACACCACCACCTGCAAGGTCCCCCTCCAAGCCACTCACCATCCTGACTTGGAAATGTATCGCCGTTCCTTCACTGTCGCTGGATCAAAATCCTGGAACTCCCTTCCTAACAGCACTGTGGGTGTACCTACACTATATAGATTGCAGCATCTGACCTACTCTTGTAGCCACAGTATTTATATGGCTAGTCAGTTCAGTTTCTGGTCAATGGTAACCCCCAGGATGTTGATAGTGGAAGATTCAGTAATGCCATTGAATGTGAAGGGGCGATGGTTAGATTCTCTCTTGCTGGAGATGGTCATCGCCTGGCACTTGTGTGGCGCGAATATTACTTGCCACTTGTCAACCCAAGTCTGGATATTGTCCAGGTTTTGCTACATTTGGACATGGACTACTTCAGTATCTGAGGAGTCGAAAATGGTGCTGAATATTGTGCAATCATCAGCGAGCATCCTCACTCCTGACCTTATGATGGAAGGAAGGTCATTGATGAAGCAGCTGAAGATGGTTGGGCCGAGGATACTACCCTGTGGAACTCCTGCAGTGATGTCTTGGAGTTGAATTGACTGACCTCCAACAACCCCAACCATCTTCCTTTGTGCTAGATATGACTCCAACCATGGGAGTCTGATTCCCCCTGATCCTCATTGACTCCAGTTTTGCTAGGGCTCCTTGATGCCACACTCGGTCAAATGCAGGCTTGATCTCAAGGGCAGCCACTCTCACCTCTCATTCTTCAAAACAGTGAATACAGGCCTAGTCGGCCCAATCTCTTCTCATACAATAATCCTGCCATCCCAGGAATCAGTCTGGTGAACCTTCGCTGCATTCCCTCTATGGCAAGTATGTCCACTAATGTCCTTTAGGGAAGGAAATCTGTCATCCTTACCTGGCTGGCCTACATGTGACTCCAGACCCACAGCAGTGTAGTTGATTCTTAATTGCCCTCTAAAATAGCCTAGCAAGCCATTCAGTTTAAGGCCAATTAGGAATGGGCAACAAAAGCAGGCCCTGCCAGCAACACCCATGTCCCATGAAAGAATAAAGGGAAAAAAAAGTCTCTCTCCCAGTGTTGTGGTATCTTTGATGAATGAGTCACAGGAGGCTCGGGTACAGGTTACGATCATTCATTTGAGCAATTGCAAGGAGAGAGGCACCTCAAAGCAGCTTGAGGTAGAACTCTGCCAAACTACAAGCATACAGCTTATTTTATACGCTATTGATCATGTACAAGAACATTGTTCAAATTCCAATCTTGTCAGCATATACATCCTCTTTCACGCCGGCAGAGACCTCTCCCTCTATCTAGGCTGGGACCATTTGTCCTTTCCTTATCTGTTGAAGAGCACACTTAATCTATGGTGTTGTCATCCTCTGACTCCAGTCCGGCTCCCAAGGCCTTTCTGTTGTTTGCAGGTCCTTAGGCTGTGCAAGGTTCATCTGGAAACCTTTAACTGTTAATGTGCTTGGTAGCACTGGCTGCCTGGAGATTTTAAGTAATTCATTCCCTTTCAATAAATTCTTACTGCATTCCCCCTAACACCTGTAACCCCCTCCCTCTCCATATATCACAGGCAAGGGGAGAGGCTGCAGGGTGAGAGCTGTACTGGAGAAGGAGGGTATCCCAGGGTGTGTGTGTGGGGGCACATGTTGATCTGTGCAAGTGGCTTCAAGATGATGAGGGCTGAGGAGGCAGAAACAACAACTTAAACTAAGGGTGGGAGAACTAAGGCACTACCAACTGGGATCCTGGAAATTAGCAGGGAGGCAAACAGTGTCAAAGTCTGCCCTATGTTTTAATATAGTATGGTTAGTTTGAATGTTCTGCTTTGTGTAGAGGATTAGAGCTGGTAGTGGCAGTGTAGTGCAGCTATCCCAACATTATTAGACTCATGGGCTAAACCCAGTACATCTAGTGAGAATGATGGAGATAATTGAATCTGACTGGATGGATTTGTGACATCAATAATAAATAAAGGAGAAAGGGCTTCTCTTAAGTATGTGACAATTTGGAACATTGAAGGAGATGATTTACATAGGAAATACTGCATAGTAACAGGCCATTCAGCCCAGCCAGTCCATGCCAGTGTTTGTGCTCCACTCAAAACTCCTCCCATCCTTTCTCATCTAACTGTATTAACATAACCCTTTATTCCCTTCTCCTTCATGTGCTTTTATCTAGCTTCCCCTTAAATCATCTGTATCATTTGCCACAACTGCTTTCTGTGGTAGCGAGTTCCACATTCTCACCATTCCCTCACCACTTACCTGCCTATAATGCTATGAATTAGCATTTTCCCCAAGGTAATAAAACAGTGAAGCCAAGAAAATCATTTTCAGTACAAGCAATACTAGCTGGATATAAAGTCTTGTGTTAATGTAACCTTATGTTATGGGATTAAAGACTAGAATATATTATAGGCAAGGGAAGAGGCTGTAGGATAAGAGATGCGCTGGGGAAGGAGGATATCCCAGGGCGTGTGTGGGGGCACATGTTGATCTGTGCAAGTGGCTTCAAGATGATGAGGGCTGAGGAGGCAGTCTTCAGAGGAGATGAGGCCAGATGGACATGTGAAGATATGTGTGTGGGAATAGTGCGATATCCCTTGAGCTGGCAGTGAGTGAGGTGCCAGTGAATGTGTGATGGGCTTGAGTGTGTGAGTTTAGAGTGATGAGATGATTGCCATACCCTGGCTGCACGGATGAGATCATTCACCCTCTATCTGCATTGGATGGCCAACCTCTTCTGTGCAGCATTGGCACTGATCACCACTGCCATTGCCTACCAAGCTGGAGTGGTAATGTTGCTGCCCCTCCTGCGGTCAGTGCAGGGGTCGAGGGCATCACAGCGGGCCTCCGTGGCATCCAAAAGGTGCCCAAGGGCTGCAGTCTTCTTGCCTTTCAGGCCATGCCCTCTTTGCTGCAGCCCTGGACTGGAAGCACTGTGCGCGGCTGTACTTTACATGTGGTGCCTGGCGTAATGAAGCGACGAGGTGATGAGATGGCAGGTGAATCGGAGCCCGCCTGCCATTGAAATAACATTATATAAAAACAAAAAGCTAAAAGCTACTGCGGATGCTGGAAATCCAAAACAAAAACAGAATTACCTGGAAAAACTCAGCAGGTCTGGCAGCATCGGTGGAGAAGAAATCAGTTAATGTTTCGAGTCTTCATGACCCTTTGGCAGAACTGAGTATAGTTAAGAGAAAGGTGAAATATAAGCTGGTCTAAGGTGGGGGGGCAGGGGGAGAGAGAAGTTGAGGGTGTGGTGATTGTGGAGATAAGCAAGCAGTGATAGGAGCAGATAATCAAAAGATGTCACAGACAAAAGGATCAAAGAGGTGTTGAAGGTGGTGATATTGTCTAAGAAAAGTGCTAATTAAGAATGGAAGACAGGATACTCAAGGTACAGCTCTAGTGGGGGTGGGGTGGAAAGACTAACAAAGTTTTAGTTTTAGATTTAAAAATAATGGAAATAGGTGGGAAAAGAAGAATCTATATAAATTATTGGAAAAAACAAAAGGGAGGGGGGAGAAACGGGGTGGGGATGGGGGGAGGGGCAGTTTAAGATCTAAAGTTGTTGAATTCAATATTCAGCCCAGAAGGCTGTAAAGTGCCTAGTCGGAAGATGAGGTGCTGTTCCTCCAGTTTGCGTTGGGCTTCACTGGAACAATGCAGCAAGCCAAGGACAGACATGTGGGCAAGAGAACAGGGTGGAGTGTTAAAATGGCAAGCGACAGGGAGGTTTGGGTCTTTCTTGCGGACAGACCGCAGGTGTTCTGCAAAGTGGTCGCCCAGTTTGCGTTTGGTCTCTCCAATGTAGAGGAGACCGCATATAACATTGTTTTTTCCTGCCCGCTACCGCAATTAATGCAAATCTGGGACGATTCCTCTCTAGGTTTCTTTGTTCTGTTATATCTCAGTTTCCCTATATCCCAAATTCAACTAATTCTTTGAGCTGTGCTGCATGTACACATTTTGTCCCTTCTCATTATATGCCAACCATCCCATCATGCTCTATGTTTATGCTAAGCCATTTAGCCCGTCATGGTACACTATTCTACACCCCATGCAGTGTTCATAGAGTTGAACACATGCTCCATGGTTGACTGCATTGCTGCAATAGATCTGAAATGAGGGGAAAGGGACAAATGTTAGCAATTAGTCGCAAGAGAAAATAGTAGCAGATGACTGGCAGCTCTAAGGAATACCAGGTTGTCATGCAGTGTGTATGAGGGAGAGTTCAGTGCCAAGAGAAAAGAGGAGGAAGATGGCCAAACATTCTTCGTGGTATATCCTCCGGCCTCACCATCTGCTTCTTACTCTCTTTCTATCCAGAATGTTTATGGTGGTCTCCACCACTGGCATGACGCTTTTCTAGATGGCACCTCTACTGTGGTTCATGTCAGGTTGTCCTGCAAGAAGGGTAGGTGTGTTATTCCTTCAAACAAGAGCAGGAACTGTTTCTGGCTGGGGTGGAGATCACCTCAGATGATAGGTATTGCATGGAATTATCAGGGTCAGGGTAACCTGGACTAATTTTAATCTCCTGAAGGAGGAGGAGAGGAATTTCCCAAATTTTTTTACTCCAAATTGGCCTGCGTTTGTAATCTGCTTTGCATCTCTCACAGACGGTGGGTTAGCAGTGAATGTATATATAATGATGTAGTTCCCCTGCTATGGTAATATTGATATAATTCAAGCTGAGGTTACCCTTGGACAAGCCTGATCCCTGTGTGAAACCCAGCTTGATAGGTCCTAACTTTTATTTTGTTTGTTTAGATATGTGTAGAGTAGCTACTAAACAGAGGCATAGGAGTCAGCTGATGAACTTTTAACAAAAGAATAGAACATTTATTCAACAAGAAAAGATGAACTATATTACAATATCCCTTCACCCACAACTATACCTTTACAGATGTATACAGATTTGTAAGGATAACACAAGTTACAAAAGCTATCTTATACTCTAACGTACACAGTAAATACCCAGTGCTTGTAAACCTATGGCACCTTGTGGTCAGACACACCACACTCTGAAACCAAGTGACATATGCCACATCAAACTGATGCGATGGATCTTTCCTCAACCCCCAAGACACTTGTCACACCACAAGCCAACCAGTCTCACTGAACCCCGTCTTTCACACGAGGGTTTCCAATCTCCACTCTCCAGGACCTTGCCTTGGAATCTTCTCCCAAACCAACATTTTCTCTGAGACACCTTCCACAAGGGTTCACCTCCAGGGTTTCGAACTCTTGTTCTGATGTTCCTCTTCCCTGGGTCACCGCATACATTCAAGTTGTCTTCCATGCACTCTCTCTCACCAACTCAGCGTACACCACTACTTCACATGCCCATAGCAAAGAGTTACAGATCTTCATTTGTTTCTTTGAACCTTGTTGCCTCTTGCAAGCTGTTCTCACTTTAAATCTGAAGCTTGGATCCTCTCTCTCTGCCCCTCACTCTTAACTCCACTTAACAGGACCTTTCCCCAGGTTCCTGTCCTTCTTTTAACTAGAAGGTCTTCTTTGGACTTTATCTTCTTCCACTCCCCTGGACTTTTGGGTTTTTTCTTAGCTTCGGACATGCTATCTGTCCCCTTCTAGGTGCTTCTGCTTCACATTTACCTTCAAACCAACTGAACTCAAACAGCTTCCAAAACAAACTGCTGTCTTTCTTCTTTTGTCTGTGGGAGGAACCTGCCTATCTGCCTCCCCTGTTGTTAGGCAACAGCACTGTTCTTCCTACTCTTGTGTGTTTACTTTCACTTTATAGGGGTCATAAACACCTTAGAGATGCAATCAGCCTTTTAAAGTGAAACTAAAACTCCACTTGACCTTTCTTAACACACAGACACAGAAATACAAATCAAACTTAAAATTTAAAGCTAAAACTCATTCCTAACACCCACAAATAAAAGTATAATTTACTTAAACTATCTCTATTTCCTAACAATATTGAAAGATCTTTTTATCTTATGTTTTGCCTCTGCAGTTGTATTTTTTTCCTTCTTTGTCTTTCTGATCATCTATTAATATATTTTTGCATGATCTTATATCCATATTTGTGAACCTCTTCTCCTTTCTCCCTATAGCATTTGTTTAGCTTGTTTTTCCTTTTTATTTCATCTTTGTTTGTTTGTGAAACCATTTAGAGTCACACTTGTTCAGTCTCAGCTTGCCAATCTTGGGCATGTACTTAGCTTGCATGGCCACTGTTGTTTTTTTTAAAAGGTGTTCCATTTCTATATACTGAACAGTTCTTGAGTATCCTCCCTCAATCCATTAGTCTTAAATCTACCCTCTTCCTATTGAATTTAGCCCTTTTAAAATGATAAACCTTGCTCCTGGTCTTAGGTTTAATTGTGTCCCAGTTCATGTTAACATTGATGATTCTGTGGTCACTGCACCCTGTAGTTGCCTTTTTATTGGGATATGAATTTGAGTTGCTATCTGGACAGGTTTGACAGCCAGGGCCAGCTGTTAGGGAATGAAAACTAGGGGCTGGTTTAAAAATGTGACCTACTGTGGTGTATTTAACAGAACTGGGTCAGGTCAGTATGAATGGCTACTCCTGAATCCATACCATGCTACAGTCTTGTGGTTGTTTAATAGCAGAAACATTAATGATATGGTAAAAGCATCCTAATTGCACTAAAGCTCACCTCTTATGCATGTTTGGACCAAATTTTTTGAGATGAATTATAACTGTGGCAGCTCCAGCTGTCACCTGGCAATAGCTTTAACATTACTGCTCTCAATACAAATCTAATATCGATAAATTGACAGCCTCCTATAAAGTAATACATGAAAACTATAAATTCACTATCTTTGCCATTACTTTAAATCATTGCGCGTTTCTACTTTACTGAAATGTTTTTGTTTTAGATCACAGCGGATGAAATTTGTCCATTTACTTCTATCAAGTTGCCAATCATCTTTGTGCCTTTAATCGCTGGTGAAGTACTCTCAAATTTTGAGATAACGTTTTCTGATCCAACATCCGAAAATGTAAGTCTTGTATTCTGGTCAGTTGATTGTATATGTATCTTTTGGAATAATGGACAAACCATAAAATTTGGAATGATGGTTCAGTTGGTGGGATGCATGCCTCTGAGTCAGAAAATAGTGCATTCAAGTTTCTGCATGAGCTCGAGCCTATAGGACAGGATTTTCCTCACTGGCCTCAGGACCCAATGTCAGGGCCAAATGGGGGTCAGAAGCCTGCACTGTCGGGGGGGAGGGGTGGGGGGAAACAGTCACCCACTGTGATTTTTCCTGAATCGGCCAACTAGTGACCAAAGGGCAAGCTCATCATCCAGTTAAAGTTGGTGGGAAGGTTCTCGAAGCTGGAGGGCCTATGAGACGCCTTCCAGTTCAGAAGAAGCAGCAGGTTGCTTTTTCAGGTAAGTAAGGGGGAGGGCGTCTCCATTTTGATGCGCCCGCTCTCCAACTTTGTGAAGTTTTAAATAAAAAATTAGACTGAACAGCCATTGTGGAAGGGCAACCAATCCACAGGGCAGCCTGTGGCTCCAGTTGAAGCCAGGCAGGCACGGAGGGCTTCAAAGCCTTCCTGGAGTATCCCCCCCCCCCACAACCCCGGCCACCCACCCTGCTGCAAAAAGGCAAGATTTACATGCATCTGCCAATCTACGGGCATATTTATCAATAGTTAGTCTGTAATTATACTAATTCCACAAGGATTAACCTAACAGTGGCTTTAAACAGACATGCCAGAAAAACATGGCTTCATTTTATCTGCTAAATATAACAGCATGGCATAAGAAGTTAGTTGATACACAGGGGAAGTTTTTTTTTTATCATTAGCTGTCCTGGTACACTACACTGGCAATATATATTGGAAAATCACATATACGTGTTACAAAGTATTCCCTCCATCATGGGCATTGGCCCCTGACTTTCCAATATATGTTCCTGCTGAAAATTTATCCCATCTAATTTATATTTACAGAGATGAGGTGATTTTTTTTACTCTCAGAGAGTTGTGAGTCTCTGGAACCCCCTTCCTCAAAAGGTAGTGGAAGCAGAGCCTTTGAATATTCTTAAGGCAGAGGTAGATAGATTCTTGATGAACAAAGGGATGAAAGATTTTCGGGGGTAGACGGGAAGTTACATTCAGATCAGTCATGACCTTATTGAATGGTGGAGCAAGCTCCGAGGGACCGAGTGGCCTAATCCTGCTCCTAATTCATATGTTCGTATATATTTTGCTGTGCTCCTGCATGCTCTTGCAAACAAAACCTTTGTACTAAAAATATACTATTAGCATGTATAAGTATTCAGAAGTACTAATATTTGAACTATACCTCAGGATACCCCCTTAAGAAATTTAGGGGGTAAATTTCTTTAGGGCTTTTCCCACAGGACTTCTGTAATCTTGGAGGAAGTTCAATGAAAAGTCATGACAGAGGAATCGATTCTCCCGAGGAATTTCATCCCCTCAGCCCAGAAAATCATTGCCTAATAACTAAAGCTAAAGCAATCACCAGACTGTCCTCTGCATTGTTGCCTCTGTTATGAACTTCAAGGCTTTTTTTTAGTCTTTCATGAGATGTGGGCATTGTCGGCATTTGTTGCCCATCTCTAATTGCCCTTGAGAAAGCAGTGGTGAGCTGCCAGTCCATGTGGTGTAGGTACACCCACAGTGTTGTTAGGGAGGGAGTTCCAAGATTTTGACCCAGTGATAATGAAGAAACAGTGATATATTTCCAAGTCAGGGTGGTGTGTGGCTTGGAGGACAATTGGCAGGTGGTGGTGTTCCCATCTATCTGCTGCCCTTGTCCTTCTAGGTGGTTGCAGGTTTAGAAGGTATTGTCGAAAGAACTTTGGTGCATGGCTGCAGTGCATCTTGTATGTGCTACCCAGTGCTGCCATTGTGCATTGGTGGTGGAGGGAGTGAATGTTTAACATGGTGGATGGGGAGCTGATCAAGCAGGCTGGTTTGCCCTAGATAATGTTGAGCTTCTTGAGGGTTATTGGAGCTGCACTCATCCAGGCAAATGGAGAGTATTCTGTCACACCCCTGATTTGTAGATGGTGAACAGGCTTTGGGGAGTCAGGAGGTGAGGTACTCGCCCCAGGATCCCCAGCCTCTGACTTGCTCTTGCAGCTACAGTATTTATATAGCTGGCCCCATTTAGTTTCTGGTCAATGGTAACTCCCAAGATGTTGATGGTCAGGGATTCTTATTGAAACACATAAGATCCTGAGGGAAATTGACAGGGTGGATGTTAAGGGGATAGGCGGGATTTTCTGCACCCGTCTGCCGCCGTGATCTTCTGGTGCTGCCGCAAGTCTGCCTCTCCCGTGATGGGACTGGAAAATCCCAGCCTATGTTTCCCCTTGTGGGAGAGACTAGAACTAGGGGTTCAGTTTAAAAATAAGGGGTCTTCCATTTAAGATGGAAATAAGGAGAAATTCTTTCTCTCAGAGGGTCATTGGTCTGTGGAATTCTGTTCCTCAGAACAATTGAGGCTGGGCCATTGAATATTTTTAAGGCTGAGTTAGATTCTTGATCGACAAGGGAGTCGAAGGCTTTGGGCATAGACAGGAAAGTGGAGTTGAGGCCACAGTCAGATTAGCCATGATCTTATCAAATGGCAGAGTGGGTCAAGGAGTCAAATGGCCTACACCTGTTCCGAATTTGTATGTTTGTATATGTCCATATGACTCAGCAATAGTAATGCCATTGAATGTCAAGAGAAGATTGTTGGATTCTGTCTTGTGGGAGATGGTCACTGCCTGGCACTTGTGAAATCACTTTAGTCAAGCGAATAGCGTAGGGCAGAATTCTCCGGTTGGTGAGCAGGGGTGGAGCCAGCTCGCCGACAAGTAAAATGACGCGTGGTGATGTCGGGTTGGTGTCCCGACGTCACCATGAATCATTTAGGTGGGATGAGGTTTCATGAAGTGTTTTAAAAGTCAACAAAAATTTTAAAAATAATTCTTTCACATGTCCCAGTTCATGTGACAGTGTCACATAAGGGGGCATGTTTTAAAAGTTGTTATTTCCCTCTATTTAAATTTACACATGTCAAACTGATCTCCCTGAGGCACCTCTGTGCCTCGGAGATCTCTGCGCTCTTTCGTGTGTATGTGCGAAAGAGTGCAGGGAACGACTCAGGGAATTCCCCCCCTGCACAGAGAGTGCTCAGCGCTTCCAGACGAGCGTCACCCTGGATGGGCCTGAATTGGCTCATCCACGTAAAATGGCAGCACGTCCCCAATTGGGGACACCGATCGGGTTCACGCCCGCCCCTGCCTACCCCCGCACAACCCCCCCGACAGGGGGAAAATTCAGCCCATAATCACAGAAATCAACCAGCCTGCACGTTAAAAAATTCTACAAAGAGAAAATAATTAACTTTGTTCAATCAGATTGTTTAATTTATTACTTTGTGCACAGAAAGTTTGATCAGTGGTAATTTTAAAATAGAGATAAAGACTGTGTTCAGAAAATTATTACATTAACAAGCTGCCATTGAATAATTCTATTAGACAGCACAGTTAAAAAAACATAAAGCAGCTCTTGTATGGAACAGTTCACTTCTTGTGGATTGTAGGTCAGGTACTTACTACTGCATTAAACAAAAATCATTCAACTTCTCTTAATGAAATATGTTCAGAATAAATGCTGTTCTCATTTAAGTTGAAATCAAGATTTTAACTTTAGGACTGTTCTGTAGTAGGAGAAATGTAAGGCATTTACGTGTATTGAGTGTGCTTCAGCTTCTCCCATTTTACTTGGGGTCACCATAATGCTGGTTGATCACCCTTCTCCATCTCCTCCTGTCAGCACCCATTCCACTTTCAGTCCCACTGAGTTTAAGTCTCTCGCCACCACACCTTTCCATCTGGTCTTACATCATTGTTTTCTCCTTCCTGGCTATCCCAACTCCATCATCTGTCTCACCACATGTCCTCTCACTTCACCATAGATGACTATACCATTTCAATCTCTTCTCAGCTACTTTCTTCTATGCTGCCACAACCTCCACTGACCCCCTGATGTATAGTTTATGTTATAAAGTATACAAGGTTCAAATGTCTTTAACTCACATTAGGGAGAAAAACCAACAGCAGACTAAAATAAATATTGGATACATTGAGGAGTTGGATTTCTATGGTGCTCTCTGAATGCTACTGAGAAGTTGATTAATGGCACCATTGCTCAATTCTTTTATATAATTGATAACATTGGCTTGAGGGTCTCTCACTCCTGTTTTTGCTATCAGATTCTGGGCATCCATTGATCACATAACCAGTACTTTTATAACCCCAGTTTTAATCAGAAGGTTCCAGGAATCTGTTGTGCTGTTTCTATCATGCAAACCTCCTTTACAAACCACTCAGCTTTGTGGGATTTCCCTCTATCTTGTATATTGGTAAGTTGAAGAGTCACACCCTTTGCTGATGCTGTTCCATTCGATGCACAAGATGTATAAGGGTCACCAGTCATCCTCTGATTGTCCCAGAGAGAGGATATATAAGAAAATGGCTTTTAAAAATATTTGAATATTTATAAAACAATTTTTTTTTCTGACTTGAGATTGAATTGTTCTGTTTCTTTTCTGTTGCAAAGCAATAATGTTCTTGGAATTGTAGCAATTTTTAAATTAAACATAGCAGGTTATGCAGGTTAGCCCTGATAATTTATTTATTTCCACTCTTAAAAATAGATATCCATTCAGGCTCAAGCAAAGGCCATTGAAACACCAGTCTGGTTATCAAATCCTAATATCGACTTGAAAATCTGCATGTATGACCGGCTTTACCAAGATTCCATTTGTGCTCACAGTAGGTAAGCTGATAAGAAGAGAATGACCCTTTGTGGTGGAGTGGATTTGATGTCAAGAGATTGGAGGTGTAATACAAATAGTGAGTCCACGAGGGATAACAGCGCACAAGTATTTCTCATTTAGTTATAACCGACCCATTTCAAAGAACAATGACTTGTGACGGTCAGTTTAAGCTCTGTGGCTTTCCTAAGAACATTACATGAATACAGTAGGATTCAATTTGTCTTTTTCCTCCCATGTTGCTTATGCTTTCCTTAGCATTACGCTTACTTGCCCTGATTCTTAGAAAACAACATTTCAAACAAAGAAATAACAATTGGATTTGGTTTTTTCAAGATCCTATGTCTCGTAATTTATTAATTTTACTTTGCCGACAAAAGCCCAGATGAGAATTATGAAGCACTATGCAGACTTATCCTTAAGGATGCTGTATTGTCAGTGTTTATTCTATTCTGTACGTATACAATATTACAGCGTGTAACTACTACGTTCCACAATACATCGGATGCAGTTTATAAAATGTTATTGAAAAGAGACATGCTGTCGAAGCTTTTCATCTTGCATTCGTCAGGACAGAATTGCCAGAATACCAAATCTTAAAGGGAACAACAATTTACACTGCATGTGAAGAGGCTGATGATTAGTTGGCACGTGGACTCTGATTGGTAGAGGCATTGCCTTGGAAAATGCACTAGGGAACAGTGTAACTGCCAAGCTTTAGGCAAGAAAACTCTGATTGGTCTAGGTGTTGCCATCGGGATGAGCCAGGGAAGGGCTGTCCCTCAGGTTTTTGTTTAGTTGAAAAAGGCGCAATCCGTGGACACGTTCTTGCTATTTGCAAAGCACAGAGCCCTGCGTGTGAATATATGTGGCTTCTACCATGTGTAAGCAAGCCATTTGCTCACCATGCAAGCTTGATGCTGAAATAGGGTACATCAAAGCTATTCTGCAGGATAATGGCTACCTCGATCAGATCATTGCTCACTCTATATTGCGTAAACTCATGAATGGGCCTAAGGTTGCCATTTTCAGTCCTGAAAAGTGCCCGGTCTACCTCAGATTATCCTGGAAGCGTAACGTTTCTCAAAAATTTGAGCAACAGGTGAAGCTAGCCATTTCACGCTGCTACTACAAGGTAGCAGCATGAGTGGTATTCTCCACTAACAGGATGCTGCCGTCAAGCCAAAAAGACGTTCTGCTATCACACAAATGAGTAATGTGGTATATGAATTTCAGTGCCAATGTGATGCAGGTATGTAGGCCACACATCCCAACCACTGGTGGATCACATCAAACAGTACATCCCTTCAGCTGTTCACAATAGGCAAAGTATTGACTGTACTCACCCAGACCATGCTTGTAAAATTCAGAACATAGCATCCAACAATAGATGTGATTCCATGCTTGGACAATGTTCACTAAACAATCTCAATTGTGCTAAGAGTTACACTAACAACCAATTTAAGATTATCAGTTGGGCTCACAGTGTGGCTCACTAATGCATGCTAGAAGCCACATATATTCACACACAGGGTCCTGTCATACAAGCATACGAATTAGGAGCAGGAGTAGGCCACTCGAGCCTGATCTGATTTTAACCTCAACTGCACATTCCTGCCTACTCTCAGTAACCTTTCACCCCCTTGCTTCTCAAGAATCTATCTACCTCTGCCTCAAAAATATTCAAAGATTTTGCCTTCACCGCCTTTTGAGGAAGAGAGTTCCAAAGATTCGTGACCCTCTGAAAGAAAAAAATTCTCCTCATCTCTGTCTTAAATGGGCAATCTCTTTATTTTTAAACAGTGACCAGAGGAAACATCCTTTCCACATCCACCCTGTCAAGTCCCTTCAGAATCTTATATGTTTCAATCAAGTCACCTCTTCCTCATCTAAACTTCCTTTGTAGAAAGAAAGAACATGTCCACGCCTTGCACCTTTTTTAACTAAACAAAAGCTTGGGGTACAGCCATTCCCTGGTTCATTACATATGGCAATGCCTTGACCAATCAGAGTCAACTTGCCTGGTTTGAATTTAAATACAAGAGTTACATATTTGGTCCATGTTAAGTTATTAATAATACACTCTGTTGTCTCTCATTACAGTATCTATAATTTGCCTACTGGCAGTCTGCTACTTTTTGGAAGTATTTATACCTTATTTTATGCTGTTATTTAAGCCATTCCTCTTTGCTTCCTGCCAGGTCCTTTCTAGTGATTGATGTAATGTTCCATCATGTTTGCCTCTTGTTTTGTGTATTTTGGGGGCATCCTCTCCAACCAGAAATGGCCTTGTAAGCCTCCATTACAGATGTCTCCAGGACTGGTATATATTCATAAGGAAACATGGTACTTTTTTTGTTGGTTTTTATATTGTATTTGCACAGTTCACAATTGGATTAACAGACCGTACTTCATTTAGTAGTACATAGTAATTGAATGGTTTGTCAGCTGCCAGAGAAGCAGTGAAGGATGATTATTACAGAGATATCATAACTGTCTGCTATTGTTTCCTTATGCCTAACAAAACTGCATCCTCAGGAAACGCACGCTATTAACCATGATTTCCCACCCACAATCTCATTAGCGGCCCCTTAATCTTTGCATTAATCATGTTTTTCTTCTATTTTTCCAAAAAAAGTACAATGTCAACTCCTTTGTGATTATTCCACATAGTTCAAGATAGGCATATTGTAAACTAGATTAATTAAACATTATTCTTATTTACCACTTCAAAAAGAAGCTCAGAAAATGGCAGTTTTCCCCTTTCATGAAATGTACAGGATTGGAAAAAAATTGCTGATTTTAAAAACAAAGCCTTGCTCAGAAATTCTAGTCAAAAATTTTCAGGAATGTATCTAGAACAGAGTGGAACATCAACCCCCCACTTTGGCGGGGTTGGGAATATAAAGCAAGATTTTCCTTTTTGGATCAGGACCCTGACATCAGGGACAAATGCTGGTCCTAACCTGCGCCATGTCGGGACCAGTAACCTAACATTGATTTTTGCAGAATTAGTCAATAAGTGGCCAGAGGGCTCACTGTCGAATTAAAGTTGGCAAATGGGCTCCCAAGACTGGAGGGCCAATAAGAGGCCCTCCAGCAATAACACCTCGGCAAGCCCACCGTCTAAATTAGGAGCTGCCAATGACTGTGGCAGAAGAGAGAGGGTGCCTCATTACAGAGGCACTACCTGAAGATCAGGTGAAAAATTTAATTTTAAAAAAGGTCACAGCTGCCTGGCCGTGATCGTAGAGGGACAACCTTCACTGGATGGACAGTGGCCACATCTGTGGCAGTACCGCCATGACAGGTGCAGGTTGAGGGTCCCCAGTGGGATGAAATATGGCCATCCACCTCCCTCCAGGATGCTGCCTTGTTTAACTGAAAATCCCAGTTGGCGCAGGAGCGGGGCCTTAATAGGCCCCTTCATTACCTCAATTAGCTACCCACTGCTTGTGAATTGTGAAATTATGCCCCTGCTCGAATTAGTTCATGCCCCATCGGTCTCCAAAAATCCTGTCCATGAGGCTGTATTGGGCCCAGGCACAGGACTGAACTGACCTTAAAAGCTTAACAATACTGTCACTTTCATTGGAGACCAGCTTCTGGGATTGATTGCTTTTGGCAACCTTTTATAAATGTTAAATGCCCTCCAACATCCTTAACAATCCTGGATGCTGTGGCTAGACTATTACTTGCATCCATTGTTACTAGGGCACAAATTACAGGAACTGAGTTATAAGACATGTTATCTTCATTTGAATGGCATCAAAAGTGGCGGGCATTTGGTGTAACCAAGTGCTGTGCGATATTCTGCCCCTGTCTGCATGCATTACCTTGCTTTTGCAGCCCCACAGCTGTCAATTTTGGATCTTCAGTCTCTAGTATTCCCCTCATTGTTTTTATTTCCTTTAGATTTGCCCATTTATATTTTTCTTCCAAATTTTCTTCAAGAAGCAAATTTAAGACTCCTAAATCATTGTACTTAAGTAATTTAATGTTGCAGAATTTGCTAACCCTGAAGCATCACTTCTATTAAATCATGCGGGAGTTAAACTGCAATATTTCATCTAATATGAAACATCTGGAGTAGGCAGTTACAACTCATTCTCATTACAGTAAGGGTGTGCAGCAAGCTTTTCTAAAATGGGTCATGGACGCCTGTGGTTAAAGCATCCACTTCATATCCATTCATGTTTCCCTTTAATTTCTAATCATTAAGGACATTATAAAATTAGCATTATCCATTTTAGGATTTTTGTAACCTCATGTCATGCCATGTCAGCTATTTCTATCAAAATGCACTGTAACGTATAAAATAAAGGCTATGATGGCAATCATTGCCTAGTTTTTGTGAAGAAATTTAAGTACTCTTATGCCATTCCTAATTTCTGTGTTTGAGTGTGTATGTGTTTCATCTTAAGGAAAGCATGCTTTTGCTACCTCTCAACCTTAGGAAAAACAATCTAATGAAACCTGTATAAAATGCAATAACAGGAGATATAGTTTATTCAAAATTGGTGAAAGCCAATGAACGTACGACAGTTTCAAATAGTTTTGTAGTTCTGCTTAATAATGATCAGAATCCATGACCTGTTTAAACACGTAAGTGGGGGGGAGTTTTCCTTGGGCAATAATGGAAAATGGGCAACAGATATTCAACAACATGTTTACTCAGCTCAATTTTCTTTTCCATTGTGAATAAGTATTCGCCACAAATAACAATACACTCCAATTGAACCTCTGTCCTATCTTCCAAGAACCAATTTCAGCTACGCAAATGGAAACCATGCAATAATTACAAAACATGTAACAATATATGAAAAGAGTGTTGTTCAGTCTGTCTTTCTCTGCTCCTTTCCACACATAAACATTCTCTATCCTGTGCTGTTGCCATGATTTTAGAGACTCTGACCAATCAAACTTATTTATTTACTTCAACTGTCTGCCATACTGCATTTCCCTTTTTCGTTCTGACCCATCAGTCAACAGAGACTGAAATCTTTAGAAATCCAGTGACCTTCGAACCTCCTGTGATCCCAAATTCAAAACTAGGGGCTGGATTTTAGTGGAGTCAGGAAGACTCTGTGGACCTTTAAAAATGGTGGGCTGGACCCACATGAAGAAGTCCCACCACCATTTCTGACGCATCCAATTTTTGCCAGTAGGGGAAGAGGGGTGGTGTGTAATTCAACAGGAAGATTGATTCTGGACCTCGTGAAGTCTCATTGTATCAGGTCAAACATGGACAAAGAAACCTCCTGCTGGTTACCACCTAACGTTCCCCACTTAGCCGATGAATCAATCAATACTCCTTCATGTTGAACACCATGTAGAGGAAGCACTGAGGGTGGCAAAGGCACAGAATATACCCTGGGTGGGGGACTTCAAATGTCCATCACCGTGAGTGGCTCGGTAGCGCCACTACTGGCTGAGCTGGTTGAGTACTAAATGGCATAGCTGCTAGACTGAGTCTATGGCAGGTGGTGAGGGAACCAACAAGAAGGAAAAACCTACTTGACCTCGTCCTCACCAAACTACCTGTCACAGATGCATTTGTCCATAACAGTATTGGTAGGAGTGATCATCACACAATCCTTGTGGGGACAAAGTCCCACCGCCACATTGAGGATATCTTCCATTGTGTTGTGTGGCACAACCACCATGCTAAATGGGATAGATTTTGAACAGATCTAGCAACTCAAAACCAGGCATGAGGTGCTGTGAGCCATCAGCAGTAGCAGAACTGGATGCAACCACAATCTGTGACCTCATGGCTTGGCATATACCAACTCTGCCATTACCATCAAGCCGGGGGATCAATCCTGGTTCAGTAAAGAGTGCAGGAGGGCATGCCAGAAGCAGAAGCAGGGATACCTAAAAATGAGGTGTGAACCTGGTGAAGCTACAACACAGGACTACATGTGTGCCAAACAGCAGAAGCAGCATGTGAGAGACAGAACTAAACGATTCCACAACCAACAGATCAGATCTAAGCTCTGCAGTCCTGCCACATCCCATCGTGAATGGTGGTGGACAATTAAACAACTCACTGGAGGAGGTGGCTCCACAAATATCTCCATCTTCAAAGATATGGAGCCCACCACATCAGTACAAAAGACGAGGCTGAAGCATTTGCAACCATCTTTAGCCAGAAGTGCTGACTGGATGATCCATCTCAGCCTCCTCCGAAGGTTGCCAGCATCACAAATGCCAGTCTTTAGCCAATTCAATTCACTCCACATGATATCAAAAAACAGCTGAAGGCACTGGATACTGAAAAGCTATGGGCCCTCAAAACACGGCAATAGTACTGAAGACTTGTGCTCCAGAACTGGCTGCACCACTAGCCAAGCTGTTCTAATACAACTGCAACACCGGAAAATTACCCAGGTATGTCGTGCCCACAAAAAGCAGAACAAATCCAACCTGACCAATTACCGCCTCATCAGTCTACTCTCCATCATCAGTAAAGTGATGCAAGGTGTCATCGACAGTGCTTTCAAGTGGCACTTACTCTGCAATAACTTGCTCACTGACGCTCAGTGTTCCACCAGGGCCACTCAGCTCTTGCCCTCATTACAGTCTTGGTCCAAATATGGACAAAAGACCTGAAACTCAAGAGATGAGGTCAGAGTGACTGCCCTTGACGTCAAGGCAACATTTGACCAAATGTGGCATCAAGGAGCCCTAGGAAAACTGAAGTCAATCTGCTCCTTTGGTTGGAGTCGTACCTAGCACAAAGGAAGATGGTTGTGGTTGTTGGAGGTCAATCATTTCAGTGCTGGGACATTAGGAGTTCCTCAGGGTAGTGTCCCAGGCCCAGCCACATTCAGTTGTTTTATCAATGACCTCTCCATCATAAGGTCAGGAGTGGGGATGTTCACTGATGATTGGATAATGTTTTGGATAATTCATGACTCCTCAGACACTGAAATAGTCCGTGTTCATATGCAGCAAGATGCGGACAGTATTCAGGCTTCGGCTGATAAGTGGCAAGTAACATTCATGCCACACAAATTCCAGACAATGACTATTTCCAACTAGAGAGAATCTAACCATCTTGACATTTGACGGCATTATCATTTCTTAATCCCCCACTGTCAACACCCTGGATGTTACCATTGACCAGAAACTGAACTGAACCAGCCATATAAATACTGTGGCTCCAAGAGTAGGTCAGAGGTCAGGAATTCCACAGAGAGTAACTCACCTTCTGACTCCCCAAAGCCTGTCCACTTTCTACAAGGCACAAGTCAGGAGTGTGATGGAATACTCCCCATTTGCCTGGATGAGTACAGCTACAAACACACTCAAGAAGCTCGCCATCATCCAGGACAAAGCAGCCTGCTTGATTGGCACCTTATCCACAAACATTCACCCCCTCCACCACCGACGTACAGTAGCAGCAGTGTGTACCATCTACAAGATGCACTGCAGGAATTCACCAAGGATCCTTAGACAGCACCTTCCAAACCCACAACCACTACCATCTAGAAGGACAAGGGCAGCAGATACATGGGAACACCACCAACTGGAATTTCCCCTCTAAGTCACTCACCATCCTGACTTGGAAATATACCGCCGTTCCTTCACAGTCGCTGGGTCAAAATCCTGAAACTCCCTTCCCAACAGCACCATGGGTGTACCTACACCACATGGACTGCAGCGGTTCAAGAAGGCAGCTCACCACCACTTTCTCAAGGGCAACTAGCGATGGGCAATAAATGCTGGCCCAGCCATCGACAGCCACATCCCATGAACGAATAAAAAAAATACTTGAGATTTAAAAATTTTGAATGCATTCTAGGAATGGGAGATTTTTTTCATGATCAAGTGTGTAGGAGTGACAGCTACATTAGATTGTTAGAAGTTTATTTTTTCATCTCCACATGGCTACTGAGGTCAGCCCATGGTGGACACTGGATTAGTGTCTATGGAGGTGGCAATGGAGGATATGAAGGGCAATGAGGGTGGGGGGGCATGAGTTGGCATGGAAGATACGAGGGGCCATGGGGCTGAGTGAGGGCTTAACAGTTTCTAAAATAATTGGGACAAAGTCCCAGAGAACCGCGATGAGCTTTCTAACCAGCCTATCTCAACACTCGCCTGCTCCCATGGCTACCTACATTCTGCCTCTGGGGTCAGCAGGCCCGATTCCACCCTCCACAAAGTCTCACCTCCCATTTTCCCCACCCCAACCCCGAGCGCAAATTGCGCAAGAGGAAGATGTTTTTACCGAGGTGGGTGTGGCGAGCCAGGAAATTTTCCCACTCAAGCAACCAGCCCCAGTAGTGAAAATCCAGCCCTCGGTTTTCCTAATTAAGTAATAGGAGTGAAATAATGAAAAAACCTTGCAGACATCGATCATATTTAATGTAATTATACTTACAACAACCTCAAAATTGTAAACGTTTTTATGAAGAACACATGAATATGTTCCTACTTTGTTTTCTCCATGTACTGAACTGATCTTTTCTTCTTTCCCCAGGCCATGCCTGGCGCCTGCCTTTGTTTTGCCTTCTGTCTCCCAATGACTTCTCCTGTCCTCCCAAGACTCAGGCCTTGAGTGCCCTTTGCTCCATCATTTTTCTAAGTTGTTAATGTGACACTGCAGATATTGCATTAGGTAGCCTGGATCTTTTCTTGAGACTCTGCTGTTACCTTCCCCCTGCAACTTCTGAGGACTTGTGTGAGAGAGACAAACTGATGGGACAGAATAAAGAGGAATGCAGGATGACAGAAAGTTGAAGTGAAGAAATAAGTTTGACAGGTCACAAACTCTAAAATCATGGCAACAACACAGGGCATACAAACATATGAATTAGGAGTAGGAGTAGGCCATTCAGCCCCTCAAACCTTCTCTGCTATTTAAGACCTGATCTGATTGTGGCTTCAGTGCCACTATCCTGCCTACTGCCAAAACCCGAGGGTAGGAGTGAACAGGTCATTCTTACATTGGCAGGCTGTGGCTAGTGGGGTACAGCCAGGATCAGTACTTGGGCCCCAGCTGTTCACAATATGTATAAATGATTTGAATGTGGGGACCAAATGTAACATTTCCAATTTCACGGATGACACAAAACTAAGTGGGAATGTGTGTTGTGAGGAAGATGCAAAGCAGCTTCAAGAGGATTTGTACAGACTTAGTGAGTGGGCAAGAACATAGCATATGTAATATAATGTGGAAACATGTGACGTTATCCACTTTGGTAAGAGGGATAGATGTGCAGAGTATTTCTTAAATGGTAAGAGATTAGAAAGTGCAGATGTACAAAGGGACCTGGGTGTCCTCATCAATAAGTCACTGAAGGTAACCTGCAAGTGCAGCAAACAATTATGAAGGCTAATGGTAAGTTAGCCTTTATCACAAGAGGATTTGACCACAGGAGTAGTGAAGTCCTGCTTCAGTTGTATAGAACCTTAGTTAGACTGCACCTGGTGTACTGTGTGCAGTTTTGGTCCCCTTAGGAAGTTTATTATTGCCTTAGAGACAGTGCAACGAAGGTTCACCAAACTTGTTCCCAGGATGGCGGGACTGTCCTACAAAGAGAGATTGGGGAAACTGGGCCTGTATTCTTTAGAGTTTCAAAGAATGAGAGATGATCTCACTGAAACCTGCAAAATACTTTAAGGGATAGAAAGGGTAGATGTAGGTAAAATGGTTTCCCCTTGCTGGGGAGTCTAGAACCAGGGGACATAATTTCAAAATAAGCAGGAAGCCACTTAGGGCTGTATTTGCGTGGGAACACCACCACATGTAGGCTCCCCTCCAAGCCACACACCATCCTCACTTGGAGCTATGTCGTCATTCTGTCTGTGCCGCTGGGTCAAAATCCTGGATGATGTCATCAAAATCCTGGAACTCCATCCCTAACAGCTCTGTGGGTGTAACTACACAACATGGACTGCAGCAGTTGAAGAAGGCAGCTCACCACCACCTTCTCAAGGGCAACAAAGGATGGGCTAGCTAGCGATGCCCACATCCCATGAACGAATAAAAAGACAGATGTCGTGGTCCAGGAGGTTGCCACATCATCATCAATCAGCATTGACAATGTGATGCTGTAGATTGTTGACAGCTTTACATACAACCACAGCAATCTATCACTTGATGCTGTAATTAACGCACACATTGCAGAAGCTGCAGCTGTCATGTCCAAGCTGAGTAAGAGCATGAAACAACAGCAATCTGACCAAGAATACCAAACCTTGAATCCACCAAACCTGCGTCCTCAGTGCATTCCTCTGTTTACATCTCACTACTGTCCTCACACCGTAGTGAGACCTGAACAGCAAATGCTAGGCAGGAGAAAAGGCTGAACAGTTTCCATCTGCGCTGACTCAGGCATATCCTCAGCATCTCTTGACAGGACAAGGTCACCAATTCCAAGGTCCCAGAGCATGCTAATTTCAAAGAACAAAGAACAAAGAAAAGTACAGCACAGGAACAGGCCCTTCGGCCCTCCAAGCCTGCACCGATCATATTGCCTGTCAACTAAAACATTTTGCACTTCCAGGGTCCGTATCCCTCTATTCCCATCCTATTCATGTATTTGTCAAGCTGCCTCTTAAACACCACTATCGTACCTGCTTCCACCACCTCCTCTGGCAGCGAATTCCAGACACTCACTACCCTCTACGTAAAAAACTTGCCCCGCACATCTCCTCTATAGTTTTCTCCTCTCACCTTAAATCTATGTCCCCTAGTAATTGACTCTTCCACCCTGGGAAAAAGCTTCTGACTATCCACTCTGTCCATGCTACTCATAATTTTGTAAACTTCTATCAAGTCGCCCCTCAATCTCCGTCGCTCGGATTGAGAACAATCCGAGTTTCTACAACCTCTCCTCATAGCTAATAACCTTCAGACCAGGCAGCATCCTGGTAAACCTCCTCTGGACCCTCTCCAATGCCTCCATATCCTTCTGGTAATGTGGCGACAAGAATTGCACGCAATATTCCAAGTGTGGCCTAACCAAGGTTCTATACAGCTGCAGCATGACTTCCCAGCTTTTATACTCAATACCCCTGCCGATGAAGGTAAGCATGCCATATGCCTTCCTGACTACCTTATCCACCTGCGTTGCCACTTTCAATGACCTGTAGACCTGTACACCCAGATCCCTCTGCCTGTCAATGCACATAAGGGTTCTGCCACTTACTGTATAATTCCTACCTGTATTAGACCTTCCAGAATGCATTACCTCGCATTTGTCCAGATTAAACTCCATCTGCCATTTCTCCGCCCAAGTCTCCAACCGATCTATATCCCGTTGTATCCTTTGACAATCCTCTTCACTATCTGCAACTCCTCCAACCTTAGTGTCGTCTGCAAACTTACTAATTAGCCCAGTTACATTTTCCTTCAAATCATTTATGTATACTACAAACAGCAACGGTTCCAGCATTGATCCCTGCGGAACTCCACTAGTCACAGGTCTCCATTCAGAAAAGCACGCTTCCACTGCTACCCTCTGTCTTCTATGACCAAGCCAATTCTGTATCCATCTTGCCAGCTCACCTCTGATCCCGTGCGACTTTACCTTCTGTACCAGTCTGCCATGAGGGACCTTGTCAAAGGCCTTACTGAAATCCATGTATATAACATCCACTGCCCTTCCATCGTCGATCATCTTTGTCACTTCCTCGAAAAACTCAATCAAGTTAGTGAGACACGACCTCCCCTTCACAAAACCATGCTGCCTCTCACTAATACGCCCATTTGCTTCCAAATGGTAGTAAATCCTGTCACGAAGAATCTTCTCCAATAATTTCCCTACCACTGACGTAAGGCTCACTGGCCTGTAATTTCCTGGATTATCCCTGCTACCCTTCTTAAACAATGGAACAACATTGGCCATTCTCCAGTCCTCTGGGACCTCACCCGTAGCCAGTGAGGATGCAAAGATTTCTGTCAAGGCCCCAGCAATCTCCTCCCTTGCCTCCGTCAGTACTCTGGGGTAGATCCCATCTGGCCCAGGGGACTTATCCACCTTAATATTCTTCAAGACGCCTAACACCTCTTTTTTGATCTCAACATGATCCAGGCTATCTACACACTCTTCCCTAGACAAATCGACTGCTAAGTCCTTCTCTTTGGTGAATACTGATGAGAAGTATTCATTTAGTATCTCTCCCATTTCTTCTGGCTCCGCACACAGATTCCCACCTCTGTCCCTGAGTGGGCCTACCCTTTCCCTGGCTAACCTCTTGCTTTTTACATATGTATAAAAGGCCTTGGGATTTTCCTTAATCCTGGTTGCCAGTGACTTTTCATGACCTCTTTTAGCCCTCCTGACTCCTTGCTTAAGTTTCTTCCTACTTTCTTTATATTCTCCACGGGCTTCATCTGTTCCCAGCCTTCTAGCCCTTACGAATGCTTCCCTTTTCTCTTTGACTAATCTTGCAATATCCTTCATTATCCAAGGTTCCTGAAACTTGCCATGCTTATCCTTCATCCTAGCAGGAACATGCCGGTCCTGAATTCTTATCAACTGACGTTTGAAAGCCCTCCCACATCTCAGTTGTTGATTTGCCCTCAAACATCCGCCTCCAGTCTAGATTCCTCAGTTCCTACCTGATATTGTTATAATTAGCCTTCCCCCAATTAAGCACCTTAACCCGAGGACTCCTGTTATCCTTATCCAGCAGTACCTTGAAACTTACTGACTTATGTTCACTTTTCCAGAAACGCTCCCCTACTGAAACTTCGACCACCTGGCCAGGTTCATTCCCTAATACCAGGTCCAGTATTGTCCCTTCCCTAGTTGGACTATCTACATATTGCCCTCCTGGATGCACCTTACAAACTCTGCACCATCCAGACCCCTAGCACTAAGTGATTCCCAGTCAATATAGGGAAAGTTAAAATCACCCACAACAACCCTATTGCTTTTACATCTTTCCAAAATCTGGCTACATAACTGTTCCTCAATCTCCCGCCGGCAATTGGGAACTGTCTTCATCTGCAGCAAATGTGACAAAAACTGCCATGGCAGAATTGGGCTCCTGAGCCACACCAGGTGATGTTTAACACAGAGTCGACCATCAAGGCGCAAACCACCATTTCATGAGATGGAACATTGCCAAAGAAAGAAGCAATGGAGTCTTAAAATCAAAGTCTCATTTTTTATATTTATTTTGTTTAAAATGAAAATTTGGAAACTAAAGAATCTTTTACATTGATCAGTACATATGGCTTTGTTTCTGAAATTAACATATTTGAAATAATTCATTAACTGAGAGCATTGTTTAAATTACAGAATGATTCATTTCCTGAGAGACAGATGGTAAATAATGAATCATTCATTAACTATGAGCAACATGTATATATAGAATAATTAATTTCCTAACTGTGAACAATTGTAAATTTGGAATTAGACCAAAAAAAAGTCATGTTCCAACATTCTACTTATCAGATGTAACAGTGTATTCTGTACCAAGGTATTCTACCTGGAACTATTATTTTGTATCATAAGTGCTGCAATTATTGTGAATGTTTATCTCCGAGCGGTTATCACTAAGCACAACACCTGCCATGCTCATTACCTTACACTAAATGAGGTAGGTGGGAGACACAGAAATAAAGGGGAAGTGAAACAGAGAGAAGAGAGACGTAGAGACATTTACAGCACAGAAAGAGACCATTTGGCCCATTAAGTCCATGCCAGAGACACAGAAAGAGAGAAAAATACATAGATAAGGAGCCATGCAGAAGGAAGAGGAAACAAGATTGAGAAAAAGAGTTACAGGCAAACAGAGATAATAGCGAGAGACAGAGAAAAGCAGAAAAGTTGTGATGGAAAGAATTCAAGAAGGAGACACAGCAGCTAGAGGCTTTTTTATCTGATTTTTATTCCCCTCCTCCTGCCCCTGAAGTAGCATTGCTGGTGTTTGGGGAGACTGGTGCATGAAGTTGTATTATTTAATGGAAAGGGTGAGCTTTGTTAGGCCTGACACGCTTTCCCTCACTTTTACAGAGAACAAAATGTACACTTGTTTAAACAAATGTTTGCTGCTACACAAAACTTTGAAAACTTCAGGCAGAATCTTGCCATTGTTGGGCGAGGGCAGTCGGAAAGCCGACTGCCGCCCGCAATCGAGGACAGAAGGCAATTGCACGCTGGTGGGCCAATTAAGGCCTGCCCAGCGTGAAACACAAGCGGCAGTGCTCAGCACTGCCTGTGCAGGCGGGGGGAGAAGGGCAAGCATGAACTTCGTGCATGTGCACGAGTGCGTGTTTTATATTCTCCCTGAGGCACAGAGCTGCCTCAGGTAGATGAAGCATTTTCAAAAAAAAGAGAAATAAATAATGTAATAAAACATGCCCCCTCACGTGACTCTGTCACAGGAGCAGGGACACGTTATTAATTAAATTTTACATTTTTTATTTTATTTTTATTTGCTTTAGGAAATCTCATCCCGCCCATGGAGGAGGTTTCCCAAAAAGTGCAAAGTCCACTTGGCCTTTTCGCCTGCCCGCCAACCGTAAGGTTAGATGGGCAGCGAAAAATTTAACTTAATTGATAATTTAATGGCCTTAGCAGGCCTTTTAATTGCTGGCGGGAACGCTGCCAACTCCGGTGCACACGTGCTGAACGAAATATTGCGCGACTGCGCATTGACGTCGGGACGCTCGCCCGACATCAACACACGTCATTTTATGCTCGAGCCAGTTGGGCGCGTGCTCGCCCGCCAATCTAAAAATTTTGCCCTTGCAGTTTGCCAAGCCTTGTAAGTGATGCTCCCTACATTCAAAAGAGCTGAATCAAGCTCCCCATTGGCTTACTTGGTAAGGGAAATGTATGAAGAGGATCTAAGCTGCATACACCAGGAAGGTTCCAAGTTCCTAAATTTGCTCTTTTAACCATGCACGTTTTGCCTGGAAGAAACCCCATGGAGATCGACTGATAAATTACCCTACTCGATAATTTGATGTGCCTGCTCCCACGGTGTTTGGTACCAAAATAGGATACAAAATGATTTCATACCTTTTTTTCCCTCCTTACATTCATTTTTCTTTTCCTCTTCATAGGTCCTTCTCCCAATGCTTTATTCCCTGGTTAAGGAATGAAACAAATAACCTGCTGTACAGGCCACTGTGTAATTGGCCCTTGAAGGTGCAAGAGTACAACCCAACTTCGCTCATATTATTTCTCCTTTTGATTTGTGCTTTATTTCATCAGGGCAAGCAACCCACTCCAGTTAAAGTTTGAAGTGTGCAAAGAGTTGAGAAATCACTTGGAACTTCTACCAAAAACTGGTTATATTCAATCACATTCCAATTTTAGTTTTCAACTCAAATTTCTGCCCAGGTAAGTGCTTCATTATCACATTGATGAACACAAATCTAGCAAAACAGATGTTTAAAAATTACCATACCTAGGGTTTTGCAGCATCAACACTGACAACAAATTGGGAGAAGTGGAACAACTTGCATTTGTGTATATATATATATATATATATATATAGACCTTTGAACATAGAAAACTTTCAGGCACTTCACAGAGAGAAAGGAAGTAAAAGAATACAGAAGTGGACTTGAGTCATGGTACAAGAGTTAGGAGCTGAGGCCAAAGGCCTGGCTGCAAGGATGGGTTTAGAAAAAAGTGGAGATGGATTGGAGAGGAGGAGAGGTTTGGAGAGGAATTGCAGGGGGAGTGCTTTGCTCTTTATGGTGGAGGGTGTTGGGTGGTGGTGAGGGATGTAGAAAGGCAAAGTCAGAGGACAAAAGGGTACATGGAGGGCATAAAATATGATGAAATGGGGTTGAGTGAAATCATAAATGCAACAGTGTCACTTGTAAATCTGTGTATTCAACCACAGAAGTATTGCTGCCAGTTCACAAGTCATGCTCCATGTAGTCATAAATTGGCATGATCACACAACTTAGGCACTCATGATATTTTCCATGTGCAAAAGGAGAAAAGGACATGTTAACAGCAGAGAAAGACAAAAAGGAATTAATCCCTTTAAGAAGCTTTAACATCAATTATATTGTAACTCCAGGTTGCTGCCATGTGATCATTCATTCACATGCTAAATAAAGGCATCTTCCCATAACTGGTCCATCAAGTTTGTTTCTTGCTTTTCTGGCAATTAGTTTCATTCCAACACAGAAATTAATTTTATTCTTATTTATTCTCACAGTAACTGGCCTCCAGTTTTAAATTGTGTGTTACTACGTGCCAAAGTAGAATTTCAAAGATATGCAGAAGCTTAGTGTATTTCTTAATCCATAGTGTAACTAAGAGTAAACTGAAGAAAAAACCTGCAGTGCCCAATGCTGTGAGGGAGGATTAATATTTTGGCAGTCATTGCTATCAGTTTACTTCTGAATACTTTGTTGATAACCTTTCAAATGAGATAATATGATGAAACTTTATTGTCAGGACTCTCATTGAAATACAGCATACCAGATCCTATTTCAGCAATTGTTAAACCAGGAGCTAGAATCTAATACTATTTCATTGTATTAGTGCCACTGTATAAAATCTTCAGTGGACTGACCACTTAAGGTTGCATTCTGGAGTCCAGCTTGCAATTTACTGAATTCAAACCCAAGTGGTATGCAATGCTACCTGCTAATTTATAATATCTTTCCTCAGATAAGTTCTTCTCTTTATATTAAGATTAGCAAACTTTTCATTCTTTAATTTATACATGAGCTGTATAAGTCCGGCACTTAATTATGGAGGAGATGGACATAAATGGGAGATAAAATTCTAATCTTTTGGTTTTTTAATGATATGTATTAAATAAATAAAATCATTACACAATGCAATGAATGAACTCATGGCTGACTGAGATGTAAGCAAATCAACAACAACAAGGCACAGCAAAAAGGACTGAGATGGAAAGCGTTGAAAGAAACCAGTGAGTTGTGAAGACTGATATATAATCTTGAATTATCTTGTTTTCATATACACGCAACATAACATGAAAATAGTTTATTGTACCCTGGCATTTTTCATGGTATGTTCACATAGTTTTGCTTACAAGAAAAACAGACAAAAGGCAAATACAGAAAAAGGTTGACCGTAATATGGGTGGCACTTTGTGGGTTCAGTATATGGCACAGTTAATCATTTCTATGCCAGATACAAATTATAGGAATATACTGTAAATCTCACTGGGCATCATAGCTCTAGTTTGGGGTAGTTTATTTTATATGCAAAATTAATCATAATACAAAAATAACTAAACAAAACGCTTAACGCAAATTTATCATAACCAATAATTATCATTTCTCTTCAGACGTTATTTGCTATGAAATGAGAGTTTAAAATAAGCCTTTGATCAGTAATATGGCAGAAAATTATTAAGAAGCTTTAAGAGACAAAACTGATAGAGCTTGCCTACCTTGTAAAGAAATGACAATGTCAAGCTTTTGGCAGAAACTCTGATGATTTATTGCACAACCGATCCATCATTTGTGTTGCTTTCAAAATTGTTAATAGCTTCTTAGCTTGTGAAATGCGATCTAAGGCATTCAAGCAAGTTCATGCTTCAGTCAGAAATCATGGCTTTGAGCACTTTCACGAGTGAAAAGCAACATCCAATTTTGAAAATGATGTTTCTAACAATTCAAAGCTCTTATAATGTTTATATTTCTGCTACACTAAAAAGAGAAAGTATGTGTCAGAATTAAATTAAGATTATTAAATGCTTGAACATCAGAAGGTCTTTCAGGACGCTAACTGAGGACTCCTTGGGGTGCTTGCATTTAGAATTTTTTTAATATTAATACTTTCACGGATATGGACAGGTTAGGTGAATGGGCCAAAATTTGGCAAATGGAGTTTAACGTGGATAAGTGTGAGCTTATCCATTTTGGTCGGAAGAATAAAAAGGCGACTTATTATTTAAATGGAGAGAAACTTCAGAATGCTTCAGTGCAGAGGGATCTGGGTGTCCTCGTGCATGAATTGCTGAAAGCTAGTATGCCGGTACAGCAGGTAGTAAGGAAGGCAAATGGAATTTTGGCATTTATTGCTAAAGGAATAGAGTATAAAAATAGGGTAGTGTTGTTGCAACTGTACAAGGCATTGGTGAGACCGCACCTGGAGTACTGTGCACGGTTTTGGTCCCCTTACTTGAGGAAGGATGTAGTTGCATTGGAGGCGGTTCAGAGGATGTTCACTAGATTGATTCCAGAGATGCGGGGCTTGTCTTATGAGGAGAGATTAAGCAGTTTAGGCCTATACTCGCTAGAGTTTAGAAGGATGAGAGGAGATCTAATTGAGGTATATAAGATGCTAAAGGGGATAGACAAAGTAGACGTAGAGCGGATGTTTCCCCTTCTGAGGCATTCTAGAATGAGAGGCAATAGTTTTAGGCTAGGGGGTGGTAGATTTAAATCAGAGATGAGGAGGAATTACTTTTCTCAAGGGTCGTGAATCTGTGGAATTCACTACCTCAGAGTGCAGTGGATACCAGGACGCTGAATAAATTTAAGTAGGAGATAGACAGATTTTTAATTAGTAATGGGTTGAAAGGTTATGGGGAGAGGGCGGGAAATTGGAGTTGAGGCCAAAATGAGATCAGTCATGATCGTAATGAATGGCGGGGCAGGCTTGAGGGGCTGAATTGCCTACTCCTGCTCCTAGTTCTTATGTTCTTATATTTCCATGTCAGGATGGTGTGTGACTTGGAGGGGAACTTGCAGGTGGTGGCATTCCCATGCATCTGCTGCCCTGGACCTTCCAGATGGTAGAGGTCATGGGTTTGGAAGGTGCTGTTGAAGGAGCCTTGGTGAGTTGCTGCAGTGCATCTTGTAGATGGTACACACTGCTGCCATTATGCGTTGGTGATGGAGGGAGTGAATATTTAAGTGAGTGGATGGGGTGCCAATCAAACAGGCTGCTTTGTCCTGGATGTTGTCAAGTGTTGTTGGAGCTGCACTCATTCAGGCAAGTGGAGAGTGTTCCATCACAGTCCTGTGTAGATGGGGAGACAGGAGGTGAGTTACTTGCCTCAGAACTCCCGGTCTCCGATCTGCTCTTGTAACCAAAATAGTTATATGGTTGGTGCGTTTCTGGTCAATGGTAACACCTAGGAGTGGGGGCAGGCAGTGTTGTAAAGGTAGACAAAAGCTTTCTTGTTCATAGAAAGAATATGAGGTTTTAATTTCAAGTAAGGCACTGAAGCCTAGAAATTCAATTTAGCAGCACCCGTTTCTCAGGCTCAAAATGACCTCCCAATGCTCTAATATAGCAGGAAAGAAGTGCATGCTCATTATGATCTGAAAGTGCACTGCCCTTCATATTGGTAAACAACCAAAATATCATTGTACCCTGTGGCTGCTGGGTGTCCAGCAACGGGTGCACCCTACTTTCTAGGCCTGCGTTTCTAAACTGCCAGGCTATGCCTACCACAGAGATTCAATTGCTGAGGTGTGCAGTTTCAGGCAGGAAACAAGCACAATGGCTCTGATATTGATGGGGGACAGGGGAGGGTATGTAGGTAAAGATGAAATCTTAGGCACATACAATACAAGGCCATTCCATCATTCTTCACTGTCTCTCCTATGTATCTTCATGTGCCGGCAACATTGGGATGAATAAAGTGGAACAAAGCCCTTACTCAGGTAATGGTTTCACTGCCCCATCACATATGATTGTATTGGTTGCATCAATGTTGAATGCTGCAGGTGAACAGGCAGGGTAGTACATTGTGGTCACAGTCATTAAGTATATAATTGATGACATAATGACAGTTTTGATGCTGTGGTCAGGGCAGAAGTAATGTGAATCAGTAGAAAAGCAAAAAGAAACCAACTGAAAAAGAAAATAGAAAAACAAGCCTTTTCTCTCTCTTTTCCTTCACCACCTGCCTTCCCCCCCCAACACTTATCCTAAATTTGATCACAGCTTTACTTTTAATTTTGAAATGTAGATGTTGTGACTTAGTTTGGTGGAGCTAATTGACAAAGCGAATAAACAGCCCAGCGCTTTGTACCATTTTGGTAATATGCTAGGAAATAGAGTGTAGAGCAGCTTTAACCCTTCTCCACAGCTAGTATATCGGGACCCATCACCCATTTCACATCAGCACAACTGTCATTGGTCATTGTGTTATTCGCCCTATTTGTAAAGTAACGAATTTCTTGTTCACTAAAATTGTGGCATGTACAGGCAGGGGCATTTTTATTGGGACACCACTCATTTTCATGATTGCATTTTATCTGTTTGTTACATTGGTCGGATTAGAATGACAATACGTGTATAGCATTCCATTTTTTTTTTCTGATTTTACAATTATTGACTTGCAGCAGTATTTTGACAGTAAAGCAAAGGAAAACAAAATTATAATTGTGTTAATATATTTGCGAGGCATATTGTAAATTTGGAAATGTTCTTTGTAGATTAAAAATTCACAGAAAATCATTTTGTAAGGTTTGCTCAATATCACCCATGTGTTTTTTTGAAAACTGCAAATGACAGGTATTGTTTCAAAATTATGTTATCTATTTCAGGCAGTCTTTACCAGAAGATGCTAAACAATACTTTAACAAGGAAACGACAGTGCTGGAGGCTCCAATGAATATATTGGTGGCAAATCAGGTTACTATATAATTTTTGTAATGTGTCAAAGCAATGTCAATCTGAAATTTAAATGTTTACTTTTGTCGGTGTAGTAGTTAGAATTAGCAAAATGTTTAATCAATTATTCTATACTTACCTAAGACCATTTAACAGCCCATTCACACTGCAACTGCGACATCCGTGCAAAGTAATTGTAGTCTTGCAGTGACCCTAAACATATAAAGCAGATTTTAAGGCCCAAATTGACTCTGAGGCGAAGCAGGCCAAGATTGCTTCCTCCAGGGAGGTGCCCTCCTCCATACTGCATGGTTTGGCTACATTTATGCTGTAACTGCAGTATTTGTTGTTAAGCGAAACATATATTTCACCATGGAATTACATACAAACTACAACATGGAAACAGCCCTTTTGCCCCAACTGTAGATTAAAGGGTTAACATCAGAAGAATCCACCCTATCACTCCCAGACCCATTTCAGAGTGCAGAAGGTCCACAGCGGGTCCAGAACAACTGGAGAAAAAGGTTCATTGCTTCAGGATTGCATAAAAAAAGACTAGAAAGACCAGGTCAGTACTCTATGCTGTTGGATCTATCGTTGACAACATGATAGCAAAGGCAGGGGGTTGATGAGACTTCAGCTTCTTATGAAGAAGCCCTGCAAGCTTTCGACCCTTACTTTAGCGTCCGTTGGAATTTAATAATTGAGAGGGCTAAATTTAATAGAAGAAAGCAAAGGCCAGGCATAAGCATGGATTCATTCAGAAATGACACTGAAAACAAATATTGGAGCGTTAAACTAGGTGGATGGACCCCCCATAGAGTTTATAATAGACACAAGAGCAGAGGTTTCTATTTTAATCAAATGAAGTTAAATGGCTGAAACAGATTACATTGCAACCTTCATCTATTAAGTGACAGGGTCCGAGGGGACTACATTAAAAGTGAAAGGTCAACTCATGTCACCTCGCTATCTTCAATCAAATAGAGAGGCTGAGAGAGGGGTACGAACCATCAAGGATTTATCATGGAAAAACCAAGACCTTAATCTATCTGTCCTGAGTTATTGATCCTCACCACTACAAAATGGTTTTTCACCATCAGAGTTACTAATGGGGAGGAGATTGAGAACACAGCTTCCATCTCTGTAACAAAATTTCAAACCCTACATCACACGAATGACCTGGAGGGTAAAACAGCGTGGGGAAGAAGAAAGAAACAACTGGACCCAGAAATTTAGTCACTGGCATAGGGCACGTGAGTTACCAGTGCTAAAGCCTAAGGAGAGAGTATGGGTCATAGACCAACAGAGGAAAGGTACAATCATTGAAAAAACTCCACAACCAAGATCGTACAGGGTTGATACAGGCCAGGATATCATAAGGAAAAACCGCAGCAGTATAACATCCTTGGAATGGAAGCTAATAGAAACTTGGGCCTGAATTTCACCCTTGGCGGGCCCGTGCATGCAATCGGTGGGCCTGGGACCGGTCAGGATACAGGCCCTTGCCTGCGATCAGCCCATGACCGCGATTTCACGCTGGCTGGCCAATCAAGGCCCACCCAGCGTGAAACACGTCTTCCCAGTGGTTGGGAAGGGCCGAGGTGGGGGCAGGGGCCTGTTGGGCGCTGGGTCCAATGGTGACCTGGCGGGCAGTTTAAAAACAGCACAGGCAGCTTTTTTTTAATTCATTCATGGGATGTGGGCTTCGCTGGCTTGGCCAGCATTTATTGCCTATTCCTAACTGCCCTTGTTCAGAGGGCATTTAAGAGTCAACCACATTGCTCCTTGAAGGCTGCCAGGGAAGAACATATCATCTATGTCTGGAGACTGAAGCTATGGCCTCAACAGTGACTGGAGACACCAGGCGGGAGGGTAAGTCGGGTAGGCACTCGGCCCCCCCAGTTTTTGGACGAATGCCTCGCAGTCTTCCTGGGGGAGGTGGCTGTCAGGAGGGACACCCTTGCCCCCAGAGATGGAAGGAGGAGGCCACTGCACCAGATTTAAAAAGTTTGGGAGGAGGCGGCAGCCCAGGTCAGCAGCCACGACACTGTGCGGCGCTCATGGGTGCAGTGTCGCGAAAGGTTCAACGACCTGCTGCACTCAGGAAGGGTGAGTACTGTGTTGGCATGAATCAGTGTGGTGAAGTGTTAGGCGCTGGCCTTTCCCCTTGGAGTTCAGGGATGCTAGAGTCTGAGTGCCAACTGTCAATGACACCGGAGCTGGCCAAGGGGGTGAGTCTGACTGCTTGGACAGAGTGCCTTGCTTGAGGGCCACAACTCGGATGTGCCCTGGGAGGTGTTCGTCAGGTGGGGTTGGCCAGGCTGTAATGGCGCTGCAGGTAGAGAGTGGACTGATCAATGCGGTTCTGTCTTTTCAGGAGAAGACGAGCCATAACAAGTTTGAGAGGTAACGGACAAGTGGAGGCCCCCCAAACCTCCTAATCCTGAGCAGATTTGAGCAGGATGCCTTGGAGCTAGAGAGGTACCATGCACCTTGGTCAGCCAGTCATGGAGAGGCTGGGATGTCAGACAAAGGTAAGAGTGCAGTGCACAGAGGTGAGAGTTTCAGAAGGTGCAAACGTTCTTGTGTAGTCTCTTCATTGATGGGAGCCTCAAAACTGGAGTCCCCATTGATCATTGAAAAATGATGGCACCGTGATGCAGATCTCCATTGTCTCACCAGGGTGCCTGGCATACACAGTGACAGTGTGATCACTTAAACTAATGACACATCGTTGTTCTCCCTTAGATTCGCCAGCAGGCACTCGTTTGCAGGACCCCGAAGAGCCACCTCTGACGCCAGAGGACTGCCGGGCTTCTGCTGCACCTGCGTCACACCCGCTCCCTGAACCAGGCACCGGCGCAGATACCAGCACCTTGGTGGGTGTTAGATCTTTGGCTAGAACGTAGGTGCACAGCGGTGAGGGCACTTCGCACTTGCTTAAGGAGCAGGCGGAGGCAGAGAGTACCCAGGGCACCGGCAGTCAGAGGACCAGGACGATGCTGAGCCAAAGGCAAATGATGAGCCTCTGGAGTCATCCATTAGGTGGCAGACGCTGGATGTCCAGCGGGATGTGCGGGAGCACCTGGCAGAGATCCATGAGGGTATGCATGCCAAGGTCTCTGTTGTGGAGGAGTCCATGCGGAGCATAAGCACTGCGTTGACCCTCATGGCCAAGCGCACTGTCTCCTCCATTGAGAGAGTGGTGACTCTCATGGAGAGGCAGCTCCAGGGATAGAATCAGGGATTCCTGGGTTGCGCTCGACCTCAGGTGGTCAGTGTCAGTGTGGAAGATGGATGAGGCACCCAGTACCCCAGCTAGGTGCCCGTCCATCAGTGACAAGCAGGGAGGTCCAGAGCGACCTCACATTGGTGCACGAGCTGCCTGTTGTCTCTGCGGCTCCACTAGGGGCGCTCTGGATGATGGCAGCAGCTCCTCTGCCCCTCTGCCAGTGACCGTGGCATCTGATGAGGCTTCGATGACTGGGGAGATGCCAGCCATGGCACTGGCCGTTCCCTCCCAGGCGGGGCCAGCACAGGCTCAACTGGTCAGAGGACGACCACCATTGTCATCAAGGCCAATAAGACAGCAGAGTCAGCAGGCTGCCTCCAATGCCGGCGCCAGCAAGGGGGAGGGCACCAAGAGGTAGCACTCGCAACATAAGTTTAAGGCACCATGAGCACAAGAGGGACTATTCATGGTGATCTTCTGTTCTGTAATGTTTTGTTTATGTTTACTAGTTTGGAAATGAACACCAGAGATGGTAATGTTAATCTGTTTTGATTGTGAAAATTACCTTAAGACCATAAGACGTAGGAGCAGCATTAGGCCATTTGGCCCATTGAGTCTGCTCTGCCATTCAATGAGATCATGGCTGATCTGATAATCCTCAATTCCACCTTCCTGCCTTTTCCCCATAACCCTTGATTCCCTTACTGATTAAAAATCTGTCCATCTCCGCCTTGAATATACTAAACGACCCAGCCTCTACAGCCCTCTGTGGTAAAGAATTCCACAGATTCACTACCCTCTGAGAGAGAAGAAATTCCTCCTCATCTCCAACCTAAATGGGCTACCCCTTACTCTGAGATCATGCCCTCTGGTCTTAGACTCTCCCACAAGGGGAACCAACCTCTCAGCATCTACCCTGTCAAGCCCCCTAAGAATCTTATATGTTTCAATAAGGTCGCCTCTCATTCTTCTAAACTCCAGTGAGTACAGGCCCAACCTACTCAACCTCTCCTCATAAGAAAATTGGTCCATGTCCGGGATCAACCTAGTGAACCTTCTCTGGACTGCCTCCAATGCCTGCATATCTTTCCTTATCTAAGGGGACCAAAACTCTGTACAATGTTCTAGGTGTGGCCTAATTAGTGTGTTGCATAGTTCTAGCAAGACTTCCCTATTTTTCTACTCCATTCCCTTTGAAATAAAGGCCAACATTCTATTTGCCTTCCCTATTACCTGCTGAACTTGTATGCAGGGTTTTTGTGATTCATGCATGTGGGCCCCCAAATTCCTCTGTGCTGCAGCTTTCTGCAGTCTTTCTCCATTTAAATAATATTCAGCTGCTCTATTTTTCCTGCCAAAATGCATAACCGCACATTTTTCCACATTATATTCCATCTGCCAAGTTTTTGCCCACTCACTTAACCTGTCCTTATCCCTCTGTAGACACTTTGTGTCATCCTCACCACTTGCCACCTATTTTTGTCATCGGCAGACTTGGCAATAGTACATTCACTTCCCTCATCCAAGTCATTAATATATATTGTAAATAATTGTGGTCCCAGCACTGATCCCTGTACCCCAGTACCCCAGCTGAGAGTTTCAGATGGTGCAAACATTCTTGTGTAGTCTCTTCATTGATGGGACCCTCAAAACTGGGGTCCCCATTGATCATTGAAAGACGATGGCACCATGATGCAGATCTCCCCAGCATGGTTCAAGTGAAGCCCATCGCACCGGAATATCTCTCATCTACAAACATAAATTTTGTTTTTGTCGTAATGGCCTGAGTATGCTTCACCTTTTCTTTTCAGTGCAGCGTACGCCAGTATGTAATGCTGGACGTGTGTGGCTCTTGATTGGGTTCAAATGAAAGGGTCATTTCAGACATCCGGGATGGAGGCGGCGACCCTGACATGAGGTGGAAGCAGATCTTTGGCAGCCCAGCTGAAGGAGCGTTGGATCAAGGCATCCCTGATGTCCCTGCCTCCCTGAAGGATACAGAGGTCTGCCTCCTCTGCTCCTCTTCTGACTCACTACTGAATTCATCCTCTGTGGCCTGTGGAGCAGTCTCAAGATCCCCTCATCTAGTGGGTTCCCCCTTGCCAGAGCCAGATTGTGGAGAGTGTCACTATCAGTGACACCCTCTCTGGGGGGTATTGTAGTGCTCCCCCGAATGGTTCAGGCATCGAAAGCACATCTTCAGAAGATATGGTCCTCCCTATCACCGCCCTTGAGAAGGCATGACTCCTATTATAATGCTGCTCTGCCTCTGTTCTTGGGTGGCGGAGAGGCATCATCAGCCACCTTTTCAATGGATAGTCCTTGTCACCCAGCAGCCACCCATCCAGCAGGGCTGGAGCACTGAATAGCCTTGGCACCTGGGAGTGTCTCAGGATATAAGCGTCATGATAGCTTGCACAGACTTGCAGAATCTGCGTCCTGTAGTCACACACTATCTGGACATTCATCAAGTGGAATCCCTTCCTGTTGACGAAGGCACCGGGCTCACCCGCTGGTGCCTTGATGACCATAGGTGAGCAGTTGATTGCACCCTGGATGTGGGGGAACCCAGCAATCGCTGCAAAGCCTCTGGCTCGCTCAGCCTGGCTGGTCTCATCTGTTCAGAAATGAATAAATGTCATTATCCACCTGAACAGATCTTCTGTCACCAGCTTGACGCAACTGTGGACAGCAGATTGGGAGACTCCACAAAGATTTCCCACTGACCCCTGGAAAGAGCCAGAGGCATAGAAGTTGAGAGCCACTGTTACCTTCAGCCACTGGCATGGGTTGTCCACCCACACAGTTGGAGCTGATCTCAGGCCCAATCACCTGACAGATGGAGGTCACAATCTCCATGGAGAGGCGGAGTCTCCATTAGCATTGCACCTCGGACATATTGAGGTAGCTGCATCGCTGTCTGTAAACCCTGGCAGCAGGATAGTGACGCCTTCTGCGGCCCCTCGCGTCTTAGACTACCTGCTGGCCCTGCGCCCCTTGTGCCTGCGCCTCTCCTCCCACAGGTCGCTCCCCTGGAAGCTGCATTGGGACACCTGGTCTCCTCTCCCTTCTGCCCCTCTCTTCCTGCTCAGAGGAGGTGCCTCCAGCAGAGAGCACAATCCCCACTACCAGGGTAACAGAAGGCTGTCTAATACCTGGAAGGGTGCACATGGTCAAAATCCTCCAGGGGCCTTGGAGACACCAATGAGTCCTGAAATGAAGCCTGGAAATGCTAAGAATGAAGCTCAGAACAGAGATGAAGCTGTCATGTTCAAATAAGCAACCAGCAGCAAACTATCTCCTAAACTCCTCACTACTCACACTGGCAATGCTGCTGAGCCTTTTTATCGGGCCCTTGGATGAGGTTTTGCAAAATGCAGGCTGCCCGCCTGCCCGTTTTGCCCGTGTGACGAGCACGAAATCACATAGGCCGCGTAAAGTCTGGATCAATTAGCTTTTTAATGGCCTTAAGTGGCCTTATAATTGATGACGGACATGGCTCCGACACCTGCGCGCGCCCACTGACCTGAAGATTGTGCGCGTGTGAGATGGTGTCGGGACACTTGCCTGACATCTTCTTGCGCTATTTTACGCCTAATCGAGTTTGGCCTGCGCCCACCTGTGAGGCGTAAAATTCTGCCCTTGGGCTTACTACTCAGACCCTGAAGAAGAAGGAAGACTTACCACAAGCTCTACAGCCACCCTGGAGAAAATCACTCACAGTGACAGACAAGAGAGTACTGAATATCCTTGACCTCAAAAGGAAATCAGAACATGGTCAGGGAGGTTGGGAAAAGCACCTCAGAGGCTAGCCCTGTGAAGTCTGAAACTTTGCGGGGAGATGTAGGAGGATGTCAATGTGATAGGAATTAAGACTTGGGCAGGGGGCAGGAGATGTAGAGTAAAAGGTTAGCATCAGAGGCATGATCACATGACTGAGAAGTAAGAGAGATCTGGAAGAGGGAGAAGCTCTAACTTCGTGTGGAGGTCCAAATGTGTAAACACTTGCTGTAAATAAACAGTTATGGTTAAACAGATTACGGGCTCGAGCAGTGTACTTTTGGGAGACTAGACAATCCTCAAAGCCCTTTCTAAACCCCCGCCATACAGCAAAACACCAACCAATCTGTGTTTATCCTGCACACAGGCAGTGTTTCTACGCCCATGTCCCCAACCTGTTTGCATATCCCTCTATCCCCTGCCTAACCTATTCTTAAAGGTTAACCTGAGGATAGATTTTCAACTTGTCACCTGGGTGTAAATTGCCCATTCATTTCAATCAAATAAAATCAGGTGAATTCTATAAAGGACAGGTGATCCACTCCTCTTGTACACTACCCAAGCAATGAAGACAAAAATGTACCCATGATCTCTGCTCCAGGCAATAACTCCAATAGTGCATTCAACTCACTTTCGTATATTCATTCTTGGGATTTGAGTGTCACTGGCAAGATCAGCATTTATTGCCCATCCCTAATTGCCTTTGAGAAAGTGATGGTGAGCTGCCTTTTTGAACTGCTGCAGTCCATGTGGTATAGGGACACCTGCGGTGCTGTTAGGAAGGAAGTTTCAGGATTTTGACCTAGTGACTTTGAAGGAACGACGATATCGTTCCAAGTCATGATAGTGTGTGACTTGGAGGGGAACTTGCAGGTAGTGGCGTTCCCATGCATCTGCTGTCCTTGCCCTTGTAGGTGGTAGAGATCATGGGTTTGGAGGTTGCTGTTGAAGAAGCCTTGGCGAGTTGCTATGCAAACAGTTTTTTTTTCTGCTCTCTGTACTAAATTTCTTATATTTAACCTTGTACCTTTGTTCACTTGCTTTAAACCCCTCAAACTCTGGAAACAGTCATTTTCTATCTACTCTGTCCCATCTCTTCATAATCTGATAAACCTCTATCAGATCACTCCTGTTTCCTAATGATATCACCCCATTTTCTCTAGTATGTCTTTGTATTTGTATTTCCTCACGTGAGGTAGAAACCTAATGAATTTGCATTGTAGCTTTCTATTGCCTCAAAATCCTTCCTACGGCGTGGAGTCCAAAACTGCATACGTATTATAACTGTGACCTGGCAAAGGTTTTACATAGATTCACTATTACAATTCAGCTATTATATTCTTGCCATAAAGCTCAGTATGCTAGCTCTTTACAGCATGGGAGGCCATTCAGCCCTGTGCTGGGCCCTCTGAAAGAGTTATACCTCTTTCCCCATAGCTTTTAATATGTTTCTTTTCAAATATTTATCCACATCCCTTGTAGAATCTATCAAGAGTTTTGTTTCTACGCCTGGCTCTGGTCGGGCATTCTCTCTTAACAACCTTCTGTAAATAAAAAATCTCCTAATTTTTTTGGTAACCTTAAATTTTATGTGCCATAATTGTTGACTTACCAATTTGTGCAAATAGATTACCTTTATTTAGGCACTTCACAATTTTGAACTCCTCTATCAGATCTGTTAACTTGTTCTGTACTACTGTAAAGAACCTTGATTTCTCTGCTCTCTCCTCATCATCAGAACCTTTCCTGTCTTTATTGTTGTATGAATGTTCGTTTACTTACTGCAAACAATTACATTTTACTTCTGTCCCTTTGTCGAGCTAGCCAAACCAATATTAGTTGCTTTTGTGTATCAAACATATGGTAATTTAAATGAGAAAGCAAAAAATTCCCTTTCTATGTTGGTGTAGGTGGAGAGGATTTTTGAATTAAGGTTTTTTTTGTTACAAAAGATTAACTAAGTGGGTTAACACCTGCCCTAGAATCACCCATCGAGTCTCAGGGTTTTTCCCGGTTTGATTGAGTATTAACCAATAACTGAACTTCTGAAATAAAAATGTTTTTTCTCTCTTTCATCACTCTCACTTTCTCTTGTTTTCTGGAGTTTCTTGGCTATCCATTGTTGTTTTAAAAGTACATAATTTGAAAAACTTTTATACAATTTTACTCAAAGACATTCAACAGGTTTTGTCTTTTCTTTAAGACTAGAACAATTCCTTTCACTGTTCACGCCATAGTCACCAGCTCAGACTTAGAGATTGATCAACAAATGATTGACTTTGGTTATTGCTCAATCTATGAGTCTGTGTGGACCACCATCAAGCTCACAAACAAATCAATCCTGAGCCAGGAATATGGATTTATTGGCATTCCGGAGGTGAGAGAGACATTATTGAATTTGTGTCTTTTTGAGATATTTATTAATAAGGAAAACAAAATATAGGATAAAATACTCCCCATGTTGGGTGCCATTGTTTTGGAGAATGGCATAAGTGAATTGCTCATTTGGAGAGCCAATGGGCCGAATATCCTCCTCCTGCACTGTAACAATTCTCTGATTCTATTTATTAAATATGATAGGCCGTTGAGGACTTCTGGCCATGGTTCCTCATGCTGACTTTGTGGTGAAAGTCACAGCAGCTTTCCTGAACAGACTTCTGGTTAAAATTACATTCAGATGCCAATGATGTAATTGCAGTCTGATCTGCATATTTAAGAGAAGGATCCCATTGGCTTTCTTTGGGCATCTCTTTCACCTGCTCAGAAGAGTAGGTTGAGTTTAGAACTTCCAGGAAGACCATTTATGATCAAGATCCATGGGCCATTTTAATTTCCAGGGGCTAAATTGTTAAAGTGTATTTGTGCCCCAAAACATACCAGAAGAAAAAGTGACAGTGCTGTAAAGGCAACCACAAGCCCTTCCATTGTTGCTGGCACCCAAACTTTCAGCTTCCCTACGGCACACCTGGCACAACGCACATTTGTGCTGCAAATGCCACCAAACTATTTTAATGACCTGTCAAGGCCAATTTATTGCGTGTGGACACTCTGGAAAACCTAAAGGGTAATGGTTCTGACAGAGGTACAATATCAGTCCCATTTATACTGGGCAGTGAGCACAGGCTACTTTGGCTGAGGTGCTGTGTTGATGATAAAATATTTTTCCTTGTTTGTTGGCACCAAAAAGCAGAGCTATTTAATGACTGATATCAGGGGCTCAAAGTTATAAACATTATTGCCTGCTAAGATCATAAGCACAGAGAAAACCCGCACTTTTAATGCAGGCTTTATTTCACAATGTGAGGTGAACAATACTTACAGGTAACAGAATAGACTTTGTACAATATTAACCTGTTAAGCTTCAGGTATTATAATTTTCTAGGTTACTTCTATAACTGTTGGCCGTAATTTGCAACAGTTCTCAGTAGTGATCAATAACATGGGGCAGAATTTTGCCCTTGGCGGGGGTGCTTGGTTGAGGCGGTCAAGAAGCTGACCGTCACCCGCAATCGGCACTGTACCGCAATTTCATGCTGGCAGGCCAATTAAGGCATGCTCAGCATGAAATGCAAGCAGCAGCGCTGAACGTAGCCTGTGGACAATGGGTGGGAGGAGAGCGAGCGGGCCAAGCGTGAACCTGAGGCACGGAGCTGCGTCAGGGAGATGAAGAGATTTTTTTTTTAAATGTACTGAAACATGTCCCCTCATGTCACTCTGTCACATGAGCAGGGACATGTTATTAATGAAAACTTAAAGTTTTTATTTACTTTTGGAAACATTATCCCGCCCGTGGATGAGGTTTCCAAAAAAATGCAAAGGCCGCTTGGCCTCTTTGCCTGCCCGCCAAGGTTAGGTTGGACAGGCAGCGGAAATTTTATTTTAATTGATTACCTAATGGCCTTTTAATTGTCGGCGGGTGCACAGCCGGCTCTGGCGTGTGCTCGCCGACCGAACTATAGCTCAACTGCGCGTTGATGTCGGCACGCTCAGCCGACGTCAACGCGCGTCTTTTCACGCTCGAGCGGGTCGGACGTGCGCCTGCCCGCCCGCTAAGCGAAAATTTCTGCCCATAGTACTTCACACAAGAGCTGCATAGGCTTATCTGTCAGTGCAAGAATTATAGAAAAGTTATGGCGCAGAAAGAGGCCATTCAGTCCATCATGTCTGTGCCAGCCAGAAAAAGATGAAAAAGAAACTAGCCGCTCATTTTAATCCCACTTTCCAACACCTGGCCCATAGCCTTGCAGGTTACAGTGCTTCAGATGCAGATCCAAGTACCTTTTAAATGAGTTGAGCATTTCAGCCTCAACATTCATTCAGACAATGAATTACAGACACCCATCATCCTTTGCATTAAAAAGTTTTTCTGTATGTCCCTCTAACCCTTCGACCAATCACCTTAAATCTATGCCTTCTGGTAATTGACCCCTTAGCTAGGATAAACAGGTCTTTACCATCTACCCTATCCAGGCCCCTCATTATTTTGTACACCTCAATGAGGTCACCCCTCACCTTCTCTATTCTAAGGAAAACAACCCTAGCCTATCCAATCTTTCCTCATAGCTGCAATTTTCAAGCCCTGGCAACATTCTTGTAAATATTCTGTGTACTCTCTCCAGACCAATTATGTCCTTCCTGTAATGTGGAACTGTGCACAAAATTCCAACTGTGGCCTAACTAGCGTTTCATACAGTTCCATCATTATATCATAAAAGCAAAATACTGCGGATGCTGGAAATCTGAAACAAAAACAAATTGCTGGAAAAACTGAGCAGGTCTGACAGCATCTGTGGAGAGAAAGACAGAGTTAAAATTCTGAAGAAGAGTCACACAGACTCGAAACGTTAACTCTGTCTTTCTCTCCACAGATGCTGTCAGACCTGCTGAGTTTTTCCAGCAATTTTTGTTTTTGTTCCATCATTATATCCCTGCTTTTGTATCCAGTACCTTGTCCAATAAAGGAAAGCATGCCATATGCTTTCTTGACCACCTTATCCACCTGTCCTGTCACCACCTGGGACCTGTGGACATGCACTCCTCAACCTCTCTCAATATCCTCCCATTTATTGAGCATTCCCTTGCTTTGTTTGCCCTCTCCAAATGCATTACCTCACACTTTTATGGATTGAATTCCATTTGCCACTTTTCTGCCCACTCACCAAACCGTTGATATCATTCTGGAGACAACAGCTATTCTCTTCACTACCAAAAACATGGCCAATTTCTGTGTCATCTGCAAAGTTCCCAATCATACCTCCCACATTTATGTCCAAATCATTAATATATACAACAAACAGCAAGGGCCCCAACTCTGAGCCTTGTGGAACACCACTGGAAACCGTTTTCCAATCGTAAAAGCATCCATCGACCATTACCCTTTGTTTCCTGCAGCTGAGCCAAGTTTAGACCCAACTTGCTGCCTTCCCACATATATATCTTTGAACACTGCCAAATTCCTGTGCTGTACACTTTTTAACCTGTGCTTCAGAGTCAGTCACTAATTCTCCATCTCCCGTTCCCTGCTCTGACTTTGCCCTCAGGTTCCTATCCCCTGCCAATCTAGTTGAACTCCCCCCACACCCCCCTCACCCACCACCAACAGCACTAGCAAATCTCCCTGCTAGGTTATTCATCCCAGTCGTGTTCAGGTGTATACCATCCGGCTTGTACAGGTCTTAACTTTCCTAGAACCAGTTCCAATGCCCCAGAAATCTGATCTCCTCCCTCCTACACCAGCTTTCCAGCCACGTGCTTAATCACTCAATTCTCCTATTTCTGCACTCACTTGCACGTCAACTGGGTGTAAACCTGAGATTACTGCTTTAGAAGTCCTGCTTTTCAATCTCCTTCCTAGCTCCCTAAAGCCTGCTTTCAGGACCTCATCCCCTTTTCTACCTAAGACATTGGTACCAACGTGGACCACGACCTCTGGCTGATCGCCCTCCCCAGAAGACGCTCTGTGACATCCTTGACCCTATCACCAGGGACGCAACATACCATCCTGTGTCTATGGCCACAGAAGCACCCGTCTGTTCCCATAACTAACGAATCCCTTATCACTATAGCTTTCCTTTCTTCTTCCTTCCCTCCAGTACAGCTGAGCTGCTCCTGGTGCCACAAACTTGGCTCTGACTGCACTCCACTGAGGAACCAGCACCCTCACCAACTTCCAAAACAGAAAACTGATTTGTGAGCAGGACTCCAGGGGACTCCTGCACTGCCTAGTTTTCTTGGACTGCCTGGCAGTCACCCATTCCCTTTCTACCTCCAGGCTCCTAAGCTACGATGCTTGGGCTACTAATTAAAGAACCCTAACAATGACTTACATTTGTAAAGGTGCAAAATATCACAAAATTATTGCACTTAAAGTTGTCCCAGAATGCAGTTCTCAGCTCACGACACTGAATTTAAAATTTGACACGGTAAAGCTCAAAGCTACTTTGCTCACTTGTTATTTTTTCTGTTCTTTACAGTATGTGGATGTGCAACCTAATGATGGCTTTGGTGTACTTTTACCTCTGGAGACTGTGAATATGGACATTTTTTTCAAAGCCAAACAAGCTCAAGAGTACGCCTTTGAGCTAATTTGCAAGTCTGAAATCAACAGGTAATCAAACAAAGCTTAAGTGGAATATCTGCTTCTAACTACGACTGGTTTAAAAAAAAGTGTGAGCTGAAACATGTTACATTTTTTGGAATTACTGAGATATTTTGTACTTTATGCTCTGCAAGGGAGCCGTCGCGCTTTATGAACTATAGTATGACCTTACAGGTATGCTAGTGGTAGTAATTATAATCATTAGGGAAGCCTGACTGAGCAAACTGTTGGAGCTACAGGTTGACAAGTCTCCAGGTCCTAATGGTCTTCATCCTAGGGTCTTAAAAGAGATGGCTGATGGGGTAGTAAATGTGTTGGTGTTAATTTTCCATAATTTGCTAGATTCTGGAAAGGTTCCATCACACTGGAAAGTAGCAAATATAATCCCTCGATTTAAGAAGGGAGGGAGGCAGAAAACAGGAAACTATAGGCCAGTTAGCTTGATGTTTGTCATGGGGAAGGTGTTAGAATCGATCATTAAGGAGGCACTTAGAGAAACTCAAGGTAATTGGGAAGAGTCAGCATGGTTTTGTGAAAGGAAAAACATGTTTAACCAATTAATGGGAGTTCTTTGAAGAAGTAACTTGCATCATGGATAAAGGTGAGCCTGTAGACGTACGTACTTGGATTTCCAGAAGGCATTTGATAAGGTGCCACATCAAAGGTTATTGTAGAAAATAAAAGTTCAGGGTGTAGGGGGTAACATATTAGCACGGATAGAAGATTGGCTAGCTGGCAGAAAACAGAGTATGCATAAATGGGTCTTTTTCTGATTGGCAGGATGTAACCAGTGGAGTCCCGCAGGGGCCTGTGCTGGGGCCTCAACTTTTTACAATTTATATCAATGTCTTAGCTGAGGGGAGTGAAGGCATGGTAGCTAAATTTGCAAATGACACAAAGATAGGTAGAAAAGTATGTTGTGAAGAGGGCATAAGGAGGTTGCAGATGGATATAGGTAGGTTGAGTGAGTGGGCAAAAATTTGGCAGATGGAGTATAATGTGGGAATATGTGAAGTTGTTCACTTTGGCAAGAAGAATAAAAAAGCAGACTATTGCTTAAATGGAGAATGGCTGCGGAATTCTGAGGTGCAGAGGGATCTAGGTGTTCTAGTGCATGAATCACAAAAGGTTAGTACGCAGTTGCAACAAGTAATTAAGAAGGCTAATGGAATGCTATCCTTTATTATGAGAGGAATTGTACATAAAAGTAAGGATATTATACTTCAGTTATACAGGGCATTGGTGAGACCGCACCTAAGTGCGGTAACGGGTGGGTAAAACGACATTTTCACGCCGTATCATCCCAAACCTGCCACATTATTTATGTACTCACGAGAAACATGCCGTTTCCATGGCAGGCAAGGGAATGAAAGCCCGCCAGCCATCACCCCGCCGCTGCATCACGCCAGGCACCATATTTAACGTCCAGCCGTGCGTACTCATCTCAATGCTTCCAGACCACGACTGCTGCAAAGAAGACATGGACCTGAAAGGCAAAAAGACTGTAGCCCCCAAGCTCAGCAACGCATCACTGGAACACATTTTGGGTGCCATGGAGGCCCGCCGGGATGTCCTCTACCCCTGCTCTGGCCGCAGGATGGGCAGTAAAAGAGCTAACCCAGCTTGGGAGGCGGTGGCTGCAGAGGTCTGTGTGAACACCCTCCAAAAGAGGACAGCCTCCCAGTGCTGTAAGAGAAAGGATGAACTCCTCCGTTCCACCAGGGTAAGTCACTCTTCTCATCACTCTCAATTCACACACTCACACACCTATCACACACCCACAGGGCCCTCACTCACTGTCAGTTCAAGGGACACTACCATTCACTCTCTCACACTCACCATCACTGTCCTCATCCCATCCATAGGACCACTCACTACCCGCACAGGTCAGGCTTACTTAACATCTGGCCTGGCAGGCATCCTGCTTACACTTTCTCCATCTCTATCCATGCAGGACAAGCTGGAACACAACAAGAGGGAGAGGTCACAGACCAGTGGCGAAATGCCCAAAATCAAGGTCCTCATGGACTTTGAAAACAGAGCCATCCAGCTGGCTGGCAAGGATCTGGACTGTGCCTGTGCTGATGGTTAGGTTGGCGGTGCTATAACAAGTGAGGGTCCAGTAATGCAACATCTATCAGACAACCATGCTGTGAGTAGTAATGTGTCCTGATCACAGGCCACTGCCATGCACTATTTATCTCTCCTTGCTTTCGCAGGCACATCTGCCAAACAGCCGACAGAGTCCATGACCCAGGGCCTCCAATCAAGCCCCAAAGAAACCTCTGAAGAGGAATCTGGAGGCGCCTTCCCTGAAGTCCTGTCACAGTGCTCACCCACACCCTCCACCAGCGCAGAGACACACACACCTCGGTGGGACCTAGCTTTAGAATAGCCCCCGGATCACAATCCGGTGAGCACATTGTACCGTCCAATCCACAGCAGCTGGAGGCAGGGACTTCCCAGGTCCCCGGCACTCGGAGGGCTGCTGGGGGCTAGAACATTGCTGAGTCTGAGTCAGATGATGAGCCTCTGGACTTGGTCATGTCACAGTTGCTGAAGCTGCAAAGGCAAGCTCGGGAACATCAGGAAGAGATGTCCGCTGCATTCCTCAGATTGCTAGGCACGATGGAGGAGTCCGTCTGCTTTCACTCTGAGATGATAGCGCCGGCATGCCAACGCACCGAGGTCAACACTGGTAGGATGGCGGCCGCCATGGAGACCTTGGTCCAGGACTTTGTTCCTGCACTTCTGCATGGGCTCAACTCTCTCGGAGGGTCATGCGACTTTGGAACATCTGCCTCAGAAGGCAGTGGAGGAGGGGTTATTGAATATCTTTAAGGTGGAGGTAGACAGATTCTTGTGAGGCAAGGGAATCAAAGGTTATCGGGAGTAGATAAGAATGTGGAATTAGAAACACAAACAGATCAGCCATGATCTAATTGAATGGTGAAGCAGGCCCGAGGGGCTGAATGGCCTACTTCTCCCATTTCACATGTACGTATGTTTGTAGTAAACTTCTTGTTATTCGAGTACGTACAAGCTGTAAGTGACCTCATCGTCTTCTGTGGGTTCTCTCATGACTGAAGAGTTCGGTGTGAGATCAGAATGGACGTCCACAGAACTGGCAGTTCATGCTATCGTTATTGGTGTTTGGAGGGAGCTTCTGCTGCTGCCCCACTTCTGGCCTTCCTCTGGGCACATTGGATGTTGTGAGGTTGGCGTAGATTGCCCTTGAAATTTCATAGGCACAATATCTGCTAATGTAGCATTGTCTAGGGATCGAACAGAAATACTTCTTACTGTAATTAGCTTACGGAGTGAGACCTCCCATGAGCTGACAGGTTTTGAAAAGTAGAAAAATAAATGCTCAGTATGTAAACTATGTACCAGATAAACTGTAACAAGAAAGCACATATCAGCTTGTGCTGCTTTTACAGAACAAAGAATCCAGTACTTTTTACCTCAGAAATCTTAAGCCCTCTTCTTGCTTTGAAGATTGGGCTGAGACAAAGGAAATCAAAAGGTTTCTTATAAATACAGTTTTCGCTCATGGTAAAGTTCAAAGGCATAAGGCTGGTGTTCCCAGAGACTATCCCTAGCCAAAGAAGATGTCAACCTAATAATCTATTTGAACACCCTGTGATGAAGCATCCATGCTAACGACTGGATTTAAACAGGCTTAGCATATTATTTCACACTTTTCACTACAGCTTTGTAGGTGGCTTGTGTTTATGACCAGTACTACCTTAGTGAATGCACAATACTTAGGCTTTTTTAAAAAAAGGCAATTTATTATAAACCTAATATACCATAAAGAGAAAGGAGAACAATAGATAATGGACAAGATACTCAATCTTTATCTCCTGTGGTTCTTGCCAATGAGAACAATGTTCAATAACAAAGGGCGGGATTTTCCACACCCGCCTGTCGCTGGGATCTTCCGGTCCCGCCGCAAGTCAGTGGACTTCTGGCTGGGGCACCACCTCACCCACGGCAGGTCCTGCCCACGCCTGGGCCAGAAAATCCCGGCCAAAGACTCACTGGACTCTTGATGGTTTCAAAATTCTTTCTGATGCCTACTTTCTTTCCCTCCGCTATAGTATAACATGCTAATAATTAGGGCTAAAATGAAAAAACTTAATTTTCTATCTAACACCACTGTGAGAGTACCATCATTGCAAGGGCCGCAATGATTCAAGGAGAATTAAGGCCTACAATCCATCTTCTCAGGGCAGCAAGAGAACATAGGAACATGGGGCTTAGGAGCAGGAGAAGGCCATTCAGCCCTTCAAGCCTGCTCTGCCATTCAATAAGATCATGGCTGATCTGGTTGTGATCTCAACTCCACTTTGTCGTCTGTCCCCCACGACCCTTGGCTCCTTGTCTATCAAAAATCTGTCTAATTCTGCCTTGAATAAATTCAATGACCCAGCCTCCACTGTTATCTGGGGAAGAAAATTCCACATACTGTCAACCTTTGAGAGAAAAAGTTTCTCCTCATTCCCATCTTAAATGGTAGACCTCTTATTCTTAAACTCTGTCCCCTGGTTCTAGTTTTGCCCACAAGTGGAAACATCCTCCTGGTGGTTAGCTTATCAAATCCCCTCAGGATCTTATATGTTTCAATAAGATTACCTCTCATTCTTCTAAACACCAATGGGTATAGGCCTATCCTGTTCAACATTTCTTCCTAAGTTAAGCCCCTTATCCCAGGAATGGATGGATAATAAATCTGGCTTTGCCAACGTTACTCCCATCCCAGAACTTCTTTTTTTAAATACTGTTAAATTGAGATTAAAACAGGAAATTCTGACAATGTAAGGCAGGGATGTCAACATCTAAAATAGAATTTATTTTTATTTAGGATTCTAAAAAAACCTCCTTTAATAATCCAGCTGTGATAAGCTTGTGCCTGTATAGAATGCCCTCTTGGTTGTTTTAGAATGGTATAATTGTTAAGGAGATTTAAAAATTCTTTCGAGTTATCAACAGTCACAGATTGCAACTCTTTCGAGTACAATCACAGTTCTTGGTTTCCGGGAGTGGGACATGAACCCACAACCCTCTGATTCAAAGGCGAGGGTGGTATGAACTGAGCCACAGCTGACACCTTGTTAAGGAGATTTATGTGCAGCACGAATGTCTACATCTTAACTACCTACAGCTATAACAAGTGGAGATTTGTCGAGGATTCACTATCACAAGTATGGAGATGCTATTACTTCTTTTAGTCAGGTCTACATGTGATAAAATTAGCCACATGCTTTAACAGTTTAAACATCCTAGTTTTTGGGGAAGTCATTCAATTGAATCTTTCCAGTAAATAGAAGAGGTAGCTCTCCAATTCTGTTAACTGAAGCAGAGATTTAACACATTATGCCTTTGGTGACAGTTGGGTAATCAGTGAACTCTTCCACAATGTAATACTATTCAAGACCAATGTTTACTATTGAAAGAGAAATCAACCTGAAAAATGTATCTTTTGCCCTTAAAAGTGCCTTTAAATTGATGACTTTCAGAAAGCAGTGACCATAATATTTTCCCAGAAGGAAAAACCAGTAAAAACTGGGAAATAAAAGTATTGGTTTGAACTGTTTTGTTCCGCCTGGGTTGTTGGGGCTGGATTTTTAGCCCCAGTCCAAGCAGGAATGGAGGCGGGCAAGTGCGGAATTTCGCACTGCCAGCAAGCATGCTGGTTCTCCGGCTTCATCCCAACCTGGGCTATTTTCCTGGAGGGGAGATGGGGACATAGGGTTATCTGCCAAAAGGCCTGTTAACAAATGTGAATTGGGATTTTCCACTTGACCTCCAGACTCCCTAAGGGAGCATGGGACAGTTTAACAGCTGGAGACAGCCTCCTGGCAACAGAGCAGTGGGAGCCAAAGCTCCAAGCAGGCTTACAGGCCTTCCCTGCCTGTCTGGGTGCAGCACCAGCAGCCGCAGGCTGCCCTATGGAGGGTCCCTGTCCCCGAACCCCCCCCCCCCCATGCCCCACCCCTCCACCCAGTGGTCTGGCTACAAAAGCCATTTAAATTTTAAGTTGGAGAAAAGGCACCTCCATTTTGAATTCAGTAGGGAATTCCATAGCTTAAGGCCTAGGCATCTGAAGGCACAGCCACCAATGGTGGAACAATGGAAGTTGGAGACGCTCAAAAAGTGAGATTTGGAGAAGTGCAGATATCTTGGACGGTTGTAGAACTGGAGGAAGTTACAGGAGATGGGGAAGAGAGAGACCATGGTGAAATTTGAAACCAAGGATAAGAGTTTAAAATTGAGGCATTGCCAGACTGGAAACAGTGTAAATCAATGTATGTAACCAAGGTGATTTGTAGCATTGCTATATATATATATATTTATATATATATCTGATTTGGGGACAGACTTTACTACTGAACCATTGGAACAGCTAGGAATTCATTCATATTGCAAACAGTTATTACTGAGGAATTGCATACTCATTGTTTCCTGTGCTGCCCAAATTATTGCACTTTTGAAATAATTTCATAGGGTGCTGCCTGTTCCCAGCTTCAGGCATTGTTTTGTGTGTGTATGTGCTGCAGATATTATGACATCAGGCTGTGGAGAAGCATTGAATATAGCTGAGCAAATAAACCTCTGCTGTTTCTCCCTCTTGTCGTTTAATTTATTAATAAACAGGCGTGAATGTAGCAGGAAGACAGCTAAATTACATTTAACCCTGTTATCTTTGATTTGGTGCAAAATTGTTGCTGTATTCCTCAAAGGGTTAAAAACATCCAACAGTGGCACACCTTTCCTCCATCAAGCACTGTAACCTTCATAAATGGGGAATATTTCACCTGTGACAGTGAGTTATGCCAGATCTTGCACAAGTATGAAAAGCACATCATTCATGAGAATCACAGGTGTGCATGAGTTATGATAGTCTTTCCCATGAGCGAAACGACACCTGGAAGTTGCCAGCACTGGTGAGAAATCATGTTTATCCGATGTGCACGTTTCCAGTCTCAGCGCAGATATTTGAGCCGATCTTTAAATTAATTCAACAGCACGAGAACCTGATGACAATCATTAAGTGCTATTTTACATATATGCAAATGATCACTTTTGAGATAAATATCAATCTTTTGAACAGCAAGAATGCTTATCATGTCTGTAGAATAAGATTACTTATTTCACTATTAATACCCTGTATATTAAGTAACAGAATTTGAAGAGAAAATGTAATTTCACACTGCAGGAATCATTTTAGTTGCCACTAGAACTCGAACTTAATGTTCTGACTGCCAATTGTGCCTCGATTTGTGCGTTATTCAGCATTGATAGTCAAATTATTATATGCTTTTCAGATGTGATTTAGTTGCTGAGCTTTATTAAAAATAAAACAAAATAAATCAGCAGAGACACTTCAAATAATCAACAGCAGCAGGCGTCCAGTAGAAAAAAGGATTGTCCATCAGGCTCTTACAATTTCCATCCAGTATGTCAAATCAGTTTCATTCATAGTTATTCACTTTTCTTCTTTTTGTTCCTTCCTTTTCATACCCTTTGAAATATAGACATTTTGGAACAAGTCATTTATTTTAAAATCCATAAAAGAATTACTTTCACAGGAGCTATTTGTTCTTAAATACTGATGCAATTCCATATGGATTCTGGTTGGTTTGAAATAATGACTATTATTTAAAAATCACAACCTAAGATACAAAGAACTAGATCGCAGTTTTGATCCAGTATCTTGCACATGAAGAGCCAGATAATGCCAATGTATTGTCATAATGATTAAACAAGTTTGGCTTGAGCTAAACTGGCCCTAGCTCTTCAAAGCATATGCAAAATCCAACCACTAAAATTGCTATCAGCATCAAAAGTGTTCAGGAAACCTTGGCTCAGTTTAAACATTTTTTTGGTCTGAAGAAGGGTCGAACAGACTCGAAATGTTAACTCCATTTCTCTCTCCACCGATGCTGTCAGATCTGCTGAGTTTTTCCAGCATTTTCTGTTTTTATTTCAGATTTCCAGCATCCGCAGTATTTTGCATTTATTTATTTTTGCCAGTTTGGAGTTCTGATAAAATTCAAGCAATTTGATAATTTCCCAGAACACTTGGATATAAGCTTGTGCCTAATGTGGTAATTTCTTTTTGGAACTAGAGAATTAAATTTTTGTTTTTAAAAAAACAGTTCCCATCTACCTTTTTTGTAATTTTTTTTCCAGGTCATTATTTGATGACTTAGAAGAGAGAGTAGGCATCAGTTTCCCTGTTCTCTCCCAACACCAAGTTGATTGGTCACTGGGTGTGAAAGAGGAACTTGGGTGATTTTCCCTTCTCCTGGGGATTTGCTGCATTATTACAGGTTCTTCCAGATGGCCCTATTCAGTTTGGATACTCTGTGTCGGTACCTATAGGGAAGGATCCACATTATATTATGTGGGACCACTGGTTACTACATCAATAGGTCAAACCCTCTGCTTCCTGTGCAGAAATATTTTCAAAACAGTTATGTAACTAATGCATAGCAAAAGACCTCAATTCAAGTTGAGTGCACAATGTTACTGAATGAAAAGGCCCTAAACATAATGAATTGAAGATTCTCAATCTTGTGAGCAGAAATCAGCAGCATAAAATCGTTCGTAATTCAACATATTGTTGGGGCAGTTTTGTTGTACATATTGCCACTGCTACACTTGATCTGGCAGAACTCGGTGTTGGTGCTCATTACTAGAAATGGAAATAGTTCTTTGCCCTAATGGATACTGAAATGCACTAGAAATAATAAAGGTGTTGTACTCCATAATTGTTTATTCTGAAACAGTGAACTTTATGTTATAGTGCTTACATGTCATTAGATTTATCAATCGATTGTGCTATTGTAACTAGGTCCACCAGCCTGCAATTAACCTGTGATCCTTATTACGTCAACACGGCCTATTAATGTAAAATTTATGTAAAGATACAGCAAACATTATTTCTAGAAGAATAAAAGTAAGACAGAAGATAGTGTGAATACACAGGCTTCTTAAAGAGCAGGTTGGTAAGGATTTTGGAGAGGTCAAGCATCGAAATTTATCTCAAATTTCCAGAATCCATGGGGAGGATTTTTCCCTTTGAGATTGGACCCTGATGAAGTCCTGACAAAGTCAGTACTCTGCCTATTTCCACAAACATCCTGTTGCCATCAATCCAAATAAGAAGATCTGCCTACCATACAATTGAATAATGTCATGTTTGAATTTCAGTGCCAGTGCAATGCCAGGTCATAGGCCATTTGTCCCAATGAAATGATTGGCTGATTGAATCAAACAGCATGTTTCTTCCATTATTTGTCATAGGCATAGTAGAGACTGTACCCAACCAGCTGCGCTTGCAAAACCCAAAACAAAACATCTACTGTTAGACATTATACCGTGATTAGGTAGCACTTGCTGAACAATCCTGAGTGTGCTAATAGCTACACTAATGAATCAGTTAAGCTTGTAGGTTGACTCATTTATGCTTGCTAAAAGTGACATACATTCAGACACATGAACCCATTTTCTGTAAATAAAAGGAATATGTTCAAGGCTTGCACCTTTTTTGAATTACCTGGGAGCTTGAGAAAGCCCATTGCTTTCTCCATGGCAATGCCTCAGCCAATCAGAATTGACTTCCCAACCAATCAGCACCCTTTTCTCCTACACTATAAATCGTTGTCATCATTTGAAATTTGGCATTCTTGCATTTGTCCTGATGGGTGCAAGACAAAAAGCCTTGGCAATATGTCTCTCTTTTCAGCAATATTCATTTACTTTATCCTCATCTCCTATTATATTCATTTTCAGCCAAATATGTAAATTTTGTTTGTAATTACACCAGTCCTCTTTGTTAGCGTTGAATTCCCCCACTGTCCCCAAACATGCCTTCATTGCCATTTTTTTTCCATTATGTACCGTGCTGACTCAGTGTACCTGAACACATACATGGAGCAATCTTTCAAATTGCTCAAACTTCCTCAAACTCAACCTTAGGAGTTCCAAAAATATGTCACAATGTGCTTCAGCTTTTAATTTCATCCCAGCCTCATTGTTATCTTTCTGTTCCGTATTGACTAAGATTAACACATGCTCAACTGCAGGCAGCCATTATTGAACTAATTTCATTTACACTTCCCCGACAGAAAGGGCAATATAACAAAATGTTCAGGTATTACAGTATACTACATTGATTGTATTAAAAGATTCTCTTTTCCACATCAGTGTTAAGTAAGCAAACTCAAAATATCTGCAGTATGTACAGAATATCAAGCAGTGCATTGACTGATGCCTTTACAAGTGTGAAAAATCTGTACAGTATTAGACTTTCAGCATTGTTGATCAAAGGCAGTAGGTACTATTCAGAAATAACTATCATCACACTCACTGTTTAAACAATCATTGATATCTTGATGAAATTGCAGAACAACAAGCAACACTTTATCAATTTGTTTTTTATCTAGGGAATTCAAGATTTCCTGTAAAGCTGTTGGTGTCTTCCCTCCGCTGAAGTTATCTCATTCAGTGATTCACTTTGCTGCTACAGCTTTGAATGATACATCTACAGTGACTCTGTATGTGGAGAATGCACACTCCAGCCAAAATGAATTTACTCACCTTGTGCCAAGGATCGGAAGAGGAGAAATTGCTCCTGTTGGGCCAACATTGTTTGAATTTATCATTCCGGAATATCCTTATTTAACTATTACACCTGCTGTTGGAACTGTAATGCCAGGAGAGGTCAGAGTTTGTCCACAGCTTTTTCCACATAGCTGAAAGAAAATGTATTAAAATGTGAAAAAGAAATGGAGATTGTGCTGTGATAAGAAGCTTGTAACTTTTTCTATAAAACAAGTTAATTTGAGTAAAGATAGCCCCCAGATCCTTTCCTGTACTACCAACTACCTCCATAAACCCCCTTCCCCTCACTTCTAACAGCAAATGGAAGGAATTTATTGATTTCATCACCACCCTTGGTTCCTCACCAAGCCAACCTGTCCTTTTTTAGCCCTGGCTCTGAAGGCCTATCTCATCACAGATTCCATCCCTGTCCCAGCCATTGTCTCAGCTGGAACCAAATTGTTTGTAATCTCAGTGTCCTATTCAATCCTGCATTGTGCTTCTGACTCCATATCCTCTCCATCCACCCTGCCTCAGCTCATCCATGTCTTTGTCATCTCCATGCTCAACTATTTCAGTAATCTCCTGGCCAACATTCCATTTTCCACCTTCTAAAAACTTCGACTGATCCAAACCTCTGTTGCCCGTATTCTATGCCACACCTGCTCAATCATTGCTCCTGTGCCCTCTGACATGCATTGGCTTTTAATCCCACGTTTAAAATTCTCACCCTTGTGGTCAAATCCCTCATGGCTTTGCTCTCCCTATTTCTGTAATCTTGTCTGGCCCTATAACATCCCCCCATCTTCCCCTTCCCCAAACTCTACATTCTTCTGGCTCTGACTTGTGTACTCTTCACTCCGCCATTAGCAACTGTGCCTTCAGCCATCTAAGGCCCACATTTTGAAACACCCGACGCTTCTTCACCTCCCTCTCCTCCATTAAGATCCTCTTTAAAACCCATCACTCTGACTGAAGCTTTGGTCAACCCTTCAATCTTTCCTTCTTTGGTTTAGTGTGGGTTTAATGCACACCTCTAAGAAGGACATTGAGATGTTTCTATATGAATGTGCTTTCTAAGTGTATGGTGCTGCAATTGTGGTTCCATGTTTGTAGATCTGTAGAAATTGACATTTGAAGACAATCATCACTGGTGATTCAAATTCAGCATGTCTCTGGAGAACTATCATATATACTCATGTATAAGTCAACCCCCGACTATTGCCTAAAAATTTGGTCTCTAAAACTCGACTTTTACATGAGTAATATTTTCGAGAGGTTGAAATTGTTTCGCAGTGGGGCCGACAGAGCATGCGTGACCCAATAAGCCATTATGGGGTGGCCTGTCCCACTCCCTAAGACTCTGCTGCTTGCTGCTTCCCTGCCCAACTCTCACTGCTTCCCTATCCAACTCTTCCGCTTGCAGTTTCTTTCATTCGCTCCCTGCCTCTTGTCAACCCTCTCCTGAGCCTTGCTTCAGGGTTCAGGACAGAAAGCAGCTAGTGGGAGAGTCAGGCAGGGAAGCGGCGAGTGAGAGAGTTGGCGAGAGGGAGAAAGTCAATCTGCAAGGGAGGTGGCGAGTGGTCGGTAAGTAGAAAGAGTTAGGATTTTTTGGCCAAATGTCGAGTCGACTTTTACACAAAATTGACAATTGCTCGAGTATATACAGTAGGTGGAGCAGTGGCTTTGAATACTATCTTCTCATGCCTGAGACCTGGATTTGAATTCACTGGAGAGTGAAGGGCCCACATCTTAATTTTACAATCTCACTCCAGATGCATATAAGGATAGTTGGTCTCGGAAATGGAGAAGTTCACACTGATACAGAAAAAAGGTGTTTTTCTGCAGTTGGTATTGGTTTAAGTCATTGAGCAGAGTGAAAGGAGCATTACTATGCATTCAACGGAGCTACACTTGGGAGTGTTCAGTGCAGTCGCTTCTTGGCCAAGGAAGAACACATTCACATCTATCATCCCTTATATTAAAACCACCAGTTGTAACCATATCACGAGTGAGATATTTTAATAATGATTAATAATCAGTTGTTCTTGTTTCAGATAAGTTTATACCTGTTTTCCTGCTAACAAATTACATAAATGTCAGCTTTAAACATAAAAATTCTGAGGATATGATTTGGTTAACATGCTGCTAGTCAGGGATGTATTCTATCCATTTTCATCAATGAATTTCAGCCCAGTTTTAAATATTTTTGTCATCAGCTTCTCTTCAAATATTTAAATATTATAAGAAGTATTTCTTTCAAGTTTGCAAGAAATGCTGGCCTTTCATTGGACCGGTATTCCATATCAATAAATTTCATGCTTTATTTATCATTCCACCTTAAAATGTTATCTCTTCTGTCTCTGAACTGTAGAAGTGTAAGGTGCACTTGACATTTAAACCAGCACTACCGGACCTGCTAGTGCAAGAAGAAGCTGTACGAATGTTGTGCCGAGCTGCAGAAACCGAGAGGATTTTGGGGAAATGGGAACCTGTCAGCGCATCAAAATCAGAAAATTTATCAGTAAGAATATTTAGACATCTCGTTTTTTTATAATTACATTTCACTTATTCTTTTCCAGAATGAAACTCTAAGTGTTAACTTTTAGTTGTGGCTGTTTCCTTCATAAAACTGCTCTGTATACTCAATCCTGTGTTTTATCCTTATTGGAAAAGTTACTGGAAGTGACTGGAGGATCATTGCATGTGAAGGTAATTTTGGCTACTGACTGCTAACTGACATCAGCAGGCAACAGCCTTTATTGTGTTACGCAATAGATCACAAGGTACAAATTATGGCATGTACAAAATAGTCCAAACTGAAAAAAAAATGCTTAAATAATATTTGATAACCTTTAATCCAATTTTCATGTACCAGATATTGGTGGGAATGCAACCTGTGACCAGAATCTCTTGGGCTTTTGTTAGGAATGTAAATATTAGATTGTATTTTGAAGGAGGGAGTAATTAAATTTGTTAAAAATAGACAGGCTGGAAGTGAGCAGTCAGCAAGGCCTTATGAGAGGAAGGCCATGTCTGATGAATCTATTGGACTTTCTTGAGGACAACCCCAGCATCACAGATGCCAGCCTTCAGCCAATTCAGTTCATTCCATGTGATATCAAGAAACGGCTGAAAGCACTGTATACTGCAAAGGCTATGGGCCTTGATAAGATTCTGGTAATAGTACTGAGGATTTGTGCTCCAGAACTTGCCGCGCCCCTAGCCAAGCTGTTCCAATATAGCTACAAAATTTGCATCTACCCAGCAATGTGGAAAATTGCCCAGGTATGTCCTGTACTCAAAAAACAGGACAATTCCAACCCAGCAATTACCACACCATCAGTCTACTCTCAATCATCAGTAAAGTGATGGAAGGGGTCATCAACAGTGCTGTCAAGTGGCACTTGCTTAACAATAACCTGCTCACTGACACCCAGTTTGAATTCCACCAGGATCACTCAGCTCCTGACCTCATTACAGCCTTGGTTCAAGCATGGACAAAAGAGCTGAACTCCCGAGGTGAGGTGAGAATGACTGCCCTTGACATCAAGGCAGCATTTGACTGAATGTGGCATCAAGGAGCCCTAGCAAAACTGGAGTCAGTGGGAATCAGGGGGAACTTTCTGCTGGTTGGAGTCATACCTAGCAAAAAGGTTGTTGGAGGTCAATCATCCCTGTTCCAGAACATCACTGCAGGAGTTCCTCAGGCTAGTGTCCTAGGCCCAACCACCTTCAACTACTTTATCAATGAACTTTCTTCCATCATAAGGTCAGAAGAGCAGATGTTCACTGATGATTGCACAATGTTCACCATTCATGACTCCTCAGATACTGAAGCAGTCCATGCCCAAATGCAGCGAGACCTGGACAATATCCAGGCTTGGGCTGACAACTGGCAAGTAACATTCACACCACACAAATGCCAGGCAATGACCATCTCCAACAAGAGAGAATCTAACCCGCTTGACATTCAAAGGCATTACCATTGCTGAATCCCCCACTATCAACATCCTGGGGGTTACCATTGACCAGAAACTGAACGGGACTAGCCATATCAATACTGTGGCTACAAGAGCAGGTCAGAGGCTAGGGATCCTGTGGTGAGTAACTCAGCTCCTGATTCCCCCAAGCCTGTCCACCATCTACAAGGCACAAGTCAAGAGTGTGATTAAATATTCTCTACTTCCCTGGATGAGTGCAACTCCAACAGCACTCAAGTAGCTGTACACCATCCAGGACAAAGCATCCCGCTTGACTGGCACCCCATCCACAAATATTCACTCTCTCCACCACCAAAGAGCAGTGGCAGCAGTGTGTACAATCTATAACGTGCACTGCAGGAACTCACCAAGGCTCCTTAGACAGCACCTTCCAAACCCACGACTGCTACCATCTAGAAGGACAAGGGCAGCAGATACATGGGAACACCACCACCTGGAAGTTCCCCTCCAAGCCACTCTCAATCCTGACTTGGAAATATATCACCACTCCTTCGCTGGATCAAAATCCTGGAACTCCCTCCCTAACAGCACTGTGGGTGTACCTGCACCACATGGACTGCAGTGGTTCCAGAAGGCAGCTCACAATCACCTTCTGAAGGGCAATTAGAGATGGGCAATAAATGCTGGCCTAGCCATAATCCCATGAATGAATAAAAAAATTAACAGATTTAGTGGACAAGGAGAACTCCATTGCTGTTATATATTTAGATTTTAATCTGTTTACAGGAGATGGGTGATGAGGTAGAAAGATATGGAATAGAGGGTCATCAGCTTCCCAACTGATTTTCCTTTGGATAAAAATCTGGCCCCATGTTTTTTTAACTTATCAATGTGTGAATGGATGAGCTCATTGATGAAGTTGACTTGATATTAAACTTGTTCCTGGATCATTTGGTAAGGATCATTAATAACCTGAAAAAGGGTGGATACAGATTCAATAGTAGTCTTCCAAAGAGAGTTGGATACATACTTGAGGGGGAAAACTAATTACAAGGTTATGAGGAAAGAGCAGGGAAAAGGGACTAATTGCATTACTCTTTGAAAGACCTGCCTCAAAGTTGATGGGTGAGTGGACTCATTCTGCACGTAAGTTTTGGAGTAGATTTTGTCTGAACCACCTAGTTATAAAGTATCTCCCAGCTGAACCCAGAGACCAGAATCAGGTGGGAAGGAAGGCTCAAACCTGCTTGATCTTAATAAATTTAAATAGAAGGAAAATAAGGCAATTTATTGGAGTTCTTTGAAGGACTGACATGTGCTGTGAATAAAGTGGAACCGGTGGATATACTGTATTTCCAAAAGGCATATGATAAGGTGTCACATCAAAGGTTATTGCGGAAAATAAAAGCTCATGGTGTAGGGGGTAACATATTGGTATGGATAGAAGATTGGCTGGATAACAGGAAACAGAGAGTAGCCATAAATGGGTCTTTTTCTGGTTGGCGGGATGTAACGAGTGGTGTGCCACAGGGATCAGTGCTGGGGCCTCAACTTTTTACAATTTATATAAATGACTTGGATTAAGGGACAGATGGTATGGTTGCTAAATTTGCTAACGACACAAAAATAGGCAGGAAAGTAAGCTTGAAGTGGACGTAAGGAGGCTACAAAGTGACATAGATAGGTTAAGCGAGTGAGCAAAGATCTGGCAAATGGAGTATAATGCAGGCAAATGTGAAATTGTCCATTTTGTCAGGAAGAATAAAAATGAAGTCTATTATCTAAATGGTGAGCGATTGCAGAGCTCTGACATTTAGAGGGACTAATACCAGAAATGGGCAGGTTGCCTTTTGAGGAAAGGTTGGACAGGTTAGGCTTGTATCCACTGGAGCTTAAAAGAGTAAGAAGCAACTTGATTGAAACCTTTAAGATCCTGAGGGGTCTTGACACAGTGGGTATGGAGAGGATGTTTCCTCTTGTGGGAGAATCTAGAACTAGGCGTCACAGTTTAAAAATAAGGGGTCGCTTATTTTAGACAGAGATGAGGAGAAGCTTTTTCTCTCAGAGGGTCATGAGTCTTTGGAACACCCTTCCTCAAAAGGCAGTGGAAACAGGGCCTTTGAGTATTTTTAGGGCATAGTTGGATAGATTCTTGATAGACGGGGGGGTGAAAGGTTATCAGGGATAGGCAGGAGGTTACAATCAGATCAGCCATGATCTTATTGAATGGCAGAGCAGGCCTGAGAGGCCGAGAGACGTATTCCTGTTTCATGATCATATGTAACTCGAGCTTTCCAGTTCTTGGGGATGCCCCTGAAATAGTTAATTGCTCACAGCCATTTGATACTATTCCAGTCAGCAGTAGAGTTTTCAGGTGGTACATACAAGATAGAAAATTGAAGCCTTTTCTAACTCTCTCATGATTTTACCACATCATGAAATTTGTGAATTTACTTGATTTGTTTGTAAAATGGTTTTAATTTTTAAATTATCCATATTACATAAAGGATATAGAGGCACTTGAGTAGGTGCAAAAAAGACTTACAAAGATTACACCAGAACTGAGAGGATATAACTATCAGGAAAGACTGAATCTGAGGTTAAAGAGAAGGCTGAATGGTGTCCTAATAGAGGTCTTTAAAATTATGAAGGCATTTTATAGGATAGTTGTAGGAAAGATGTTTTCACTTGAGGGGAGACCAAACTAGAGGACACAAATTTAGGATAGTCACTAATAAATCCAACTGGGGAAACTTCTTTACCCAGAGAGTGGTGAGAATTTGGAATTTACTACCACAGGGAGTAGTTGAATCAAACAGTGTTGGATACATTTAAGGAGAAGCTAATAAAGACATGAGGAAGAGAGGAATTGAAGGATATATAGATTGGGATATGTGAATGAGGGTGGGAGAAGGCTCGTGTGGACAATAAATACCGGCATGGACATGTTGGGCTGTATGGGGTGGGAGGTTACAATCAGATCAGCCATGATCTTATTGAATGGCGGACCAGGCTCGAGGGGCCAATTGGCCTACTCCTGCTGCTATTTTGTATGTACTTGTGTATACATAATGGTCTATTTTTGTGCTGTAATTTCTAATTCTCATTGATATTTTTAGTTGTGATCTGCTGCAACACTATTTGATAGCACCATAGAGCAGAATATCAGAATATGATTTAGTCCTTCAGGAGTGAGAGACAGTTGAAATAGCAAAGAGGAGGATCAAGGTGAATTCAGTCTTGAGTACTGAGGAGGTAAATTCACAGCCATTCCAAATCTTAATGATGTAAATTGGTCCAATTGTGAATTAAGAGTTTCAAATGGCATAATTTAGACCAATTTAATTTGACCTCAGATTCAGTGAAGATCTCTATGAAATACTTTTTTTTTCGGAAGTTCCTTCAGCTTTCTGTTCATCCCTCAGCTGGCTAAGGCAAGCAGCAGATGATTCATAGGCTTCAAGAGCACCCCATAATTGGTGTATAACTTTTGTGTCAGTTGATCATAGCCAGGGATGTTTTTTTAAAGTGTTTTACAGTTCTTCCAAGCATGAGCGCACGCGCAAACAGCACCACTCCCTCTCCAACCCTCAGTGCCCAAGACTGAAGCACTGCACCGGGCAGCAATTGTAGCAAAAGACCTAGAAGATCAGGAACTGGGGGAGGTCGGTGACAAAAGTGTGGTGGTAGTGAGGGAGTGCCTCTGTAAATTTGGGATGCTGGGTGGAGAGAGGGGAGTGCTTCTGTGAATAGAAAGGGAAGTGCCTTAAAATTAAGTTTATGGGTCAAATCTTCCTTTGGGGAAAACCTAATTTGTGCACTTCCATGGCCCACAAACTGCACACCCGACCCATGTATGGCTTTACGCACCATTTTAGTCTTTTTCACACCAGGGCCGGGTTTGCAGTGCAGTTTGCTGGAGCGTGGGTGCAGAGGCAGACCAATTGGAAGGCTGGTCTCAGTTCTCCAACACAATATCCCAACTCCCAACAGTGTTTAAAGGGTCAACTTAGCTTTAAAGGACAAATCCCTATGAACAATTACTACATTAAAAACATATCTATGTTACAATACAGCACCAGATAGTGAGATTTGAAGCTATGAAAACATTTTCTTCACGAACTCTAAAACCTATTAATGGACTTCCAAAATCCACCACACCACCAGATAAAAATGGTATACAGGATGAAATCTGATTTTTATTCCCATTTAAAATGGGAAACACAACCTCAGTGAGGGCAAGTATGTGTTTTGCACACGAGGCATTCCTGACCTGCCAAAAAAGCCAGAGGAAAATGATGTGGGGTCGGGAATGTGGAGGAAAATAGGATTTCCTCAAAAAGAAAACTAAATGTAGCCATTCACACACTGAAACGTCCCTCTGCATCCAGACGAAAACTCTGCCCTATATGTGAGGCTCTCCATAATTGACTAGTCTGTTGATATTCATTGTCCAACTTCACATATATTAGAGAAGAGCGCAGGTGAAGTACTGGAGCACAACTTATACCAGAGGAGAGTTCGATGAGACAGTAAGAGGAGGTAAGAAAATTGTCAGAAAAAGAATAGAAAGAGTTAAAAAAACGTTTTAAGTGATTTCGTTCTTTGTACAAGAGTGGTGTGGTTTCTATGTTCCTCATCAGTTTTAATAACAAACAATCCACTCAATGGGAGATGAATGAGTTGGGAGAAAGTGTTCTTTATATCCTTTGGTTTGCTCTGCAGATCAAAAAGAAAACACAGCCGAAACAAAAAGATATAAACCGACGTAGTTCAAGCCTTTCTAAACTGTCAGTTAAGGAAAAGAGCAGTGAAAGTGACAGCTCCTTGTTTGAACCTCCCAATCCACTAGACATTCCTCTTGAGTGAGTAAAATGACATTTATTGCACAGTTTTTGTCACTTTGGGAAATGAGGATAATTTTATGAATTTTGTAATCTAGACACAGAACTTTGGCCTTCAAAAAGAGACTTGAATAAGCACCTGAAAGGAAAAAATTCGGAGAACAATGGGGAAAGGGCAGGGGAGTGGGAGTAGCTAAAATTGCTCTTGTAGAGAGACAGCCCAGACTTGAGTGGCCATATGGCCTCCTGTGCTGTAACCATTCTATGATTTGATTCTATGAAAGCACACATCAGGAATTCAGAGCTGCACCATTCATGATATTCTGTTCATTCATTACATGGACAGAAACTAATAAGTGCTATGTGCCTGAAAGGCTAGTGTGCACTGACTGGGTGCAACTGTGTGTTCAACGTGAAGTTGAAAAATTATTACAGTTGCTTTCAATTTGGGGAAAAAGTGTAATATTTGCTTCATAAATTGTAACTTGCACCTATAGTTAAAGAATCAGTTGCATCGGCCACAGATGAAAATACACCACGTGGACTGCAGTGGTTCAAGGGGGCGGCTCACCACCACCTTCTCAAGGGCAATTAGGGATGGGCAATAAATGCTGGCTTGGCCAGCGCTCCCACATCCCATGAAAGAATATATAAAAAGAAGATAGTGTAGGATACTCGCCTGCAATTCTGCTATACAAGCTTTCCAGTTCAAATTCCAACTGGCAAGCATGGTCAGCTTTAATTCTAAGAGTATTACAAGGCAACCATGAAGGTGGGATTCCAAACTTTACTAAATGGCAAAAACCATGAGCCCTTAAAATAAGAAGCACTAATGTACCTTCCTACAGGCTGCAACCCAACCACAGCTGCACTCTCTGATTCGGCCCCAAATTTCCAATGCAAGCAGCTGCCAAGGGCCAGATCTGCACTGAGGGTGTGGCTATGCTACACTTATTGCCTGGCCCACCAAATTCAAGGCTTGTGGCACCTTGACCGCACAAAGCACATTTCTATTGTATTCTGCCTCTCCATCACCAAGACAAGAAAAGGGAGGGATCTCAGGACCATCATGTATTTGAGGACAGTCCAACAACCACTTTTTTATATTGTATTCTGGGTAAATGTTTCTATTATGTTCCGATTGTTATTGCTCATATAAATTTCTAATATCAATTCATGGCTATTTTTATAAGCAATTTCCACAATAAATGTACTTTTCATTTAAAATAAAAAAGTAACCAGTATCCCCATGTATGGTATTTATTTATTATTTAAACTTTAACAAAGTAGTAAAAATAATGCTAGTGTTTTGTAATCATCATTTCACTTGACTGGTACAATTTATTTTCTTTGCTGTTGTATGTTTTGTCGGAATTGTTTCAACTTGAAGTGTATAATCAAAAATGTAATGCCTTGCATGTTATGTAATTATCCAGATGTGCACTTATAAAATCTGTAGCCTTTGACAGGACCCAATTCATATCTCAAGATTCAGAAGATATGCGTACTTTTCAAATAACCCTGTTCTCCATTGTTTCAGTTCTGATGAATACAATGCAGCTCTTACTTCATTGCTGAAGAATTTCACGGAAATGTTTCATTCATTTGTCATTCCCTGTTTTGTTACACCTCAGACAACAGACCATAAAGGGTCAGGTTACGTCCCATACAGGTACAATAGCATTAATAATATTGTGCTTATAATAAACCTTATCTTGGCCTAAACCACTCAGCATTCAATTGCATTCTCTTAATCTTGAAACAGGTGCATATGTCTTCTGTGACCTTGATTTTTGACAAATCACAGAAACAGGCCATTCAGCCCGACCAGTCCTTACCGGTGTTTATGCTCCACTCAAGCCTCCTCCCATCTTTCCTCGTCTAAATCTATTATCATAACTCTCTATAGTATAACTTATGAAGCAGCATGATTGCTATTATGTATGTAATAAAAAGCATTATTTTCGTGGCCAATTGTAATCACATGATGTCCAAAAGTTTATCATCTTCTAGCATTTTTATTGGCCAGTAGTAATCACATGACCCTTTAAACAGCTGATATCACTTTCTTGAAATCTTTCTCCAGTAACGAGACTGTGATCCAAACTGTTAGTGTTACTTCTAAACAATGAGATTTTTTAAGCACTGTGGTTAAATCATGGGATTAATAAAACTCAAAACTGTGTTCTGCCATTGGTCTATGATAACAGTGGCTTTTGATCTCTGATAATCAAGTGGCCAGAACATGGGATAAGATCAAAGTGACACAGTAACATCACCTGATATTGCTTGGGCTCTAAAAAATCATCCTCTTAGGAAATATGTTATCAATGTCAGAGGAGTTCCCAAAATTGAGAGGGGAGTGCAATATCTTCTACTCACTTATTCTAAAATTGATACAGATATGTCATACAGACAGATGAACAATAAAATAGCTGGCAATATAAAAATATACTTTTTTAAAGTCATCTAATGAATTATAAATCTTGTTACACAAACCTCTTAGCTTTACGCATTGATATTTGAATAATAGCTTGTTTAAGGGGGATGTTATTTGTTGAAGGATAAACTGTGGGGTAGATTTATAATTTAGATGTAAAACTCGGGCAGTTCCTACAACTGGTGCCTGATCTAAAATGCTGAATTTTTGCCTGAAAATCTATCCCATTGTTTTTAGTAATTTTGTGTTTTAAAGTCATGTTGAGGCCTACTGTGGTAATAACTATTAATATTTTATGTATTTGTAGCATCTACAACACCCTATATCTGCAGGTTAATTGCCCTACAGTTGCCCCACCAATGGTACTCATTTCTGGTAACATACGGAATATGGTGGACTTTGGAGCGATTGCAGTAGGTGAGAAGAAGTGCCTAACTAACTGATTATACTTTTGGTTCAATTACAGAATTCATGACAGATTTAATTGAGAATACTAAAAATGTTCCTTGAATCCCTGATAACTTAGTTAGTAAATAAACGGCACCTGTGGAACTGAGCCACATCATCCATGAAGATTCCAGGTTCTTGATTTGACCTTCACTATGCTGTTGGCCAATATCACAATCTCAGAATTGTTATTACACAGAAGTAAGCCAATTGGCCCATTGTGTCTGCACCTGCTCTCCAAATGAGCAAATACCCTAGTACCATACCCCCACCTTCTCCGCATAACCCTGCACATTCTTCCTTTACATATCCAATTCCTTTTTGAATGCCTCGATTGAACCTGCCTCCACCACACTCTCAGGCAATGCATTCCAGACCTTAACCATTTGCTGCGTGAACAGGTTTTCCTCATGTCACTTTTGCTTCTTTTGCCAATTACTTTAAATCTGTGCCCTCTTGTTCTTGATCCTTTCACAAGTGGGAACATTTTCTCCCTATCTACTCTGTCCAGACCCCTCATGATTTTAAACACCTCTGTCAATCTCCTCTCAGATTTCTCTTCTCCAAAGGAAACAGTCCCAACTTCTTCAATCTGTCTTCAAAACTGAAGTGCCTCATCCCTGGAACCATTCTCATTAATCTTTCCTGCACTCTTTCCAATGCCTTCACATCTTTCCTAAAGTGCGCCGACCAGAATTGGACGCAATACTCCAGCAGAGGCCAAACTAGTGTCCTATTCAAGTTCAACATAACCTCCTCGTTCTTGGACTCTATGTCCCTATGAATAAAGTCAAGGATATTGTATGCTTTATTAACTGCTCTCTCAGACTGTCCTTCCACCTTCAGTGATTTATGCACAAATACACCCAGGTCCCTCTGCTCCTGCACCCCCTTTAGAGTTGTACCCTTTATTTTACATTGCCTCTCCATGTTCTTCCTATCAAATTGAATCACTTCACATTGAACTTCATCTACCACTTGTCTGCCTATTCCACCAACATGTCATTGTCCTTTTGTAGTTATACACCATCTTTCTCACAGTTCACAACGCTTCCAAGTTTCATATCCTCAAATTTTGAAATTGTGCTCTGTACACCAAGGTCTAGGTCATAATACATATCAGTAGGAGCAAAGGTCCCAACACTAATCCTTTGGGAGCTCCACTACAAACCTTCCTCCAGCCTGAAAAACATCCGTTAACTACTACACTCTGTTTCCTGTCACTCAGCCAATTATGTACCCATGTTGCTACTGAGCCTTTTAATCTCAGCCAGAATGGCAGTAAAAGTGCTGCAATGACTGTCCTGCCTCAGGCTAAGAAAAGGAAAAATCAGCTAACGTTCCAGCTTCTGATGGTTGCATGGTGACTTATGCTGGAAAATGTACAAGTGCGGATTTCCAGTCAGAATATATTAGGTCTCAACTCTGATGCCCCCATGAGTGAATAACCATGAAAAGTGGCTGAGATACAGAGGTTGGCCAACATCCACCAGATTTTACTCCAGCTTCAGCTAGCACCTTCAGGGTTGGAGAAAAATTCAAAATACAGAATATTTGTAAAAGAACATTTCTTGAACACACATGTGAAAATCTCACCATGGTTTTGAGTTTGACAGTCCCGTGTTGTGTACTGCTTCAGAATGTTTGCTATTGCATCTGTTCTTTTCCTCCAGCCAAATGCTCCTTGCTCTTAGTCAGGCCTCTCTGACAAAAGTTTGGGTCAAATCCACCAGTCACTCTGTGGGAGTTGATTAAATTTCACAAGCCTTGATCAAATATTTGGTTAAATAATCCAATCTGTCTGAATGTTCTGATTCTCCTTCATGTTTTCCAAGAGCCTTAAGTGCTAAACCTGGTACATGCCTGATGTGGACGTTTTAGATAATAGGGCCGATTTTCCTTGTGGACATGTTACATGCTTTAAATTTAAGTCAGTACAATTTACTTTCATACCATTATTGCAGGACAGAGAGTGCTCAAAAGAGTCGAGATGCAGAATATCTCTCAAAGCTCCCTGGATGTATCCTTTTCTATTATATTTAGTACTTATTTCCTCCATGAGTTCCAAGAAGTCTCTTGAAGATATTGGATGGCCTTAGATGTAACGTGAGTTTATGCTGTTTATATTTACTTTTCCTCTTTCACCTCTTTGTGCTCTATGCAATTGTCCAAATGAAAGGTTATGTATTCCCTGATTTCTGTCAATACTTTATACTGGGCAGTTTCTGGCAGGTGTGCCCCCATGTCTTAACCTCTACACACAAATCAAATGGCTATCTTACACTTACTAGCTTGGATTTTCAGTCCCAAGATGTGTGCACAGAATTGGGAAAATTCCCAGCTCAGTGCACCTGCCTCGGGAGAAACCGTCCCAAATGGCCAGATTTTCATTCCGGGGCCGGGTGTGCGTTGGAGTTGGTCCTCCCACCCCTAGAAACAGTTCGGAGGCAGCCACACGGGTTGCTGAGTTCCAAGGCAGGCTAGTTAAAAGGCCTGCCTTGGTGCTCTCTGACTCGTCTTAGTTGGGCCCTCTAGCCCTTGCACCCCCTCACCACCACCCACTCACTCCCCATGCCCCATCCATGCCAACTCATGTCCCACACACCTCACCATGGTACCTCATTTCCTCCATGAAAACCTTTGCCCCTCTACCCAACTTCATACCCTCTGTACCAATTTATGCCCAGCTACCCTGTAAAACTCCAATGACTAGTAGGTTAAAAAAAAGAAGAAACCAAGTCTTGCCTTCTTCCACAGTGCTTTATTCTTACTGATATAAAAATTCACTCCCAGATCCCCACCTATTTCTGCTTTATAATCACCCAGTGATGTTCTTAACGAATTTACCTCTAATTACTCACTTAATCATTAGTTGACTCTTTAACTGTTTCCTATCCTAACATATCCAATCCACATGGCTCTTCATACCTTCCATGCCAACTTAATGCTAACTCATGTCAACCCATGAGCCCACCACCCACCACCCTTTGTCCTTACACCACCTATGTCAACTCACCCAGTATCCAACATGGACAGCCCTCAGGAGCCATGCTGAGATGAAATAAAATAAAGTTCTAAGTATCTGTTACAGACTTCACTACATAAGAAATACTCACATTAATAAAAGCCCATTCAATACATTTAAATCCCTTCAAGTACTTAACACCTTATAAAAACAAACATTTGTATTCATAGCCCCACATCAAAGACAGCTAATCCCCTAATAACCATTTAGAGTTATCTATCAAACTATGAACTTACAGCCTCCAACTGTGATAATGACAGGTTGTGGAAGCAGTCAAGCAGTAAAAATGCTATAATGATAGCCCTCAGGCTTATGTCAACAAACAACAATTGAAATTGCAAACACCGATCTTTTTCAACTCAGAGATACAGCAGGATGCTTTTTTTCAAAATTTAGTAGCAGGGGATTTAAATAACCTGACAGCTTGACAGTTCCATAAATCTTATCCACCTTTTATGCACATTCATGTCTACTATTAAAAATCATAAGTCGCACACTGTGGGAAATGGACCTTGTTCAAAAGAAACACTGAGTTCAAATAGCCCTGCTGGGTTTGGGTTTGGGTTTCCCCCATGCCTGAACACATCCACCCCTTTCTCTCCCTGCCGCCACACCCCCCTCCCCCCCGCCCCCCAACTCCCCGTCCCCAGTGTAAATAGGATCTGTTGCAAATGGGGGCAGGACTTCAGGATCCAGGGTCCCAGTGCCATTTTGGATAAGCCATGGTGTCACCACAACTACGCAAAAACCCGGGCCACTATTTCCCATAAAGATTCTCAAAGAATGCTCACCTTGTAGGAATCACGGGAACCTTGCAGCTTTAAAATGCGTTGCTAAATTTCATTCACAATTCAAGCAGCACATTAAGATGCAGTTTGGCCAAGTTTATTAATAGAATAATATGCTGCACTGTGGGACAGTAGAATGTAGATTAATAAATCCAATTAGGGATGCTGCCAAGGTTGGCATTGTGCTTCTCCACACAAGAGAATGTCAGAGGATAAATCTTCTGGTATGCTGTCATGGTCAGCATCAGAGGCATGAGGGTATAGCATGCCTAAGTTCCTTTAACTCAATAATATTAGTTTCCTGTGATCTTATCCAAGTGAATCTTTGACTAACAATGTTACAGCTGAAATCATCTGTTCTGGACCCTGGTGGACCTTTTGAGCTGTTAAATTCTCTTCGATCCCTTCAACCAGGAGCAACTCACAATCTCATTTTTTCCTTCACACCACCAAAGAACAAAACGGTAACTCATCTTTGTTTTCTTTAAATAATTCATATTATATTAGGTAAAATGCACAAAATAATAGAACTGCAATCTGTCTGTTTTATATTGGTTTTAATTATGACCTGGTAGAGCTAAAAGCCTCAATCCAACGTAATAACAGTAGGACATAAGACCATAAGACATAGGAGCAGAAATTAGGCCATTCGGCCCATCAAATCTGCTCCGCTATTCAATCATGGCTGATAAGTTTCTCAACCCCATTCTCCTGCCTTCTCCCCATAACCTTTGATCCCCTTACCAATCAAGAACCTATCTATCTCGGTCTTAAATACACTCAATGACCTGGCCTCCACAGCCTTCTGTGGCAATGAATTCCACAGATTCACCACTCTCTGGCTAAAGAAGTTTCTCCTCATCCCTGTTCTAAAAGGTCTTCCCTTTACTCTGAGGCTGTGCCCTTGGGTCCTAGTCTCTCCTACTAATGGAAACATCTTCCCCACGTCCACTCTATCCAGGCCTTTCAGTATTCTGTAAGTTTCAATCAGATACCCCCTCATCCTTCTAAACTCCAAGGAGTATAGACCAAGAGTCCTCAAACGTTCCTCATATGTTAAGCCTTTCATTCCTGGGATCATTCTCGTGAACCTCCTCTGGACCCTCTCCAGGGCCAGCATATCCTTACTGAGATACGGGGCCCAAAATTGCTCACAATATTCTAAATATGGTCTGACCAGAGCCTTATAAAGCCTCAGCAGCACATCCCTGCTTTTATATTCGAGTCCTCTCGAAATAAATGCCAACATTGCATTTGCCTTCCTAACTACCGACTCAACCCGCAAGTTAACCTTAAGAGAATCCTGGACTAGGACTCCCAAGTCCCTTTGCACTCCAGATTTCTGAATTCTCTCCCCATTTAGAAAATAGTCTATGCCTCTATTCTTCCTACCAAAGTGCATGACCTCACACTTCCCCATGTTGTATTCCATCTGCCACTTCTTTGCCCATTCTCCTAACCTGTCTAAATCCTTCTGCAGCCTCCACTCCTCCTCAATACTACCTGTCCCTCCACCTATCTTTATATCATCTGCAAACTTAGCCAGGATGCCCTCAGTTCCTTCATCTAGATCATTAATGTATAAAGTGAAAAGTTGTGGTCCCAACACTGACCCTTGCAGAACTCCACTAGTCACCGGCCACCATCCTGAGAAGGACTCCCTTATCCCCACTCTCTGCCTCCTACCAGACAGCCAATCTTCTATCCATGCTAGTACCTTGCCTCTAACACCATGGGCTCTTATCTTACTGAGCAGCCTCCTGAGCGGCACCTTGTCAAAGGCCTTCTGGAAGTCCAAGTAGATAACATCCATTGGCTCTCCTTTGTCTAACCTAACCATTACCTCCTCAAAGAATTTTAACAGATTTGTCAGGCATGACCTCCCTTGATGAAACCATGCTGACTTTGCCCTATTTTACCATGCACTTCCAAGTATTCTGAAATCTCATCCTTAATAATGGACTCTAAAATCTTACCAACGACCGAGGTCAGGCTAATCGGCCTGTAATTTCCCGTCTTTTGCCTCACTCCCTTCTTAAACAGGGGAGTTACATTAGCGATTTTCCAGTCCTCTGGGACCCTCCCTGACTCGAGTGATTCCTGAAAGATCACCACTAACGCCTCCACTATCTCTTCAGCTATTTCTTTCAGAACTCTGGGGTGTAATCCATCTGATCCAGATGATTTATCCACCTTCAGACTTTTCAGTTTTCCTAGCACCTTCCCCTTGGTAATGGCCACCATTCTCACCTCTGCCCCGCAACTCTCTTGAACTTTGGGGATGTTACTCGTGTCTTCCTCCGTGAAGACTGACACAAAGTACCTATTCAGTTCCTTCGCCATTTCTTTGTTCCCCATTATTACTTCTCCTGCGTCATTTTCCAGCGGCCCAATGTCCACTTTTGCCTCTCTCTTACCCTTTATATATCTAAAAAAACTCTTGCAATCTTCTTTTATATTACTGGCTAGTTTACCCTCATATTTAATCTTCTCCCTCCTTATTTCTTTTTTAGTTGTCCTCTGTCTGTCTTTGTCGGCTTCCCAATCCCCTGGTTTCCCACTGCTCTTCGCCGCATTGTATGCTTTCTCTTTAGCTTTTATGCTGTCCCTGACTTCCCTTGTCAGCCATGGTTGCCTCGTCCTCCCTTTAGTATGCTTCTTCTTCCTAGGGATGAATTTTTGCTGTGTCTCCCAAATTACTCCCAGAAACTCCTGCCATTGCTGTTCCACTGTCTTTCCTGCTAGGCTCATCTCCCAGTCAATTCTGGCCAGCTCCTCCCTCATGCCTCTGTAGTTACCTTTATTCAACTGTAATACCGTTACCTCTGATTCCAGCTTTTTCCTCTCAAATTGCAGGGTAAATTCTATCATATTATGGTCACTTCCTCCTAAAGGTTCCTTCACCTTAAGCTCCCTTATCAAATCTGCCTCATTACACATCACTAAATCTAGAATTGCCTGTTCCCTAGTGGGCTCCACCACAAGCTGCTCCAAAAAGCCATCTCGTAGACATTCCACAAATTCCTTTCCTTGGGATCCACTACCAACCTGATTTTCCTAGTCTACCTGCATATTGAAATCCCCCATGATCACTATAACCTTGCCTTTCTTACATGCCTTTTCCATCTCCTGGTGTATCTTGTGCCCCACATCCTGACTACTGTTTGGAGGCCTGTACATAACTCCCATTATGGTTTTTTTACCTTTGCGGTTCCTCAACTCTACCCACACAGATTCTACATCATCTGACCCTACGTCGTTTCTTGCTATCGATTTAATTTCATTTCTTACTAACAAAGCAACCCCACCCCCTCTGCCAACCTGCCTATCTTTTCAATAGGATGTATATCCTTGGATATTTAGCTCCCAGTCCTGATCCCCTTGCAGCCTTGTCTCCGCGATGCCCACCACATCATACCTGCCAATTTCAATCTGCGCCACAAGCTCATTTACCTTATTTCGTATACTGCGTGCATTCAGATACAACACCTTCAGTTCTGTATTTCCCGTCCCCTTTCTCATTGTCGTCCCTTTATCTGATGTGCTTGAAGTTAGATTCCTAGCCCTTTCCAAACGATTTTGTGTTCTGGAGACTTTAATAGCCTCTCCTGGGTTCTCCTTTTCAGTTTTTTCATAATTTTCCATGAAGTTGAATCCATCCCCCCCCAATATGCTAACCTGCTGCTTTGTTTCCCATTAGTCATACTTCTTGGAGTTTTACCCTTCCCTTCCCCCTCCACTTTCTAGTTTAAAGTCCTGTTGACCACCCTATTTACCCTTTTCGCTAGAACATTGGTCCCAGATCGGTTCAGGTGGAGACCGTCCCAACGGTACAGATCCCTCCTGTTCCAATACTGATGCCAGTGCCCCACAAAATGGAACCCCTCTTTCCCGCACCACTCCTTTAGCCACGTGTTTACTTCCCTTATTCTCACGTCCCTATGCCAATTTGCACGTGGCTCGGGTAGTAATCCAGAGATTATAACCCTTGAGGACCTGTTCTTTAATTTAGTTCCTAGTTCCTGATAATCCCCAAACAGGTCCTCTTTCCTAGTTTTACCTATGTTATTTGTCCTGACGTGGACCACAACAACTGGATCCTCCCCCTCCCTCTCCAAAATCCTTTCAAGCCGGTCAGAGATGTCCCTCACCCTGGCACCGGGCAGGCAACATACCATGTGGGACTCTCGATCCTGCTTACAAAGGAAGCTATCAATTCCCCTAATTATAGAATCCCCTACGACTACCACTTGTCTTTTTGCTCCCCCCTCTTGAAAGGCCTCCTGTGCCATGGTGCCGTGGTCAGCTGTTAATTCATTTATTAATTAGCTTTGCAGTGTTATTTTTCAAATTTGGTGCAGATTTTCTACTAACCAATCAGGTCACAGCTTTCCTGTGACATCACTTTTTCACTTTTATCCTGTGTCTCCGCTCTCCTCGCACTCTTTTATCCTGTGTCTCCGCCGCTCTCCTCGCGCTCTTTTATCCTGTGTCTCCGCTCTCCGTACTCTTTTATCCTGTGTCTCCGCTCTCCTCGTGCTCTTTTATCCTGTGTCTCCGCTCTCCTCGCACTCTTTTATCCTGTGTCTCCGCCGCTCTCCTCACGCTCTTTTATCCTGTGTCTCCGCTCTCCTCGCACTCTTTTATCCTGTGTCTCCGCTCTCCTCGCACTCTTTTATCCTGTGTCTTCGCCACTCTCCTCGAGCTCTTTTATCCTGTGTCTCCGCTCTCCTCGCGTTCTTTTATCCTGTGTCTCAGCCGCTCTCCTCGTGCTCTTTTATCCTGTGACATCATGCTGACATTTAATGCATGACCACATTACAAACTGCTTATGGAAACACACTTGCACACAGGGGGTGGAATTTAATCCAGGCACTGTGAGAGCCCCACATTACCTCCATTGGGGAAGACCCGCTGTAATCGTTGGGCCTTCCCCATGATTAAGCACCCTGAGGGTATATATCCTGCCCCTCGAGAGCTGCTGACCAATCCAAGGCTGGCAGCTCTCCATTGCCCATCAGCGCCACCGGGAGTGGTGGCAGCTGCCAGCAATGCACCTGCCTGCAGCCCAGGATCAAAAAGGAACTCCAGGCTAAAGGTGGGTAAGGGCGAGATAAGGGTTGCAGAGTGGGATTTGTGGGAGAGGGTGGGGGGAATGGGGTTGTAAACAAGGGCACGGGTGTGACCTTCAACAGCCTCCCCCCTTCCCAATGTCAGGACCCTGGATTAGGCACTGAGCGTCTCTGAACGAAGGACCCCCATTAATTGGTTATTAATGGGCAATAATTATGCACTTACGGATCTAAATTGGTATCCAGGCAGGAAGGCCATCCAAAAGCCTTCCTGACCCGTACTTAATAAGGTGGAAGTGGGAATGCAGTGGTATGCCCATCCTGCACCTTCTCACCCAATTAACGTCCACCCCCCACCTCCAAACCCGTTTACGGGGGGCATTGAATTCTGCCCACACAGTGGGAAAAGTAAAGCATTGTTGGATTATTAAAGAGCAATAGCGGTGGAGCAAATATTTTTAATTTACTGCTGTTAGATTGAACTCATGGGAGTGGAGAAATTTTCCCAATACAGGCAGCAAGTTAGCACAGTGATTGTTCAGCACACTTGCCTGGGCCAGCCTGAGGCCCCAGCCAAATTCTACTGCCTGTCTCATTCGAATGGAATCAGCAAGCTGGAACCCTGAAGCTGCTTGATTGATGAATTCTGACCAACTCTGACATGTCGTTGACCTGCAGTTGGGAGGGGGACTGTGGGAAGCCCAAAGGAAAGGGCTGGTGGGGGTTAGGGGAAACCTAGGCTAGCAGCAGCTCAGCAGAATTTTTCCAAAACTTCGAGTTGCATTCCTGCTCTTTCTGGTTTCACAAAAATCTGAAAAGTTTTGTGGTCATTTTTTGTATCACCTCTAGTGGCCCCTTGAAGAATGACCATTTAGGCATTCAAATCCCAGTTTTATCTGTTTGTGTGGGCATTTCTTACCCATTGCAAGCAACCTTGAAATCCTCCTTTCATCCTGCTGCTTCCTCCTCCAAGTAACACTTGAATTGCAATTCACATATCTAGATATTTAATTAAAACAATTAAAAATCTTCTTGCCAAAAATCATTGGGAAATTCAGCTCACAAACTCAAAGTTAATGTCCAATTTCACATTTGCCCCAAATAAAAATATAGCTGGACCCCTTTAAAGAGTGATTTCCTGACATCCCAGAATGCACTTGACCTTCATAACCACCTTATACCAGTGAAAAATGCATGCATTCCGTTTTTAAAGAGGAAGGCAATTGTGCCCACCCCTATTTCCATCTCATTATTGGGGTCTATTAATGTATTAGAACAAAGCTAACTTTTGTGTAAGAGGAACTTTAGGCAAACCTAACAGGCCTGTCAGGAACTGTAGTCCCCATCCAGTATCCGAAACCCTAATTACTGTTCCAGCCTGGTGTTACCAGCACGGCAACCAGAAATTTAGCCCAAGAGTAAGTACCAAGGCAAGATTTCCACCTCCAGAGTCCCTTATCACGGGGAAGGCCTGCAGCTGCCCAGTTAAGTGCCTGATTGGCACATAATCCAGTGGACCTACCGGAAAGGAGGTAATGGGAGGCTCTCACCAGCTCGCCAGATGGCGGATGAGACCCTCTGTTGGCTCCATTAAATACTGCACAAAGAGTCTGCAAAGGGATATAGGAGTGAGTAGGCAAAAATTTGGTAGATGGAGTATAATGTGGGGAAATGTGAGGTTGTTCACTTTGGTAGGAGGAATAGAAAAGCAAAATATTATTTAAATGGAATGAGACTACAGAATGCTGTGGTACAGAGAAATCTAGGCATCCTTGTACATAAATCACAAAAGGTCAGCATGCACATACAGCAAGTCATTATAGCCAAATGGAATGGTGGCCTTTATTGCAAGGGAAGTTTTGCTACAAGTACACCGGGCATTGGTGAGAGCATACCTGAAGTACTGCATACAGTTTTGGTCTCCTTATTTAAGGAGAGATATACTTGCATTTTTAGTAGTGCAGAGAAGGTCCACTAACTTGAATCCTGGGATGAAGAGGTTGTCTTATGAGAAAAGGTTGAGCAGGTTGGGCCCATACTCATTAGAGTTTAGAAGAGTGAGAGGTGATCTTATTGAAACATATAAAATTCTGAGGGGGTTTAACAGGGTAGATGCTGATAGGATGTCTCGGGGAATCTAGAACGAGGGAGCACAGTTTCAGAATAAGGGATCTCCCATTTAAGATGGAGATGAGGAGTAATTTCTCAGAGGATCATTAATCTTTGGAATTCTCTTCCCCAGAGAGCAGTGGTGGTTGGGGCCATTAAGTATATTCAAGGCTGAGTTAGACAGATTTGTCTTCACTAATCTTTTTCGTTTTACACTAGTTAAGCATTATTTGAAAAGACAAGCCTAAAGGCACTGTATCTGAACACACGGAACATTCGCAATAAGGTAGAATTAATTAACAGCGCAAATAGATGTAAATAGGTACAATATGATTGTGATTACAGAGACTTGGCTGCAGGATGACCAAGGCTGGGAACTGAATGTCCAAGGCCTGGATTTTTCCTATGGCGGGCGTGCTGGGCGGGGATGGGCGTGGAGCCAATCACCGCCCACGATTGGCTGCATGCAGCCATTTTACGCAGGCGGTCCAATTAAGGCCCACCCAGCGTAACACGCAGCTGGTAGCGCTCAGCACCACCTTTGCGGGCAGAGGGAGGAGGGAGAGTCGGGGCCTGCACTCTTTCGCGCATGCGTGCAAAAGAGCGCAGAAATCTCCCCAAGGCATAGAGCTGCTTCAGGGAGATTGAACAGACAATAAAAAAGTTCAATAAATGATGTAAAAATTTATTTAAACATGTCCCCTCATGTGACATGAGTTGGGACATGTTTGTAAAGGTGGGAAAATTAATTTATTTATTTTATAAAAGCTTCAGGAAACCTCGTTCTGCCCATGAATGAGGTTTCCTGAAAAACGCGAAGGCCACTTGGGCTTTTCGCCTGCTGCCAACCTTAAGGTTGGACGGGCAGCATTCGTACATACTTTAATTAATCCATTAATGGCTTTAATAGGTCCTTAACATTTCAGTGGGCGCGCAGCTGTCTCCGGCGCACGCCCGCCGGAGGAAAATCGCAATGACGTTGGGTCGCATGCGCAACGTCATTTTACGCATCGGCGTGTCAGGCCCATCCCCACACGCCAACCGGAAGATTCTGCCCCAAGGATACTCATTATTTAGGACGGACGGGCAAAAAGGAAAAGGAGGTGGTGTGGCATTGTGAGTTAAGGATGGAATCAGTGCAATAGTGAGAGAGGATATTGGCTCAGAAAATCTAGATGTAGAATCAGCTTGTGTGGAGCTAAGAAGCAACAAGGGGCAGAAAACATTATTGGGAGCTGTCTATAGGCCTCCAAAGAATAGTGATAAAGCACAGGATGGCATTAAACAGGAAATTAAAGATGCATGTAACAAGGGTGCTACAGTAATCATGGGCGACTTTAATTTACATATAGACTGGGCAAACCAAATTAGTAATAATACTATGGCGGATGAATTCCTGGAGGGCATACGAGATGGTTATTTTGGACCAGTATGTCGAGGAACCAACTAGGGAACAGGCTATCCTAGATTTGGTATTTTGCAGTGGGAAGGGGTTAATTAATAATCCTGTTGTGCGGAGTCCATTCAGGAACAATGACCATAACATGATAGAATTCTTCATTCAGAATGGAAAGTGAAGTAGTCCGATCTGAAACTAGGGTACTAAATCTAAACAAAGGAAACTGCGATGGTATGAAGCATGAGTTGGCTAAGGTGGATTGGGGAACTTCATCAAAAGGCATGACAGTGGATAGGCACTGGCTAATATTTAAAGAATGAATGTATGCATTGCAACAGTCATACATTCCTTCCTGGCGCAAAAACACAATGGGAAAAGCGGCCCAACCATGGCTAACAAAAGAAATTAAGGATAGTATTAGATCCAAAGAGGAGTCATATAAAGTTGCTAGAAAAAGTAGCAAACCTGAGGATTGTGAACAGTTTAGAATTCAGCAAAGGAGGACCAAGAGATTGATTAAGAGGGGAAAATAGAGTATGAGAGTAAACATGCAAGTAACATAAAAGTGGACTGTAAAAGCTTCTAAAAGTATGTAAAGAGAAAAAGATGAGGGAAGACAAATATAGGTCCCTTACAGTCCAATATGGGAGAGTTTATAATAGAGAACAAGGATATGGCAGAGCAATTAAACAACCAATTTAGTTCTGTCTTCACGGAGGAAGACACAAATAACTTCCCAGAAATGCTAGGGAACCAAGGGTCTAGTGAGAAGGAGGAATTGAAGGAAATTAGTATTTCTAAAACAATAGTGCTAGAGAAATTAATTGGACTGAAAGCCAATAAATCCCCAGGGCCCGATAATCTATATCCCAGTGTATGAAAGGGGGTGGCCGTGGAAATAGTGTGACATGGTTGTCATCTTCCAAAATTCTGTAGATTCTGAAACAGTCCTGGCAGATTGGAGGTTGCCAAATGTAACCCCACTATTTAAAAAAGAAAGGAGGGAGAAAACAGCGAATTACAGACCAATTAGCCTAACATCAGTAGTAGGGAAAATGATAGAACCTATTATAAAGGATGTGATAACAGGACACTTAGAAAATATCAATGGGATTAGACAAACTCAACATGGATTTATGAAAGGCAAATCATGTTTGACAAACCTACTCGAGTTTTTTGAGGACATAACTAGTAGTAGAATAGATAAGGGAGAACCAGTGGATGTGGTGTATTTGGATTTTCAGAAAGCTTTTGATAAAGCCCCACTTAAGAGGTTAGCGTGTAAAGTTAAAGCACATGGGATTGGGGGTAATATATTGGCATGGGTTGAAAATTGGTTAGCAGACAAGGAACATAGAGTAGGGGGAGAATTTTTCCTATGGCGGGCGCGGAGCCGATCACCACCTGCGATTGGCTGCGTGCCGCCATTTTATGTGGGCGGGCCAATTAACGCCAGCCCAGCTTAATGCGCGGCTGGTAGCACTCAGCACTACCTGTGCAGGCCGGGGGGAGGAGGGAGAGTGTGCGAAAGAGCACACAGATCTCCCTGATGCAAAGTGCTGCCTCAGCGAGATCGGCTCCGATTCAAAAGTTGAAATAAAGGTAATAAAAAAATTTCTCTGCCATGTCCCCTCATGTGACACTGTCACATGAGTTGGGACATGTCCATAACTTTTATTTAAGCATTTCATAAAAATTTAAATACCCTCATGAAACCTCATCCCGTCCATGGTCGAGGTTTCACACTTTTTCTGAGGCCCGCCTGAGCTCCCAGCCTGCCCGCCAACCTTAAGGTTGGACGGGCAGGTCCATCAATCAGGTTAATGAGTTTTTTAATGGCCTAATCAGCTGCGCGCCTGCCAAACTGAAAATCTAACTGATGCAGGGAGACGTCAGGACGCACGCCCGACATATCCCTGCGTCATTTTATGCATCAGCGAGCGGGCCCTGTCCCCACTCGCCGACTAGAAGCTGCTGGCCAAGATTTCCAGAAGGCATTTGATAAAGTGCCACACCAAAGGTTATTGCAGAAAATAAAATTTCATGGTGTAGGGGGTAACATATTGGCATGGATAGAATATTGCCCAGCTAACAGGAAGCAGAGAATTGGCATAAATGTGATGAGTGGTGTGCCACAGGGATCAGTGCTGGGGCCTCAACTTTTTACAATTTATATCAATGACTTGGATGAAGAGACCGAAGGAATGGTGGCTAAATTTGCTGACGACACAAAGATAGGTAGGAAAGTAATTTATGAAGAGGACGTAAGGAGTATACAAAGTGACATAGATAGGTTAAGTGAGTAAACAAAGATCTGACAAATGGAATATAATGTGGGCAAATGTGAAATCGTTCATTTTGGCATGAAGAATAAAAAAGAAGCTTATTATCTAAATGGTGAGAGATTGCAGAGCGCTGAGATTCAGAGGGATCTGGGTGTCCTAGTGCATGAATCACAAAAAGGTTAGTATGTAAGTACAGCAGGTAATTAGGAAAGCTGATAGAAGGTTATCATTTATTGTGAGGGGAATTGATTGCAAAAGTAGGGAGGTTAGGCTTCAGTTGTACAGGGCATTGGTGAGACCACATCTGGAGTATTGTGTACAGTACTGGTCTCCTTATTTAAAGAAAGATGTAAAAGATGTAGAAGCAGTTCAGAGAAGGTTTACTAGACTAATACCAGGAATGGGCGGGTTGTCCAATGAAGAAAGGCTGAACAAATTATGCTTGTATCCACTGGAATTTAGAAGAATAAGAGGCAACTTAATTGAAATCTTTAAGGTCCTGAGGGATCTTGACAGGGTGGATGTGGAGAGGATGTTTCCTCTTGTGGGAAAATCTAGAACTAGGGGTCACTGTTTAAAAATAAGGGGTCGCTTATTTAAGACAGAGATGAGGAGAAATGTTTTTCTCTCAGAGGGTTGTGAGTCTTTGGAACTCTCTTCCTCAAAAGGCAGTGGAAGCAGAGTCTTTAAATATTTTTAAGACAGCTAGATAGATTCTTGATTAACAAGGAGGTGAAAGGTTATCGGCGGTAGGCAGGAATTTAAGGTTGAGGTTACATTCTGATTAGCCATGATCTTATTGAATGGCAGAGCAGGCTCGAGGGGCCGAATGGCCTGCTCCTGCTCCTAATTCCTAAGTTCATATGAATATATTTAAGAAAGAAATAGGTAGATTTCTGGACTCTAAAGGCGTCAAGGGGAATGGGGAGAGAGCAGGAGTATGGCGTTGAGATAGAGGATCAACCATGATCATATTGAATGGTGGAGCAGGCTCAAAGGGCCAAATGACCCACTCCTTCTCCTATTTTCTATGTTTCATCTACAAGGGAGTCAAGGGTTCTGGGGGACAGGCAGGAAAGTGGAGTTGAAGCCATGATCAGATCAGCCATGATCTTATTGAATGGTGTAGCAAGCCTACTCCTCCTATTTCTTACGTTCTTATGTTCTAATACTCTGTCAGCAGGGCATGCTAATGTAAAAGAATTAGAAGTACAACCTAAGTTATTTTATAGTTAACGTCTATAAGCAAAGTATAAGTTGCATAGATCCTTGATTAGTTGTTATTTATTAAGACCACCAAACAAAATTTTTATGCTATGACCCAGTTCTGGATATCTTTCCATTGCAATATAATGTTTAGCACATCCACCATGTATAGTTATAGAGTGCATTGTCTGTATTCACTGAAACCCCGAGTTGAAATGCCCCATCATCTGTTCACAGTTCTATGAACCTTTGGAAATCCGCAGTGTCAAAGGAAATCTTTCCCTAATCCTGACTGGGTGTGGTATAGACCCATCAGTGACATGTTCTGTAGAAAGAATATTGGATGTGGGATATGTTCTTGCACATCAAAGCAGAACAGTGACATTTCAGGTAAGTGATGCCACAGTTATTTATTTTCTTGTTTCACTCACTAGATTTTTCCTTTCTCTCTTTTCTTGAAATTGTTAATTTGTTGTTGGTACAAGGATTTATGCTGCTTGAACCATGACAATGAATGGCAGCTAAATCCACTTCTTCCCCTGCCCAGTGTCTCTACACTGGCACTTCAAGCAGGCTTCTATGGATTATAACCTTGTACAGGAACTCTGGCTCATTTCTCCCTCCCTAACCCAGAGCACAGAGAATCATTGCTGTTGCAGCTAAGGTCAGCCAGTAAAGCATAGACAGGGAACCAAATGTTGGACCTTGGTTGTTCTGTGAGATTCAGCTACTCGTCAAATAACCTCACTGAGTCATTAAGAGGTCAAATATACATTTTGCAATTAAAGTTAGTCCTAAGCATCAGTAAATATACAGCAAATTCTACAAATGAAGACCTGATAAAGCAATATTTTATTGGTTGAATTGAGATTGAAATTCTCAAACCATTTTTTGTATGCAATGCTAATTGTATATATTACTTTAAACTGGATTATTTTTGCTGTTGCGCACAATCATTTTTTCCCATAGAACTCATTTAACCTTGGCCACAGCCCAAACAACAAAACATCAGTGTGTCTGTAATGTGCTTTATCATTTCTGTTATTTTACAAACTACAGCAAGGGTAAGAGTAATTATAGTGTGAAATGTTAGGATTGATTTAATGAATTTATGTTCTGGCCAAATTCACAAATTTTATCCTGTTATGTTTGAATATATATTCCTTTGCAATAAGCCAAAAACCTAAGACAAAAGCTCTTACCTGTGCTAATGCTTGTAATTGAATTTTGTTACGCAAGTACAAATTTAATGGCAAAGATATGATTGACTTAACATGAATTGACTACACTGGCCTATCTGGTCTGGGATGCTCAAAAAAATTCACCATCCTAGAGTGGGCATTATCAGAGTGCTATAATTGAGCTGGCAGTACAACTAGGACATCGAAGCTGCCTGTAGGGCCATCAATCTGAGTCATCAAATTATTGAAACATGTCTGTGGTCCATTCATTGCAAAATAAATAAAGGTCTCACGCTGATATGTGTTAGAAATGCTGCCGAGAGAACCACTGTTTTAAATTTAGCTTCACTTTATTAATACATTATTTTGACAGCTTCAAAATGCCACAATCCTCAATGTCATGTTCAGTGTGAAGCTAGACAGCTTGTCTTACAGCAAACACAGAGACCAACAAGTGCTGCCAGAATTCTTGGCATCAGATGAAATATCTGGTTCTTTAGTGGGTAGGTATTTTTTGATTATCTTAGTTATTTGAAGCCATTTTCAATCCAGCAATTTTATAGCCAGACAATTCAATGGTTCAATTCAACCTATTTGACTCCATTTTATGCTTTTATTTACTAATTTTCTCTCCTGAAGGTAGAAAACATTGGTGAGTTAAGAAGCACCTGGTTCCATGTGACACCTCACCCAAGTTTCCATTCTTTATGTGCTCACCCAGTGTCTGGATATGTTTACTCTTGGCAGTATTAATGGATAGTAGTCAGAAGTAGGATCCCTGTTTCACCATACAGGCTGGCACTCACTACCAACACTTGAGCTCAGATCAACTAATTCAGCACAAACAGAGCATCAATCCTATCATTTTTCAGGTCTACATGGCTCAGCTACTTTCTGGATAATGTTCCTGAGCCATTGGAGGATACCACCGTATTGACCAATTCTATTGAGAGGAAAGGTGGTGGCACAGTGGTAATGTCACTGGACTAGTGATCCAGGCCCAGGCTAATGCTCTGGGGACACAAGTTCAAATCCCACCACAGCAACTGGTGGAATATAAATTCAATTAATAAATTTTGAATATAAAGCTAGTCTTTGTAATGTTGACCATGAAACCTTCACCAATTGTCCTTTAGGGAAAAAAACCTGCCACATTGTCCTACATGTGACTCCAGATCCACGAGCAATGTGCTTGACTCTTAAATGCCTTCCGAAATGACCTAGCAAGCTATTCAGTTGTGTCAAAATGTAATAGGCAGAGTACAGATCGTGCTTAACTAGACTGCGCTTACAAAACCCAAAACAAAACGTCTACTATTAGATGTGATTCCACAATTGGCAACTCTGAGTGTGCTAAACAACCAATTTAAGATAATTAGTCAAGCTCATAATGTGGCCATTCTTTGCAAACAAAGGGAACATGTTCAAGCCTTGCACCTTTTTTGAATTACGCAGGAGCTGGGGAAGCCTAGTGCTTTCTCCTTGGCAGCAACTTGGCCAATCAGAATCAACTTGCCAATCAACACCCTTTTCTCTGGTAGTAAAATTTTGATTGTTTGAAATTTGGCATTCTTGCATTTGTCCTGATTAGTGCAAGGCGAAAGCTTCAGCAACATGTTTCTGTTCTCATCAATTTCTGTATTATCAAGCAAATGCTATTAGTTTGTAATGTTATTAAGGTCCTCCCCTTCATCTGTCACACTATAAACAAGTTGCTGAGCAATCATGGTGAATTGTCTGTGATATTACTGTTTGCAAGTTACTGTTCACCGTCACCATGAGATTTGATAGAGGTATACAAAATCATGAGGTGTCTGAACGGAGTGGATTGGGAGAATCGAGAATGAGAGAGCAGATTTAAAATAAATGGCAAAAGAAGCAAAAGCGACATGAGGAAAAACTCTTTCATGCAGCGAGTGTTGGCGTTTGGAGTGCACTGCTTGAGAGTGTGATGAAGGCAGGTTCAATCAAGGCATTCGAAAGGGAACTAGGCTGTTATATGAAAAGAAAGAAAGTGCAGGTTTGCAGGGGAAAGGCAGTAGGTGAAATGCTCACTCAGAGAGCTGGTGCAGACACGACAGGCCAAACGGCCTACTTCTGTGCTGTGACAGTTCTGTGATTCTGTGATTCAGGGCGACGTAGTCTGAAGTCAGGAATTAGAAAATGAGAAATTGAAGGTGTTGCCCGTTCTGGACCCAAACATCTTTTCCTCCTGGTCAGTTCTGGCTAGCTAATCTGAGACTGGATAATCTTTGAAAATTATTCAGGATTTTCAGTGAGAGTTTTAAGTTGGAGAGAGAGAGAGAGAAAGAAAGTAACACAAATTTAAAGAGAATGTAATAACTATAATTCCATTATTTATACTTTCTGCCAGGTACTCAAAATTATGGTGGACAGAGTGCCTTCAGTATATCTCCTATTAAAGGTTCCATAGGACCAATGCAGAGTCAGGAATTTGAAGTCACTTTCAGCCCCGACCATGAAAGCCTACATTACTCAGATGGCGTGCAAGTGGAACTGTTTGACAAGGTAACATGAAACTACCAATCCAACCCCTGTATGAAGCCAAATTTGGTGTTTACAGTCACCTTTACAGTATCCATGGTTACATTCTTGCACTCAATTACATAGTTCTTGTTTCTATGGTAGAAAAATGGGCCTGGGATCCAGTTGAGGCTTTGGCTGTTATCCATTAACCTGTGCTGGAAAGTGATGTGGACAAAACCAGGTTCAGTTCTGATGTCCCTCACTGAAATAGATTGAATACACTTGACAACCAACATTCCTGTTGTAAGGCTCATGTATCATTATTGTGCAGCATCTCCCATCTTGTGAAATAACATAAGTTCTTAAACAGAAAAGCAGGTATGACAATAAGAGGTTTCTATTGTCCTGCTTATCATACGAACGTACGAATTAGGAGCAGGACTAGGCCATTCAGCCCCTTGAGCTTGCTCCGCCATTCATTAAGATCGTGGCTGCTTTGATTGTGGTCTCCACTCCACATTCCGCCTACCCCCAATAACCCTTGACTCCCTTGTTAGTCAAGAATCTATCTACCTCTTCCTTAAAAATATTCACTGACACTGCCTCCACCACTGTCTGGGGAAGAAAGTTCCAAAGATTAACGACCCTCTGAGAGAAAAATTTCTTCTCATCTCTGTCTTGAATAGGAGACCCCTTATTTTTAAACTATGTCCCCTAGTTCCACCCTCTCCCACAAAGGGAAACATCCTTTCAGCACCCACTCTGTCCAATCTCCTCAAGATCTTATGTTTCAATAAGATCACCTCTCAATCTTCTCACTGCAGTGGATACAAGCCCAACCTGTCCAACTTTCCCCTTAAAATAACCCCCTCATCCCAGATATCAGTCGAATGAACCCTCTCTGATCTGCATCTAACACATTTATATCCTTAAGAAATAAAAAAAATACAGCATGGTATTGAAAATGCACCAAGTTTAAAAACAATTTTGTCCTATCTTAAATTAGTACAAATGCTACGAGGTTTGTTTTGATGAATGTTTCCCTCTCTTGAGAGAGCAACCAAGACATACATTTCAATTAAATGCACAACTAAAATAGTGTAACTGTCAGCTATTTTTGAAGTTATGAAAATCTAACAAGTCACATCAGCTGCTTGAGGGTTATAACTAGGGTTAACTGAAAATGGAACTGAGTCAAGTGAATTGAAATTTATTAAGGGAAGATGCTGGTGTAGTGGTAATGTCGCTGGACTAGCAATCCAGAGGTCAAGGCTAATGCTTTGGGGACATGTGTTCAAATCCCATTTAAATTTAATTTAATTTAAATACATTCAATTAAAATCTGGAATAAAAAGCTACGTCCCACTAATAGTGACCATAAAACTATCCTCAACTGTTGTAAAAACTCATCTGGTTCATTAATGCCCCTTTAGGGAAGGAAATCTGCCGTCCTTCCCCGGTCTGGCCTATATGTGACTCCAGGCCCACAGCAATGTGGTTGATTCTTAACTGTCCTCTGAAGCATGCCACTCAGTCAAGGGCAATTTGGGATGGGCGACAAATGCTGGACTTGCCAACGATGCCCACATCCCACGACAAAATAAAGAGAAAAAGTTGTCTAAGAAAGTGATGGTCGACAAGCCAGCAAGCGTAAGATAGAAATAACCACGGAAATATTTTACAAAAATAAAGCTGAAGGAGATAGATTGGAAGATTTTTTACTGTTAATACTTATGTGTATATCATATCACTGATATTCACTTCTTCATATTTTGTGAAATAAGCGTGCTTAAAAATGTAAGTTTAAAACGGAGTCTGAATTTGTAATGCTCTATCACAATCAAAGAGGAAAGAGAACCTATGAAAGTACAGGATAATTTTAGTGGCTCAAGATAATTAATGGAAAGTTTGTTTATTGTCCCGGCAACATTATTAAAAGTTTACTTAGATATCAAGGCTTGTGAATGCACTCTTGAAAGTAGAGAGAATTGGGAAATTACCTACAAAACTCGAAAGTAAGAAAGCTAGAAAGAACTCAAAAATGTGTCACCACGTCACTATGTGCTTTGTTACAAATGTGATAAATCTTACTATGAACCTGAAATAAAAATGCATTCTGAAGTTGGAATCTCTGAGTGAAGGTGACAGCCTTTGCAGTGACAGTGGCCTGTGCCTGACTGTTTATTTAATCAGCCAGTTCACAAACCGCTCATTGCTGCAGCAGCATTTCTTCTGTGTAGAGGAAGTTCCAAATTGATTGATTATTTGACAATCATCAGTCTGTCTCTTTGCAGGTTGCTCATACGATCCAGCTGAAGGGAGCTGCTAGAGAACATTTGATGTTTGTTGAAGGAGGAGACCCAATTGATGTTCCAGTTGAATCTTTAAGCATCCTACCAAGTTATGACTCAGCAGGTATATGTGTACCTGAATATGCCATAAAGCCATTTACACACAACTGAGGGGAGGAATATTTGGTTGTTTTCCCTGTTCATAAGTTTCCATTGTCAGCTTCTGATATGATATATGTTTCCCATGGCAGGTGACAGACCAAACTGCCGATTCTAAATTTGTCCATTGTCAGCAACCTGGTCCAGTTTTTACTTATAGTTAAATTAGGAATAGCTTAAGAACATAGTTGTAGCAGTCTACTTGTAGAGTTTGCAGCAGTGACTTTCTCTAATTGTTGTCCACAGATATTCCTCGGGTACTGAAATCAGTTCTGCTTACTCTGAAGAGCACTAAGTCTGACAACAAATTGACAACAGCTTTGGGAGAATTCCACGTGGGATGTATCCGATCGACCCAAGCTAAAGCTAGAAAGGTAACAATGGACTTGCATCCCTCTGAATTGTTGATGTGTAACAAAGTTTATTTTAAATAGTTAAATAGAGGTACATGCGCTATTAAATGAAACCTCCTTGTCTGTTTTTCCGCTAATTAGGAGGTCAGCGAGGGAATAAATCATTCTGCATACTACTGCTGAAAGTAAAGTGTTTTACTAATCACAATATAACCTGAAGCTATCCACACGTTTCACAATCTTAACCACTCACATTTGAAAAATCTTAGTGCAGATTAAATGCATTTTATATTTCCTGAACTGCCTCCTCAGCATCAATTGTTCCTTCTATTTGGTATTATCTACAAATAGAACCAAGTTACATTGAGTTTGTGAATGCAAATGGTTAATATAAACTAAAAATAATAATGATCCTTAGTGCAGAATTTTCTGGAAACATGGTGAGCTTAATACCCAGACGGTTTATTAGTGTGTGAATAACGCAGCAGTTTGTGGTGAGAAAGAAATACCCCATGAGTTATGAATCACCACAAATTGCTCGACAATTAGCCTAAAATAAAAAGGATCTTGCTGTCAGCCTCCTCATGAGTTTCAAGAAAGTGCAACATTTAAGCTGTTAAAATGAATTAAACTTGTGACAGGAAGTTAGGGCTGGTACTAACGTAGGAAAATAGAAAGATCTAGGGCACAGAGGTGACCATTTGGCCCTTCATGTCTGTGTGCCAGCTTATAAAGACTAATCAAGTCTCATCCCACCTTGTAGACGACATTAAGTTCCAGACCCCCATCACCCTCTAGGTGATCGTATGAAATAGGAGCAGGGGTAGGCCTTTCAGCCACTGGAGCTGCTCCAGCATTCAATACGATCATGGCTGATCTGATTCTGGCCGTAACTCCACTTTCTTGCTTGACCCCCATAACCCTCGACCCTTGTCAATCAAAAATCTGTCCAACGCGACCTTATGTATATTCAATGGCCCAGCCTCCACTATTCTCTGGGGAAGATAATTCCAAAATCTAACAACCCTCTGAGAGAAAAAAGTACTCCTCCTCTCCATCTTAAATGGGAGAACCCCTTATTTTCAAACTGTGCCCCCCTAGGGGAGAATTTTCGCATAAAGAGCGCAGAAATCTCCCTGAAGCACGGAGCTGCCAACCTTAAGGTTGGACAGGCAGCCCAGACAACTAGTTGATAAATGGCCCTAAGAGGCCTTTGATAGTTCAGCGGTAGCACAGCCGACTCCAGTGCACGCCTACCGAACTGAAGATCGGAATGACATGCGATGACGTCGGGACACATGCCCGTCAACCACATTGCTGTGGGTCTGGAGTCACATGTAGGCCAGACCAGATAAGGATGGCAAATTTCCTCCCGTAGAGGACATTAGTGAACCAGATGGATTTTTACGACAGTCAGCAATGATTTTGTGGTCAGCATCAGACTTTTAGTTCACATTTCACCATCGATTCGAACCCGGGTCCCCAGATCATTACCCTGGGTCTCTGGAATACTAGTTCAGTGACAATACCACTATGCCACCACCACCCCAGCATAAGGACTCTTTGAATGACTAGATTTATGTTCTGACAATGTCATTTACCCTTTCCAATTCAGTAAGGGAGAAAATGAGCCTTATTCCTGTTGTTAGGATTTGTTCCTGACTCTAATTTTTTTCTTCTTGCATTTCCTTACGGTTGGTAGGCAGGCGAAAAGGCCAAGTAGCCTTTGCATTTTTGGAAACCTCATCCACAGGTGGGATGAGGTTTCCAACATCAAATAAAAATAAAATGTTTTAAATTTCATTTATAACATGTCCCTGCTCATGTGACAGCCTGCCCCCACTGAGCCTGCCCGACAAGGGCAAAATTCTGCTCTACATTTCAAAACTGAGTTCAAAAAATTTCCCTCTAATCCTTCTGCCTATTACTTTTTAAATCTATACTCCCTGGTTATTTTCCTCTCTGCTGACAGAAATAGGCCCTTCCTATCCATTCTATCAGCATAAGGACTCTGAATGATTAGGTTTATGTTCTGGCAATGCCACTTAACCTTTCCAATTCAGTAAGGGAGGAAATGAGTCTCATTCCTGCTGTTAGGATTTGTTCCTGACACTAATTTTTTTCTATTTGCGTTTCTTTCTGTCTCTTCTGTTACTTTCTCTCTCAATCCAATCTTCTGTTCCCTCTTTTTATTTCTCTCTATCTAATTTGACTCTATTTCCAACAGTTCCTTCTTAACAGTTGCTCTGTTTAGAACTGCAGGCCAGAATCTTTGGGTCAGTGAGAGGGCACGGGCACCGCTCACTGACGTGTAAAATGACACACAGTGACGTCAGGCATGCCTCCTGACATCACCACGTGTCATTCTGATCCTCAGTTTGGCAGGATCGCAGCGGAGTCGGCTGCACACCCGCCGAACTGTCAAAGGCCTATTAAGGCCATTTAAAAACTAAGTAAAGTTATTAGCTGAGCTGCCCCTCCAACCTTAAGGTTGGGGGACAGGCGAAGAGCCCAGGTGGCCTTCACATTTATCATGAAACCTCATCCACGGGCGGGATGAGGTTTCATGAAGGGTTTATAAATTAAATACTTTTTTTTATTAAAGTTCATTGACATGTCCCAGCTCATGTGACACTGTCGGAGAGAAAACTCTCCCCATAGAAAAGCTAAGGCACGGAAAGAGGCCATTTAGCCCATCATGTCGGCGCCGGCCAAAAAAGAGAAAAAAAGAAACTAGCCGCTCACTTTAATCAAACTTTCCAGCACCTGGTCCATAGGTTTGCACACCCAGGTATCTTTTAAATGAGTTGAGTGTTTCAACCACCAATTTAGGCAGTGAATTCCGGGCGTCCACCGTCCTCTGGGTGAATACATTTTTCCTCATCTCCCCTCTAATCCTTTTACCAATCACCTTAAATCTATGCCCTTTCCTAATTGACCCCCCAACTAAGGGAAACAGTTCTTTCCTGTCTACCCTATCTAGGCCCCTCATAATTTTGTACACCTCAATTAGGTCACCCCTTAGCCTCCTCTGTTCTAAGGAAAACAACGCCAGCCTATTCAATCTTTCCTCATAGCTACAATTTTCAAGCCCTGGCAACATTCTTGTAAATCTCCTCTGTACCCTCTCTAGAGCAATTATGTCCTTCCTGTAATGTGGTGACCAGAACTGTACACAAAATTCCAGCTGTGGCCTAACCAGCGTTTTATACAGTTCCATCATTACATCCCTACTTTTGTATTCAATACCTCATCCAATAAAAGAGAGCATCCATTTGCTTTCTTTACCACCTCATTCACCTGTCCTGCCACCTTCAGGGACCTGTGGACGTGCACTCCAAGGTCTCTCACTTTCTCAATCCCTCTTAATATCCTCCCATTTATCGAGTATTCCATTGCTTTGTTTGCCCTCCCCAAATGCATTACCTCACACTTTTCCGGATTGAATTCTATTTCTTTTCTGCCCTCTCATTGATATAATTCTGGAGTCGACAGCTTATCCTCTTCACTATCAACCATAAGGTCAATTTTTGTGTCATCCGCAAATTTCCCAATCATACCTACCTCGTTTAAGACCGAGTTTATTCTTCTATCTTTAAACCTCGTTGGCTGTGGAGATAGGCTGCTGGTCCCATCATTCACCATGATCTCAGATTCCCCACTCTTCTCACGTTTCCAGCAACTGATGGAGCAAAGCCTTTCCAGGTGAGGGGTGAGGGAAAAATATTTAACAAATGAGGCACACCGTGAGATACCCTGCTCCAGCAAATTCTGGACAATTGCTTCTCTACAATTACAAGACAAGTGTCTATTCTGTACTTGTGTGTATTGTTGACAAGAATATTGTTTACCCAGTAACATCCTGCAGCAAAACTATAATATAAACATGGACCAGGGAAAAATAAAATGCAAAGCTTTCTGGAATAAGGAACGTGGGTTCAGCCCAAATGCAAGGAGTATCAAGTGTATTCAAGATGTCAAAATGATCTTGTAACATTGTTAAATAGATCAAAGCCAACATTTAATTTAATCTCTGGACCAAAAAAGGTAGAGTCTGAATTTTTTGCTTCCCCCTTCCCAAGCTGTTCAAAGCTAATTTGTAAATAAGTTATAAATTTTCATAATGAAATCAAGGTCTAATAAGATCAGATCATAACATGAACAAAATCAAGAGTATAATTATATTAAATATAGTCAAATTGTCCATTTCCAGTTAAATGGTTTAAAAGAATGGATTAGTACCACAAAATTAGTATTGTTCAAATTTTAATTTACAGTCTTGCTGAAAAAGAGGTTTTCTGGAATCCTTTTTTAAACTATAATAGTTTGGTGTCATTTTTCTTGTAGAATGTTGAGTTCACCATTGACAGTCCGCAGGCACTTCAGATGAAAGGATTCACCTTTGATCCAGTTAAAGCCGTGGTGGAAGCTGGCTCTACAAAGACTATCACTGCTAGCTGGACTCCACCTAGTGGACATGATGTAAGTCGATATATTGTGAAATCTGATAACACTAATCCTTAGTGTGGCAACGTTTTTATAGTTGGGGAAATAAGTTCAGTACTTTGTATGCCTTAGACCTTAAACTTACACCAATTCTAAGTTTAACTGAGGAACTTAGAATGGTTAGTTAATTGAAGTACTCCAAACTGATGTCTGATACTTAATTGAAATTTGTGGTAATGCATTGGATAGAGTACATAATAACAAATAGAAACCAGGACCTGAGGCTTTTATCAGTGAGTACAATTCCCCGAGTACTATCCCAGGGAAATATTTGGAAAATTTACAACTATTACATAGTTAATTCTGAAAGATGGTTTTCTCTTTGATGTAAACTGCTGCTGCCTTGTGAACCATCTCTCGCAGTTGTAAAATCATAGATTGCTGTACCTTGAAGTACATTTTGCAATATCTTTAAAATAGTGAGTGAAGAAAAAATCATCGGCGAGAGATGCCTGAGCAGGCTCTGTCATGGAGAGTGAGCTGATTAAATGTGGGGATGAGTTTGCAAGGCTTTTGATACAAGAGTTTAACTCCCAAGTTCTTTTCTGTTTATTCATTATATACTTAATTATATTTACATGCAATGTGCAATACTTTGCACTTGTCAGTATTGAATTTAATTTGTATTTATTTGTCATGTTGACTGACCTAAATCATTTTTAACTGTATCTCTGACTCCGATTTTAACTCTGCCAGCCTGTTGGAAACCAGGCGACTTGGCAGGGGGAGGAGCAGTTAAACAAAAGCAACAGTTTACCCTCTATGATCCCAACAGTAACCTGCTCTTTTGAGCAGGTGAGCAATTCAGGAAGGCAATAGGCCCTGCCTACCATCTCTATTTCCCTTAGCAGAGAGGTCAATAACCAGGGGGCATAAATGTAAAGTAATTCGCAGAAGGATTAGAGGGGAGTTGAGGAGAAATTATTTTCACAGAGGGTGGTAGGGGTCTGGAAATCACTGCCTGCAAGGGTGGTAGAGGCAGAAACTCTCGTTGCATTTAAAAAGTACTTGGATGTGCACTTGAAGTATCGTAACCTACAGGACTACAGACCAAGGGCAGAATTTTATGAGTCGGCGAGCGGGGGTGGGGCCCACTCGTCAACGCATTAAGTGACGTCGGGGGGGAATTCCCGACATCACCGCGCCCCATTTAAATTTTCAGGAAGGTGGGAGCGCAGCAAAATCAGCTGCGCGCCCGCTGACCTGTAAATGGCCAATTGAGGCCATTGACATGGTCAATTAAGCAATTAAAGGACCTGCCCGTCCAACCATAAGGTTGGTGGGCAGGCCAGGAGCCCTGACGGGAACTCGAAAGAACATGAAACCTCCATCCACGGGCGGGATGAGGTTTCATGTAGGCTTCAAAAAATTTTTGTAAAAATTATGGACATGTCCCAACTCATGTGACATCGTCACATGAGGGGACATGTAAGGGAAGTTTTATTTTTCTATTTTTATCTTTTTTACATGTAGAGCCGATCTCCCAGAGGCTGCAGGGAGATGATTGCGCTCTTTCATGCGCATGCGCGAAAGAGCGCACTCTCGATTTTGGGATTCTCCCCCCACCTGCACAGGGAGCGCATAGCACTTCCCTGCAGACATCACGCTGGGCGGGCCTTAATTGGCCCGCCCACATAAAATGGCACTGGGCCTCCGATCAGGGGCACCGATCGGAAGCGCGCCAGTACGGACCCGCCCATCAACTTCCCCCCCCGACGGAGGGAAAATTCAACCCCAAGGGCTGGAAATTGGAATTAGGCTGTGGAACTCTCTTGCAGCTGGCACTGGCTAAATAGGCCGAACTGCTTCTTTCTAGGCAATAATTTTTTACATTTCTTTAAATATGCAAATTAGGTCCCAGTGTGCCATACCTCTACTGTTAAAATTGGGTTGCCTGGCACTATTGCTCTGCATATTTCAGTGTGGTCTGCAGATTTCTGTTTATTGCTAAAAAAAGACATGTTGTCAAAACTTTTTGTCTTGCACTCATCAGGACAATCACAAGAATATCAATGTCAGGGGAAACAACAACTTTACACTGTCTGAGAATAGAGTGCTAATTGGGTGGAAGTGGATTCTAATTGGTAGAGGCATTGCCATGGAGAATGCACCAGTTAATGGTGACTGACAGTTAACCGCCAAGCATTGTTTGAAATTTAAACTAGGCAGCTTGACTCTGATTAGTGAAGGCATTGCCCTGAGGAATGAATCAGTTGATGGCTATCACTTATTTCGTTTAGCTAAAACAGACACAATGTGTGTACATGCACTTTCTGTCTGCAAAGAACAGGGCCCTTTGTATTAATATACGTAGCTTCCAGTACATGTAAACGCGTCACACTGCAAGCCCAACTGACAATCTTAAATTGGTTATCAGCGTAATTTTTAGCACAGGATTATTTAGCAAATGTTGTCCAATCGCAGAATTACATCTAATGTTGGACACTGTATTTTGAGTTTTGCAGGCATAGGCTGGTTGGGTATGGTCTGTACCATGCCCGTTGCGAGCAGCAGAAGGGACATGCTGTTTGATACGATCCACCAGTCTTTGGGACGTACGGTCTACATACCTAGCATCACACTGGCATTGAAATTCATATATTCATTTATTATTCATTTGTGTGATAGGCAGAATGTTTTTTTGACTTGACAGCAGCATCCTGTTAGTGGCGAATTTTTTTGTCTTGTTGCTACTACATAGTAGCAGCGTGAAACAGCTAGCTTCACCTGTTGCTCAATTTTTTGAGATATCTTGCCCTTCCTGTTTGATATAGATTTTGCCATGCTGCTCTATTTTGCAGATTAGAATCAGCAGGCGTCCAAATACAAACCCTCTACTCCTTGCTCAAGTTGACACTCCACATCTATGAATGCTCTTTAACCAAATTTTTACTTAGTTCCATATTCTACTCTGGGTGTAACTTTATCAAAGCTATTTGCAAGTCCAAGTGAGCTATATCATAGAAGTATATTTTTCTTAGGGAATTTCAATGTTACCCATAGATTTAATACATTTTTCTAAATTATGTTTCTTTTAAAGAAAGCTGGAGTATTTTACATTTTTGAGTTAAAATGCATAATTAGTATATTTGAGCTATACAGTTATTTAAATATAACTTTTTAATTTTGTTTTCAAGCCACTTCAAATAATCTCAGCTACAGTTAAAATGTCTATCAAGGGAGACATCACGGAAAATTACCAAATCATTCTAACGGCAATGGTTGTCTCAACTTAAGATGAAGGACCTGGAGGGATTACTGAGAAAACTTCTTAGATATAAGACGCTTGTCTGTTGCAGAAAAGGCTAAGCCTTTTAAATTCATATATATTTAAGTTTTAAAAGTTCACAATCTGAATAATATTTCACTTTATTTACTTGCCTACAACTCCTACTGATCGCATTCTGCTGTGAAAAGAAACCTCTGTAAGTAAAGCTTTTCAAATCTAAATGTACTCAGAAGGATTTGTTCATGTTGACTTTTCATATTTTAATTTTTCATATTTGATTTTTCTAAATTACTTTTCTTCTTACAAGAATACATTTTTATAAAAGACTACAAATGATTGTTTTGGTATTTTTATATTGCTTGATTGACTGTTTCCTTATCCAGCAACGACCATATATATTCGTATACAAGGCACCTTATTAGCTTGGAGTTCATATGTGCACTTGTGACAAAGTTATTTGTACACCTGTTGGTCAAAACTGACTGAGGATCAGAATCATTTTTGTAATTTACCTTAACCATTCATTTTATGTGTGTGTATATATAATATACATATGTTTGTGTGTATGAGCTGATGTGCCATTCATTGCTGTAAATGAGATGATGTCATTTTTGAGAATTTGGTTTTTAAAGATTAGAGAGGAGTGTGGAACCTATTAAGTTCATTTGGGAAGTAAGTTCTGGGCATGATGAGCATTGGTAAGTATTCAGAATTTTTGGTGTAATTTCTAATTGAGGTATGGTATTGAAAAATAGTTAGCAGGTGGATGAAGTAATTGTGTCCTGGGTATTTAGGCAAATTGAGTGGCAATGAGTTAGGACATGCAGAGTGGAATACCCAGGTTTTGGGTTTATGTGAGGAACAAAAAAGATAGCTGCAAATGAGAATTTTAAAAAAAGAAAGAGATGATGAAAAAAGACCTTCTGAGGGAAAAACTAACCAGGGAACAGTATTATACCTCGCTTCATGCATTAGTGGATTTTGCTGGGTAGTTTGTTGTTTTTTGTTTTCATCTGAGAATTGGATAATACTTGAAGGGGAGATGGTCGCAAGGTTATGGGGAAAAGGGCAGAGGAATGGGACTAATTGGATAGCTCTTTTAAGGATCTGGCTTAGGCACGATGGGCCGAATGCCCTCCTTCTACACTGTATCATTCTATGATTTTATCTGTTTTTTCTGCTAATACTTCTTGGTATTATCCTTGCTTGGATTGGTTGACTGCCATTAAATAACACGCAAAGTGGTGATAGTTGAGTTCATTCGTACACATCACTCACTACCCCAAGATCCAGGTTTACTGGCCCCTCATATTCGTCAGGAGAGACCTAATTTTGCTACTTTTGCTTCACAAGGCAAGGATCACAGAATTGTAACGTGTTGCAGGATGACCTGCAAACAACACTGGGAACAGAGATGGCTCTATCCGTAGAATCAAGCTACCTGAGTCTTCCAAGCCACAACCAAGGACATCTGCCAAATCAGGAAGTCTGCAGTGCACATCTGTAACAAGAAGGTGATAAACACAGATTGCAAGGATGAACACCCTCACCAGTTTCCCAGTAGAAAGGAAGCACAAGAGCAGTGCGTTCCCATAGGTGCATGGCATCATTGGTGGCACCCATGTGAATATCAAGGCTCTTTATCAATCCCGTGAATAGAAAGGTTTCGACTCAATTTAACGTTCAGGTGGTTTCTGACTGTCCTTAACCCGTCCTCTGCTGAAGGTCACGCATATCGGACCTGATTTTAACGCTCTCTAAGTGAATGGGTTTTAGTGAGTTAGGATCAGGCCCATCCTTCTGGCAGCTGGATAGTGATCAGGAGCAGGAACTCTCTCACTGGTACTGAAGCTGATTGGAGCATACCTGCTACCACTCTCAGCTGAAATCACCTCTGGCACATAACAGAAACTGGACCTGCAATTCAGTCATTGTTACATAGGGTGGATTTTCCTATTCGTTAAGCTTGGGAAACACTGAGTAACCAGGCACAGCAAAGAAGGAAAAGGAGCAGAAACCTATTACATCAGGTCTTCCCTGCTGTGCTGCACAGAGGTTTCCTGGGATTTTTCAGTTGGACCTTGGCCTGCAGAAGATACAACTCAGTGTAACCATTCAGATGAAATGGGAGAGGTCAATATCTCGGATGTCCCACCTTAATTTCTGGCTCTTCCCATCAGCGACTGCCCAAAGATGCTATGAATTGGAACTTGTCCCAGGACCCCAATGGAGCATTTGTGAGAATTCTAGAAGTTGTCAGGCAAATCTTTGTTTATTTTTTGGATATTTCCATGCCCATTTTCTTAATTGGCCACCTACAAGCTAATGGATTTCTGGGCTCTCAGCCAAGCTGCATTATGTATTCTTGTTTGAGAGCCCAGAAATCCATTAGAGTACTAAAACACTTGAGCCCCAGAGAAAACATTACTTGATTGACAGCTCAGGCTCCCTGATCTATGCTGTCAATTTTGCAATGTTTATTCATACAAGATAAAAAAACAAGTTTTGAGTGCTTGCAGTTTCACCTATTGAAACTTTATAGGGTCTTGATGATTGACATTTTTATTGGGCTATAGTAAATAGGAGGTTTTTTTACAAAAGTGGAAAGTTATCAGTGAATGATTTTTTACACCTTTTTTAACACATCCTACTGTCACTATATGGTTCATTGGTTCTACACAGTATATAGTGGGTGAGTGGGCATGGAAGCACCATACCTTGGCATGGGGAGCATGAAGGGCCATGGGAGTGGATAGGGGGCATACCTTGGCATGAGGGGCCATAGGGGGTGGGTCAGGAGTATGACGTGGCATAGATGGGGCATGGGAGTGTAAGGCTGATGGGCCTTTCCGTTTTTATTTTAACTGGAACGAAGTCCCACAGCATCGAGGTGGACCTTTTAAACAGCCCACCTCTGCACCGGGCCCCCAAAATGAAAATCCTGTCCTTGCGGGCACTTTCTCCCAGTGGATCGAGCTATGAATTTTCCCAACCCCTGCTACCTGCCTCAAGAATGAAAATTCAGGCCCACATGTCAAAAGTACTTCATTGGCTGTAAAGCACTTTCGGAAGTTCTGGGATTGTGAAAAGTGCGACCTAAATGCAAGTCCTTTCCTTCACTCACTAAATGAAATCTGTGGTTTAAGTGTCACAGGATCTTTTTTTAAATTATAAAACTTTAAAATCAAATTAGATTCAATATGATGGCTGGTTTTACTTTGATCACCTGTCACGTGTTGTATAATTTAAAGACTTTGTGACTGCAAGATAAGAGCTTGTTGCAAAAGCAACTCCACAAGCAATTGTGTAAATTTCCACTGGTTACAGTTCTGTGTTCTTTTACATTTCTGTTTTTCATTCTTTTAATATGCGTTCCCTCAGGTAACATTTTCCTTAGCTAAGTGTTATAATTCAGATTCCAACCAGAGTTCATGCAGCATAGTCCAACTAATTTCCTATCTGACTCAAGTTAGAATTTTACATGGCTATAATGTTTCCTAATCTGAGCTTCAATTTTAAAAATAGACATGTTAGCCAGCGACCAACCACAAACACTTCATTCTGTATAAAACAGATCACAGCTTAACACAGATGCTCACAAATATTTTTAATCATTTAAAACCTTCCATGTCTCCTTGGAGTTGCACATTCGTATCTTCAGAGTCCTAGGAATAAAGAGGAAAATTTTAAAAAGGGTTAAATTGCACATGGACTTTAACCCTTGTATTAATCTTACTCAATGTGCAGCTGTTTTAAGATGACACATCTGATTTTATTTCATTGGAACATCCTATATATTGTAATGATTGCTGATTGAATTAAGACCCCAATTATGTGTCCAGACATTGAGGAATAACACTTAATTTGAGTTATATTTTATTTGATCTACAAATGTTTAATTTATAATATGATGATGCAAGTAGCTCTGAGAATAGAGACATTCAAGATAAGAGATTGTAACTGATCTGTGTGAAACTGAATAGAAAGAATTGGATGAAACAAGATTTACTCATGAATATCTGTATGTTGCCCAGTTGAGTTATTTAGGGATTACGTGACACTGTGCCATTAAAAATTGACAGAAAGATGTGATAGGGAGAGTTAGATGTGGCTGACACCAGATTCAGTAAAAACTCCAAACAGTCCTATGCAGGTTATTATCAGCAGGGAACCTGAAGGTCTGTCTGTTGCACTGATGCAAATAATTTATGCTACATAAAAACACATCGCCTTGGTTCAGTGTTCTATTCTTGGTTTAATTGGTAGTCCACTCACCTTTTAGGTAGAGTATTTAAGCCCTGCTTCAGGACCTGAGTTTCGGTCTAGGCTAACATTCCGGTGCAGCACTGTCAGAGGTGCTCTCTTTTTGAATGAGATATTAAACTGAGTCACCACTTGCCTGTTCCAGTGATTTGAGTGGATTTTAAAGATCCATGACATTTTGCAAAGAGCAGGGAGTTCTCTCAGTCACTTGGCCGGCATGCCTTCCTCAAATAATTCCACCTAAAATAGATGAACTGATCAATCAATTCATCACCTTTTGTGCACTTTTTCAGTGCCCAAAATACTTGTCACATTCACTTAGATGACAACAGTGATTGAATTTCAAATTATGTACTTCGTATGAGAGGCACTTTAGAGCATTTTGAGAAACTTGGTAAGACTCTATATGTACCTAGTCCAGCAGTTCCAAAACTGTGCATCGCAATACCAGTTGGGATTGCAGAAACAACAAATGGGGTCACAGCCTCCCTTCCTCCGAGACTGTGCCCCACACTGCACTGAGGTCCAGGCAGCATCTGGCCCTGCCCTTGTCCTGTTCGTCTCTAGGTCGCTCTCTCCATGCCCATGGGTTCCTGGCCGAAGCTGCTTCATTGAGTCTCCAAGCCTTGCCCTGACTATGAATCCAGTGGCAATGCCTCCACTGCTGAGCTGCAACCTGTCTGAGCCCAACGCCATCACCCTGGCACTGCAGAACGATCTGAACTACAACATCAAGATCCTCAAGATCCTCAACCTGTGTTTCCTGGCCATGGTCCATGAGCTGGAATGGCTCAGATGAATTAATGGACTGGTGAGTACGTAAAATAATAACATTTTTACAAAGTACTTAGATTTTCAAATTTATATGATGTATTACATGTTTGTCTATAATACACAACCTTTAATAATTATATACTGAATGTTACTATGCTGCTTTATTGTTTTGTTTTTGTTGGCATCTGGGGTTGCATTAATTTTCAGATATGAGAATGAGAATTTTAAATTTCAAGTTTTGAAGGGGATGGCAATCAGGGTCAGGGAGAGCACAGGTGATGAGTGAGTGGGACTTGGTGTGGGTTAGGATATAGACAGAATGGGGTTTGAATGAACTGAAGCCTACAGAGGGTAAAGAATGGGAGGCAGCCAAGAGACCATTGAAATAATAAGGTGGAGGTGTTAAAGAGGTGAATGAGGGATTCAGCAGCAGATATGTTGAGACAGGATTAAAATTTATCAGTGTTTACAGGTTTAAATAGGTAATCTTTGTAATGGAAAGATATGGGGTTGGGAATGTAGCTTAGGGTCGAATAGGATGCCAAAGTTGCCAATAGTCTTGTTCCACATGAGACAGTGGCTGGAATGGGGCAATGATGTTGTTGGCAAGGATAAAGAGCTCATGAAAAAAAGCCTTCTTCCTTCCCATTACTAGAGGTAACTTCATTGGATGGTGCACATGTGCAGAGGCATTGAAGAGCTCGAGAGCGATGGCAACAACTAAAGTGAGAGAAATGTCTACAATGTTGGGTCAGGTAACATGTGAGCCAGGAAAGGAAATTGTGTTGTTACTAGCTTAGTCGGAATGGGGTCAAGTGAATTTAAGGTAGGCCACATAGAAAAGATGAAATTTCAGCAGCTGACTAAACCTGGTGAGCTGAAGCTGTAATAGTATTTTCTTCCATTATTATCACTAGTCTGAATTTTGCTCACATTTCAATTACATAATTATTAAATAAATCATCTGGTATTATATGGGAAATTTTACAGAACACCTTATCTTTATAGATTTTCTTGTTCCATTGAACACTTGGAAATACAGCTGGTTTAACTGTGATTTTAGACACCCTGATTACTCTGCCTCTCAGGAACGTTTCCACTGCTCTCATCCAAAAAACAAAGTGAAAATGCAACAAAAATATAAAGCTACAACAAAAATAGTAAAAATCTAACCAAAAGAAAATCTCAGTTAAATAATCTATGGGCAGAATTTTATGTTCGGTATGCGGGTGCGCGCCCGATACGCCCAAGCTTAATATGACGCACGATGACATCGGGCATGCATCCCAACGTCATCACGCACTCGTGCGATATTTCATTTGGCAGGCACGTGCCAGAATCGGCTGTGTGCCTGCCGATAATTGAAAGGCCTATTAAGGCCATTAACAAGCTAATTAAAATTAAATTAATCTTACGGCTGGCAGGCAGGCAAAAAGGCTAAGCGGACTTTACATTTTTTAGGAAACCTCATCCACGAGTGGGACGAGGTTTCCTAAAGCAAATAAGCATTAACTGAAAACTTTATTTTTGAATTAAAAACATGTCCCAGCTCATGTAACAGAGTCACATGAGAGGACATGTGTTTTTTAAATTTTTACTATTAATTTTTTTTTAAAAGCGCTTCAATCTCCCTGAGGCATCTCCGTGCTTCAGGGAGATTGAAGCACTCTTTAGCGTACATGCGTGAACTGCGCGCCAGGCCCGCTCTCCCTCCTCCTCCCGCTCGCACAGGTAGCGCTGCCGCTCACGATCCACACATGGCGGGCCTTAATTGGCCCGCCCACATGAAATCACAGAGCGGAGCTGATCGTGGGCAACAGCCGGCTTCCCGACTGCCCACGCCCACTCCCGCAAAGCCCACCCAACGAGGGAAAAATTCTGGCCTATGTCTCTTTGACAGGAGCTTCCCAGGTGTCATTTACCTTTTACTGCCTGGTGCTCATTGATAGCAGCAATGCAAAGTGGTATGTGGTAATGCCAAGTCCCTAATTTCTATGCTTTCACAATGGGTTTCAGGAGAAATTGAGTGAGATTGCAGAATGCACTGTTTCTCCACTCCCTAGAATCCTAGAATACATTTCCAAATCTCACTGCCAGACCAGAGACCAGAAATTTGGCTCTATGAATATATATTGTTGCTGAGTCTGCGTTGTGTTTTGGTGCATATGTTTTATCAATGAATGCTAATATTCATCCTGCGGGGTGCATGGTACAGCCCTATCAGCTGAATATCATGATAGTGCTTTTATTACAAAAAGCTCAGTCATTCTCCTGGTACTTTTCCATTCCTGTAGCTTGTCTTATGGCCGCATGCTTTGTATTGTGCGTAAGCCCTTAAGCAGTTATGTTGCAAGCCCATAATTATTTAGATTGCATATATTAAAGACTTAAAATGATGTAGTGCCCTTCATTACCTCAGGATGGCCGAAAGCACTTAGAGCATGAAGTGTTTTTGAAGTGAAGGCATTATTTTAATGTAGTAAATATACATAAATCATTGAAGAACTTTCTTTGAAACCCACACATTTAAACACTGGAAACAAGCAAGCTTTATTGTTGTGATTTTGTCGGCGTCTGGGTATGCATTAGTTTTCAAGTGTGAGAATGAGAAGTTGAAACTTCAAGCTTTGGGAGGGATAGGTGGCACTGAAAGTCAGGGAGAGCAGAAATGATGAGTGAGTGGGACTTGATGCGTTCCCATCGCTATAAGAATTCCTACATTTAATAGGGTTTTAACCTTAAATTCCAAATGCAGAATAAAACATTTCTACAAGAGCCCACCTGTATTTTCTTTCAGGAATGCATGTATTCTCATAGCAGCAGTCAGGAAATGTTACTGGAGCCAATGCAGATTATCCCACACAAAAACAGAAAATGCTGAAAAAACTCAGCAGGTCTGACAACATCTGTGGAGAGAGAAACAGAGTTAACATTTCAAGTCCATATGACCCTTCTTCAGAGCAGAACAGATTATCCCACCCTCTTTGCTGTCTGTTATTGGACTGAACCTTTTATAGGGGAAATTGGCAGGGTATTGGGGAGTCAAAGCATAAAGGAAAAGGATCAAAAGTAGAAATGCGGAATAAACTTGCAGCAAGCATTTATCCCAGGCTCCAGGAATTCAGAGACTGAGGGAGAGCAAAGGTAAAGAATAATGAAAAGAAAGAACTTCTAACAGCAGCTTTAGCACCCATAGAGGAAGCAATAAAACTGCCCTTAGAGCTTCTCTCACAGGGACAGCAGCTGCACATATCCTTAGAGCTGTCACACACACCTTGATGGACCGTAGCGCTGTTAAATGCCCCTCCAATCCACTGAGGATACTGCTGGTAAACTCCTCACAGGCAGCTGCCTATGGCTCACTTGGGACCTGGTGGAGTACTGGGGACGAGTGTGCTGAGTGAGATTCAGTGAATCGGCCTCCAGAAGGGCACAGTTGGGCTTGGCAGGAGGCTTCAGGCATCAGCCTGGTGTAAGTTAGCTACCTTCCCATTGACCCCACAAACTCTGGCAGAGTCAGCACTGCTTGGTGCAAACCCTGAAGGTTAAGACAGGGTTATGACCTATGGATTTTCTGGGCCAGAATCTGCTGACATATTTGCAACACAATCACTTTCCGACAAAGAACATTATGTGGCGGAAAATCCACAACCTTTCCATTGCGCCCCCAGCCTCCATCCAACCAAAGATGGCCTCAACACCAGGCGGAAAATGGCTATGGGAAGGATCTTCAGGCTAGGAGTTCACTTCTCACTGGCCTGGAGGAAACATCGAAAGCTGGTCTACCTAGAAGAGATATAATGACCTAAGAGTTGGTGGAAATAAAGCCCACCGGAAATCCCAGCCTGAGTCATCCCTTGGACCCCCCCCAACAAAGAAATTGAAATTATTCTGCTGGTCATTTTCATGGTCCTATGTGGGATATTCAGGGGAAGACCCTGGCATCTCCTCCATCACCATGAGCAACCACTGGCCTCCTTTGTCAGGTAGGTGCCTGAGATGCACTCCAGAGATACTGGTCAAACGACAGTATTAAATGGGATGACACCCTCCTCTCCCCACCACCACCCGCACCACCACCCCACCCCCACAGCCCCAAGTGTTCCACATTTTCTTGCAGAGCCAGTACGAAGATTACCAGAAGGTACATTGTGGCTCATACACTGGGCTGTCAGACCTGCAGGTTTTCAGCCTCTATCTGGAATATTTTGATGGGCTGCTGATGAGAAGCCTCAATAAACTTAGTACAGCGGGCTTTACCTTTCACATGGTGGGTTCACCTTGCCCTCGTGTATTGTACTTTTCCATTGTTGGCTTACACTGTATGTCACATTGAAACATTCTGAGGCAAACTTTAATTACATCCACTTAAGCATGTTTGTGGTTTAATAAGTCTACAAAAACTGCTGATACAGATTTTTCATAAATAGTCATGAGTTTAATGGACACGACAGTACATTCCCCCAAGTGAGCAAAAGTACTTGGAAAATAACTGGGTTCAATTAAGTCCCAGCACATCAGATTTATTTATGATGGTAATGGCCTATGCCTACTCCAATTTCGTATGTTCTTATGTAAATTGCATTTGCTAAGCAGCAGAGTTTAACACGACCATGCCCAAAGCTCATTACCCTGGTTTAATGTTACGGTAACCCTGTAGGAAATGTCAAACATCATTTTAACAGAAACGAAAACAGAAAATATGGGGAGGTGGATTCAACTTCATGGAAAATTATGAAAAAACTGAAAAGAAAGGAGAGCCCAGGAGAGGCTATTAAAGTCCCCAGAACACAAAATAGGACAGAGTGTTTGGAAAGGGCTAGGAATCTAACTTCAAGCACATCAGATAAAGGGACGACAATGAGAAAGGGGACGGGAAATACAGGACTGAAGGTGTTGAATCTGAATGCGCGCAGTATACGAAATAAGGTAAATGAGCTTGTGGCACAGATTGAAATTGGAAGGTATGATGTGGTGGGCATCACAGAGACATGGCTGCAAGGGGATCAGGACTGGGAGCTAAATATCCAAGGATATACCTCCTATCGAAAAGATAGGCAGGTTAGCAGAGGGGGTGGGGTTGCTTTGTTAGTAAGAAATGAAATTAAATCGATAGCAAGAAATGACGTAGGGTCAGGTGATGTAGAATCTGTGTGGATAGAGTTGAGGAACCGCAAAGGTAAAAAAACCATAATGGGAGTTATGTACAGGCCTCCGAACAGTAGTCAGGATGTGGGGCACAAGATACACCAGGAGATGGAAAAGGCATGTAAGAAAGGCAAGGTTACAGTGATCATGGGGGATTTCAATATGCAGGTAGACTGGTAAAATCAGGTTGGTAGTGGATCCCAAGAAAAGGAATTTGTGGAATGTCTACGAGATGGCTTTTTGGAGCAGCTTGTGTTGTAGCCCATTAGGGAACAGGCAATTCTAGATTTCGTGATGTGTAATGAGGCAGATTTGATAAGGGAGCTTAAGGTGAAGGAACCCTTAGGAGGAAGTGACCATAATATGATAGAATTTACCCTGCAATTTGAGAGGCAAAAGCTGGAATCAGATGTAACGGTATTACAGTTGAATAAAGGCAATTACAGAGGCATGAGGGAGGAGCTGGCCAGAATTGACTGGGAGATGAGCCTAGCAGGAAAGACAGTGGAACAGCAATGGCAGGAGTCTCTGGGAGTAATTTGGGAGACACAGCAAAAATTCATCCCTAGGTAGAAGAAGCATACTAAAGGGAGGACGAGGCAACCATGGCTGACAAGGGAAGTCAGGGACAGCATAAAAGCTAAAGAGAAAGCATACAATGCGGTGAAGAGCAGTGGGAAACCAGGGGATTGGGAAGCCGACAAAGACCAACAGAGGACAACTAAAAAAGAAATAAGGAGGGAGAAGATTAAATATGAGGGTAAACTAGCCAGTAATATAAAATAAGATTGCAAGAGTTTTTTTAGATATATAAAGGGTAAGAGAGAGGAAAAAGTGGACATTGGGCCACTGGAAAATGTCACTGGAGGAGAAGTAGTATTGGGGAACAAAGAAATGGCGGAGGAACCGAATAGGTACTTTGCGTCAGTCTTCACGGTGGAAGACACGAGTAACATCCCCAAAGTTCAAGAGAGTCGGGGGACAGAGGTGAGTATGGTGGCCATTACCAAGGAGAAGGTGCTAGGAAAACTGAAAGGTCTGAAGGTGGATAGATCACCGGGACCAGATGGATTACACCCCAGAGTTCTGAAGGAGATAGCTGAAGAGATAGTGGAGGTGTTAGTGGTGATCTTTCAGGAATCACTGGAGTCAGGGAGGATCCCAGAGGTCTGAAAAATCGCTAATGTAACCCCCCTGTTTAAGAAGGGAGTGAGGCAAAAGACGGGAAATTACAGGCCGATTAGCCTGACCTCGGTCGTTGGTAAGATTTTAGAGTCCATTATTAAGGATGAGATTTCAGAATACTTGGAAGTGCATGGTAAAATAGGGCAAAGTCAGCATGGTTTCATCAAGGGGAGGTCATACCTGACAAATCTGTTAGAATTCTTTGAGTAGGTAACGAGTAGGTTAGACAAAGGAGAGCCAATGGATGTTATCTGCTTGGACTTCCAGAAGGCCTTTGACAAGGTGCCGCTCAGGAGGCTGCTCAGTAAGATAATAGCCCATGCTAGTAGAGGCAAGGTACTAGCATGGATAGAAGATTGGCTGTCTGGCAGGAGGCAGAGAGTGGGGATAAGGGGGTCCTTCTCAGGATGGTGGCCGGTGACTAGTGGAGTTTCGCAGGGGTCAGTGTTGGGACCACAACTTTTCACTTTATACATTAATGATCTAGATGAAGGAACTGAGGGCATTCTGGCTAAGTTTGCAGATGATACAAAGATAGGTGGAGGGACAGGTAGTATTGAGGAGGCAGGGAGGCTGCAGAAGGATTTAGACAGGTTAGGAGAATGGGCAAAGAAGTGGCAGATGGAATTCAACGTGGGGAAGTGTGAAGTCATGCACTTTGGTAGGAAGAATAGAGGCATAGACTATTTTCTAAATGGGGAAAGAATTCAGAAATCTGGAGTGCAAAGGGACTTGGGAGTCCTAGTCCAGGATTCTCTTAAGGTTAACTTGCAGGTTGAGTCGGTAGTTAGGAAGGCAAATGCAATGTTGGCATATCTGCACCCCTTTTTTATCCCTTTTTCAATATTCATTTTTATTTTTTATCCACTTATATTTATTAATTTCTATTTTCATTCATTCATTCATTCATTGTTTTATCCCCCCTTTTTATCCCATTTTCAATCCGTTTTTTTACCTCCACCTCCGCCCCCACCCCACCCCCACTGGGCCATCTGTCCCTGGTTCATGTTGTTCTTTTCAGAGTGTTTACCCTTGTCCTGCAATTATCACATTCTGCTCTTTCACTTTAAAGCCACTATCAGCACCTTTTTTAGCACTAACCACTACCATTAACACTCCCTTTGTCCTTTAGTTCATGACATCTTTGTCAATCTGTCCTTTGCCCCCACCTATCACTGGCCTTCTGTCCAGCTTCACCTGCTCCACCCCCTTAAACAATATCAATTTCATCACATTTCTACTTGTCTGCAGCTCTGAAGAAGAGTCATACGGACTCGAAACGTTAACGCTGTTTCTCTCTCCACGAATGCTGTTAGACCTGCTGAGTTTTTCCAGCATTTCCTGTTTTCGTTTCAGATTTCCAGCATCTGCAGAATTTTGCTTTTATCATTTTAACAGACTATTTTTTTTTAGAAAAATCACCAATTTTATCTTCTTTAGGTGGAGTAACTGAATATTGCTTGGCAGTCAGTTTGTTAATTGTAACACGTTGTTGTTGAGCAGTTGATTCCTGAAATACTATAAAAACCCTGGGTGTCAGGAGGAGGCTGGCTTTCCTTGCAGCCCCCCCCACCGCCGTGTTGCTGCGGTGCATATTTGTAGCTATTTTCTATATGTTCACCCATATTAGGCAAGGGGGTTTGATGTTTCCCCATTCATTCCACTCAAATATCCCTGAAATGGTGGAGGTCGGCTGAGATCAGCAGAACATTATCTTGCTTTCTGTCCCCAGCCAGTGAACCTAACAGCAACAGAAAGTTGGCAGGGGGCATACAGAAGTGCACAGCAGAATGGAGTCAGCCCAACAAGGCCAGGGATCGAGGCCCTGCTGAATTTAGGAGCAGGACTTGATTATAATTTTTCTCTCTCGGTTTTCCATCTGTCAGCCAGTCAGGTTGACAGTTTGATTAGCTGCTGGGAGGGGAAACCAGCGGCAGCAGATGGCAGCCAGGGAACCTTGAGGACGGGGTCAGTTAGAGATCAGGCTCGAGAGGGGCAGGGATGTGGGAGGAAGTCAGCTATTGCAGGAGGCTGGGAGCAAGAGACTGGGCTTGGGAGGAGAGAGAGATCAGAGCAAGGGGGTGACCGATCAGGCAGAAGGAACAGTGATGTTACAATTCGCAGAGAGGAGGCAAAAAACTTCTTTGAAGTGTGCTGGGTTGGGATAGGGATGCACTCCTGCTCCTCCTGGCCCACAAGGAATGCTGTAAGAAGTACAGGCACTTACCTTCTTTAACCAGGCAGCTCCCGCCTCCCTCACTCTGCCGTGTTATCTGAGCCCTGGGAAATTTATACCAGGCTCCCAATTGCACAGTGAGAGCCTGATTCAAGTGTGTTAATAAAGTGTTTCATCTCTTGAGGGCAGGACACTTTCAACACCATGGGCTGGATTTTAAGCAACATGTCGCAGTGGGAACCATGGCGACCAGGCCCATGTAATCATGGGGGAGGCCCTGTGTCAGTCTCCCGTAGGCAGAAAAACCTCTGATTAGGTTGGAGGACGGAAGGGGCAGACACGGGATTCCCGGCCACCAGAGGTGGGATGTCAATTAGGCTCAGTAATGAGTCAGTTGACACACATTAATCCAGATCCCAGCACAAATTAGTTGTTTTTTTATTCATTCACAGGATGTAGGCTTCACTGGCTGGGCCAGTATTTATTGCCCATCCCTAGTTTCCCTTGAGAAGGTGGTGGTGAGCTGCCTTCTTGATGTGGTGTAGGTACACCCACAGTGCTGTTAGGGAGGGAGTTCCAGGAATTTGACCCAGCGACAGTGAAGGAATGGCGATATATTTCCAACTCAGCATGGCGAGTGACTTGGAGGGGAACTTCCAGGTGGTGGTGTTCCCAACTACCTGCTGCCCTTCCCCTTCTAGATGGTAGTGGTCATGGGTTTGGAAGGTGCTGTCTAAGGAGCCTTGGTGAATTCCTGCAGTGCGTCTTATAGATGGTACACACTGCTGTTACTGTGCATCAGTGGTGGAGGGAGTGCTTGCTTGTGGATGTAGTGCCAATCAAGCGGGCTGCTTTATCCTGGACGGTGTCAAGTATCTTGAGTGTTGTGGGAGCTGCCCTCATCTAGTCAAGTGGGGAGTATTCCATCACACTCCTGACTTGTGCCTTGTAGATGGTGGACAGGCTTTGGGGAGTCAGGAGGTGAGTTACTTACTGCAGGATTCCTAGCCTCTGACCTGCTCTTGCAGCCACAGTATTTATATGGCTAGTCCAGTTCAGTTTCTGGTCAATGATAACCCCCAGGATGTTGATAGTGGGGCATTCAGTGATGGTAATGCCATTGAACATCAAGGGGCGATGGTTAATTGTGTCTTGTTGGAGCTGGTCATTGCCTGGCACTTCTGTGGCATGAATGTTACTTGCCACTTGTCGGCCCAAGCCTGGATATTGTCCAGGTCTTGCTGCATTAGGACATGGACTGCTTCAATACCTGAGGAGTCGCGAATGGTGCTGAACATTGTACAATCATCAGCGAACATTCCCACTTCTAACTTTATGATGGAAGGAAGGTTATTGATGAAGCAGCTGGAGATGGTTGGGCCGAGGACACTACTGCAGTGTCTTGCAGTGATGTCCTGGAGCTGGGCTGACTGACCTCCAACAACCATAACCATCTTCCTTTGTGCCAGGTATGACTCCAACCAGCGGAGAGTTTTCCTCCTGATTCCCATTGACTCCAGTTTTGCTAGGGTTCCTTGATGCCACTCTCAAGTCAAATGCTGCCTTGATGTCAAGGGCAGTCACTCTCACCTCACCTCGGGAGTTCAGCTCTTTTGTTCATGTTTACACCAAGGCTGCAATGAGGTCAGGAGCTGAGTGGCCCTGGTGGAACCCAAACTGGGCGTCAGTGAGCAGGTTATTGCTAAGCAAGTGCCACTTAATAGCACTATTGATGACCCCATCCATTACTTTACTGATGATTGAGAGTAGACTGATGGGGCAGTAATTGGCCGGCCTTTTGTGTACAGGACATACCTGAGCAATTTTCCACATAGCCGGGTAGATGCCAGTGTTGTAGCTGTACTGGAACAGCTTGGCTAGGGACGTGGCAAGTTCTGGAGAACAAGTCATCAGTACTATTGCCAGAATGTTGTCGGAATGTTATCAGGGCCCACAGCCTTTGCAGTATCCAGTGCCTTTAGCCATTTCTTGATATCATATGGAGTGAATCGAATTGGCTGAAGACTAGCATCTGTGATGCTGGGGATCTCCAGAGAAGACCGAGATGGATCATCCACTTGGCAATTCTGGCTGAAAATTGTAGCAAATGCTTCAGCCTTATCTTTTGCATGGATGTGCTAGGCTCCCCCATCATTGAGGATGGGGATATTTGTGGAGCCTCCTCCTCCAATGAGTTGTTTAATCGTCCACCACCATTCACGACTGGATGTGGCAGGACTGTAGAGTTTAGATCTGATCCGTTTGTTGTGGGATCACTTAGCCCTGTCTATCATTTGCTATTTGGCACATTGGTAATGACACACAACACGATGGTGGGACTTCATCTCCACAACTGTGCGGTGGTCACTCCTACCGATACTGTCTAGGACAGATGCATCTGCGGCAGGCAGGTCAGTGAGGATGAGGTCAAATATGCTTTTCCCTCGTTGGTTTTCTCACCACCTGCTGCAGACCCAGTATAGCAGCTATGTTCTTTAGGAATCGGCCAGCTCGGTCAGTAGTGGTGCTACTGAGCCACTCTTGGTGATGGATTTTGAAGTATCCCACCCAGAGCACTATTCTGAGCTCTTGCCACCCTCAATGCTTCCTCCAGGTGGCGTTCAGGATGGAGGCATACTGATTCATCAGCTGAGGGAGGGCAGTACGTGGTAATCAGCAGCAGGTTTCCTTGCCCATGTGTGACCTGATGCCATGAGACTTCATGGGGTCTGGGATTGATGTTGAGGACTCCCAGGGCAACTCCCTCCCAACTGTATATCACTGTGTCGCCACCTCTGCTGGGTCTGTCCTGCCGGTGGGACAGGATATACCCAGGGATGGTGATGGTGATGGTGGTGTCTGGGAAATTATCTGTAAAGTATGATTCCGTGAGGATGACTGTCAGGCTGTTGCTTGACTAGTCTGTGACACAACTCTTCCCATTTTCGGCTCTAGCCCCCAGATGTTAGTAAGGAGGACTTTGTAGGGTCGACAGGGCTGAGATGGCCGTTGGCGTTTCCGGTGCCTAGGTCGATGCCGGGTGGTCCATCTGGTTTCATTCTTTCATTCTTTTTTGTGACTTTGTTACAACTGAGTGGCTTGCTAGGCCATTTCAAAGGGCACTTAAGAATCAACCACATTGCTGTGGGTCTGGAGTCACACGTAGGTCAGACCGGGTAAGGACGACAGATTTCCTTCTTCAAAGGAAGTTAGTGAGCCAGGTTTTTACAACAATCAACAATGGTCATCATTAGACTTTTAATTCTAGATTTCTATTGAATTCAAATTCCACCATCTGCCGTGGTGGGATTCGAAACCAGGTCTCCAGAGCATTACCCTGGGTCTCTAGATTACTAGTCCAGCGACAATACCACTACGGCATCGCCTCCCCCAATTTGTGGTGGCTCAGGAATTAAATGGAGGCCACAGGTGTCTCCTGTACCCTGTTTGCCAGTGGCCTTGGGGAGCGGGTCTGTGGGGGGAATCCCTCGGTATGCCCCATTGAGGGATCCAGCATCAGGCAGGCGTGTGGCCACTCAAAGCCACCCCCTGCAGTTGCTTTCGACTCCCCTCCCCCTACGTCCCCTACCCCACAAACCCCATCCCACCTCCACTCCTCTGTGGCCTGGAAACTCTCCATAATCTTGGGCCTCCAGTGGGTGCAGTGCCGCCAGCAGCCACCGATCCTGCTGGCATCGGCAACAATGATGAACTGCCAGCAGCTGGGATACCCTCCAACTGGGACCTCATTCGTGGGGACAGCCTGACATCGGCCAATTAAGAGCCTGAAGGTGGCCGAGATTCCTGTCAGCCTGAAAAATTCCCGGCCTCAGTCCAGTCCCTAAAAAGCAGGATAAATCCAATCCGGCCAATTACTGTCCCGTCAGTTTACTATTCTACTCTCAATAATCAATAAAGCAATCAAAGGTGTCATTAACAGTGCTATCAAGTGGCAGCCTTGATTTCTGTGCTGAAGCTCTAGATTGGGACTTGAACCTAAGTTAACCAAGTTTAGTTGAAGAATAGTTTAAACATTTGGTTTATGCTCTACTGATTTCACAGCTACTGAGTATTAAAACTGAGTCCTGGTAGGTGATTTGCTGCAGTTTATTTTGTGATTTTCTTTGAAGTACAGCAGGTCCCATTTTTCTGTTGAATCAATTTTGGAGACTGCTTATTTTGGTTTACAGTATACTGGTGTTAATAAGGTTGCCCTGGTGCATTCCAGGCCAGACCAGTACTGATGCACTAACTTATTACTTTAACAAGTTTTCAGAAAACTTAGCCTAAACTGTATTATTTACTTTATTGTTTTCAGAATTGATTTCAGCTCATTAATATATTAATTAATAAAGGTGCCTCCAGTCCGTGTGACCCTGAATACCTGAATCACAAGGATCACTGACTGAAAAATTGTTTTTAATTAAAAATCTATCAACTGTGAAATGCGTTCCAAAATTAATCAGAATAGATTATTTTTAATTCCAAAGCTTCTACAGGAGACTGGACATGCGAACAGATACAATGCAGCATGGCAAAAGGCTGCATGTGGATGGAACATGGGCTATTTTAAACCTGCTGCCTGCTTCCCTCCCGCTGTCTGGCAAGGTTCCATGTGGCTCTTCAGCTGCTCTTTCTGGCAGACAGGCAATCGGAAAGTTGAGCAGAGCACAGTCTTGGCCACCTTGTGGACAAAAAAAGGAAAACCCATTTCCTGGCCATGCACATAAAGAATATCCATTTGCAGTTGATTATAGAGAAATATGAGATACAAGACTAAATGAGAGTGCAGATAGAAAGCATAAAAGGTTAAGGAAGGAATAGAAATACCCTTTTAAAATCTTCTGTAAATATTTGTACCACTTACATTTGGAGTCAGTTTCCAATCTTCATTGGTCCGTTGTTCCACTGTACAATCTGGACACAAGAGATGGAGGCAATAGAGGCAATATAAAATAAAGGGTGCAATTCTAAGGAGAGTGCACAAATCATTGAAGGTGACAGGACAGGTTGAGAACGTGATTAATAAGGCATATGCGATCTTGGGCTTTAGAGGCATAGAGTACAAAAGCAAGGAAGTTTTGATGAACATTTATAAAACACAGGTTCGATTTCAACTGGAATATTGTGTCCAATTCTGGACACCACACTTCAGGAAGGAAATGAAGAGTTTAGAGAAGGTGCAAAAAATATTCATAAAAATGATTCCAGGAATGAGGGACTTCAATTACATGGAGAGACTGAACAAGCTGAAGTTGTTCTCCTTGGAAAAGAGAAGGTTGAGAAGAGATTTGATAGAGGTGTTCAAAATCATAAGGGGTCTGGATAGAGTAGGTGGGGAGAAACTGTTTCCATTGTCAGATGGGTCAAGAACCAGAGGACATCACACAGAATCACAAAATTTTAATGGCACAGAAGGAGGCTATTCAGCCCATCATTTCTGCACCATTTCTCCAAATTACTATTATTGCCCTGCCTTTTCCCCGTACCCTTGCACACTGTTTTCTTTCAAATAATCATCTAATGCCCTCTTGAATGCCTCGATTGAACCTGCCTTCACCACACTTCCAGGCAGTGCATTCCAGACCCAAACCACTTTTTATGTGAAAAAGCTTTTTCTCACGCCACATTTGCTTCTTTTGCAAATCACTTTTAAATCTGTGCCCTCTCTTTCTTGATCTTTTTACGAGCAGGAACAGCTTCTCCCTATCTACTCTGTTCAACCCCCCTCATGATTTTGAACATCTCTATTAAACCTCCTATTGGCCGCCTTCTCTCCAAAGAGAACAGTCCCAACCTTCAATCTATCCTCATAGCTGAAGTTTCTCATCCCTGGAACCATTCTTGTAAACCTCTTCTGCACTCTCTCCAATGTGTTCACATCCTTCCTATAATGTGGCACCCAGAGCTGTACACAATATTTCAGCTGAGGTCTAACAAATGTCTTACATAACCTCCCTGCTCTCGTACTCTATACCCCAATTAATAAAGCCCAAGATACGATATGCTTTATTAACTGCTCTCTCCACATGTCCTTCTACCTTTAATGATCTATGCACACATACACCCAAGTCTTTCTGCTCCTGCACCCCCTTCAAAATTTCACCCCATATTTTATATTCCCTGTCCATCTTCTACCAAAATGCACCACCTCCACATTGAACTTCATTTGCCACGTATCTGCCCACTCCACCACCTTGTATATGTCCTCTTGAAGTTCCACACCATCCTCCTCACAGTTCACAACACTCCCAAGCTTCATATCATCTGCAAACTTTGAAATTGTCCCATGAACACCGAGATCTAGATCATTAATATACATATCAGGAAAAGCAAGGGTCCCAATACCGACCCCTGGGGAACTCCACTACAAACCTTCCTCCAGCCCAAAAAATATCCATTGACCATTACTCTCTGCTTCCTACTTTTCAGCCAATTTTGTATCCACGTTGCTACTGTCCCTTTTCTTCCATGAGCAATAACTTTTCTCACAAGTCTGTTGTGTGGCACTGTGTAAAATGCCTTTTGAAAGTCCATGTACACCACATCAACAGCGTTGCCCTCATTGACCTTTTCTGTTACCTCTTCAAAAAACTCCAGCAAGTTAGTTAAGCACAATTTCCACTTTAGAAATCCATGCTAGCTCTTCCTTATCAACCCATATTTTTCCATGTGACTACTAATTGTATCCCGAATAATTGTTTCTAGAATCTTGCCCACCACTGAAGTTAAACTGACTGGCCTGTACTTGCTGGGCTTACCCTTACAACCTTTTTTGAACAAGGGTGTAATGTTTGCAATTCTCCGGTTCTCTGGCACCACCCCTGAGTCTAGAGAAGTCTGAAAGATTATGGCCAGTGCCCCTGCAATTTCTACTCTCACCTCCTTCAATATTCTTGGGTGCATCTCATCTGGTCCCGGTGCTTTGTCAACTTTAAATACCGACAGTCTATTCAACACTTCCTCCTTGTCAATTTTAAACCCTTCTAGTGACAGAATTTCCTCATCTGTCACCATGGCCTGGGTTGCATCTACCTCCTTGATAAGGAGGGATGCAAAGTATTGATTTAATACCTCAGCCATGGCCCCTTTGTCCAGGTATAAATTCCCTTTTAGGCCCCCAATCGGTTCTACTCCTCCTTTTACTATTTATATGTCTCTAGAAGACTTTGGGATTCCCCTTTATGTTGGCTGTCAGTCTTTTCTCATAATTCCTCTTCGCTTCTCTAATACGCTTTTTCATCTCCCCTCTGAACCTTCTGTATTCCTCTTGGTTCTCAATTGTATTTTCTACTTGCCACCTGTCATAAGTGCACTTTTTCTTCTTTATCTTAATTGTAATCTCCTTTTTCATCCAGGGAGCTCTGGATTTGTTTGCCCAACCTTTCCCTTTCAATGAAATATACCTTGACTGTGCCCGAACCAATTCTTTTTTTGAAGATAGCCCGTTGTTCAGCTACAGTTTTTCCTGCCAATCTTTTATTCCAGTCTACCTGGCCCAGCTCCATTCTTGCCCCATCGAAGTTGGCTCTTGTCCAGTTAATTATTCTTGCCCTGGATTGCCTATCGTCCTTTTCTATCATCATCCTAAAACGTACAGTACAATACAATACATAGATTTTAAGTGATTGACAAAAGAACCAACAGTGACATGAGGAAAAATCTTTTTACACGGCAAGTGGTTAGCACCTGGAATGCGCTGCCTGAGAGTGTGGTGGTGGCGGCAGATTCAATCGTGGTTTTCAAATTAGAATTGGATAAGCACCTGAAGGCAAAAAAATTGCGGGGCTATGGGGAAAGGGCAGAGAAGTGGGAGTGGTTAAATTGCTTTTTCAGCAATTTGGCACAGAGTCAATGGGCTGAATGGCCTTTTTCTATGCTGTAAGCGGTTTATGATCCTATGGAGACTCTGAGGTAATTTTATCTCTGGGTCACAGTGTGAAATGGGTGACATTAAACTCACCGTTCGTTATTCCTTTGCCTTGATCCTCCTTTCTAGTACTCAGGGGAGGTGCGGAATGGGCATCTAACCCTATACCAAGAGTTTCACACAATAGGCAAATAGTAAAATTATTGCCCAGAGCAAATACATGGAACTGGTTCCTTGTATCCACCCTGCTGGAACAGATAGCCTTAACGTGACAACTTTATCCTGCCATTGATTCCTTACAGTGGCCACTGTTTATAGTTGGGACTGTTGACAACAGCAGGAGGGTTGAGTGTCTGCAGCTTGCTGCATTCCTGTAATGCAAAAGTGCTTTTTAAAGTTTTTAAAGCAGGTTGTTTTTAAGGTGAGGGTGCCACAAAATGATGGTATCTGGGTTGCTTTCCGTGTCACCTGAGGCATGGAAAGAATGAGCAGGGTGACTTTAATGAGTGGTTGTTGAAAAGGCTTAGAAGGAACTAAGTAAATTTTAAAGAAAACCCTCTCAGGTGCAAAGAACCTACACTGGAAGGATCCTCTGTGCATCCAGATGTAAATGGACCAGCATTCCAGCAGGTTATGAAAGAAAATTTAATCAATCAGGTAATTTGTGGCCTGGAAAAAGACATGAAAGAAAGAGCTTACATTTTTATAGCACCTTTTACAACCTCTGGGACATTCCAAAGCGCTTAACAGCCAACAAAGTGTTTTTGAAGTGCAGTCACTGTTGTAATGTTGGAAATGCAGCAGCCAATTTGCACACAGCAAACTCCCATAAACAGCAATATCATCATGACCAGATAACCTGTAAACTCAATTGCATTGGGGATGGGTTGTAAATGGGGTTTTCATGTGCCCCCCTTATAAAATGGCCAGCTGGCCACGGTTGGGGGACAGATGTGTTTCTGAATCTGTTGAACACTTGTGCAAAATCAAACTCTTGCCCTCATCACACTGGTCTGGTACACTATCAGTTATAATCCATTCAAGTTACCCAAAGACATTTCAGTTGTTAAATGTTCTGTTATATCAATAATTGTTGAAAGTCTCCACAGAACAGTAAATAATTCCTTATTGAAAGATGGATCTTATGGGGAAACACAATACCAGCTTTAAAGAAATAAAGATCCCAAACACCTTTTTACTGCATTTTCTGTGGTTGATTGTTGTTTACCTTTTGTAGTGTTTTGTCACTTCTTAACAATTAAGAATACACACACACCTTTCTGCTCTGAACCCCAGCTTCCTGTGTGAAAAACAGAACGTTCCTTTATTCCTTATTCTACACCAGGAGGCAATACATCCAGGATTTAGCACACCATACTGTCAGGTTTTTCGATATAACACTTCTTTTTAACTAAAATGTTCTTTTACAAAAAACTTAAACGTTAAACACAAACATCACATCTCCTCCCCCTTAAGCCAGGAACAAATCGGTCAGGTGGTTTGCAGATTTGCTTTGGTCTAATGCGGAGTGTTGGCTTAGGTATCTCAGTTTGTTTGCTTAGAATTGGGAGGTTCTGCTGTTCCACTTGTTTCTGTTCAGGTTCAACAGTTGCAGCTACAGGCGCTACAGGTTTGTCAGTTGAATCAAGTCGAGTTTCACCAACTGAAGCAGATGTTTCCCAGAAATCTTCCACTGTGACTGGAGATCCCTGGAAATTTGGTTCCTTGGATTTGGCTTCTCTAATCTGGTCAGTGTGTGTCTTCCAGATTCCACAGGAAGATTCAACAACATAGGTCAGTGGTGCTCGACGTTTGATGATTCTTCCCAGGAGCCCCTTTGGTGTTCCACAGTAATTTCAGACCCAAGCAGACCGATCCAGACTAAACTCACGAGCTGGTTTACTTATGTCATGTGACCTTTTCTGATCAAGTTACCTTGAACCAATCTTTCTTTTCAAATCCGGCCACAGCAAATCCATTCTGGTATGCAGTCGTCTTCCAAACATCACATTCAACTACAGGCGTATCTTCTGCTGAGCTGGAGCGTTACAATACATCATCAAAAAGTTCTTTAGCTTCAACTTCCAATCTGTTTGCGTCTTCCTCTTCAATATGGCCTTTTTGAATGTCTGTACAAAGCGCTCCACTTCACCATTTGAGGATGGGACTTAAGGCGAGATGAGAATCTGCTTGATCCCAGTGTTTTTCAGGAATGTTTGAAATTCACATGATGTGAACTGTGTGCCTTTGTCAGTCACAATCTGCTCCGACAATCCAAAAGTAGCGAACACATTCCAGAGAGCATCAATGGTCTTTGCTGAAGTAATTGACTTTATGGGAATAACATGAGGGCACTTTGTGCGGGAATCCAACACACTCAGGAACATATGTCCGAGAAGTGGTCCGACAAAGTCCACATGAAGCCTCTGCATGAGTGGTCAGGCCAAGACCACAGATGTAAAGGGGCAGGTGCAGGGGAAGACTTCATTTCTTGGCGTGGAAGGCAATCACTGACCATGCCTTTGATGACTTTATCCAGGTGTGGCCACCATACATGTAGACGAGCCAATGCTTTTATTTTGATGATTCCCATGTGACTGAGGTGAAGTTCTTCTAACACTCGTGTTTGGAATTTTGGAGGAATAACAACTCTGATTCCCCATAACAAACAACCGTCTTGCAGCTCAAATCTATGCATGTAGTAAGGTTTAAGCTCAGTAGTCACTTTTTGAGGTACACAACAACCCTTTTGTGTGTACAGGTAAACTTTGGAGAGCGCAGCATCCCTCTGGGTTTCAAGTCGAATTTGATCCGCTATAACAGAAAACATATCTATCTGGCTCACATTGAAAGCAGTGACTTCACTTCAGGTTGTGGAACTGCGGTGTAACGGAAGTCTGGAAAGTGCGTCTGCATTTCCATAATTCTCAGTCGAGCGAAATGTAATTTTGTACTGGTAAGCAGATAAGATCAGTGCCCATCTTTGTAGGCGTGCAGCGGCAAGTGTTGGGGTTTGTGACTCCGGGCTAACCAATCGGGTCAAAGGCTTGTGGTCTGTAATTAATGTGAATTTACGCCCACACAAATATTAGTGGAACTTCTTGACTCCATAGATTAGTTCAAGAGCTTCCTTCTCAATTTGGGCATAATTTTGTTCTGCCGTGGACAATGTGCGTGAGGCATATGCAATGGGCCTTTCACTGCCATCAGGAAATGTGTGAGAGATGACAGCTACAACACCATAACCAGATGCATCACAAGCCAGGCTGACAGGCAACTTTTCATTGAAATGTGCCAGGACCTTAGCAGAAGTGAGTTCTTGCTTGAATTCCTTGAAAAACTTTCTTGACAGGCTTGTGACCAATTCCATTTTGCATTCTTCTTCAGCAGATTATTTAGTGGTATGCCTTGGTAGCCCAACTGGAAATGAACTTGCCATAGTAATTCACAAGTCCAAAAAACAAAGCTCCTTAACATTTTTGGGCTGTGATGCATTCACCAACTGCCTCCACCTTTCTGGGGGAGGTTGAGAGACCAGTTTCATCAATCATATGTCCCAGGTACTCGACTGAGGGCTTCAGGAATGAGCATTTGGATTTCTGACAGAGGATGCCGTATTTTTCCCGTCTACACAGGACGTTGCCTAGGTTCTCTAAATGAGTTGGGAGATTTTTCCCGGTGATGAGCATGTCACCTGGAAGCAGATTACACCAGGGAGACCCTGCAGTATTTTGTCCATGACCTGCTGGAATAAGGCTGGTGATGACGCGATTCCAAATGGGGGTCATTTGTATTGATATAGACCTGTGTGCGCTGATGTTGTATACTTCCTGGAATCTTCACTCAGCTGCATTTGCAAAAATGCCTGTGATAGGTCAAGCTTTGTGAAAAATTCACCTCCATTCAGAGCAGCGAACAGGTCTTCGATTTTCGGTAGCGGGTACTGATGCACTTCTAGGAAAGGATAAATAGTGATTTTATAGTTGCCACATATTCTGATAGACCCGTCATCCTTCACTACTGGGACTATTGGAGCTGCCCACTCTGCATAATCAACTTTCTCAATTATTGGAAAGTTTTCAAGTCGTTCTAGTTCCTGCTCAACTTTCTTTCGCATTGAGTAGGGAACTGAATGTGGCCTGGAGAACCTTGGGGAAACTTCGGCCTTCACAGCAAGTTTGGCTTCAATGTCTTTAATAACTCCAAGACCTTCTCTGAAGACATCAGTATGCTTGTCTAACAAGGACTGCAACATGGGGTTGCAATGCACTTTATTTATTTTAATCCAGTCCAGCCGAATTTCCTTTAGCCAGTTCCTGCCCATAAGCAATGGATGATCCCCTTTCACAAGGATGAGTAGCAACCTTGCTATTTGATCTCCATATTTAGCTTGAATGGACGTTTTTCCAAGTATATTCACAGGCTCACCAGTGTAGGTGCTAAACTGGAGGAGGGTTTTCTCCAATGGGCATTTCTTGAAAACTTTCTCCTATGTCTTCTCTGAAGCAACAGAAACAGATGCTGCAGTGTCAACCTCCATTTCAACCATTTTACCATTTAAGACAATGACAATTTTTAGTACATCATCTAGTTTCAGATCAGACTGAATGCAATACAATTGCTCTTCTGCATCGTTGCTGTTAGTTTCACTTTCTGTCTTTTCTGGACTCGCATTACTTTTGTATTTTTGTTTTCAAGTAATACATCTTTTAAACTGCCTGTTTATTTTCAAGCGCGACTTGTCTGTGTGCTCCTCATGATGCCCTTTTCTTGGCAGTACTGCTTTACTGTGATCAGCCTTTGATCTACATGCACGCTGTATATGTCCTTTTTTTCCACAGTAGTGACAATCAACAGTTTTCCACTTACAGGTTTCTGCATTATGCCCTATTCCATTACAGCAGTAACATGTTTGAAAGAGTATATACCCTGATTTTACTATTTTAACTTTGGCACTGTTAGAATGCGCTTTCAAACCTCCAACTTGTTTCTCTGCCATTTCTATGCTTTGCGCAATCTCGAACGCATTCTTCAGTGTCAGCTCTTGCTCCGCTAACAATCTACGCTGAATTCTTTCATTTCTTAACCCACAGACCAAGCAGTCATGCAATGCTTCTTCCAGGTAACCTTTAAAGTCCCAATGTTCCACTAATTTTCTAAACTCAGCCAGAACTGGGAAACTGACTCACTCTCTTGCTATTCTCATCGGTGCAACTTGAATCTCTTGGCAACAATTGTTGGTCTGGGATCGAAATGCTTTTTCAAAACATCCACAAGGCTCGTTAAAGCTTTTATCTGCTGGCTTGTCAGGAGCAATGAGATTTCTCAGTAAAGTGAAATTTTTCATTTCAATGACTGTAAGAAACACTGAGACCTGCTTTTCCTCTTCAACCTCATTCGCAATGAAAAACTGTTCCATTTGCTCGACATAAACTACAAAGTCCATAGCAGCTGGATCAAAAGCCTCTAATGCCCCAATAATGATGATCCCATCCTTGTCGCCATTTGAAGTGTTTTATCACTTCTTAACAATTAAGAACACACACACACACACACCCACCTATGCAGTGAACAAATTCTGATTCTTAAATAGCAGGGAACTTCCAGTCCCGTGTGCTACAGTGAAGTTAAGGAGACAAAGGGAAGAAATGGGTTCTAACAGTGAGGCCTACACATTGCACGCACCAGGAGCTAACTGAGGACCACCTGAAATTGGTCCAGGGGCTTCATTATAAAGTAATATTTGGGCAAGCTTCCAGTACATGTCGTACCTGCAGCTCGCCACCCTGGTTCCCCCTTCAGTCTGGGGGTGTCTGCCACACTGGCAGTGATCCCAAGGTAACAAATTTTTCCAGAAATATGCTTTATTCATAAAATTTATGAAAGTTCACTACATGATCATTCCAAGCTGACATTACATAGGTACAAACCAAATCAGTTTCTTCTGATACTCGATGTTACTCACTATGTTTACAATTACAGTCTATATTTACAATGTTCACTACTTGGAATGTGCCAGCCTGCCAATTTGGTCAAGGACAACTCTTTGCACTGGAAGGGCGGCAAGTTTCAGGCAGACCAAAGAGCATCTTTCAATGAGTTGATGATCCTCCAGCCACAGTTGATGTTTGTCTCGGTGTGTCCCTATGAAGAGCCCATAGAGCACAGAGTCCTGCATCAAGGAGCTGCTCGGGATGAACCTCAAAAAAAACCATTGCTTTTCTTTCCAGACTATTTTGCAAAGGCACATTCCAGAAGGAGGTGGACAACAGTCTCTTCTCCGCCACAGCCACCTCGAGGACAACATGCAGAAGGGGTGAGACTCAGGGCATGTAGGAAGGATCTAATGGAGAGGGCCTTTCTCACCATCAGCCAAACTACAACTTGGTGTTTATTTGAAAGTTCTGGTGATGCAGCATTCTGCCAAATGACTTTGACAGTCTGCTCAGGGAACCATCTGACAGGATCTACCATCTCCTTTTCTCGCAGGGCCTCGAGGACATTGTGTGGACCACTGCCTGATGGACTTGTAATCAAAGGTGTTTTTCTGCACAAACCTTTCTACAATGGATATGTGGTCCCAAGGTAAATCCTGAGGGTAGGGGAAGTGTTGAGGAGAATAGGAGGAAGGGCCAGCACCAGTTATATGGGATTTGGAGGAGCACGCCTATTAAGGTCAGTGTGTTTTTAAACTTAACTTTCCAGCAGCAGAGCTGAGACTTCAGCCCTCCCTTTAAAGAGTGCTACCTAGGGTACATGCAGACTACGTAATCCTGAGCACAGCAGGTCTGACGCCTATTCAACTCAAACCAAACAAATTTCCAATGGGGCTCTAAAGCAGGTGTTAGCCATTTATTACCATATTCAAAAGGCGTACCTTCCTTTTCCAGTGCCCAAACCAACATGGTGCCAGATGTGTTTCTGCCACTCTTCAGGAGATTGTTCCCCCTAAATTGGACCGGAGTGAACACATTTTCCACAAAATGGGTACAACAAGTTCCAATTTCACCCGCAGTGTCTCTCAGTCAAGATAGTGAATGCTGTAACTATGACTGGCCCTAATGTTTTCTGGCCAGGGAGAGGACACTGGTTTTAACATTCTCATCCTTGTTTTCAAATCTCTTCATCGCCTCATCCCTCCCTATCTCTAATCTCTTCCAGCCTTACAACCTTCCAGGTTATCTGCTCTCCTCCAATTCTGGCCTCTTGAGCATCCCCAATTTTAATCACTCCATCATTGGTGGTCGTCCCTTCAGCTGCCTGGATGCTAAACTCTGGAATTCCCTCCCTACACTTCTCTACCCTCTACCTCGCTCACCACCTTTAAGACACTCCTTAAAACCTACCTCTTTGACTAAGTTTTTGGACACCTGTCATAGTAACTCCCCATGTGGTTCAGTGTCAAATTTTGCTTTATAACACTTCTGTGAAACACTTTGGGACATTTTTTTATAATAAAGGGGCTACATAAATACAAGTTGTTGTTGTCATCTGTATGCCACAGCAAATAAAGGCAACAGATACAGGTTGTCATTTTAATAGAGATAATCAATTTTAGATACGAGCGCTAGTGAAAAACTTGATCTACTAAAAGCAATGCTGTAATACAGACTCAAAATGGAAAAAAGTTAATGGCCACTCACAAGAATAAAAGAAAATATGAACATCCAAAATAGGAGCAGAAGTAGGCCATTCAGCCCCTCGAGCCTGCTCCATCATCCAATAAGATCATGGCTGATCTGTTTGTGTTTCGAATTCCACATTCCCATCTACCTCCAATAACCTTTGATTCCCTTGCCTATTAAGAATCTAGTTACCTCTTCCTCAGAAATATTAAATGACCCTGCCTCCACCACCTTCGGGAGTAGAGAGTTCCAAAGTCGCACAACCCTCTGAGAGAAAAAATTTCTCCTCATCTTTGTCCTAATTTAAAACAGTGGCCCCTAGTTCTGGACTCACCCACAAGAAGAAACATCCATTCCACGTCTACCTTGTCAATACCGTTCAGAATCTTATATGCTTCAATCATCCTGTACTCCAGTCTGCTTAACCTTTCTTCATAAGACAACCCACTCATTCCAGGTATCAATCTAGTAAACCTCCTCTGAACCACCTCCAATGCAGTTACTTGTTTCCTTAAATAAAGAGACCAAAACTGCACACAGTATTCGAGATGTGATCTCACCAATGCCCTGTATAACTGAAGCATAACATCCTTTTATGTCCAATTCCTCTCGTAATAAAGGATAGCATTCCATTAGTCTTCTTAATTACTTGCTGTACCTGCATACTAACTTTTAGCAGTTCCAGAATTAATAATAGTTCCAGAATTTGCTTGTTTTCCAGAAGATGATTGGACCAGGATGGATGAACAGGTTACCCCAGAATTCCACCTAAATGATCAAATTAAAAACAGACTGTGATAGAATTGAGGACTTGGATAGTAAAGGGACAACCAATGAAAGAGCTGCATTTAAATTCCTACAATCTGGGAAAAACAGCAATAATTTGAGCTGAAGCATTTGAAAGAGGATTAGGGGCCATCCTGAGGTAAGAATATGGTGGCAATCTGTTATATGTATCATATTCATTGACTGAAGTGGAGACAATATAGACACAAGTGAAAACAAAGCTAATAGTAAAGGTACAAAAACAATTACCTGGAAAAACTCAGCAGGTCTGGCAGCATCGGCGGAGAAGAAAAGAGTCGACGTTTCGTCTCATAAGGTAATAGTAAAGGTATTGATTGTGAATGACTTAACCATTAGTGTTAAACAAACCACAAGTTGTGAAATCTTTGACTTAGCAAATGCAAAGTACAACAATCAGGGTCCAAAAGCTAGGAGGTCAAGGCAGCATATACGTATACATATATCTATAAAATGGACATGCAATAATTATCAAGAGAAGTGGAAAGAATGCATGAGCCAATGAACAAGTAAACGAGACTATTCAGCAGCATGGGGTTGGTTAATATGATTGTATCAGAGCGAATGGTGATGCCAATCAGAATTCTAACAGGAGATCTTTGGGATACTCAAACAGACTAGGATGACGGGTACAATTAAAACAAATTTAAAAATACAGGAACTGTAATGGTGGATCAACAATAATAATTGGAATAAAGTGCAAAGTGAGTAAGATTGTAAAATGCTGCAAAGGATTCATGAGGGGCATGGACGTAAAACCATCTGGCAACAACTGACTCGGAATCTATCGTGTGGTGGCAAATTGCCCTCCAGCTTAAAATATACATCAAACCAACAGGCAGCACCATTGCAACTGCAGACAGCACCATCACAACCTCAGCAGAATTATTGCAACCACAGGCGGCACCAGACTGACTGTCAAGCACATTTTTAAAAAATTAATTCACGGGATATGGGCATCGCTGGCTAGGCCAGCATTTATTGCCCATCCCTAATTGCCCTTGGGAAGGTAGTAGTGAGCTGCCTTCTTGAACTGTTGCAGTCCATGTGGTGTAGGTACACCCACAGTGCTGTTAAGGAGGGAGTTCCAGGATTTTGACCCAGCGACAGTGAAGGAATGGCGATATATTTCCAAGTCATGATGGTGAGTGACTTAAACGGAAACTTCCAGGTGGTGGTGTTCCCATGTGTCTGCTGCCTTGTCCTTCTAGATGGTAGCAGTCATGAGTTTTGAAAGTGCTGTCTAAGGAGTGAAGGTCTGCTTGATAGATACTGACCACTGCTCAATTTAGCCAATAGTGTAGTCAATACACAGCATCCTTTAGCAAAATAGTGATATCTGAGAGCATTTTTACATACGTGATAATTAAGGTAAGCCTTCAGTGACAATGGACCAGAGTTTACATCTGCTAAATTAAGACAATTTGCTAAAGAAATAGATTTAATTCAAAAAGTTTCAAATCTTAAATACACATAGTTGAAAAGATTTGTGGAAAAATTAACTTCTGAGTAACTTGCACTCACTAGCACATATTTCAGGAAATCCCAGCACAATTGTGCTGTTTACAACTTCTTGTTCATTGAAAGGTTCCTGACTGGCAGCACAAACTCAAAGGGCTGGATTTTACAGTCCTGCACCAGGCATGTTTTTGGCAGGTGTTGGGCGGTGGCCTTCTGTTAAAGTCCGTCAGTTTGCGACCGACTTTACTTTCAATGGGAGTCAAGCAGTACGCCCTCCCATAAAGTTCAGCCCAAAGAATTGACTCTCCATTCTTCTAGCATTAAAAACTGCTGGTAAAGTACATCTTAGAAATTAAACACAAATACATCTGATATCCAATATTCTCCCTCCACCTGGACCCCTCCCTCTGGATTCTTACCTTCTCTTGATCTTTTCATTGAGAACTGTCGGCGTGACATTAGTCGTCTCAATTTCTCTGCGCCTCTCACCCATTCTAATCTGTCTCTCTCTGAACTTACTGCACTCCGTTCTCTCAGGTCCAACCCCAACATTGTCATCAAACCCACTGACAAGGGTGGTGCTGTTGTTGTCTGGCGCACTGACCTCTACCTCGCGGAGGCTGAGCGTCAACTCGCAGACACTTCCTCCTACCTCTCCCTGGACCATGACCCCACCACTGAACATCAAGCCATTGTTTCCAGAACTGTCACTGACCTCATTTCCTCTGGAGATCTTCCTCCCACAGCTTCCAACCTGATAGTCTCCCAACCTCGGATGGCCCGCTTCTACCTCCTACCCAAAATCCACAAACAGAACTGTCCCGGCAGACCGATCGTGTCAGCCTGTTCCTGCCCCACGGAACTCATTTCTCGTTATCTTGACTCCCTTCTCTCTCCCCTTGTCCAGTCCCTTCCCACCTACATCCGTGATTCCTCTGACACCTTATGTCACATCAACAATTTCCAGTTCCCTGGCCCCAACCGCTTCCTCTTCACCATGGACGTCCAATTTCTCCTTTAACTCCTCTCACTTCCTCCAAATAAAAGGTGTGGCTATGGGTACCCGCATGGGCCCCAGCTATGCCTGTCTCTTTATGGGGTATGTGGAACATTCCTTGTTCCAGTCCTACTCCGGCCCCCTCCCACAACTCTTTCTCCGGTACATCGATGATTACTTCGGTGCTGCTTCATGCTCTCGTCGGGACCTGGAAAAATTGATTAATTTTGCTTCCAATCTCCACCCCTCCATCATTTTCACATGGTCCATCTCTGACACTTCCCTTCCCTTCCTTAACCTCTCTGTCTCAATTTCTGATGATAGACTGTCCACCAATATCCATTACAAGCCTACCGACTCCCATAGCTACCTCGACTACAGCTGCTCACACCCCGCTTCCTGTAAGGACTCCATCCCATTCTCTCAGTTCCTTCGCCTCTGTCGCATCTATTCTGATGATGCTACCTTCAAAAACAGTTCCTCTGACATGTCCTCCTTCTTCCTTAACCGAGGTTTTCCACCCACGGTCGTTGACAGGGCCCTCAACCGTGTCCGGCCCATCTCCCGCGCATCCACCCTCACGCTTTCTCCTCCCTCCCAGAAACATGATAGGGTCCCCCTTGTCCTCACTTATCACCCCACCAGCCTCCGCATTCAAAGGATCATCCTCCACCATTTCCGCAAACTCCAGCATGATGCCACCACCAAACACATCTTCCCTTCACCCCCCCCCCCGGCAGTATTCCGTAGGGATCGTTCCCTCCGTGACACCCTGGTCCACTCCTCCATCACCCCCACCTATGGCACCTCCCCATGCCCACGCAGAAGATGCAACACCTGCCCCTTCACTTCCTCTCTCCTCACCGTCCAAGGGCCTAAACACTCCTTTCAAGTGAAGCAGCATTTCACTTGCATTTCCCCTAACTTAGTCTACTGCATTCGTTGCTCCCAATGCGGTCTCCTCTACATTGGAGAGACCAAACGCAAACTGGGCGACCGCTTTGCAGAACACCTGCGGTCTGTCCGCAAGAAAGACCCAAACCTCCCTGTCACCTGCTATTTTAACACTCCACCCTGCTCTCTTGCCCACATGTCTGTCCTTGGCTTGCTGCATTGTTCCAGGGAAGCCCAACGCAAACTGGAGGAACAGCACCTCATCTTCCGACTACGCACTTTACAGCCTTCTGGGCTGAATATTGAATTCAACAACTTTAGATCTTAAACTCCCTCCCCCCATCCCCACCCCCTTTCCGTTTCTTCCCCCTCCCTTTTGTTTTTTCCAATAATTTATATAGATTTTTCTTTTCCCACCTATTTCCATTATTTTTAAATCTATACCTATAATGCCCTGTCAGTCTTTCCACCCCACCCCTACAAGAGCTGTACCTTGAGTGTCCTGCCATCCATTCTTAATTAGCACATTCTCTTAGATAATATCACCACCTCTAACACCTCTTTGTTCCTTTCGTCTGTGACATCTTTTGATTATCTGCTCCTATCACTGCTTGCTTGTCCCTACAACCTCCGCCCCACCAACTTCATCCCCCCTCCCCCCCCCCCCCACCTCCCCCCAACCTTAAACCAGCTTATATTTCACCCCTCTCCTAACTTTACTCAGTTCTGCTGAAGGGTCATGAGGACTCGAAACGTCAACTCTTTTCTTCTCCGCCGATGCTGCCAGACCTGCTGAGTTTTTCCAGGTAATTCTGTTTTTGTTTTGTAACAGGAGCAAAGGTCAAAGATGATGTATTTGACTCCACTTTGAGTCATATGAAGAGGTAATGGGGTCTATTTTCACCACCGGAGGAAATGGGGTATAGAGCCGCAGCAGAATTGTCCTCGAACACAATTTGTAACCTCATGGCCCACAATATTCCCCCACTCCACCATTGCCATTAAGCCAGGGGATCAACGCTGGTTCAATGAAGAGTGCAGGAGGGCATGCCAGGAGCAGCACCAGGCATACCTAAAAATGAGGTATCAACCTGGTGAAGCTATAACACAGGACTACTTGCATACCAAACAGCAGAAGCAGCAAGTGATAGACAGAGCTAAGTGATCCCACAACCAATGGATCTAAGCTCTGCAGTCCTGCCACATCCAGTCATGAATGGTGTGGACAATTAAACGACTCACTTCAGGAGGAGGCTCCACAAATATCCCCATCCTCAATGGTGGGGGAGCCCAGCACATCAGTGCAAAAGATAAGGCTGAAGCATTTGCTACAATCTCCAGCCAGAAGTGCAAAGTGGATGATCCATCTTGGCTTCCTCCGGAGGTCCCCATCATCACAGATGCCAGCCTTCAGCCAATTCGATTCACTCTACATAATATCAAGAAATGGCTGAAGGCACTGGATAGCACAAAGGCTATGGGCCCTGACAATATTTCGGCAATAGTACTGAAGACTTGTGCTCCAGAACTTGCTGCGCCCTAGCCAGACTGTTCCAGTACAGCTACAACACTGGCATCTACCAGGCAATGTGGAAACTTGCTGAGGTATGTCCTGCACACAAAAAGCAGGACAAATCCAACCCTGCCAATTACTGGCCCATCAGCCTACTCTCAATCATCAGTAAAGTAATGGAAGGGGTCATCAACAGTGCTATCAAGCGACAATTGCTTAGCAATAACCTGCTCACTGACACCCAGTTTGGGTTCCATCAGGGCAACTCAGCTCCTGACCTCATTACAGCCTTGGTTCAAACATGGACAAAATAGCTGAACTCCTAAAATGAGGTGAGAATGACTGCCCTTGACATCAAGGCCGCATTTGACCAAGTGTGGCATCAAGTTGCCCTAGCAAAACTGGAGACAATGGAAATCCGGAGGAAAACCCTCCACTGGTTGGAGTCATATTTAGCACAAAGGAAGATGGTTGTGGTTGTCAGAGGTCAGTCATCCCAGCTCCAGGACATCACTGCAGGAGTTCCTCAGGGTAATATCCTTGGCCCAGCTATCTTCAGCTGCTTCGTCAATGACTTTCTTTCCATCACAAGGTCAGAAGTGGGGATGTTCGCTGATGATTGCACGATGTTCAGCATTGTGTTCATTCGTGACTCCTCAGATACGAAGCAGTCCATGTCCTAATGCAGCGAGACCTGGACAATATCCAGGCTTGGGCTGAAAAATGGCAAGTAACATACGGGCTGTACAAGTGCCAGGCAATGACCATCTCCAACAAGAGAGAATTAACCATCGCCTCTTGACGTTCAATGGTATTATCATCGCTGAATCCCCCACTATCAACATCCTGGGGGTTACCATTGACCAGAAATTGAACTGAACTAGCCATAATAATACAATGGCTACGAGAGCAGGTCAGAGGCTAGGGATTCTGCGACAAGTAACTCACCTCCTGACTCCCCAGAGCCTGTCCGCCACCTACAAGGCACAAGTCAGGAGTGTGATGGAATACTCCCCACTTGTCAGGATGAGAGCAGCTCCCACAACACTCAGGAAGCTTGACACCGTTCAGGGCAAAGCAGCCCACTTGATTGGCACCATGTCCACAAACATTCACTCCCTTCACCACCGACGCACAGTAGCAGCAGTGTGTACCATCTACAAGATGCGCCGCAGGAATTCACCAAGGCTCCTTCGACAGCACCTTCCAAACGCACGACCACCACCGTCTAGAAGGACAAGGGCAGCAGATAGTTGGGAACACCAACACCTGGAAGTTCCCCTCCAAGCCACTCACCATCCTGACTTGGAAATATATCGCCATTTCTTCACTGTCGCTGGGTCAAAACCCTGGAACTCCTTTATAACAGCACTGTGGGTGTACCTACACCACGCAGACTGCAGTGATTCAAGAAGGGAGCTCACCACCACCTTCTCAAGGGCAACTAGGGATAGGCAATAAATGCTGGCCCAGCCAGCGAAGCCCACATCCTGTGAATGAATAAAAAAAACTTTACTTCAATTCCAGTACTGATAAAGGTCATTGAGTATTTTTTGATACAATCTCTTAATACCTTGTAAAGCATTACACTAAGATTTAACATAGCTAAAATTCAAGCTGCCTTGGTCCTTGCAAATTAATTATAAATGAATTGTTTTGTTAAATAAAGTTTGATGTTAAATTCCAAACAATCAGGATTCAGGAGCACAGTGCAAAATGGTCAAATTTGCAGATGAGAGTAAAGTAGGAACGGCAGCTCAGAAATTACAGAATTGTTTGGATAAAATACACATCTGGATAGAACAGCGACCTAAGAAATTTAATGCAACCCAAGTGTCAAGCATTGCATGTAGGAAGGAAAAATTGGTAATATATCCTGAAGAGATACATTGGTCATGGAGGGATGTAGCAGACTCATCAGAATACCGGAGCTAAAAAGGTTAAATTATAAGGACAGGTTGCATGGAATAGGCTTGTAATCCCTTGAGTATAGAGGTTAAGGGTGATCTAATTGGATTTTAAAGATGATTAGCAAAGTTGATGGGATACTTAAGAGATAAACTTTATTTCTCTAGTAGGGGAGTCCAGAACAACGGCATAAACTTAAAATTAGGGCTAAGCCATTCAGGGCTGATGCCAGGAAGCACTTCTTCATACAAAGGGCAGTGGAAATCTGTAACTCTCCCCCCCTAAAAAACTACTGAGGCTGGGGTCCATTGAAAGTTTTAAAATTGAAGTTGATAGATTTTTGTTAGGCAAGGTTATTTAGTGCCATGTGACAAAAGTGGGTAAGAGGAGTTAAGATACAGATCAGGTTGAATAGTGGAACAGCCTCTAGGGGAAGAATGGCCTGATCCTATGACATGGGTCAGAATTTTGCCTTCAGCATGCGGGCATGGGCCCCCCACACCGGAACATAAAATGACACGCGATGACATCGTGCGTGCATCCCGACATCAGGCATGCATTGACTTTCATTCACTACCACACGGACAAGGCCAGCCAGGCAGAACGAGCCAGAGGCTTTGCAGCGATTGCTGGGTTCCCCCGTGTCCAGGGTGCCATCAACTGCACACATGTGGCCATCAAGGCGCCAGCGGGTGAGCCCACTGTCTTCGTCAACAGGAAGGGATTCCACTCCATGAATGTGCAGATAGTGTGTGATCACAGGATGCTGATTCTACAAGTCTGTGCAAGGTACCCAGGCAGCTCCCATGATGTTTACATCCTGAGACACTCCCAGGTGCTGAGGCTCTTAAATGCTCCAGCCCGGCTGAATGGATGGCTGCTGGGTGACAAGTGGCATCCCCTCAAACAGTGGCTCATGACGCCTCTCTGCCATCCAAGGACAGAGGCCGAGCAGTGGTACAATAGGAGCCATGCTTCCACAAGGGTGGTGGTGGAGAGAACTATCAGTCTTCTCAAGATGCGCTTCTGATGCCTGTACCGTTCAGGGGGCGCACTGCAATACCCCCCCAGATTGTGTGTTGCTGATAGTGTTTGCATGTTGCACTCTCCACAATCTGGCGCTGGAAAGGGGGAATGCAGTGAAGGAAGAAGATGTTGAAGCAGCTGCTGTGGCAGCAGACGATGAGTCCAGTAGTGAGTCTGAGGACGAGCATGCTCGGGAGAACGCTGAGGGGATAGGCGCTGACCTGGGCAACCTCCAGGGAGGCAGGAACACCCGGGAGGCTTTGATCCAATGCTCCTTCAGCTAGCCCACCAAAGATGAACCACCACCACATGCCAGGGCTGCAGGCTCCATACTCAATACCTGACAGGAACATTTACTTGGTGAACAACATGCACCATGTGCCATTTCAATAAAGCTCAATGACAAACAAGTCACTCATAACATCATGGGTTACCCTTCACCTGCAGAACGAATGAAGCACCCAGAGTCTTGTTGAACACAAACACATTTAATGCTATGGTGCCTGGCATACATAAAGCAAATTAAATAGAAAGGTGTTCTCCATCACACCTACTCATAACCAACTTAAAAGTGGGGCATAAAAATATCACCAGTGACAAGCCCGTGTTGTGCCCAAGGTGCTTTAAGTTTGTGTTTACGGGTACTATGTCTAGGTGCTCCCTCCCCCTGGCACCGGCTTTGAAGACACCCTGCTGACTCTGCTATCCTGTTGGCCTTGATGACCTTGGTGGGCGTCCTCTGGCCTGTGGAGCCTGTGCTAGCCTTGGCTGGGAGGGAGTGACCAGTGCTGGCATCTCCCCAGTCGCCGCAGCCTCATCGGATGTCACGGTCACTGGCAGAGGGGCGGAGGAGCTGCTGGCATCATCCGGAGCGCCCTGAGGGGAGCCCACAGGGACAACAGGCAGCTCATGCGCCAACATAAGGTTATTTTGGACCTCGCTGCTCACCATTGCTGGATGGGCCCCCGGCTGGGATACTGGGCACCCAATCCATCTCCCACACTGACCACCTGAGGTCATTGCCGGTGTGAGGGCTTGCAGGTCCGACCACATCCCCAGGAATCCCTGATTGAGCTCCTGGAGCAGCCTCTCCATGAGAGTCACCACTCTCTCCATGGAGGAAGCAGTGCACTCGGCCATGAGGGTCATTGCATTGCTCATGCTTCACATGGACTCCTCCATAATGGAGACCATGGCACGCAGACCCTCATGTATCTCCGCCAGATCCTCCCGCACACCCTGCTGGACTTCCAGCATCTGCTGCCTCAGGGACGACTCCAGAGGCTCATCATCAGCCACCGACTGAGCATGTTCCTGGTCCCCAGCCGTCCTCCAACTGCCAGCGCCCTGGGCACTCTCTGCCTCCGCCTGCAACTCGAGTGAGTGTGAAGTGGCCTCACCACTGTGCACCGAGATACTATCAGCTGATCTAATGCCCGCTGAGATGCTGGTATCTGCGCTGGTTCCTGCCTGGCTGAGAGGGTGTGACGCTGGTGCGTTTATATCGTCTGTGTCCTCTGGGATGAGTGGTGGGCCTTCAGACTCCCGACCCCAACTGGCTTCTGGTAAGCCTGAAAAGAAGAACAAGGACATGAGATTAGTTGAAGTCATTACACTGTTACTATGCATGCCCGGCACCCGGATCAGGGTGCCCACATCTTTCCACTATCAATGGGAATTCCATGTTCGAGGCGCACATCAATATAGAGACAACAGTGGAATGGTTGCTATGATAGACATTCTGATCTCAGTGCACTGCACTCTTACATCCCTGTGGCACCCAACCTCACCGCGGCCAGTTGACCTAGGCGCATGGCGCCTCTCCAGCTCCAGTCCCTCCTGCTCGTATCTGGACAGGATTTGAAGGTGGGGTGGTCCTCCACCAGTCCACATCCTTTCGGCATTGTTGTGGGCTGTCTTCTCCTGAAAGGAGAGAGGAGCATTGATTAGTCCACCCTGTACCTGCAGCCCCATCGCAGCCTGGCCAACCCCACCTGAGGAACACCTCGCAGGGCTCAGCCGATTCTTGACCCTGGAGCCGCAAGACGCTCACTCCAAGCAGCCAGGGCTCACCCCCCTTGCCCAGATGCTGCCTCATTGACATTTGCCACTCACACACTCTAAGAACTCTGAACTCCAGAGGTGGTGGGGGGGCGCTCCTAACTGCTGTGCTAAGTGACCCAGGCCAACACGGTACTCACCCTTCCCGATCGCAGGAGATCATTGAAGCGCTTGCGGCACTGCACCTATGTGCACCTCACCACATCATGGGAGCTGACCCTGGATGCCACCTCCTCCCAGGCATGTTTGGTGAGGCGAGGGGGCCTCCTCCTCCCGGGGACAAGGCTCTCTCTGCGCTGCTGCCGCCTCCTCCAGGAGGGCAGTGAGACACTCATCGGAAAACCGCGGGGCCGGCTGCCCCGCCGACCTGCCCTCCCGCCTGCCGTGTTCAGCACTGATGTTCTGCATAACAATGGTCCTCCAAGTCAATGGCAGTCTTCGCATGGCTGCTGCGGCCATTTTTGGATAAGCCGCCAGGTCACCATTGGACCCGGTGGACCTTGAGCTCCCGCCCTTGCCCGCCCCTTCACGCTGATGCCAGAGTCGCGCATTACACCGGGCGGGCCTTAATTGACCCACCCGCGTAAAATGGCAGCGTGGACCCGATCGCGGGCGGCGGTGGGGTTCCTGCCCGCTCCTGCCGAGCCCGCCCGACCTATGTAAAACCCGAGCCATGTGCTGTGAAGTACAAGTCAGAGGAAATCATGGTGAAACTTTAAAGTATTCTGGTCAGGCCACACCTTTAGTACTGGGTTTAGTTCTTGTCACAAAAGCATACAGCATACACTCTAGTACTGAAGCAGTACAGGAAGGAGGTGCATTGCTGACTCTAATGCTAGAGCTCTGAGTGATAAGGAAAGATTTAAGCTGCAAATTTGGAGATATAGCAATGGGCCAATTGGAGGGTCTTTTTGAAAAGATAAGCTAAAATAGACTGAAGGGTTCCTTCTATAATGATCGCATGACCATCTAATTTTTGGCTAGCTCTGACATTTTATCATTTCATTTAAGCATCAGGATATCGAGTCCTTGAAAACAACCTCTCAGGTTCACATTTATAGAAATATACTGAACCACAAAGCTCTTCGCTCATTACTTCAAACGGTCAAAATAATGTTCCTGCTAACATGGACCAATTGGGCTGAATGGCCTGTTTCTATGCTCTAAATATTATGGAATAAGAAAAACTGAATCAGAAGAAAAAAATGAAAAATGCTATTGAGGTCATGTGCAAACTGTGCCAAAAGTGCCCACTTGCACGTCAGAAGTGATGCTAGTGATGTTAATCTAAACGATCAACTGTAGTTCTGTATTTATTGATGTTTGTCTTCACCAGCTTACTATGAGTGGGTCTCTATAGCAAAACCTGTTTCTGATTCTCTAGATAATGTAAAATCTCTTTCTTATCATAAAAATGGCAGTAGAATTGTGTCATATCCATGTGCAATGTGACAAATTTGCATTACACATGGGCCCAATAATTCACTCCAAAGTGGCGTCAGAAAATCAGTCTTTTTAAACAACATCTTACACTTAACTAAGCTTTTAACATACATAATTACGAATCTAAAGTGCACAAAGGGTAAAACTAATGGGCAATTGACAGTAAACTCTTGCTTAATCCATAAATTGAAACTTTTTTATTTCTTCTGTAGATATTACAACATCCCACCTCCAATCATTGAACCAACCTCTGATTTCAGTGGTTTAGACTGAATTCTTTAAAACTTCATGGTAACTAATAGTGCCTCACAAGTACCACTTCATAAAACTGTTGTCTACATAAATCGTTTCCAGATACATCAGCCTAACTCTAATATTAAACATTATTATTTCCCGCTCAACCAAACAGAAACATTTCTGATGAAATAGGGGAATATCCAAGGTTGAAATGGAAACTATTTTTCTATACCTAATTTGAATCTGATGCCAAGGAATTGGGATGGCTGTGGGACCAAGGCCAATTTGATTGAACTGGAAATTAATCAGATGTTAAAGGCTTTGTTTTCACCCTGACTGGAATAATGTATATGGTCAAATATTTAGCAGATATGTAAGACCTGGATGGATTGCTCATTACCGGGATGGGCAATATTCCTTACCATTGAGTCTTTAATCTAGGTTGATTACATAACCCTAATGACTAAGGTTTTAAATAGTGGTTTGGTAGTACAGAACTTGAGTATTGCTGAAAACAGTCATTTTTTGTCGCAGCTTTTTGTCTTGCACTCATCAGGACAATTCACAAGAAAATACTAATGTCGGGGGAAACAACATATTTATACTGTATGAGAAGAGAGTGCTGACTGGTTGGCTAGTGGACGCTGATTGGTAGATGTGTTGATATGGAGAATGCACCAGTCAACGGTGACTGACAGTTAACTCCCAAGCATTGTTTGAAATTTAAACCAGGCAGCTTGACTCTGATTTGTCAAGACATTGCCCTGGTGAATGAACCAGTGAATAGTTGTAACTTTTTTTTTTAAACTAACAGTATGCTGCTGTCAAGCCAAAAAGAGGTTCTACCTATCACACAAATGAGTAATGTGGTGTATGAATTTCAGTGCCAGTATGATGCTCGGTATGTAGGCCGTACATCCCAAAGACTGGCAGATCGTATCAAACAGCATGCTCCTTCCACTGTTCACAACGTGCAAGGTAAAGACCGTATCCAGCCAGCCCGTGCTTGCAAAACTCAAAACACAGTGTCCAACATTAGATGTGATCCCGCGGATGGACTGTTGCTGAATAATCCTCAGTGCTAAGAATTATGCTGACAACCAATTTAAGATTATCAGTTGGGCTCACAATGTGGCACATTTGCGTATACTGGAAGCTACATATATTAATACAAAGGGCCCTGTTCTTTGCAGACAGAAAGAACATGTACACACATAGCGCCTGTTTCAGTTAAACAAAATGTTTATTGGTTGTAAAAGGAATTATATAAATGCAAGTCTTTCTTTCCATTATGAAGATTTATGCTAGTGTTTCATCAAACATTTTTCAATTCAATTGTTCAACTGTGTAATAGGCAGATCATACAAAAGGGGTATTTTAGCTTTGTGGGCTGAGTTTATTTTCATTGTTTTTAAGTTAAGGGGTAGAAACTAGTCATCGTTGCATCCATTTTCTGGCCAGGCTTATTATAGGCAAGTAAAATAATGGAACAAACTTGAGGATTATTTATTCAATATTATGATAAACTGGACTGCTCTAATTAATCAGCATGTGATGCAGCAGAAGCACACCTTACCTTTGAGTTACTAATGGTTTGATTAAAAAGAAAACTATTGGTTTGTGATCATGAAGTTTATCATGGGGAAATTTTGATCTATCTTCTAGATGCAAGTGGTTAGGACATTTGTGCCAGATTCCTGCTGGTATTATTTTCAGGCAGGCAGTAACTAATTTATTTTGAATTTGTGCTACCTGTGCACATTTTGCAGAAGGCTACAATCCCAACCAATATATTGCTTATGGCCACTCTCAAGAACATTAAAAGACACAAAACACAGCATTGGGATCCTTGATTTCCCCATACCGTGAATTTTCGATTTCAATCATGCCAAATGCCAGGAACCTGTTTACACAAGAGAGAAAAGGAAAACTTGCAGGACCAGTTGTTCTATTAAAGAGTTCTGTTCTATCCGTCTTTTCATCTGCCGAATGGAGACTGGGATAAGTCCCTACCAGAAAATGTTGACATTGATTCTGCGTTCAATTGTACTCCAAACAGTCAGTGCATCAGTTAACATCAAATGGTGTAACTTGGAATGAGTCTTGATCGCAAAAAGAGTGCTTATTGTCATCAACTAAGCTCTGCCCCTTAACATTTCCTTTTGCTGGACAGTAAATAAAGCAGTGAGAAAGCAGCACAGAATCCCAGTCCAGTCCACATCCTGCAGGCAGGCAATTTGTGAATGTGAGTCCAGAAGCACAGGATGCAGTAAGTGTGGAGGCCAATGAGGTGGAAAGGTTCAAATCTACAAATAGCTGTGTGAAGTATGAATATTGTTGCTGTACAAGAAAAGCTTAGGATCTGCTGTTCTTGACAGCCATTGACTCTGAACTTACTGCTTTGTATTTTTCCTTAGAGTGTTCACCTGAGCTGATTCTGTCTGTGTACTTGGGGGCAAAAGATAAAGATCCTGCAGACTGACAGTTTCCTGCAGTGAGCTATTTTTAAGATATGTGTAATTAAGAGTTGCAGCAAGTTCTCTGATAAAGACTGAGTTAACAACTGGAGGTACCAGTTTCCGTTTATCTGTGAACCACATGCCACGGCTCCCTGTAGGATAAACAATGACAATTTAAAAACGTTGAAGTGGAAAAAAAATTGAGGGCAAGATGTTTTGAGACGTGTTATGATCCTGGAAGAGCCAGTTCTTGTGTTCTGAATCACAAACTGCCAGCCTGGTCATTTCAATCCTGTCAAAAAAAAAGAATTTCATTTTTTTTGTACATTCTCTCAATTTAACACATGAGCCACCAGTTGTCAGCAAGGTTCTCGAGATTCCATAATTGTCAGAAAACCCCCATCATCCTCATTTCCAGCTTGGGCAATCCTGCAGCTACACTTTCACTCTGTTCCTCCATCAGTCATCTTTCTGTGCACAGACTGGCGTCTCTAAATTCCCCAACGTAGTGGATCAGTATTGACTGTCGAGTCCACATACAGCTATAATTATTGAATGTTAAAGGAAAGTGCACTAACCAAGGAAAAATCTGAAAGCTTTAAAGATCAAGGTTTACTTTCGCATATCAGCAGCAATCTGTAATTTCACTGATGTGGGACCTCAAAGGAAAGGGTTCGCAAGTCATATTTTTGCAGCTAATTTACTAAACATTTCAATCAACTTAAAAGTGCTGCAGCGGTCAGAAGTTATGAAATTGTCACTACAATGTCTCTCCTTAGGTCGAAATCTAACTCCACAATTATACAGCAAACTGCTCCACAGTGACGTTCCTGATATAAATGCATCCTTACTGAATCATGTTGATGTAATTTACATAAGTGGATTTCAAAATCTTGGATCCAATACACTGGTCCATTAAGTTTCCAAAAAAAGTCTCAATGGGCAGGTATGACTTACTAAAGCATTGTACAAAGTAACACATGTGTGATCCAGAATACTGACCAGCTGGCAGATATACTGCTGCTGGGTCTGATAGTTCTTGCACCATTCAGTTTGACATAGGTCATGGAGTTATTTACAGCACAGAAAGAGGCCATTCATCCCATCGAGTCTATGCCAGCTCTCCATGGAGCAACCCAGCCAGTACCATTCCCCTAGTCGAGCCCTGTAACCCTGCAAGTTTATTTCCTTCAAGTGCCCGTCCAATTTCCTTTTACTGATTGTTTCCACTTCCACCACTCTCGTGGGGGGCAGGGAGGTCCAGGTCATTACCCCCCACTATGTAAAAAAGTTCTTCCTCACCTTCCCCTGCATCTCTTACCAAGACCTTAAATCTTTGTCCCCCAGTCCTTGTACCATCAGCTAATGGGAACGGTTTTTCCTTGTCTACCTTATCTAAGTCTGGCATAACCTTGAACACCTCTATCAATACCCCTCAGTCTCCTTTGCTCCAAGCTGCCCCACATTTTTCAAAACAGATTTTGCCCAATGTCACAGTGATTCAAATACCATAGGGCTCTTTCACACACACAGGGAGTTGGTAAGTTGTCAAAACTATCCCCTGTCCCCAGAAAACTTTCTATTAACACTGCACCACTTTTCCTCACCAACTAGTTCCTTCATAAACTCCAACTAACCCATAACCCTCTGACCTATATCTCCTCCATATTTTCCACCTTGTTTCCCATTTCCCTATTGCCTTAGCAAATCAATCTTGTTACCTCCTTTCCTGTTTCTAAAAGCATCATAAAAGCTTTATCTTTTCAGCTGCATCTTCAGTCTCCCACACTTTGAATTCCCTTTCTCCTTGCACATTGCCCTTTTCATCTCTCTAAGTACAAGAGGAATAGATATTGAGTATGGGATTCAGTGATCTCCTCAGTCTGAGACCTCTTTCTTGCTCCTACACCAAACCAGATTTTTCTGGAGGTGGCGAGTGTATTGCATCAACATCCATGGATTTTGGGAAGCAGGTTTGAATTCAAAAAGTCTCTTTTCTCTCCTGACTGTAAGGATCCCAAGTGGAATGCATTTGGACAGTTTCAATTATTTCAAAGAGAAAAAGTTCCACAAGACAAAGTTACCCATAATTCGATACAAATTGGCATTAAAACCCCATCTCTGTAACCTACTCCAGGGAGGGCAGTATCGCCAGGACTGGGCTTAGCGCAGCGCTGTGTAGAGAGTAAGAGAGATATGAAGAGGAGACTTACTTTGACAATCCTGGTAAAGTCATTAAATTTATTCCTGTACTGCAACCAGGTCCTAGGAACTTTGCTTCTGGCATTGACTGCCCCAGCCAGCTCACTCACCACTGCTGCTGCTGGCTAAATTCCTGGGACACCGATCTGAAGGGAAGAGGACCTCTTCCCCTGAACCTTGCTTCCTTCATGAGGATGCCAGTATCTGAAAATCATACAGCCTGCTACCTCAGTTGCATACTGTCTACTCACCGTCAATGAAGACTCCATCACTCCTTTATGAGCTACAGGTTGGCTTTAAGAAATGGTGGACTGCTGGATTTCCTGCTCTCTCGAACATTGAACAGCCAATAAGCAGTGTGGCAGCTCACCGTCTGTATTTAAATGAGGCCCAATTGTAAAAATTAATTAGGTTAATGTCATTGGGCAGGCCCCACCCACTACCTTCCTGATTTGCTGTACAATCAGTCCCATTATATCCAGCTCAGATCACAAAATGGAACTGATTCAACATCATGGATTACAAATGGTATTAGATCAGACAGTATGGGCGCAGTAACGGCTGTCTGGTGTCTCACTAAGAAGACTGGAGGCTTGTATGGTATATATTACAAATGTATGGTATATATTATAAATGTATGCTATATATTACATATTACATAATATAACTTGTATGGTACATATTACAAATGGTATTAGATCAGACAGTATGGGCGTTGTAACGGCTGTTTGGTATCTCACTAAGAAGACTGGAGGCTTGTATGTTTGAACATAAACCATTTATTGGTAACCCATACCTATATACATCTCCAAGTTACAGACCTGCATGAGTGCTGTCCCCATGCTGGCTCCTTCCAGACTCTTCTCCACACGATCTACAATCATGTGACTCTCTACATCATGGGGAGAATTTTCTCCCTGTCGGGCGGGCCGGTTGGGAGTGGGCTCGGAGCCGATCGGCGCCCGCGATCAGCTGCGCGCTGCCATTTTAGGTGGGTGGGCCAATTAAGGCCCGCCCAGCGTGACACACACCTGGAAGCGCTCAGTGCTACCTGTGCGGCCGGGGGGAGGAGGGAGAGTCAGGGCCTGTGCACTTTCGCACATGCGCACAATAGAGCGCAGAAATCTCCCTGAGGCACGGAGCTGCCTCAGGGAGATTAAGTTCATTTCAAAAGATTTTTAAAGTAAAAAAAATTTACTCAGACATGTCCCCTCATGTCACAGTGTCACATGAGCTGGGACATGATTATGAATTTTAATTAAAAATTTTAATTAATTTATAAACCCTTCATGAAACCCCATCCCACCCGTGGATGACGTTTCATGAGAAATGTGAAGGCCGCCTGGGCTCTTCGCCTGCCCACCACCCTTAAGAATGGATGGGCAGCCCCGTCAAATAGCTTAATTAATTTATTAATGGCCTTAACAGGCCTTTGACAGTTTGGCGGGCACGCAGCCAAATCTGGTGCGCGTCCACCGAACTGAGGATCAGGTCTGCCCCCGCACGCCGAACAGAAGATTCTGGCCCATATCATGGATGGTACCATTCTCCAGTCACGCATCAACCCTTGCTCTGCTGAACACCCTTATCCTACATTGACATGCTGCTATCCCTTAAAGACATATTACAACAATAGGCACACTCCTGGATGTAGGAAACAGAAACAATTTATAGGAGTGATCAGCACTGCTGACACTGAGAGAATATTTAAGGCAGACCAAAGATATACGTTAGGCAGTTACATAATTTTCCTGTTGCTGGTCTGTATTAATGGGGCACCCATCCATTGGGAATCAGAAATTAAGGTGCATTTCATGACTTTTAAACAAGGGAGCTAGATTACAAGGTTGAGGGTCTTGCAGGAGATCTTAAATTCTTTAGTGAGAATTCTCAACCCTTTCCTCCCCTCTCCTTAAGCCAACATCTCATACTAGAGTCCAGTTCCATGGAGGCTGACAACTGACCAACACTGCCCAAGCAGCTATTCTTCATTGTGTGTCTAGAATGAGATTGTTGGCTGGTAGCCAGTTCCAGGGAATATTGTACCTGGGCCCACTCTGTCCTCCCTGATGCCCACACATGCTCACTTTACAACAAGTATCACCGAATAGTGAGCAGGAATGAGGACATTGGCTATTTTGCACCCTCAAGGACAAGAAGGCATTTTGAGCTCCCTTCCCACTGCCCCAGATGAAGTTGATTAGCTCAATAGAGGCCAAGGACTAAATGTATGGGTGCCCTGGTCTGTGTGGCTTAGTACCACCCCACACAGGAGACCAAGGAATACAAGAACATTACAGAACAACTTTTTCTTGAATAGCTCTTCTGCAACATAGTATTTCTCTCTTTATACATCATGATCACATCATCTCTGCCCAAGATTAATGGACTCACATCTAGCAAAAAGCAGGAATTTTTCACCTTTATTTTGTACTAATGTTTTAGGAAACGAGTAATGTAATGGATGTACAGTCCAATCATGGGTCAGAGTGATTAAACTCAACATCGGCAGAATATCACAATATCTCCCTGTGAGGAATGGGATAAAGAATTTATTATGAACAACACCTTCCCCACATTTCTAACCAGCCACACAGGGTGTAATTGTGGCCCCTTTACACCATTCCATTAGCAGAAGCCACTCCCTCATTGCTTTAACAGCTGCAGTAAAGCAAAAATAGTTACAAGACTATCGATACCCAGTGAAAGAGATGTTTTTGCTGGTGCCTCCAGAGTAGCAACACCTCCACACTTTTTAAAGTTTAATTAGCACTGAGACAGTGGATCCCATTCTTTCTGGTCAAAGATGATAGAATGATTCCCCGACCATCGGAAAAAGCAGCCAGGAGCATTGTCACTTGCAAAGTGCAATCAAACACAGATATATCAGTTTCAATGATGTAAAACCTTCTGTGCAACATCTGGAACCACAGGTTATCGCAGGAACATTATTATTCTTTTATAAAACAGAGGGAGTATTCCTGTCCTCGTAGCCAGATCATATCATCTCTGTCTGGTTGCTGGGGTATGCCATCTAGCAAACAGGAGCGATGTTACAGTTTTGACCATATTTGTAGTGGTGTCAGGAAACTGGTGTTAGAGTTAGTGTCCAGTCACAGGAAAGAGTTGTTAGCACAAGCAGAGTTCACAATATCTCCCTGTAAGAATGGAATAGAAGGCTTATTGTAAATGTTGGCAGCTGGTATTAGCACAAAGGGAGCCTTACAAATGTACCTGGAACCATTGGGCAATGCCAGGCTTTGTCATGGTCAGTAAGTTATTATTTAGGGATACAGAGTCACCTTTCACCCTGTGCAGGCTGATTGGATTTTCTGCAGCAAATCAAATGCACCACCAGAGGCTGAACATTTGTGTCATTTGCATTCATCAACTTTGGGACATGTCACTCATGTCATCTTCTGCAGCCTGGAAGGAGCCTGTTGTATATAAGTTAAAAGCTGTGGTGATTTTTAACAGCCACAGGCACTGCTACCCATGCCCTGATTTAAGGGTATGGGTTGGGGCTGTGTCTACGTCAGGTGACAGTAGCTCAGTGATATCTTCCTTGTGGTGGAGCAAGGGTGCATCAGTGAATTTGAGGCCCTCACTGCCTGTCATCGCTATGATTTGTTGGACGGGTTTATTGTGTGGTGAGTTGGGCACTGGGGCAGGCCACTATCACAGGGCCTACAAGAGTAGGATCTTTATTTAAATACTATAATGAGATATTTAAATGCTTCTGTCACGAGCCTTGGACCCCTTCAGAGAAGCCTGGTCCAATATGGTGAATAGTGGACTTCCAGTGCAAAATGAGCATCTGCCCCAATATATTGGACTCTTAGCCTTTATTGCACCATTGTAAAACAGACAGGGTGCAATCCAATTTCTAGACCCAACATCCTTGTTAACTCTGAAAATATTATTTAAAAATTACACTTTACTGGTGCCTATTAAGGACCACAAGTGGAGTAAACACAATCTCAGTCAGGGCAACAGGGAACAAAGAGCCCTGCATACAAAATTTTATTCAGTGCTTGAAAATAAATTAATAATTTTAAGAGATTAGCAAAACGTTTAAGTCAGGACTCCATATGCAACCTAAACTGAAGCTTACTTATACGTCTTAGAAATTCTGATCATTTTGTTGATGCAGTTTATAGAAGAATCAAAAATAGGATCACATGTTTTCCTAATCTCCTAATCGTGATATATTGAGAATAGAGAAGTGCGTCTAGTGTTAGTATTTCATTTGTGTACTTCAGTGTTGAGTAACATAGGTCAGCTTTTTCCATGACACCTGCCTTAAAGAATGTTTCTATCTACCCACTGTCAGTCTAGTGAAAAGAAGATTAATCCTTCTCTCCTACAGAATGGAAAATTCTTTACATTCCTCTCCCGCCCACATGTTCCTACCTTAAGGGTTTGTGAAAAAACAAGAAGGCATTTCAAACAATGAACATGCAGAAGGTACTTGTACATCGAACTTGGTGAACTGCAATGAATCTGTTGTAAGTTCACTGCTTGTGATTTAATTTGCAAAGTTGCCTCTTCATGCTATGATACACAATCACAAACTAAAGCTAGTTAGGTTCCTCTTGATATTCACCCTACCGGCGATTGCCTTTACATGGCTGCAGTTTTCTAACACTCAGAAAATGAAGGAAGATCACTTTGTAGACAGTAGAGGAAAAGATCAAGTTAAGAGGTAAAGTGAGTTATTTCCCTTCCTATGTTGTGGAATAGACTAAAATGTTTCATACTAGTTGCTTGCAAGTCAACCAAGTCAACTACAACTAACTACAATTGTTTTTCCATTTTTAGTCAACCAAACTACTGCAACTATGATTGCTGGTATCACTATAACCAAACTACACAGCCCAAACAACTTAACCAAACAATCAGAGCATTTTCAACCACTTCATCACAGAAAACAACGCCCAAAAATAACAGATTCAGGGGAAAATGTCCTTTGTTTAAATAGGTATATCATCATTTACTTGATGAGGATGACTCAAGGATTTGTTTATATGAAGAATGCATATAAATTTGGCTAAATGTAAAAAAATGGAATTAAAATAACTGGTAATCTAGAAATAGGAGTTAATAAAAATCTCAGTCATAGTAATATAAAAGCCAAAAACTGCGGATGCTGGAAATCCAAAACAAAAACAAAAATAGCTGGAAAAACTCAGCAGGTCTGGCAGCATCTGCGGAGAGGAATACAGTTACGTTTCGAGTCCGTTCTGGTGAAGAGTCATACGGACTCGAAACGTTAACTGTATTCCTCTCCGCAGATGCTGTCAGGCCTGCTGAGTGAATGTGCAGTTATTATTGCATTATTTACAGAGCTTTTATTGGGATATCTATAAATTAACTTTTTCTTAACATTGTGTACAAAGCAAAATATACAATGGCACGGTACCAAGAAAGGTTGGAACATTACCCTAAGTAATTTGCTGGCACAACAGGTTAGGTTGTGATGTTTTTTTTTGTCACCATGGTGCACTCAGAGACTATCCAACAATTTTACACAGGGATTTCCTGATCATTGGAGGAGTTCCAGAAGTTATCAGAACATTCATTGTCAAAGCAGTACGGGGGAGTTGGTTTATATTGTGGGTGCAACTCTCAGCTGGTAATTGATAGATTGACGCTGGTTCAAAATGGGAGTGGGTCATTAAATATTGGAAAGAAGCAGGAGGAAACAGAGAAAAATTTAAGCCTTAGAGTTCCTCAGATATTCCAAAGAAAAATGCAGGGACACGGTTTGCAGCAGGGCTCCGCTATGGCTGGGATTCTCCAGTTGATCTTATAAACCTCCTCCCACCTTGTTCAAGGCCAGTGACATCAAGGGGTGGCCCAGCAGTGAAGCTGAGGGGGCCAGTGACTCGCTATTCCTGGGAGTTCCCACTCTTCCTGCTTAGTCTTGGGACTGGAGACCAGCGTGATGAGTGGGGTGTACTGTACCAACATTGACAGGTTCAAGTGGTCACAGAGGCCCAGAGCGGAGTTGGTTGTTCTCCTCTGCACCCTCTGCATTTTGTGATCGCATGGGTTGGGGGTGGGGGTGTGTGTGGTGTGCAGCTGAGCACCAGGGAAACACCCAGATTAACTGCACATTCACTGACTGTGTAAACCTCAGTGGAGTTAGTACTGGAGGGCACGTGGGTGTGATCCCAGGGTAGCCACTAGAATCAGAGCCCAGAGAATTTCAGGGCCAAACTCTATTTTTCAAGACCTGGATTTGAATTCAGCCTCAGAGATGGTTAAGGGTTTAAATAAAATGAAGTTGTGTAATTCCAATTAATGTTACCCAGACACAGAATGCACAATTGTGAGAGGACTCATGAAAATATTATTTGTCAATAAATTTAATTCCATTTACAAAAATCCTGTAGAGACAGGCATCTAGTAAAGATATGAATTTCCATAGGAGCTTTCATGGTCTCAAGACATCCCAAAACATTTTACGGTCAATGAAATACTTTGAAATCTAGTTACTGTTGTAAAGTAGGAATCAGGTAAATTACACACTATTGGTATAGAACTGAATCAGAAGACTTGTGAACAAACTATTACCGAGCAGGGCCTGCTGTTTCCTGTTCAGCCTTCTATTGTTCTGTGTAGAATAATAAGCAGATTTGGTGTAGTTCCTTCCCTTCAGTGAAACTTGAGAACTCAGCACAGCAAACAGAAATTTCTGCTCCTAAACTCTTCAGTCTGCAGTTTTCCACTCACCAGAATAAATGGTCAGAAAACCACAGGCTGTGGGAAATGTCTTAAACTTACATATCATTACCTTGATAGTCATCACTTTGAGATGCTGAAAGGCTGTCAGAGTCCAAGGAATTATACACCAGAATATCAACATCTTCTAATTCCTTACCTCTTACATTCTGTCAGAGGTTAAATGAACTAGATTTGAACAAACATATTACAATGATTTACAATTCACACAGGTAGGAACATTATCATGAAAACTGGAACCCAAAATATTACTAACTTTCACAATTTGAAGTATGATTCATTCAACCACCAGTGATAATAGCCCTGCTAATATATTGGTAAATATTTAAGACTATATGGTATTCCTTCTGATTGGCCATGTGTTTGTGAGAATGACTGTTCTGCTGAAGCCTCCTGCTGTCTCTTCCTGATTGAGGCACTGATTGGGACACTCTGCATTTCTAGCATTTCCAGTTTTCACCACTGTGCAGTTTCTCTTTCCAGGCTAGGCTTCCATGTCTCTCAATATCAATGACATTTGGGGTGGAATTTTATCCGTGGTACTCTGTTGCCAATGGCAGAACCGGAAGTGTGCACCACTTCTACCTCTCGCTTTTTACCTGTTTCCCAAACAATTACAATTAAAATTTCAAGTGCCGGCAACTTGCACGGGAAATGTGCAATCATGCAGTGGGGGAAGCTTTTCAGTGGTGAAACACGCCGTTAGCTGACAATGCTGCAGCTATGGGTAGGCTATAAAAGAGCCTCCTGGTCAAACAGGGAGGCTCTGTATCACGGCCAAAACTTTCCTACCCAACTCCATTACCATTAACATAAGACTTATTGAGAGATGCCACGGGTGATTTTACAAATTTAAATTTCACTAAGCATTTCACAATACATTTTAATTTTACTCCTATGTGCATCATGGTTATTTGTTGACACCAGCATAGTCAGAGAGCTAAATGTACTGGCATGTCTCATGGTTGGCACCCATTGATGATTACAGGGAGTTAGGAATATTTCCTTTATTGTGGAAGAAACAATGTTGTGTTTTTTTGTTCTCTCTTTATTGAATGTTCATGTTATTGTCCAGTGTTGTACTTGCCACTCTGTGGGACATGGCTGATCTTGCAGGCTCACCTAACCCTCCCTTCTCTGCATTGTAAAGGATCAATCTCGGTGGGGGAGATAATTGAAATGTTGTAGGTGAACTCAAAGCCCTGTAAGGACTCTCCCAGCCAACACCCTGAGATGGACACACATTTCAACAGTACTGGCACAGCCCTTTCGGCCCCTGATTTTCTTACCTTGACTAACTGTCCCACAACCTCCGCAGCACCACACCCAGAACGCCAAGCCCTTCCCACTCCACTCTTCCTTGCACCCAAACCCCATCCTTTCAACCCCCAGCTCCCTTACTCTGACTCACCCTTGCCAGTCCTGAGCCTCCATGCAAGCTACCACACTCCTGCTACAGAGTTCAACAAGGAAAACGGCTGACCTCAGACACAACTACACACAGCTGGCTGGTGCATGCACCTTTAAACAAACGTGAACCGAGCGCCACGAGATTCTCATGTGCCACTAACTTTATCTTGAAGGTAGGACATAATTTAAAAAGTGTAACACCAATGGGTGTTCATGGCACGCAAATGTATTACAAATATTAACCCACCACAGGATGGCATAATGCTCTGCACAGTGCAAAAACGCCACTGACTTAATCTCTGCATCTCTACCTGCCATCAGGAAATTGAAATCTTGCATCCCACCTGATACAGCCTCCCCTCACACCATGTTTGCAGCTCTTGCAAGCTCCATAAAATCCCCTCCCCGCACCCTCCTCCATCCACCCCCTCCAGGTATCTCAGCAAGGCCTTTACAATAATATTCCAAATCTGTTCATATTGTATCCATTCCAATAATGAAGACAACAAATTCAAATCATTTTCAATTTCTGTAAGTTTTTACAGTGAAAAGCTCTCGACACACCTGTATCTTTCCCCTTGGTGATGCAGCAGCCCTGAGCCCTCTGCACAATCTCCATCACCTTTTACAATCTAAACCTGCAGAAATGGATTCCAAGGAGATTTTCAAGCAATCAAGGTTCTGTGGGATCTATGGAACCAAATGTACCTGTTTTCTCCTCGTGACCTTTCTGTTTAGCACTTTAATCAACAGTGAACCTGCCCCTTAATCAACAGTGAACCTGTTCCCTAATCAACAGTGAACCTACCCCTTAATCAACAGTGAACCTGTTCCCTAATCAACAGTGAACCTGTTCCCTAATCAACAGTGAACCTGCCCCTTAATCAACAGTGAACCTGCCCCTTAATCAACAGTGAACCTGCCCCCTAACCAACAGTGAACCTGCCCCCTAACCAACAGTGAACCTGCCCCTTAATCAACAGTGAACCTGCCCCTTAACCAACAGTGAACCTGCCCCTTAATCAACAGTGAACCTGCCCCTTAATCAACAGTGAACCTGCCCCCTAACCAACAGTAAACCAGCCCCCTAATCAACAGTGAACCTGCTCCCAACCAACAGTGAACCTGCCCCCTAACCAACAGTGAACCTGCTCCCTAACCAACAGTGAACCTGCTCCCTAACCAACAGTGAACCTGCCCCTTAACCAACAGTGAACCTGCTCCCTAACCAACAGTGAACCTGCCCCTTAACCAACAGTGAACCTGCCCCTTAACCAACAGTGAACCTGCAGTTCATACAAATAGAATCAGCTCCAACTTGAGATTCAATTTCAAAATATACAGATACATAGAAAATGCACAAAAATATCAATATTCAAAGTCAGAACTGGAGAATTATATGGAGCACACATTGTAGTGTTGGAATTTGGGTAAATGCACAGCCCAAAGTGCTACAGAGGTTCACAGATGAGGGAGGTCACAGGGTTGAAGTTTAGTGACATATTGTGCTTACCCTCAACTGGAGCAGATCCTAGGATCCCCAGAGGGGTAAAAATAATATCCAAAATTCCAGTTCCTAACCAGTAGTCCCTGTCAGAAGCATAGTTAGAACTTTGGAGCAGGCATAGCCTATTTGGCCCTCAAGCCTGCTCTGCCATTCAGTAAGATCATGGCTAATCTGATTGTGGTCACATCTCCACTTTCCTGTCTGCCCCCCCATAACCCTTCCCTTTTCTATCAAAAATCTGTTCAACTCTGCCTTCAATAAATTCAATGACCCAGCCTCCACTGCTCTCTGGGGGAGAGAATTCCATAGACTAACGGCCCTCCGAGGGAAAAAAAAATTCTCTTCATGTGGTTATTAAGTGATCTGATGGTGAAATGCACCTCCAGCATGTTTGAATTGTCTAAGATCATAAAGACAAACTGCAACCTCAAAGAGTGATCGAGAAGCAGAGCAACAAGAGGGAGACATTGGGAAGAGGAATCAGAGACAGAGGGGATGGGTGAGAGTAAAAAACAGAAGACGAAAGGGGAATCGAGAAACAAGACAGCTGAGAGAGAGGAGCAGATGAAAAGGGGAGAGAGAGAGACTGAAGATATAAAAGAGAAGGATAAAGGGACCAGAAAGAAAAAGGTAACGAGGATTAACAGAAAAGAATGAGGACCAGAAGAGAAAGATAGAAAGTTAGGAAAAGAACAATGAGGGAAGCAAAAGGAGCAGGCTTTGGTAAAAGAACGGGGATAATAGAGGGGAAAGAATGAGTGTGGGTAGAGGAAAGGGTAAGGCGGAAAGAAGGACTGGTCCTTGTGTGCTTCTTTGTATGTGAAGACTTGATTTATTATGTTATCATATGAGTCACATGCACTGTTTTAATATGCATCTGATTGGATATTCCTGTTCTACCATATCAAAAGAGAGTATAACTGAAACAGGGGTCAGCAGTCGTTAATCTAATCCTTCATGTTTATATCTAGAAGTTAAGAGTTTCTGCAGCTACACATCAACATCAGGTCTCAATTTATAAAGTCTCCACCACATAATAGTGGGTAAAGATTCACAGGCTATTTCTCTTGCCTGTGCAATTTGCTCCCAAACATTGTTAGTGCCTGGAAGAGTGCGGAATTTTAGAAGTAGAGATTACTGTTGAAACCGTAAACCAGGGTTGTTGGGCTGGGTCAGGCCATAGGAAATGAATCACTCACCAGTACCCCAGCACAATTTGGCAATGTTTTCCTGCAACCAGTAGCGTTCACTTCACACAACATCTGATTCAGTTACAGTTTCCGGCAATCAGAAACAGCTGGACCTATTAGGTCAAAATGTCTAGTCTCGCCTCAAAAATATTCCTTTAAATCTCATTCTCTCTCTCTCTCTCTCTACTTATATCAAATCTTTGAGAGAATCCCCAAAAACACCAGATTTCACCTTTCAATGATCCAATGGCCATATGTCACATTTGGTATAAAACATCAATAAATCACAGCTGAACAATCCTGGAACAAATAGAGAACAAAACGTAGTTTCTTCATGCTTTCCCTGCCTTGAATTGACTTTATTTGGGCCATTTCCACACAGCGGTGGGGAGGGGCGTCAACTAAAAAAGACAGAGCAGGTTATCGGCATGAGAACCATGTTACAAGCCCCATTACAAACCCCATTAGAACCATGTTACAAGCCCCATTACAAACCCCATTAGAACCATGTTACAACCCCATTGTTACATGTTACCATGTTACAAGCCCCAACAAGAATCATAAGATTATCACCAGACAGAATACAAAAAAAAATCAATACTCCCACTGTTGAGTAAAAATGTAACCTATGGCGCTCTGATACTTTGCAGATGTTGAGTATTTTAATCAAAGGGGCATTATTAACCCCACCAAACTTCCTGAATTCCTGCCCAAACCTTCAGCCCACATGACCATCCATACTCGGTGATAGACAGCCCTATGACAATCTCCATGACCACGAACTGTCAAGGGTAACTGAACATTCTCTAAAAACATAGTGCAACATGTAGTAACTAAAACAACTGCACAATAAATCAGTGTGAAAATTAAAAGGAGACATTAGGAAATGGAGCAACATTTACAATTCATGTCAGAGGAAGGGGAAGAATGACCATCAGAGCAAGGATAAGATTATACAGAAACTGATCCAAAAGAGATTTAAGGTGGCAGGAAAGAACTGGAGGGAGACACAGCAGCTGCAAAACCTAATGGCAGAAATTCTTTCAATACCATTACCAGCATGAAGGTTGTCAAAGAGGAAGTTAGAATTGTAAGAGGTCCAAATGGAGTTGAGCATGCAGATGAACAAGAGATAGCAAACATGCTAAGCAAAGACAAGACAAACAACATACCATTCAACACAAAACACACGTCAGAACTTTGATTTGAATGAAGTACAAGATCCCAATAAGTCCAAGAGATTAAAAAGGGTATCTGAGCTTTATCACTAAGGACTTAGAGAGTCATTTATGGAGGCTTGTGATGGGCTGACGGTCATTTTAATGAAGGCAAAGGAAGGAACCATTGTAGAATATATTTGGAGTCAAGCACCAGCGAGTGCATGAGCTGAATTGCCTCTTTCTGTGCTGTAAATTCTATCATTGATTCTACGTCAGTTGACTACCTGAACACAACAGGTAAACAGTGCTGAGGAGACACAGGATCATCACAGAGGCCTTGCTTGCTTTATATCAGCTGGGTCATAATGTCCTACAGAGGCTGACATGTCACAAAGCACTGGGAGAAAGTATGGATGGGAAAGGCACTCCCAGTCCCAGGTCCCAGTCTCACCTCTGAATCAGAAAGCTATGAATTCAAATCTCATGCCAGGACTTGACACGCCAGTATAGTCAATAGAAAAATGAATGATTATAGGTACTTTCGGGTTCGTTGATAATTTGAGGCCCCATTTTATCTGCTCATTTAAACATAAAAGCTCCCATGCAAGAAGAGTGTCCTGGTCCCTAGTCCTACTTCAACTGATACCATTGAAAGCAGATCATGTGGTAATTTATCCCATGGGATCTTGCTCTGCTTACATAACAACAGTGACCACACTTCAAAATCAATTCAGTGCCTGTAAAGCACTTGGTGATAACAAATGACAATTATCTCATAGCTTTGTCAGCGAAGAACTCCCAGGGCAATGTTTAAGTCCTGTGAACACTTTGCTAGCTGAAATACTGAAACAAAAACAGAAAATGCTGGAAAAGCTCAGCAGGTCTGACAGCATCTGTGAAGAGAGAAACACAGTTGACATTTCGAGTCCGTATGACTCTTTTTCAGAGCTGCTCAGAGCTTCAGTGAAATACTGAATTGGACAAGTTATCAGAATTTCTCCTGCTGAGGGAACGTGTCAGTAAGACCCCATTATAGAATCAACCGATAATGGAGAATAACAAAAATAGCTGGAAAAACTCAGCAGGTCTGACAGCATCTGCGGAGAGTAACACAGTTAACGTTTCGAGTCCGTGTGACTCTTCATCAGAACTAAGGAAAAATAGAAATGAGGTGAAATATAAGCTGGTTGAGGGGGGTGGGACAGGTAGAGCTGGATAGAGGGCCACTGATAGGTGGAGGCAAAGAAGAGACTGCCAAAGATGTCATAGACAAAAGGAGAAAGGGGTGTTGACGGTGGCGATATTAGCTAAGGAGTGTGCTAATGGGGACAGTAAGGGTAGAAAGCAGGACGAGCAAGTGACAAATAGCCCTAGTGGGGGTGGGGTGGGGGGAAGGGATCGAAATGGGCTAAAAGGTGGAGATAAAACAATGGTTGGAAATAAATTTAAAAATAACCGAAATAGGTGGGAAAAGAAAAATATATTTTAAAAAATATTTTAAAAATGTTAAATTATTGGAAAAAGGGAGATCGGAAATGGGGGTGGGGATGGAGGAGAGAGTTCATGGTCTGAAGTTGTTGAACTCAGTGTTAAGTCCGGAAGTCTGTAAAGTGCCTAATCGGAAGGTGAGGTGCTGTTCCTCCAGCATCTTCCGATTAGGCACTTTGCAGCCTTCTGGACTTAACACTGAGTTCAACAACTTCAGACCATGAACTCTCTCCTCCATCCCCACCCCCACTTCCGATCTCCCTTTTTCCAATAATTTAATATTTTTAAAATTTTTTTTTAATATATTTTTCTTTTCCCACCTATTTCGGTTATTTTTAAATGTATTTCCATTCATTGTTTTATCTCTACCATTTAGCCTATTTCGATCCCTTCCCCCTACCCCACCCCCACTAGGGCTATCTGTACCTTGCTCGTCCTGCTTTCTACCCCTAATGTCACCATTAGCACATTCCTTAGCTAATATCACCACCGTCAACATCCCTTTGTCCTTTTGTCTATGACATCTCTGGCAATCTCTTCTTTGCCTCCACCTATCAGTGGCCCTCTATCCAGCTCTACCTGTCCCACCCCCCTCAACCAGCTTATATTTCACCTCATTTCTATTTTTCCTTAGTTCTGATGAAGAGTCATACGGACTCAAAACGTTAACTGTGTTACTCTCCGCAGATGCTGTCAGACCTGCTGAGTTTTTCCAGCTATTTTTGTTTTTGTTTCAGATTTCCAGCATCCGCAGTATTTCGCTTTTATTTACGATAACGGAGAATTACTGGTCATCAGATTAGCAAAGAGGACTGAGCAAGGTCACTTTTATTGTTTCAGTCATGGTAGCTAGATTCTAAACGCTGCTTTCTAACGGATAATTTAAATTTGTCTTTGTCCCTTTGCTTTATTGTTCTTATCTTGTACAATATTGCAACAAAATTGAGTTCATAATATACTTTTCCCTTATCATAGGTGGTATCCACTATAGTGAACAGAGGGGTTCAACTTAAAGCAGAAACAAAATTGCTGATTAAGAAAATCACTTTCCTGAACCTCACCCCAGTTTATATAGTTTAACTGATCAACAGATCAGTTAAACTATATAAACTGGGGTGAGGTTCAGGAAAGTGATTCAGCCACCAGAGGGAGCTGAATGAATTGCAGATGATTTATATTATGTGATTCAGTGACTGTTTAATTATTATCTGCTGCCTGATTCCACCTCCCCCTCACCCCGATCAGACCTCAACCCAGAAGCAAAAAAAGAGTTGCATTTCTATAGCACCTTTCAGGGCACCTGAAAGCCAATGAACTACTTTTGAAGTGTAGTCAATTTGGTTTGTGGGAGATTAGTGTGCAAAGATAATGTTCAGATAATCTATTTTTGCTATATTGAAGAAAGCGATTATTTTATGTATATTTCTGCTCAGCTCTTTTCATGGGAATGTACAGGGACCATGATAAACTTTGATATTTTGCCTGAGTTCCATGGATTAGAAAAATTTTCCATCTCAATTCATAATCTTTCCTAGCCCAGGATTTCTGTCGTAGTGAAGAATAAAGTACATTGGAACTATTTACAGTTATCAGCACTAACCTGCTGTTTGCTCAGCCGAGCAATCTAACAATTCATTTTCAGATCAGAATCAAAAACTCCTTGAAGGGTCAGTTGACTCAACGATTGATGGCGTCAGTCATTGTAACTCAAAACATGTTTATGCACAAAATCAGCCTAGGCAAAGCTCTCTTTTCAAATAATGCAAAGTGCCTGATAAAACAAGGAGCAGGTTTGTGTGCAGCGCAGATCTCAACAGTATTGCAAAACTCAACCAGTGCAGGATCTAAACACACAACTTCCTACCTCCCTAACGATGCACAGTGTAAGTGTGAAGTATTTCCACTTTGATTCCTTGAGAAGAAATTTGATTTTAATTAAGTTATTCTGTTGTTGCAGGAACGAACCTTTCTTTATTTTAAACTTCTGAAAAATAAAGGTGAATTACTAAATACCGAAATGAAGAAAACCATCAGAGAATGCCCATTGATTAATAGTTAAAACCCAGACGACAGATTAAATAAACAGAATTAACAAGTAAATAATATTAGTAATAATTAGCAATTATTAATAGCAATCCAACATCTTTGCCTATTACATCTAATTCTTAACATAAATAGTTGTAGAAATTCTACCTGTGGAACTTGGCAACTGCTCTGCTGTAACAAGTTATTCCCAAGAATATCATCGAGTCTTTTTCAATATATTTTCACAGATAAATGACTTAAACTAAAACTGTTTAAATAAGTAAATTTGTTCGTTTAATAATGGTTATATTCAGCTAATAGCTTCAAGACGATATATTGACATACTGCTGTAATAAAAACAAAATACTGCGGATGCTGGAAACCTGAAATAAAAACAGAAAATGCTGGAAATACTCAGCAGGTCTGGCAGCACCTGTGATGAGACAAACAGAGTTAACACTATGACTCTTCAATGGAATCAGTTCTGAGAAAGAGTCATAATGTCTCGAAACGTTAACTCAGTTTCTCTCTCCACGGACCTGCTGAGTTTTTCCAGCACTTTCTGTTTTCATTATTATTGACATTCAGCCCCTGACCAATAGCTGGGTCACCGATGGACATCAAGGTTGCCGAACCCAGCTACACATTTCACCATGCTCATTGCCCTAAGCACCATGATGCATGTCCTTCAACATCCACTCTGAACTTCACTTCCTTCTCTGGTTGTTTCACCATTTTTGAAAATGTCACTCTTTACCCCCTCCTCCCAGCTTTCCTACAAGGTCCTGACCTCTGAAGCTTCCCTGGCAACTTCCTCATAACACAGCTTCTCACTTTTTATCCTCATTCAAACTTTGCACCCAGTAACTAATTATCGATGATAATGTCAATCTGCACCTAAATTCTCATTGTTTCTTTGCTCCACCTTTTATTGCCCTCATTTACCCACACATCAACCTCTCCATCCCTCAATCTCGACATTATGTGTGACCTTGTCAACTTTGAGGTCTCTATAACTCAGGCCGTAACCCGAGACTCTGCAGAGCATTCCCGGGTAGGAACCCCTGATTCTACTGATTTTATTCCTTCCCTGGCCCAGGAATGCTGAGTCCAATTGGAGTCCTATTTTCATCCTGGCTACAATCTGGAACTCAATGCCTGGTCTAGTTAAAGCAGCTCAATACTAGGAACTATGGAAAATATTTTAACAATTCAACCATTCAGCATCTCACTCATTACAAAAGAAAAACAAGTCTTGTCAGTTGTTCCTTTGTGAGGAGTTTACTTCATAATTTGAGTTTTACACTCGCATGAGAAATCTTCTTTCATATACAATCATTTATTTGAGAGAACAATGTCACCTCCCCATCTATCTCCTGCTACGTTCATTAATAGCCTCATTACTCAGGCTCGTTAATCATATTCACTGAGTTGACTGACTGATTTCACTTTCACCTCACTGTGAACAGTCAGTAAGACCATGACTTCATTTCTTTCCTGACCTCAACAGGAAACCAGCATTGCTAAGGGGGCTTGCTTTAGCAGATTGCTCATTAACAGCGACTCAAAAAGCGATGTTATTAACACATTAATAAGTAATTAACCTGAGTGTAGAGATTCTAGTTGTGCACTTACTTTAGATGCAAGGTACACATTGTCATTATCCAAATGCACTTCAATTTAAGTGTTTGACTATTGATAGTTGGTACAAACTCCCAACAGGAAATTTCCCCCAGTCTTTTACTCAAAAACTAAAAAGGAACATTTCTTCTGTCAAAAATTTACTGACAATTTTATTATAGATAATAAACTGAGCAAGAATACTCCCAGCTCTCTTTCATCTAGTTGGTAAAACTGCAAGTACAGAAATCTCAAAGTTGCACATCCTCAGGATTCCCTCGCTGGGTTGTTAATTACTGAGGAAAAGCAACACACTCCCATTTTTCACCAAAGCATCAAACTCCCCATCATTCACGACTCACAATGATTGTCCCTTTACTCAGTCTAACCCCAGTCTCCAGAGAAGGATTTCCACTGTTTGTCCTTACCAACATTTACATTGTTCTAATCCCTGTGCCGGGAGCACAATCTACCACAGGGTGGCTGTCAGCAGACAGCAGCAACCCAATAGTAAAGTTGCCAGGATTCACTGAGGCTGGCGATAGTGAAATTTTATTTATAACAATGCTGGCTCAGCCAATCCCAGTGCGACTGAGTGACCACGATGCACTAGAACAAAAGGAAAGCAGCTTTACTCAGCACTGTCATTCCTTCAAGCATTCTCTCCCTATCTCTACAGGTTACTCTCAGCCCAGCTTCCTGCTTCATGTTACTCAGAGCTCCTTCCTCCATTACAAGCAGCATCCACAGGTGAAATTCTGATTATTTTCATCTCAATGTTTTTCTGCCCTTTTCTACCCTCTCCCCCACCGCCACCCCACCACCCCCGATTTCTCAAAGGCCTTGTTGCTTTGGGGATACACATTTGTCAGGTCCATCATCTACCGATAAGGAAGGATTAGGGAGTTGGGTGAAGGCTACACTCATGCACCCTGGTTCATTTTGAAGGCCTAGGAAGAGATGGTTGTCCATATCAGTGTAGGGAGAGAAAGGGGGAGGAAATGTGCAGGAATTTTCTTTATGGTGATCCTTTATGATATTTTAAGATTGCAAGTGGCCTTACAGCTCGGGACTAATCCTCTCTCATCCGAAAGTGAAATTTTAATAATCAGTGATGTCATCTTGTATGATTGCATTTCCACATTCCAAGGGATTTATTCAGGGTTTTATTTTTTTGATTCTATTTTCTCCCCTAGGCTAGAAAAGGCAGTGATTTAAAGCAGAGAATTTGTCCTTTGATGACAGAGTCCTCATTGACGATCTCAAATGGCCGTTGTGAACCTGGTCAGTGAGTATTCAAAATGGAGAAGATGATTACACTGAAGGCACTGAGATGCTTACCTGGTTTCCATACAGGACCACTCCAATATCAGCATCAATTAGCTCCTAGCCCAGATTCATCGCTTCATTCTTCAACCATACAACTCATTGCCTTCAACCATCAACACCAAACATATCTCTGAGAAAATATCATCCTGTACATCAGGCTGCATGGACCATGGTTAGAGCCAGCCAATGGCAGTGGGTAAATATATAATGTGTTGGCACCAAGTCATAGAGACGAGAAAGATCCTGGGTTCAATTCTGAACTATGCTGGGTTAGCTGATCATTGCTGGCGATTGTAGTAAAGGCATTGGAATTTGCCTCTGCACCTCCAGGCTAGGCAAACAACACAGGATGGCAGGATCAGCTTGGATTGCTGCTTCTGATCACTAACAATTTGTTTGAATAGTTTATTTCTACAAGGACAGAAGAGCAATGCCCACAGTAATATGGTCTGCCGACACCAACTCTCCAGTCTTACAGGTAAAGTATGGGCACTTGGTCAAGGCTGACAGAGCCAATGTGAGAGAGTGCAGGAATGAGTCAGCATCCAGAACAGAGTATCTAGGAGCGAAACCATGCATTTGTTAATCAGATTAGCATATTCGGTATCAAGTGCCTTTAAGGAAGTTTAACAATGTCTTTCCTGTGTGTTGAACAAATATCCTGACTCAAAGCACAGTTACTCTGTTGTCTACTGAATGGAGCGTGACCTTTCACGCAGCAGGTCCATGCCCCATTCTACATCTATTTAAAGACAAAAAGTAAACACATTTGATTAATATTCCCAGGGTTATTGTCGGTCATTTATTGTGTTAATTTGAGCAAACCTTTCTCATAGATAAAGGCAACTGACAAAAACCACTTGAAGGCATTTCAAAGGTTTATTGTTAATCTTTATACCATGTTTCAGTCATTCAGTTAACGAGATTGGGATGTGAAATTCAGCCTTTCCTCAGTTCATTCTTCATCTACCTGACAATATCCAGCAAGTGGTTATTCAAACTGAGTCAAATTCAGGCGCAGGTTCATTGACTGTGGTAAAGTGAGTTCAGATTCTACTTTTTAAAAAAAACTTGTGGACAACAGTTCGCATAGTAACACAGGAGCGGGTATGCTCCACCATTTGATTGTATCATAGGCTGATCATCTGCTTCACTGTTGAAGCTGAGCAAGGAAATGGAATGCAAACACCTCAAATATTCAGATGCGATGTGATTAAAATTAGAAACATCCTGTGATTGCACAGGTATGATGGCCACAACACCAATTCATCAGGGATGTTTGCAAATTGGAATGAGCCTTCGTTTAATCTAATAGTCCTCCATATGATCACCTCTGCTGTCTCTACAGTTCTTCAGTATTTCCTCATGACTGAGACCTCTGGCACCGGGGATAAGCCGTATGATTGTTTTCTGAAATGCCTCAAGCACTTTAATGCCTCCCTTCTGTCACAATAACCAGGACTGGATGCAGAGTTCAGGGTGTGGCTAGTGTAGGCAATTTATTAATCCCACTTCCTGTTTATCAATTTAGCTCAACATTGAAAGCTATTTCACAGTGATTTGACAAGTTAAGCCAGCAAGTCTACTCAAACGTTTAGATGCCTTTTAATATTATTTTTAATTATTTCAACAATACACTTACCATTTTTCCTTCTTTATGCATTAAATTACATCGATCATTGTTCTGCCACTTGTATGTTTTGTGCAACTCATGTTTTATTCTCCCAACCACTTCCCCAAAACCGTCTGGTCCATATCATTGCAAATTTGACCAATGTGCATTGAATCTCTAAAGGCAATTTATTAATATAAATTAAAAACAGTAATTAAAATCCCTGGAACACTCCATTCAGCACTCCCTTCGACCAGACCACAAACAAGTACTTCCTGCTTTCTAAGCTTCAGTAAATCAAGTCCAAAGATTAGATATTGTAAATTGTATATTAAAAAACCCAAAACATTGTGTTCATTTTCTGATTCAAAGTATCTTTAGCTTCACCTTAATGATTCAGGTACACAATCGTGTTTACTGGTTATAAGATAACTAATTTATCCGTGAGAATATTCTAAAGAACTGATTCATCAAAGAAAAGTCAAATTAAACTCATAGGGCAGAATTTTCCGCTTGGCGGGCGGGCAGCCGATTGCCGCTGGAGAAATGGGCCGAGCCGCCATTTTCCCCGGGCGGCCAATTAAGGCCCACCCAGCGGGTTAGCGACTCCCATGGAGAACAGGGAAATAATCGCGGGGGAGGGCAGCCTCAGACCGCCGGTTCCAATGGGCAGCCTGCAGCCTGTATAAAGAGTGGCCGGTCAGCCTGCTCGAGGCAGTGCACCATGGCCACTCGGGGAGAGAGGGAGGGAGGTCCGAGTGGACAGCAGCATGAGCAGGAGGAGGGGGGCAGGCTGCAGGAGAGGCCAGCGGGGGGCCACTATGCACCTCAGTTCTCCGATGCCTGCCTTGCTGTCCTCCTGCAAGAGGTGTCTATCCGTCAGTACTTGTTGTATCCGGAGGATGGGAGGAGGAGGGCCCCCCATGTCACCAGCCAGGCGTGGGAGGAGGTGGGAGGAGGTTGGTGACGCTGTCAATGCCCATGATGATGTGTGGCGCACTGGCACCCAGTGCAGAAAAAGATTCAGTGACTTGCTGTGCTCTGGACGGGTGAGTACCATGTCTGTCTTGGCCATTTGACCCAGCTGGCAGCCTTAGCCTTTGAGCCCCCGCACCATGTCTTGCTGTCGTTACTGCATAGGGCATCTGGCGCACGCTGGGTGGGCAAACAGATAGTGACCATGCTCACATCAGCCTTAGTGGTTGAGGAGAAGATGGGTTCTCCCTGCAGCATATGTTGGTGTTTGTCGCATTTCAGTAGCCTGGGGGCAACCTGCAGGGGAGGCAGCTAAACACATACTCAGAACTCCAACACATGTCATATTGATGGTGATGAGATGGTGGAAGGGGAGCCTCAAGGTGTCGTGGCCAAGTGGCATCTGCTGGCCTTGGCGCCGCACCTAGTTGCGTGATGGACGCCGAATGTGTCCAAGGTGGCCATTGGGGGAGGGGGTTGGGAGCAGCCCTGCTATCTTCTGGGGACTGATCACCAGTAGTGTGGACAGGAACCTCTGGAGGCCTCAGATGGGCCACTGTGGTTGGGATGCGGCGTGCATGTGCAGAGTACATGAGCGATCAGCCCCAATAAATCCTCTCCTCTGTTCTGCAGGCAAAAACAGAACACAATCTGAGGGAGCGCCAGAGGACTGGTGGTGGGCACACCATGCTGCTGCGCATCACCACCTACAAGGAACAGGCCATGGAGCTGGGGAGGAGGCAGGCGGCCAGGGCAGTAGGTGTCAGTGAGGCCGGGGTCCAGCGGCCAGGTATTTGAGGTCCACAGTCTCATCCACTCTGTCTGCCCACCATCCAAACCACTGATGGTTGCTGCAGTCGCTAATGCTGCAACACTGCTCATTCACAGACTGATACAGTCAGACGTGTGGGTCATACACAAAGGTCCTTCATCCCCTTGAGGATTCGCATCTCCACCACCTTCCAAAGTCACCTTATCCCATTTGTGACCACTATCCCCATGGCCTAACATGGCATCGCTGCTGCACAGCCAAAGACTTTTAGCATCTTAGGGGGTTTGGGACCTCCAGCACCCTTTCAGCCAGTGCGTCCAACATTACTCTGTCCAAAAGGTCCTCAGCACCTCAGCTGTAAACCTCATGGCACTCAACTTAGATAAATGCCGCCACATCATCCCTGCGCCAAGGGGAAATGTTGCCTTCTGCCCACCCGGTCTATGCCCCTCCTAACAGAATGATGGTCAATAATGTGACCTCTCAATCTCCTGTGCTCCACGGCAAATGTTGCAAGTGTTTGCAATGTTTCCTCAGCCCCGCAACTCTCCAGGCCAGAATGCATCCAGGTCAGGGACCTCTACACTCTCCCCACTCCAATGGTACATAACATGCCATGTGGCATTCCTGAGGCCATCTGACCAGCCTGTCTGCATGTGTGTTTAATGGTTGGGGCTCCTCTTGGCTCTTTCTTTCCCACCTCACCAATGTTCATCTCCTTAGGGTCTTGAAGGGTGAGTGACTTATGAGCCTGGGGGGGAAAGGGATGAAAGGTGTTACTGACTGAACACTAACTGATGCACTGTCCTTGTTGTTAATTTCAGCATCACCACCAGAGCGACCTGCACCTCGACACCGCAGCCCCCCCTCTGCACCTGACGGCCAAGAATTGCAACTTGCGGCACATCATTTCAGCCAGCCAGGCACCAGCGCAGCAACAAACACTTCAGTGGGGAATGTAACGTTGGCTAGTGTCCCGGGGCACAGTGGAGAGGGAACTTCACAATCGCTGGAGGAGATGGCACGGACAGAGAGTGCCGATGGCTCCAGCAGCCGGAGGACCGCAGGGGACCAGGCACATGCTGAGTCCGGCAGTGATGATGTGCCGCTGGAGATGTTCAGCAGCTGCAGGACAAGCAGCAGGATGCACGGGAGCATCTGGCAGGGTTGCATGAGGGTGTGCTTCAGTTGGTCTCTGTGGTGGAGAAGTCCAGGCAGAGAGTAAGTGAAGGCATGAACCTCAGGACAGAGCTTCAGGCTTCCTCCACTGAGAGATTGGCGACTCTCATGGAGAGGGGCTTCAATCGGATTGAGACTCTTCTGACTGGGTTACCCTCTGACATGCAAGCCCTCACAGCGCTAATGGCCACGGGTGGTCATTCCCAATGTGGGAGATGTTGTGGGCACCAAGGGTCGGCGCTCGGTGCCCATGCATCTGCGGTGAGCAGGGAGGTCGAAAGGGACCTCACCTCAGTGCAGCAGCTGCCTGTCATCGCTGAGAGCTCCTCTCAGGGCGCTCCGGATAAGGGCAGCAGCTCCTCCGCCCCTCTGCCAGTAACCATTGCTTCCGTTGAGGCTGCGACAACTGGGGAGGTGCCAGTTCTGGAACTGGCCATTCCCTCCCAGGCGGGGCCATCACAGGCTCCACGGGCCAGAGGACGCCTGCCAAGGTCATCGAGGCCAACAGGACAGCAGAGTCAGCAGGCTGGCTCACAAACCACTCCGAGCGATGGGGCAGCAACAAGACGTAGCACCTGGAAACGTAAGCATAAGGCACGTTAGGCACACCATGGGTTTGTCACTGGTGATTTTGTGTTGTCCTTAGAATAGGGAACAAAATTCTTCTTATTGGAATGGAGAAGTCTGTGTAATTTTTTTGGACCTAATAAAGGCCACTTTTCTGACCATGGCTGAGGGTGTTTCCTTTGTGCTGCATTTTTCTTTTTCACAGACATCTTATGAGTGTTTGAGTGGACATTGATGTTTCTGTACTAAGCCCTTAGTTGCAGCTGATAAGGTGGAAGATGCAGCACCTAAGTGCCACGTGTGGAAGTTCCAGGCAATGCTGGTCCTGCTGATCCATGTGTGTGGAGCTAGCTGAAGGTTCTTTGGATTAAAGTGTCCCGGGTGTCCCTTCCTCCTTGGTGTAGTAGCGGGTCGGCGTGCTGCCCCTCATCATCGCCCTGTGCTCCCTCATCCTCTGAGCCACTGCTGGATTCATCATGTGCAGCCTCATCCAGGGCGTCAAGGTCTTCATCATCAACTGCATCCCCCCTTTCCAGCGCAAGATTGTGCAGAGCGCAGCATGTTACCACTATCACAGGGACGCAATCTGGGGGGTACTGGAGTGCACCCCCTGAACGGTTCTGGCAACGGAAGCGCATCTTGAAAAGACCGATGGCTCTCTCCACCACAGCCCTTGTGGTGCCCTGGCTCCTATTGTAGCGCTGCTCAGCTTCTGTTCTTGGATGGCAGAGAGGCGTCATGAGCCACCTTCTGAGGGGATAGCCCTTGTCACCCACCAGCCAACCATCCAGCCGGGCTGAAGCACTGAAGAGCCCCGGCACCTGAGAGTGTCTGAGGATGTAGGCGTCGTGGGAGCTGCCTGGGTACCTTGCACAGACTTGTAGAATCAGCATCCTGTGATCACACACTATCTGCCTGTTCATGGAGTGGAAGCCCTTCCTGTTGAGGAAGGCACCGGGCTCACCCGCTGGCGCCTTGATGGCTACATGTGTACAGTCTATAGCACCCTGGACGCAGGGGAAGCCAGCAATGGCTGCGAAGCCTCTGGCTCGCTGTGTCTGACTTGCCTGGTCGCAGCGGAAGTGGATGAAGGTCAATGCCCATCTGAACAGAGCATCTGTAACCTGCTTGACACAAGTGTGGACAGCTGATTGGGAGACACCGCAAAGATCACCCACCGAGCCCTGGAAGGAGCCAGAGGCATAGAAGTAGAGGGCAACTGTGAGCTTCAGAGCCGCTGGCATGGTGTGTCCACCCACACAGTTAGGGGAGATCTCAGGGCCAATCATCTGACAGATACAGTTGACTGTTTCCCTTGAGAGTCGGAGCCTCCTTCGGCACTGCACCTCAGACATATTGAGGTAACTGCTTCGCCGCCTGTAAACCCTGGCAGCTGGATAGTGGCATCTTCTGCGGCCCCTTCCACCTTGGACAACCTCTTGGCCCTGCACCCCTTGTGCCTGCACCTGGCCTCCCAAAGGTGGCTCCCCTGGAGGCTGATTGTCCAGTCCTGGCCTCCTCCTTATTCTATCCCTCCCTCCCTCCTCAGAGGAGCTGCCTCCAGTGGAGATGTCAGAACCCATACCCAGGCTAAATGGAGGCCTCCGGAAAGCTGCAGGCCCGAGAAAGATAACTGTCTGCAGACTGGTTTCAAAGTACACAAGAAGCTCTTGGAAATCGATGAGAACTGCTAACAATCACACAGGCAACTTTTAAACACTTTCAGCAATTAAAAATTCGAGTAAAACATGAACAACCCCTCTGAGTCCACATATCCCGACATTGCATCAGTTTTATTAAAAAATCTCCTACCCGCCTGCCCGTTGGGCCCATGCGCTGACCCGAAGTTCACACGGGCCCCTCAAAATCCTGGACAATTGGCAAGTTAAGGGCCTTAACGAGGCCTTTCATTAATGGCGGGCACCCGTCCCGCTGCTGAGCGTGCCCGCTGACCGAAATATCGTGATGCCAGCCGCTGATGTCAGGGCGCTCACGCGACATTTTAAGCACTGACATGCGGGCTCCACCACCCGCTCATCAGCCGGAAAATTCTGCCCATAGTTTTGATTCCAAGAAGTAACTTCAAAGGAAAATGGATTTAAATGAACATTAGATGGGTCAGAAGTAACCTATTAACCAAACTGAAGGTCTGGAGGAAAGTGCACAAAACTATTATGTAAATCCTTATTAATTTGCCCATTTCTCTATGTATGCATGTGTGGAGGGAATCAACCAGCCAATAAAAAGATGAACTTGTGTTTATAAAGCTCGTTTCACATCCTTTGGATTATCCCAAGCACTTCATGGCTAATTAAATAAATAGTTTTAAAGAACAGTCATTGTTGTAATACAGCAAACAATGTGTGTACAGGCCACCATCAGCAATGAGGTCAATGGGTCAATAATCTGTTTTGGTGGTATTGGTCCAACAAGCACCCCCGTCCTTCTTCAAGCGCTTACATCCATCGGCGAGGACCAATAGGATCTCAGTTTAACATTTCATTTAAGAGGTGGTACCTCTGAGATGGCATCCACCTTCTCAGTCTACACTGAAGTGTTAGCTTATGTTCACATGTTATAGGCCAAGCAAAAACATTTGGAATTTTTCCTGTCTGTAGGTTCATATTCCTCATCTCATCTCTTGTGTTTTTTGCTTCTCTAACCAGTGTTAGAAGAATATGGACTAAAGTTTGTTTAAATTGCAGGACTGTGATTTATGTCTGGATAGTAATCCTTGTATAAATTGTAATCCGTGTATGGGACTATGTAGAGTGTGAGACCAGAGTAACCACATACATACACCAGCAAATGAACATGCGTAAAACATTTGTGTTTTGACTTCCGTAAAATTGATATGTTTTACATTCTTGCTAATTGAACTTTTCTGACTATTTTCCAAGAGGAGTTCTGATGTCTCAAACTCTTTCTAATCATCAAACTGACTGACATTAGGTCTGATTGGGAGCTTCAACTCTTCCTCTCCATTCATAGCACAGGAGTTATTTTTGACTCAGTGAGGCTTCAGTGAGTGAAATGATTTAGTTTTCGTTAATCCATTTCAGTTTTCCAATTGGGCACATAAAATGGATGATCGGTCATGACTGCCAACAGTTTCCTTCCCCGTTTGAAAGCAGGAAAAGGAAAACTTTGGGCATTTATTTATTTAGATTCTAAGATTAGGGGGAGAAAAGGTTATTTATAGCATTTCCATGGAAATAAGGCCAAATATAGCTGAGTTTGGATGCATAAATATAAACATGTTCTTACCATTATGGTCTAATTATTGCACTTAGGCCTAATCAATCAATTTTGACATCTCCGCGCACATTTTTTCAATTGACCATAGAGTCAAAATCTTTGTGCTGATTAGGTGGAGATGTGTCACTCAACACAATAGGGGTTTAACACCAACAACGCAGATAGAGAAAGGCAGAGAATTAATTGATCCGTGCTTATGTCAAATGTCATCAATAAGATTTAAAGTAATTGGTGGAAGGATTAGAGTAGGGGGGCTGCGGTTGAGGAGAATTTCTTTCACCCGGAGGGTGGTGGAGTACTAGAACCCACTGCTTGAAAGGACGCTAAAGACAGAAACCCTCATTGCGTTTAAAAACACCTGGGGCAAAATTTTTACCTTGGCGGGCGGGTGCGCGCCCGATCCATTCAAGTGTAAATGACGCGTGTTGACACCGGCCCTGCATCCCAGCGTCGACGCGCAGTCCCGCGATATTTCGGTTGGCAGGTGTGCACCAGAGTCAGCAGCGCGCCCACCGACAATTGAAAGGCCTCTTAAGGCCATTAAAGGATCAGCTCAATAAAATCTTTCGCTGCCCGTCCAACCTTAATGGTTGACGAAAAGACCCAACGGCCTTTGCACTTTTTGGAAACCTCATCTAGGGGCAGGGTGAGGTTTCCAACGTCAAACATGAAATACAATTTTTCAGGTTTCACTTATAACAGAGTCACGCGAGCGTACGTTTATAACATTGTTCTCGTCTTTATTATTTTTTTTTTAAAAACTCCTCATCTCCCTGAGGCAGCTCTGTGCGCTTGCCCACCCCGCTCACACTCCCCCCTCTCCCACCCACACAGGCAGTGCTGGACGCTGCCGCTGGTGTTTCACACTGGGCGGGTCTTTAACTGGCCCGACCAGCCTGAAATCGCCTTCCAGCCTCGATGGCGGGTGCCGGGCAGCTTCTTGACCATCCCCCGCCCATCCCCACCAAGCCCGCCCGGCAAGGGCTCATTTCTACCCCTGGATATGATACTTGGCGTGTTATATAATCTACAGGGCAATGGACCAAGAGCTGGAAAGTGGGGTTAGGTTCTGCAGCTCTTTTTCGGCTGGTACAGACATGACGGGCCAAATGGCCTCCTTCTGTGCTGTACATTTTCAGTTTCTTAAGACAGAATTTAATGTAGGCGACAGGGAACTTGCCCGCCGGCTGGAGAGCTGTCAAGTATTCAGTGCCAATCAGGAGCTTAACTGGGCAGAGGCCAGCCTCCCCCAGGATCAAGGACCCCGGGGATGAAAACTCCACCCCCACAATAGGTGCCAACGAATCAGAGGCTGACAGATGCGCGTTGCTCGTCAGTGCCACCAGGGAGGCAGTGGCTGCTGCCGGTAATGCACCCACCCAAGGCCCAGGGTTATGGAGGGACCCAGGCGACAGAACAAAGAACAAAGAACAAAGAAAAGTACAGCACAGGAACAGGCCCTTCGGCCCTCCAAGCCTGCGCCCATCATATTGCCCATCAACTAAAACATTTTGCACTTCCGGGGTCCGTATCCCTCTATTCCCATCCTATTCATGTATTTGTCAAGCTGCCTCTTAAACACCACTATCGTACCTGCTTCCACCACCTCCTCTGGCAGCGAATTCCAGACACTCACAACCCTCTGCGTAAAAAACTTGCCCCGCACATCTCCTCTATAGTTTTCTCCTCTCACCTTAAATCTATGTCCCCTAGTAATTGACTCTTACAGGGAACTTGCCCGCCGGCTGGAGAGTCTCCACCCTGGGAAAAAGCTTCTGACTATCTACTCTGTCCATGCCACTCATAATTTTGTAAACTTCTATCAAGCCGCCCCTCAATCTCCAGGTGAGTGATGGTGGGGGAGCGGGCGGGTCACTGGGGAGTAGGGAAGGGGGTCAGCAGCAAGGGCAGGGGGTGCTCTGAGTGGACCTGCCTTCCAGATGCAGGGTCCCTTGATCAGACATTGAGTGCCTGATAACGAGGGATTCTCCCTGGCAGCCTGCAACACAAAAGGGTTTGCTTTTTGGGCTCCCTGTATGGAGTGTCCCCTGCCCGCTGCTGGGTAAATCCCAGGGATGTGACCCTTAAGTAGCCATTAATTGCCCACTTGAGGGCCTCAATCAGCAGCAGGACAGGAAGGTCATTGAGCCTTCCAGCCTCGGACTTAATTGGGGGAGAGCAGGAAGGTGGCCGTGTCCACAGCTGCCCCCCTCCCACATGATTAAATGCCCCACCACCACCACCAAGTCCACCTTGGGAGGGCATTAAATTCCACCCAATGTTTATAACAGCTCAATTTAAATGCTTCTTTACACCAATGCATCAAAAAATTGGATGACTATACTTAATTTAGGCCCCTTATATACAGTAGTAATTTGGAAATGGACTTTGTCCTCTTTCATATTTACACCCACGTAATAATGATGGTTGATTGTAGCGTTGGGTCTGAGACCAACTGTCCCTCCTGTTCCAGGAAGAACCATATTTGGAAGTTCCTGGTACCGTCCATTGTGTGGAAAATTACATTGATGCATGACTGCCTGGTGGAGTAGAACACACAAGAAGCAAAACAGGAGAGATTGTCTATCAGATCTAATATTGAGGAAGTATAATGATACCCTTATGTAAGTTAAAAACCACAAAGGTTGTTTTATTTTAGGTAAATGAACTGGAGCAAATCAGGCAGAGTGAAAGCGCATAGGGGCACCAATCAAGAAATGAGCTGGACCAGCAACAGACCACAGGTGAATGAAGCTGCAATAGATAAACTGCCTTGGGGCAGAGCTAAGCAGGTAAAGCTTATTTATGCAGGTTCTCTGTTCAACATTCTCTTAAACTGAGACAATGGTCAAAACTGTCCCTTCATTAAAACTGCAGCAACTGTAGCGAGAGTGCCCCAATGGGCATTGCCAACTGGGGAGCTAATAACTGAAAATTACTGGGGGACTGTTGATATTTTTTGTTTTAGCTCCAGGAAGCCGGGAGCAATAAAGTGCTCAGTGCATCCCATCACCGGGAAGCCGGGAACAGCAACACCCCTAAGGGGGAACGGATGAAACAGTCCAAAACTGGGGTCAATGTCAAGCACGATCTCCAAGGGGTGAAGAGCCAGCAAGCCTCGTTCTTTGCCTCCAGGACCTCCAAGATCACCTTCCGGTCCAGAGTCCGCTCCGTGGAGCAGGATGAGATGTGCTCACATTTCTTCTTCCAAAAGGTACACAGAGAGAGCTCTGTGATCAGCAGCCTGAAGGAAGAAGACGGCTCAGTAAAGTCATCGCAGTCTGACATTTTTAGGATCAGCAAATCCTCTTATGCCAGATTGTATGACATGAAGCCCACAGACAGCACAGCCTCCCAGTCCTTCCTCTATCACGGAGGTTCCATATAACAGTACCCCCATCCCTAATTGTTCTTGAGAAGGTGGTGGTGGTGAATCCCCTTCTTGAACTGCTGCAGTCCATGAGGTACTGAGGGAAATGGCCACAGCTGATGCCCTGTTCATTTGACAGTTAACATGTAACTTGGATCCTATACAAGTGTTTGGGATCTGATTTGTATATCTTTGTAAGTTCCCCATTTTATAACACATTAGGACCTCACATTGCAGCTCTGTCAGTCACTCCTGAATATTAATCTGGTGCCCATCACTTCCAATCCTGGCAAGTCATGTCTGGTGTAAGTAAGGCACTATTCAATGCAACTGCTAAAATAGAAGGTAATTACCAATAATTCAGAGGTTCAGCGACCTTCAGAGGACTACATCAAAATTACAATACAGACCAGACTTTTCAGGCTGATGAGGGGGCGTTGGTGCTCATCTTTCACATGAGTTTAGTCCTAATCCCCTTTCTCTATTCTCATTCCTTGTCTGTTTCTTTCAATTCTATGTTGCCCTTTCCATATTTGAAAAAGCAAAACAAACTGTAATCTCCTCTGTTCTAATTACAGCCCCAATTATTTCACGATTTCTTCACCTTAGTTTTGCATCACACCTAACAAACTCCTGGTGAATCTGCCCAGTGCCCACACTATTGATGCAATATCCCTCCTGTTGTGTGCAGTGTAAATCCTATGCAGAATTCCAACAATGGTCTTACCAAAGTTTTAGATTAGTGGGGCACTTTAACTTCCTCTATCCAGCAGAAACCAGGCAGTACGGCAATTAAAGTCAAATTGCTGGTTTTCCTCTGCTCTCACAAGTAGATGTAAAAGACTTTTTGGCACTTTTCTACAAAGAGCAGGGAGTTCTCTCCGATGCCTGTGCCAATATTTCTTCCTCAACCAAAATCATTAACATTTTCTCAGTGTCGCATTGGAACAACAGTCTAAATTTCGTGCTGCAGTCCAGGAAAAGGAATCCATTGCCGGTTGATCAGTGGGGAGAAACTTAACTGACATCCTGAATTCTGGAAGTCTCATTCAGAGAGACCACAAGGAGGAATGAAGTGGAAAAAGGAAATGCTACATTGGATTAGAAGAGGCTGCTCTTCAGAGGAGTTACTGAGGCATAGTAAAGGGTGTTTTGCCCTGTACTCTATCCAGAATATAACTGACTTGGGACTGGTACAAGCTGTTGACAAAGGCAGCGTCACATTCTTCAACACTTGGCAGATCTCGCGTTGAACATAAAATACAAGTTTAAAGGTTAAAATTGGATACAAAGATAGTGCTAGTTTGTCTGCACTGCACCACCCAATAAGAATGTACTTAGTATTTCAATGATCCGGCATTAGTCTAGAATGTTCTTAGTTTGGGCATCTGTGAATTTTCAATTTGGCCATTAAAAACCAGTTTAATTACTTCAAAACCAATACGAGTGACAATATAATTCCTTTGTGCTACACTTGTGATATTATCTCTCTTGATTCTCTTCCTGTATGTTCATATCCTTAAAAGTACAAACTACTTCATTCTCAGATCCAATGTGTAAGATATACAATATTATCAAAAGATTGGATCTCAGATCCAATGTGTAAGATATACAGTATTATCAAAATGCATGGTGATTTATTTTTTATTCAGTCACAGGATGTGGGCTTCGCTGGCTGGGCCAGCATTTATTGCCCATCCCTAATTGCCCTTGAGAAGGTGGTGGTGAGCTGCCTTCTTGAACCGCTGCAGTCCATGTGGTGTAGATACACCCACAGTGCTGTTAGGGAGGGAGTTCCAGGATTTTGACCCAGTGACAGTGAAGGAACAGTGATATATTTCCAAGTCAGGATGGTAAGTGACTTGGAGGGGAACTTCCAGGTGGTGGTGTTCCCATCTATCTGCTGCCCTTGTCCTTCGGGGCAGTAGAGGTCGTGGGTTTGCAAGGTATTGTCACATTAGCCTTGGTGAATTGCTGTGCATCTTGTAGATGGTGCACACTGCTGCCACTGTGTGCTGATGGTGGAGGAAGTGAATGTTTAATGTGCTGGATGGGGTGTCAATCATGCGGGCTGCTTTGTCCTGGATGGTGTCGAGTTTCTTAAGTGTTGTTGGAGCTGCACTCATCCAGGCAAGTGGAGAGTATTCCATCACACTCCTAACTTGTGACAAGTAGATGGTGGACAGGCTTTGAGGAGCCAGGAAGTGATTGAGGCCCTAGGACTGATCCTTATGGCACTCCACTAGTTACGTCTTTCCAACGTGTAAAAGACCCATTAATCCTGACTGTCTGTCGTCTGTGTGTTAACCAACGCTCTATCCACGCTAATACATTACCCCCAATACCGTGAGCTTCTATCTTGTGCAATAACCTTTTATGTGGCACCTTAGCGAATGCCTTCCAAAAATTCAAATACAACATCTACCGGTCCCCCTTTATCAACTCTGCTTGTAATATCCTGAAAGAACTCTAGCAAATTTGCCAAACATAATTTTCCTTTCACAAAACTATGTTGACTCTGTTTGATTGCGTTAAACTTTTCTAAATGTCCCGCTATTTCTTCCTTAATAATGGACTCTAGCATTTTCCCAACAACAGATGTTAGGCTGACTGGCCCATAGTTTCCTACTTTTTGTCTCCCTCCCTCCTTGAACAGTGGTGTCACATTAATGGTTTTCCAATCCACTGTCCCACTCCTAGAATCCAGTGAGTTCTAAAATATTTTGACCAATGCCTCCACTATCTCTGCAGCCACTTCCTTTAAAACCCTGCAGGCCAACAATGTGCTCCAGTGTATAAGTGTTGAACAGAAAAGTGGCTGCACTGTTAGAAAGGTGGAAAGTAGAATATGCAATGAGAGTGCAGCACAGTTAGACATGGTTAGAATTGACCTCCAGCCTAACAACAATCTTCAATTAAATTTGTATAACAACTATAAAAATCCTTCATCTGAGAACAAGATTGTTCAGAGACAGATGGGAAATAGAGACAGAGATGCTCTCAGTGACATGGTGCCTTGGCAGAACATAGGAACATAGGAGCAGGAGAAGGCCATTCAGCCTGTTGAACCTGCTCCACCATTCAATACAATCGTGGCTGATCAAACACTTCAATGCCTTTTACCCACAATATCTCCATAATCCTTTACGTTATTGTTATCAGAAATCTATCAATCTCTACCTTAAACATACTCAATGATTGATACCACAGCCCCCTGGGGTAGAGAATTCTAAAGATTCAAAACCCTCTGAGTAAAGAAATTTCTCTTCATCTCGGCCCTAAGCGGCTTCCCCCTTATTTTGAAATTGCGTCTCCTGATTCTAGACTCCCCAACCAGGGAAACATCTTCCCTGCATCTACCCTGTCTATTCCTTTAAGTATTTTGTAGGTTTCAATGAGATCACTTCTCATTCTTCGAATCTCTAGAGAATACAGGCCCAGTTTCCCCAATCTCACTTCATAAGACATCCATCCTCAGAACAAGCCTGGTGAACCTTCGTTGCACTCCCTCTATGGCAATAATATCCTTTCTGAGGTAAGGGGACCAAAACTGCACACAGTACCCCAGGTGTGGACTAACCAAGCTTCTACACAATTGAAGCAAGACTTCACTACTCCTGTCCTCGAATCCTCTTGCGATAAAGGCTAACATTCCATTAGCTTCCTAATTACCTGCTGCACCTGCATGTTAGCTTTCAGAGACTTATGGACAAGGACACCCAGGTCCCTTTGTACATCTACACTTTCTAATCTCTTACCCTTTAGGAAGTACTCTGCACACCTGTTCCTTCTACCATAGTGGATAAACTCACATTTTTCCACATTATATTCCATCTGCCATGTTCTTGCCCACTCACTAAGTCTGTCCAAGTCCTCCTGTAGCTGCTTTACATCTTCCTCACAACACACATTCCTGCCTAGCTTTGTATCATCTGCGAACTTGGAAATATTACGTTTGGTCCCCACATCTAAATCATTGATATATATTGTGAACAGCTGGGGCCCAAGTACTGATCCCTGTGGTACCCCACTAGTCACAACCTGCCAATGTGTGAATGACCTGTTTATTCCTACTCTCTGTTTTCTGCCTGTTGGCCAATCCTTAATCCATGTCAGTATATTACCTCCTATCCCATGTGCTTTTATTTTGCTAATCAACCTCCTGTGGGGGACTTTATCAAAAGCCTTCTGAAAATCCAAGTATACTACGTCCATCGACTCCCTTTTATCAATTTTGTTAGCAACATCCTCATAAATCTCCAACAAGTTCGTCAAACATGATTTCCCATTCGCAAATCCATGCTAACTATGCCCTAGCAGATCATGATTATCCAAGAATCCATTTATCACATCCTTTACAATATATTCCAGCATTTTCCATGCAGGTCCGTAGTTCTGCGTTTTCTGTCTCCCTCCCTTCTTAAATAGTGGGGTGACATTTGCTACCTTCCAATCTTCAGGGACCATTCCAGAATCTATAGAATTCTGGAAAATGATCACCAATGCATCCACTATCTCTACAGCAATCTCTGTCAACACTCTGGGATGCAGAATGTCAGGCCCTGGGGACTGATCAACTTTCAGTCCCATTAATTTCTCCAGTACAACCTTCTCACTTATACTAATTTCCTTCAACTCCTCATTCTTCCTAGTCCCTTGGATCTCTAAATATGGGAGATTTCCTGTATCTGTTTTTCCTGTAGACATGAAGTAATCATGCAGCTTCTCTGCCATTTCTCTATTCCCCATTATGAATTCTCCTGACTCTGTCTGTAATGCACCCACATTTATCTTAGCCAAACGCTTCATCCTTACATAATGATAGAAGCTTTTACAGTCTGTTTTTATGTTTTTGCTAGATTGCATTTATATTCTATTCTCTCTTTATTTACCAGTTTCTTGGTCTTTCTTTGCTGTTTCTAAAAACCTCCCAATCCTCAGGTTTGCTACTATTACTGACAACTTTATAATCCTTTTCTTTCAATCTTATCCAATCCTTAACTTCCTTTGTCAGCCACAGTTGGGTTTTTTTGGGTTTTTGCACCTTGAAGGAATGTATGGGTACTGTAAGTTGTCTAATAGTTCTTTGAAAGCTATCCATTGTCTATGTACAGTCATACCTTTTAATGTATTTCCCAATCCACCTCAGCCAATTTGTCCCTCATGTCTTCATAATTTCCTTTATTCAACTTTAACACCCTGGCTTCAGAGTGAACTACCTCACTTTCAAACATCATGTAAAATTCTATCACATTGTGGTCACTCATCCCTAAAGGTTCTTTTACAACAAGATTATTAATTAGCTCCTTTTCGTTACATAATACTAGATCTAAAATAGCCTGCCCTCTAGTCAGCTCCTCAACATACTGCTCTAGAAAACCATCCCCAACACACTCCAGAAACTCGTCTTGCACAGCATCAGTGCTCGTTTGGTTTACCCAGTCTATATGCAGATTGAAGTTACCCATGATTACTGTATTTCCCATGATACATGCTTCTCTCATCTCCTGTCTAATACCATGATCCCATCCCTTATTAACAGCGTGCCTCCACCTCCATTCCCTTCTTGCCTGTCCTTCCTAAACGTCTAAACTAACAGCTGGAGGAAGCGGTGTTAGACTGGCGGAGCCGGGGAACAGTGATGGGAAGCAGCTGAAGAGGAAGCCAATCTGTAACATGTCGCAAAATGTTCTCTGAGGCCAGCAGCCGGCACTGACACATGAGGATCCACTAAAGGTTGAAACCATATGTGTGCTAGCTCTGTACGAAGGCTTTCACCAGCTAAAGACACACATCAGGACCCATACAGGTAACTAAATATGGCAAATAAATGAGGTTTTAGTATATTATCCAGCATCAAATTGGAAAAACAGAATTACCTGGAAAAACTCAGCAGGTCTGGCAGCATCGGCGGAGAAGAAAAGAGTCGACGTTTCGAGTCCTCATGACCTTTCAACAGAACTAAGTAAAAATAGGAGAGGGGTGAAATATAAGCTGGTTTAAGGTGGGGGGTGGGGGTGGGGGGGGTGGGGAGAGAGAGAGAGAGAGAGAAGTTGAGGGTGGGGTGGTTGTAGGGACAAGCAAGCAGTGAAAGGAGCAGATAATCAAAAGATGTCACAGATAAAGGATCAAAGAGGTGTTGAAGGTGGTGATATTATCTAAGAAAATGTGCTAATTAAGAATGGATGGCAGGACTCTCAAGGTACAGCTGTAGTGGGGGTGGGGTGAAAAGACTGACAAGGTATTAGTTGTAGATTTAAAAATAATGGAAATAGGTGGGAAAAGAAAAATCTATATAAATTATTGAAAAAAACAAAAGGGAGGGGGAAGAAACGGGGTGGGGATGTCCGCAAGAAAGACCCAAACCTCCCTGTCGCTTGCCATTTTAACACTCCACCCTGCTCTCTTGCCCACATGTCTGTCCTTGGCTTGCTGCATTGTTCTAGTGAAGCCCAACACAAACTGGAGGAACAGCACCTCATCTTCCGACTAGGCACTTTACAGCCTTCCGGACTGAATATTGAATTCAACAACTTTAGATCTTAAACTCCCTCCCTTCATCCCCACCCTGTTTCTTTCCCCTCCCTTTTGTTTTTTTCAATAATTTATATAGATTTTTCTTTTCCCACCTATTTCCATTATTTTTAAATCTATACCTGTAATGCCCCGTCAGTCTTTCCACCCCCTTCCCCCACTAGAGCTGTACCTTGAGTGTCCTGCCATCCATTCTTAATTAGCACTTTTCTTAGATAATATCACCACCTTCAACACCTCTTTGATCCTTTTGTCTGTGACATCTTTTGATTATCTGCTCCTATCACTGCTTGCTTGTCCCTACAACCACCCCGCCACCCCCCACTTCTCTCCCCCCCCCTCCACCCCCACCTTAAACCAGCTTATATTTCACCCCTCTCCTAATATTACTCAGTTCTGTTGAAGGGTCATGAGGACTCGAAACATCAACTCTTTTCTTCTCCTAAGTCCTATGTTACTATGTTCCTATGTTAAGGACAGGATTCTAGAAGTTAGTTAAGCTAAAGGAGGACAACGTGTTGGGACCTAATGGGATATATCCAAGAATCCCAAGGAAAACATGAAAAGAAGTGGGTAAGTCTCTATTAAGATTAGATATGAGGTGGAATTTGGAGAGTGGTCGATGTAACATTTATTTGCAAATGGGAAGATGGAGCTAACTTGGGTATTTACAGCCCAGTTACATTAATACCTGTGTTAGGGAAAACTTTAGCATGTTTAATTTTAGATGACTTTACTAGATTTCTGGATAGAGAGAAAAATAATTAGAAGCAGCCAATACAGGTTTCAGAATCAAAAATGGTGCTTGACAAATCTGATCGAGTTCTATAAGGAGGTGACTACATAGTGAATGTGGTATATATGGGCAAGAAAAAGCCTCTGGAGGTATCACAAGACACCCCAAATCGTTGCACGGTCAATAAAGTATTTCTGACATGTAGCCATTGTTGTAATATAGAAAACACAATAGCCAGTTTGCACACAGCAAGATCGCACAGGCAGCAACAATATAATAACCAGGTCACCTGTTTTTAGTGATGTTGGGTGAGGGATAAGAATTGGGCAGGAGACCAGGGAGAACTCCCCTGCTTGTTTTCTAATAGTGCTATATGATCATGAGGGCACATGGGGCCTCAGTTTAACATCTCAATAAAAGACAGTTCCCCCCTGCCAGTGCAACATTCCTTCATTACTGCACTGACTCTCAGCATTAAGAGTGGGGCTTGAATCCATAATCTACTGACTCAGATAAGCATGCTTGGACTGGGCCATGAGCGACTCATAATAATATTTAATTCAGCATAACAGTGTGAGCTGAAGGCTTATAAAACTGGTTAGCCCTGAAAGTCAAGTAAGTCTGATGGTAGCTTAAGACTTGAGGCATATTTCCAAAAGGTTAAAACAGCTCATCAACCATCCAACAACTCACCAAATCTGACTTTGGATTATAGCCGTGACAAATATGACACTACCACTTTAAATCTGAACTAGTGTACTTTCCACTTATCTGAAAGGTATTTCTTACCCACAATGACTAAGTATATTAGTGACCCAGACTCGATGAGATAAGCAGCCAAAGATTGGAAAACTGCTCCATTACAAAATTAATGCCAAGGACATGACTCAGCACTGCCTGCAAGGGCTGATGCAATAGGATTGGAAATGAAAATACCAGTAAAAGTTAAAAGCTCACTCGTGAAATTAAGCATTCGTATTGAACCATCGCCTCCCGTTGTCTGGCCAGCTGATAAACCATGAAGGGTGATGGAAAGAATCCACACTGTCATGAGCTTGTTTTGCGAATCCTGCTCCACCCACTGACCATCCCAGTGTTGATGCTGATTGTAGTCTTTGCCACATCACAGGAATCTTTACTTCAGCTGATAGACAGAACCGAGAGTCTGCATTTACACAAAGGATACTTCTAATCTGGAGGTTCTGAGGGAGATCAGGTTGGGGGGTGGAGGGGGGTGGGGTGGAGTAGGAGCAAGTCCCCTGGGGGTTTGTGGGTGTGGTGGGTGATTGGTGTGGATTTGTGCAATAGTTATCCAGAAGTTACAAGAGGTTTTAATTCTTCTAACTTTTTCTGAGTAACTATTGGTGTAACCCAGTCAAAACCATCCAATGTTTGTGACATAAACTGCATTTTCAGATTGTTCCCAGTGCAGGGCAATTGTCCAGAGGCAGTTTGCACTTCTGGGCAATTGCCGCGCAAACTTTATCTGGGAACTTCCAAAAGAGATTGGCCAGCACATATTGGGACACACCCTCACCCCCCACACCGCCGCCGCCCCCCGCTCACCCCCCCACCCCCCCACCCCAATACAACATTGGGGAGCTTGGAAGTTTTGGCTCCATATATAAGCAGAGAGGGTTTGAACCAGCACAGAGAAAGGGGTGCATGGACAGGAGACCATCTCATAGTGAGACGTAGATCGAGTGAGGAGTTGGGAATTTGGTTCAGATGGGAATTTGGTGCAGAGGGCCAAAAATATGCTCCTTCTCCTACTGTTTTTCAGCCTCCTGTAGTTGGTGAGTTTTCTTCCTTGTCTCCAAGCGAGGTGAGAGTAACTTCCTAATACTTCATCTGTGTAAATTATTAACTAAGTGGTTAATTAAATAAATAAGGTTGGACTGAAATGGCAGGGCTGGTGCTGTGCCATGACTGCAGCATGTGGGAATCTGTGGAATGCACTGCAATCCCAGGCAACCATATCTGCAGCAAGTGTCTGCAGCTTAGGCAACTTTGGCTCCAAGTTGCTGAGCTGGAGTCTGAGTTGCGGACATTGTAGGGCATGTGGGAGGGGGAGGGTTGACTGGAAACTTTGTTTCAGAAGGCAGTCACTCCCCTTAGGTTAGGCAGAGCTTTAGAGTTGGTCAGTGGTCAGGGGCAGGAGGGTGTGACAGTGAGTCAGGCTGGGATGGGGAGCCAGCAGATAGTGAAGAAGGAGCCTCAGACCCTGGCTTTGTCCAACAGGCACAGGTCCTTGTTACCTGTATTGGTGAGGAGAAAGACTGCAAGGAGGATGAGCGGACTAGGCATGGCACCATGGTGAAGGGAGCGAAGAGGAATCTGGTAGCGATAGGAGACAGTATAGTCAGGGGGATAGATACTGTTCTCTTCAGCTGTGACAGGAAGGTCCGAAGGTTGTGCTACCTGCCCGGCGCCAGGATTAAGGACATCTCCTCACAGCTGGAGAGGAACTTGGAGTAGGAGGGGGAGGATCCAGTTGTCATTTTCTACGTGAGTTCCAACGACATAGGTAGAATCAGGAATGATGTTCAACTAAGAGGAGTTAGGGTCCAAGTTAACATGCAGAACATCTAAGGTAATCATCCCTGGATTGTTATTTGAGCCACATGTATATTGACACAGGGTCAAGCAGATTAAAGAATTAAACATGTGGCTCAAGGAGTGGTGTGGGAAGAAGGGGTTTCGATTCATGGGTCACAGGCATCAATACTCGGGGAAGAGTGAGCTATTCCACTGGGATGAGTTCCACTTGAACTGAGTGGGACAAGTATCCTGGCCAATCGTATAACTAGGGCTGTGGACAGGGCTTTAAACTAATAGAGTAGGGGTGCGAAGGGAGACTTAGAAATCCAAAGCGAAAGGCCGAGGCATCAGAACAGTATAGTGACGTGGATGAAGACTGGCTGAGTGGGTCTAGAAGAGACAGAGAGTTCAACAAAAATTGTACATCAGCGAATAAGGACCTTGCAGGGAAAAATCAAAAATTGAAATTAAAGGTTTTTTATCTGAATGCATAAAGCATCCACAATAAGATAGATAAACTAATTGCACAAATAGAGATAAATGATTTAGGCCAGAATTTTACATCCCCATCGCAGCAGGGACAGGGCTATAAAATGCAGCAAGCCACTCTAAACACCATTGACTTCAACAGCAACGTAAAATCCCGCTGCCATAAAATTACACCCCTAGATCTAACCACCATTACAGAAACATGGTTACAAGGTGATCAAGGGTTGGGAAATAAATGTTCCAGGGTACACAATATTTCAAAAAGACAGAGAGAATGGCAAAGGAGGAGGGGTGGCTCTGATAGTAAAAGATGACATAAGGACATTAATGAGGAAAGATTTGGCTTCAGAAGATCATGAAGTAGAATTAGTACAGGTGGAAATTAGGAATAGCAAGAGCATTAAACAAGAAATTATTGGAGCTTGCGACAAAGGCAATGTAATAATTGCGGGTGGCTTTAATCTTTATACAGACTGGAACAATCAAATTGGCAAGAGCAATTTAGAAGATGAGTTTGTAGAATGTTTTTCTGACAAGTTTGTTGGAGCAATATATTGTGGAACTGACTAGAAATAAAGCTACCTTAGATCTAATATTGTGCAATGAAGCAGGGTTAATTAGTAATGTCGTAGTAAAAGATCCACTAGGAAATAGTGATCATAATACTATTGAATTCCATGTTAAGTTTGAAAGTGACATAGTCCAACCATAAACAAGAGTCTTAAACAAAGTCAATTACATAGGTATGAGGGAAGAACTGGCTGAGGTAAATTGGGTAAATAGACTTAAAGGTATGGCAGCAAATGAACAGTGGGAAACATTTAAAATAACAATTCAAAATCTTCAACAAAAAATACATTCCATTGAAAAACAAAAACTCGGCAAGAAAATCCCATCTGTGGCTTGATCAAGAAGTTAAGGATAGTATTAGATTTAAAGAAGAGGCTAAAAAGGTTGCAAAACAGTAGAAAGTCTGAGGATTGGGAGTGTTTTAGAAACCAGCAAAGGGCCACCAAAAAGACCATAAAAAGGGAAAAATAGAATAACCAGAGATATAAAAACAGATTGTAAGCAATTCTATAAGTATATAAAGAGGACAAGAGGAGCTAAAGTTAACTTTGGCCCCTTAGAAGCCGAGACAGGAGAAAATATCATGGGGAATCAGGAAATGGCAGAGGCATTGAATAAATATTCACGTCTGACTTCACAGTAGAAGACACAAGTTTAATCCAGAAGTAGGTGATAATCCAGACGCTAAAAAGAGCGAGGAAATTAAAGAAATTGACATCAGCAGAGAAAAGGCAGCGGCTGAAACTGGAGGGATGTCAGGAAGATATAATAATTTTCATAATGTTATTGGAATTTATTATATAGTAGGGTAATAGTGGAGTCTGTGTGTGCATGTGTGTGACTTAATTGAATTAAAGGCAGCTGGTCCGAAGGCTTTGATGTATCAGAAGATAAACTAGGTTTGAAATGTTAGGTAGGTAAACATAAGTGTAAAGGAAACATTTGCATTTTTAGATAACCAGACTAGATTGATTTGAAAGGCAGGGTGAAATGTTTCACCTATCCAGAAGAAACAGTGTGTTTATTTTTCACAAAGATTACTGGTAAAATTGGCACTATTAGAGATTTTTATTATTAGAGAGGTAAAGTCCAAAGACATAGTGAAACAATGGGAACTTGCATTCAAAGGGGAAAATGTGGTTAAAGGAGAGAAGGCTGTGTGCAAGGGAAGGCATTCTAAGATCTAAGAAGTGTGAAAAATCCTCCAGCATCTAAGCCTCAAGCTGCAGTCTACAAAGAACTGGAGTTAGTTTGAATTCGACTGTTTCAGGGTATTGTGTGTTACTTTGCCTGGGTCTTTAAAAATCTATGGGCAGAATTTTCTGCCTGCCGGGCCCGACCCAATCCCCGGCGGGCGGGGAGCCGATCCCCGCCAGAGAAGCGGGCCCCGCCGCTATTTTAAGTGGCCCGCCCAGCGTGACATCCGCCGGGGAGCGCTGCGCGCTTCCTGTGCAGGGGGGGGGGGTTCCACAAAAGCGAGAGTGTGCTCTTTCGCGCATGCACACGACAGAGTGCACATCTCCCTGAGGCTAAGTGCTGCCTCAGGGAGATCACTGAAAGTTTTTCAAACTTTAAAAATAGAAAAATAAAAAAAATCAATAACATGTCCCCCTCATGTGATAATGTATGAGATGGGACATGTTAATAAATTTCACTCAAACTTTAATAAACTTTTTTAAACCCTACATGAAACCTCATCCCGCCACTGGATGAGGTTTCATGTGTTATCAGAAGTCCGCTGGGGCTCCTGGCCTGCCCACCAGCCTTAAGGTTGGACGGGCAGGTCCTTTAATTGTTTTAATGATCCTGTCAATGGCCTCAATAGGCCATTGACAGGTCGGCGGGCGGACAGCTGATCTCACTGTGCCCCCGCCTTCCTGAAGATTTAAATGGGGGGGGGTGACGTCGGGGGTTCCCCCCAACATCATCCCGCATCATTTTGCCATCGGCGAGCGGGCCCCGCCCCCTGATCACCAACAGAAAAATTCAGCCCTATGTGTCTTACAGTTGCCTTAGCGAAAGTGTAACTGGGAGTTAGATTGATTAAGGGATTTAGGTATTATCATAGTAGTAATTTGTAGGTCTTTGTGTGTGCTTAAAATAATTTCTTCTATTAATAAAGGTTTCATTTAGTTTTGTAAGAAACCTGTAAGCTTCAGTGATCTTATTACTACTGAATTCAAGGCACGCATCTCAAAATTTATACAAATTGCACAACAATCATGGCAGCTGTTTCAAGTTTCCCTTTGGGATCTGAGCAGCTCAGCATTTACCATCGGCTGTGCCATAACAGGGGACTAAAATCTGACAAATCCCTGGGACCTGATGACCTACACCCTGGGATTCTAAAAGAGATAGCTGCAGAGGTGGTGGATGTGCTGGCTGTGATTTTCCAAAGCTCCTTAGATTCGGGAACAATCCCATCAGATTGGAAGTTGGCAAATGTTACATCGTTTTTCAAGAAAGGAGGGAGAGAGAAAACAGGGAACTACAGGCAAGTGAGCCTAACACCAGTTGTTGGGAAAATGTTGGAATCTATTATTAAGGAAGTCTTAACAATGCACTTAGAAAAGCATAGTATGATTAGAACAAGTCAACATGGTTTGACTAAAGGGAAATCCTGTTTGACAAATATATTAGAGTTTTTTGAAGATGTAACTAGTAGGGTAGATAAAGGGTCAATAGGTAACATAAGGGCTCACAGAGTTGAGGGCAGCATTCTAGCATGGATAGAGGATTGGTTAACAGATAGAAAACAGAGAGTGAGCGTAAACGGGGCTTTGCCAAGTTGTCGGGCAGTGAATAGTGGAGTGCTGCAAGGATCAGAGCTGGGGCCTCAGCTATTAACAATCCACATTAATGACTTAGCTGAAGAGTTGGAGAGGTGGGGAATCTGTAGGAGGCGGAGAGGCTAGTGGCCAGGCAGGGGAAGGCAGGAGATTGGGGCTAGGCTGCTATAATTGTATATTAATTGAGTATTTAATTGTATTCAGCTTTTGGCATTAACTGAGGTGTGAGAAAGAATTTTAAAAAAATGTTGGGAAATATTATGTTATTCTGTAAAGAAGGAGGAGGATGTGTGTGTGTGTGAGAAAGAGAGAGAGAGAGAGAGATTTAATTAAGCTGGGCAAGAGTTTGATAGGAGTCAGGTTGTCTGGGGTTTTGGAAACATGAAAAGGGTAAAGGTGTTAAGTCGAGGCATAAATAAATAGGTTAGAACTAATATTTACATTTTTAGATAAGTTGAGAGGTTGTTTGAGTTTCAAAGGTGAGTCAGAAGTGACAAGGAAAACATTTGCATCTCAGAGGAGCCCATAGGTATATAGTGGTGGGGATATTTTTTTTATTAACCCAAAAGTAAAGACAAGATGGAAGCGTGAAAGATCTTATATTTGGAGGGGTTTGAGTTTCAAAGGGGTGTGAGAACAATGGGACTGAGATGAAAGGGTAAAAGGTATACAGAGTTACTGTGGATAGCTGGTTTATGGCTATTGAGCTGGACAGGTGGCAGCATAACTGTTGATCTAGAGATGGCTGGAGATAGCTGGAGCTGTCTGAGCTGTTGAGAAGTCTTCGACTGCAACAAGCAGTTTTATCCTGAAGTGGATTCCATACCATAAAGTGGAAGAGGGTAAAGGTCATGCAGTACACCTCTATTGAAGCTACAGCAGTTTGCCTCGTGATATTACTGGATTTTTCACATTTAAATATCTATAAGGGAATCTCTGAAAGGTGTTTCCTTGTGGGTTTGACCAAGTAGAGTTTTGGGGAAATGTTTTGCAAGACTAAGCTTAATTGTGTAACTGTAATCTTGTGTACTTATGTTTTCTTTTCTTGTTAATAAAACTTTTATTTTTAATTTTTAAAAACCCAAGAGTGTTACTGGACCTCTTGCTGCTGAGATCACTATGCCTTCTTCCCATTATCAGAATACAAAAAAAAGGTTGTGGTCTGTAAGCTAAGTTTCCCTCTAGGATTTGATTTGTGCAGAAATTAACATCAGCTGTGGTCATAACTTGTACTCCTATATACAGGAGCTGACTGAAACTGTGGGTTAATTATGCATTTAATATTTATCCCTTCATCTTGTTGAAGTTCAGGGTATATAGTGAGATGGTCAGCAAGTTGAACCAGATTTGAATTAAGAACTGGGATGGAGTTAAGGTAAGAGTGCTCAGGTAGCAGAGGGTAAGTGAGAGTAGAAGTAATCTTAATGGCTAGACAGGCAGACAGACAGGTAGACTGCATAATTTGCATATGTACCAATAGCTTGAATATACAGACATGTGAATCACGCCCAATAATTCAACTGTTAGGTTCAGGCTCTAACTAAAAGTAGAGAATCTCTCTGTAGAACAGTCACAATTTTCCATTCACTTGCTTCTTCAATCGCAGGGTCTGAGCTGTAAGAACACAGTAACAATGAAAACATTCTCATGCTTCAGTTCCTCTACAGGTTCCTGCACAAAGTTCAGCTCAGCACTTTGCCAAATTCTGACTTGCTTCAGTGCAGGAATGCTGGAGGTGCAGGTGGTGCTGTGGGTTTGGACTGGAGACCCCCCTCATCTCAATGCCTCAGTGAAGCTCTTCGAACAACACACATTCCCCCATTTCAAAATAACATGATTGTACCAGGCGGAGTCAAGCGGGAGAATTCTAACACTCCTGATTGTCCACCATGGGGGTGATTTTAACCCTACCCTCCCAGCAGAAACAAGGCCAGGCGGCAGTTAAAATTGCCTGGATTATCTACCTTCCACAAAGCCCACAGGAGTCTGACATGTTGAGTGAAAGTCATTGATTCCCACCCAGAGTGTCATCGGGATCTGATAGTAATTTTACCTGAAGCCTGACTGGAGTAAACCATCAATGCTTCCCCATCAGGTGGTGGCCTGGCAATGCCAGCCAGGCAGTGGAGTCCTTTTGTTTATTGGTGGCTGTGTCTTCCGCTGCCTGTAGCTGCCAATGCCATAATCTCTAGAATTCCCTCTCTAAACCTCTCCAATCTCGTTCCTCTCTCTCTGGGAGACTATGCAGACATCAGGCATTATCTCCCAACCTGGCATTCTTCTATTCTTTCTGCTTTTTCTCTATATCTTCCTGTTTATATATTAGTGGGGAGACACCAGGAAAGAGTAAAAACATGAAGCTGTTCATATTTTTCTTTCGTCACATTGGCTCCTTGAGACTATTTATGTCAGCGAGTTTCATGGGCTTTTTTATTCATTCATGAGATGTGGGTATCGTTGGCTGAACCAACATTTATTTCCCATCCCTAATTGCCCTTGAGAAGGTGGTGGTGAGCTGCCTTCTTGATCCTCTGCAGTCCATGTCATATAGGTACACCCACAGTGCTGTTAGGGAGGGAGTTCCAGGATTTTGACCCAGCGCCAGTGAAGGAACGGCGATACATTTCTAAGTCAGGATGGTGAGTGATTTGGAGGTGAACTTCCAGGTGGTAGTGTTCCCATGTATCTGCTGCCCTTGTCCTTCTAGATGGTAGTGGTCATGGGTTTAGAAGGTGCTGTCAAAGGAGCCTTGCTGAGTTGCTGCAGTGCATCTTGTAGATGGTACACACTGCTGCCACTGTGCATCAGTGGTGGAGGGAGTGAATGTTTGTGGATGGGGTGCCAATCAAGCGGGCTGCTCTGTCCTGGTTAAGGGTTCTATTCCCTACCCATCAGACCATGAGTGTATAATCCAGCCTGGCACACCAGGACAGCAATCAGAGTGCTGCGTTGCCAGAGATGCTGTATTTCAGGTGACATTTAAACCCCTGTTCAAGTGATGTAAAAAAATTCCTGAAGAACAGCAGGAAAATTTCCCAGGCCTTGGGCCAGTGTTTATCCCTCAATCAAACAAATTACCTGATCTATCTCGTTACTATTTGTGGAGCATGCTGTACACAAATCGGTTGCCACATTTGCTGAGAAAGCAGCAGTGATAATAGCACTTCCAAAGTGAGGGTTGCCTGTGAAGCACATTGGGACAGCTTGAAATGTGAACAGTGATACATAAATGCAAACCCTTTCTTCCCTCAAACAAGATTAATTGCCACTCTTCCCCTTTTCCCTCTCAGTCTTGTTACTTCCTCACAAATTTTCTTTCCTAACTTATTTTAACATCTTATGGTTTCAGTATTTCTCTATCCTTGTGGCTCCTATTTTGTTTATTTTTGTTCCTCTCTTGCTGCTGTAATGTAGTCCTTCATAGGCAGCAAAATGAGAGAAGTGACCACACCGAACAGAAGAGAGAGAGCAAAGAGAACATACACAGACAGCGAGTTTAGCACATCTATTGTTAAAGTCACTGGGTTAAAGTTTCCAATGGCTGTCAGGAACTTGGCCTCATGGCCAGTCACTGTTTCAACATAGGCACTCTATTTTCCAATTTTTCATCCCATACTTATTAATTTTCCAAAAGCTCGGACCGTGAGTGAGGGACTGCCACAACCAGCTTCCTCCCCACTGGCCCTTACAAATGGGTCTGCTAAAGAGAGCTCTGCTGCACATGGATGGAGAGAGATTTTGGAGGAGGGTTGAGGTTTGGTGCAACATTTTGTCCGGTATGCTGGCGCTTTACCTGTGTTGGGAAATCTGCCAGCTTTGCGTTTTGGGCCATTCTCTCCTGCCAGTTCTTTCCTTCAGTAATCCGGGTTGCTGCGGGTTTTTAAACTGCGCAGTAGAAAGTGATGAGCAGCCGCATTCCTCGCCAGTCCCAAACATGCTGGTTGAGGAAGAGTCGTCATGAGGGGCCATCAGTTCAATCAAAGTGATAATGCATGAAAGATTACACAAAGCAGCACTTTTTAAAAAAGAAAGCTCTGGAAGAATAAATGATATTAATGCAGGCATTATGAAAATGAAAATAATGATATTTGACTCTCTGTATGGTTTTTTTATTGCCCTGCTGTCATTGTAATAGTGGTAGCACGGTAACATAAGCAAGGTGGCACAGAAAGCGTAGCAGTATCCCAAACAGCAGAACAGACTGCAGCTTTCTCATTGTTAGCCCATGTGGACTCAGCAGCTGCAAAATTTAAATTGATTGTTGATTTACTGGGAAATCCACTCATTTCCTGTAAATAGAGGGGATTTCACAACACTGGAACCCCCAGCTCATTAAAAAACTTCCCTCTATTTGCAAGGGCACTGCAATTTCAGCAGGCCCGTAACTGGAAATTGGTGAAATGCTTTAATGTGGCTCATTATTCAAATCGTTCAGGTAAGAGCAATTGAAACAAAAGCTGTTTTATGTTCATGTAGTAACTAATGGTATGGCACTTACAGTTAAATAACTAACTAAACTCATTAAGTAAACTGAATAATTACAAATTGAGTATCAAAGGGGAGTTGTCCTCATATCACCCTCGCCTTTGAATCAGAGGGTTGTGGGTTCATGTCCCACTCCCGGAAACCAAGAACTGTGATTGTACTCGAAAAGAGTTGCAATCTGTGACTGTTGATAACTCGAGAGAGTATCATAGAATTGTTACAGTGTAGGAGGTGGCCATTTGGCCCACCGGGTCTGCACCAGCTCTCTGAGCATTTTAACTTGGTGTCAATCTCCTGCTTTTTCCCCGTACCCCTGCACATTGTTTCTATTTAAATAATCATCCAGTGCCCTCTTGAAAGCCTCAATTGAACCTGCCTCCACCACACTTCTAGGCAGTGCATTCCAAACCCTAACTACTCGCTGTGTGAAAAAGCTTTCTTCTCACTTCACATCTGCATCTTTTGCCATTCACTTTAAAACTGTACCTTCTGGTTCTCAATCTGTTTACGAGTGGGAAACAAAGTATTTGTTGGATTTTTTTTATTGAGGATGGGGATGGGCCCTGATCATTTTGGCACCAATACATTTCAACATTAGCTGCATGATGGCATTTGGAAAAGTACCAAATGCAAAGGAGCTGGTGAATATTCTCCACTTTCAATAACTGAGATAACCAACCTGTCACTTTCCTGTCTGAGGGGAGAATCTTGGTACATTATGGGAGTCCTATAAATGCAGAATGTGTCGCCGCTACTCACCTTTCTTCCAAATGGGATAGTTTTAAGAAACATCAGCTTGTTAAAGGACATTTAAGTTGGTGTGTCTCCACACACAGGATTTTGTCATGGGCTGTACTCTGTAGCACACATCCTCCTCACTTCGAGGGACTACCAGAAGTCGGTGCATTGCCCTGTTCCAAAGAAAAACCATCAATGGAATTCAAGCAATGCATGTGTCCATTGCCAAAACAGCTGGCTTCAGTCTAAGCCTTTGAAAGCAGCCCCCACACTCCACACAATAGTAGAACGATTGCAAACAGAAGGAAACCATTTGACCCATCACGTCCATGCTAAGAAACTCTGCAGCATCTTACTACTGGAACAGAGGCGATAATGCTACTTGGCTTCTAGTGGACTGTGACGCTGAAATGTTTACAGCCTGTTATTTGTATATTCACTGGATGTTTAATTGTATTCAGGTCGTGGGCATTAATTAGGGATTCACTTGTGCTCCAACATGTAGAAACAGACTGAAAACTGTGACTGGGTTTGGAGGCGTATGTTTACATTGTGTGTCTCTATAAATAACGTTTTATAAGTGTCTAAAGATTAGGTCCAAATCTATTATTTTTAGGCTACTATGTTCTACACCAGATAGCATTGAAGGATAGAACTGCAGCCATTCTATAAAGCACTGAAGCAGCTTTGTTTTTCCTATTCTCTATGGACCATTCACACCAGTGAATAATTCAGCCACCTCTGGAAAATGCTGAGCTAACTACAATCTTACAACAGCTGAATAAGTTGCTGTTCAAGGGGCTGAATGGCCCCCTGTTCCTATCTGTTTACATACTGAATTGCTTCTGAAAGACTGATTGAAACAAAGGTTACTTCTTTTCACAAAATTATTAATACCTCCACTAACACTTAAGTAAACAAAGAAAAATTGTCCTCATGAAATAATATTCAATAAGTTGTCACTGAAAGAGCCATCCAATTAGTATCACTCCCACTGCTCTTTCCCCACTGTCCCAGCAATTTTTTAAAAGAATACTTAGCTAATTCCCTTTTGAAAGTTACTATCAAATCTGATTCTACCACCCTTACATTCCAGGTCATAACAATTCACTCAGTTAAAAAAAATTCTACTCTTCTCTTTCTTGATTTCTTTGCCAGCCTGAAAACAATCATTCACCATCATTTATGTTTTCTGTTCCTTAACCAATATTGTATCCACTGTCACTGCCCCTGTTAATTTTCATGGGCTTTAACTTTGATAATTGTCCTGCTGTGTAGCATTTTATCAAACTCCTTTTTTCAAAGGAGTTTTCAGCCCACATTCACAACATCAACTGCATTACCCTGACCCACCCTCTCCATTGTTTTATCAAAGAACTCAATCAGCTTAATAATGTACAATTTCACAGAATCACAGAATTTTAATGGCACAGAAGGAGGCCATTCAGTCCATCATGTCTGCACCTACTCTCCAAGTGAATATTATGACCTAGTCCCATTGCCCTGCCTTTTCCCTGTAACCCTGCACATTGTTTCTATTCAAATAATCATCTAATACCCTCTTGAAAGCCTCGATTGAACCTGCCTCCACCACACTTCCAGGCAGTGCATTCCAGACCCAAACCACTCACTGTGTGAAAAAGCTTTTTCCTCACACCACATTTGCTTCTTTCGCAAATCACTTTAAATCTGTGCCCTCTCGTTCTTGATCCTTTTACGTGCAGGAACAGCTTTTCCCTATCTACTTTGTTCAGCCTCCTCAGGATTTTGAACATCTCTATCAAATCTCCTCTTGGCCTTTTTCTCTCCAAGGAGAACAGTCCCAACCTCTCAAATTTAATCTCATAGTTGAAGCTTCTCATCCCTGGAACCATTCTTGTAAACCTCTTCTGGAGCTACTCTCTCCAATGTGTTCACATCCTTCCTATAATATGGCACCCAGACTGTACACAATACTCCAGCTGAGGTCTAACAAGTGTCTTATAGAAATTCAGCACAATCTCCTGCTCTTGTACTCTATACTCTATTTAACAAATTAGGTTAATAAAGGGCAGCCAATGTTCTTCCAAATGGCAATTAATTTGTCTTGGGTTATTGTCTCTAGTACTTCCCCCACCACTGTTAGTGCCTCAGTCACACCCTTTGCCTTCATAAGAAGTTTTCCTTTTAGATCCCTAATCAGCACCACCTTTTCTTTGATTATTCATTTACTCTGTGTCCTTTACCTCAAGGTGCTGGACTCCAGATGGAAGGAATTATTCTTGTACAGAGCCTTGGTCATATCACATTTGTTGCATTCAGTTCTGGGCACCACACCTCAGGAAGGATACATTGACCTTGGGTAGGGGATACTGGTATCAAGGGAAATTAATGAAGTGGTAAATGGGATTGAGATACAGATTGCAGCTGTATGGAAGCTGCAAGACAGCCAATGAGGATATGTGACCATGATGTTCATTACCAGCCCCTTAGTCTAAATGCTGCAGAAACTCAAAATGTAAGTTGACTGCAAATTCTACCCAGGTTAGGTCCTTCCAGCTCAGACTCATTGGAGTTTATTTGGACAGTACAATCGGGTTTTCTATTCTGGGTCTATTAGCTCTTTCAATAGTTATTTTCGTGTAACTCTTTTGAGTCAAAACAATTAACTAAATTAACAATAACAAGGGAGAAATTAAGCACAGCCCCTAATTCAGGTCAGCTGTAAAACCAAGGACAAAGTTTAAAGGAAACTTATTTTCGTGTATGTGGACGGGAATTAGGTCACTCTGAACATCGAAACAACCTATTATACAATAGGCAATCCTTTCACTTCCTGTGAAGATGTTTACACTAGTTCTTAGGTAACATTTGGCGTTAGGCAGTAGTTGATGTACATTTGGGAACAATTCAGTATAACTCCCCCCTCCCATTGCCACTATCCACACAAAAATAAATGGGAATGAAATTCAGGAGGAAAGACACCATTCCACAGATAGAGCGAGTACCAGACTGTCCACTTTATAAAACTCGTAAATAGTATAAAATGGTGGAGAATTTAATGAACTCGGTGTAACAATGAACTTGAATACAAAATACAGGGTGTAGTAGACCTTTCATTTTTATCCTGTAAAATAAGGAGACACACGTTTGGCACTCGTATTGTGACTATTTGTATACTGAAATGCTCCTAATTGTGCAATCCTGTTATGACTTCATATTTTAATTTTTATGTTCATAATTGTCTATAACTATGTCAGGAATCATGATTACTACTTTTATTTAGGTCGTCATTACAGTCCAGCACCCGCCGTCATGATGATTTCACCAATAATTTATCTCCTTCCAATCAGCAACATTTCCCCCTCCTTCAATCCAGTTTGGAGAGGCGGAAATGACTTGCAATCCTTTGTGTTAAATCAACTAGTTAACGAAGGAGTCATGTAGGCGAGGCTGGCGGGTGCAGTTTGTGTAAAACTGTTTAATGCTGTAACTCTTGCCTGTCAGTGTGAGGCGTGTTTACCCGGGATCTGGACACACATTGATTAATTTAACTACCTTCCCATTTAGCGGGACATCCATTCATGTCCTTTACATTAACAAATCGCCGGGATTAGGATTTTGTCTGGACAAACATTTTAAATAAAATAACTTGAGTTTCTCCAAAAAAAAAGATCTAAGCTTCTTGAAGTTTGTCTAGTGGATTAGTTGTTACAGGGTTTCGAACAGCACTTGATGAAAGTTAGGTTTCCAGTTTGGAATGGATGGTGCTTTAAAATGGTTACAACCGCTCTCAACACAGAGCAGTAAATCCCGGGTTAGGCTGGCATCAACATTTCCATCCCCTGTGTGTGCGTCCAGGATGCGTTACTGACACTGGCGGTGTTACAGCTTTAAACATTGCTTCACCCCCCACATTGTCCTCCTAACCGTAATAATACATTTAACAGGAGAATGGTTTGATCCTGATGGACAGGCAATGAAACGGTAGATTCTTGAGCAAAGGGACAGGACAAAATGCAGTGTGACTCCCCAGAACAAAGCCACCTCTCTCCCCCTCTCTCACACACACACATATACACACACCTCCCGCACTGAGCCCCTCAGGTGACCAACCTGTCTCCAATCCCCAGTTAACGATCACCCACCCAGGCTGTGTGGCAGTGCCTGTCTGACTGGAGGGAGGGTTGCTCTGTCTGTCTGTCTGTCTGTGTGAGGGGGAGGGACAGGTGATTATAAATAGCAGCGACAGTGAGACGGGAGAACAACACCTGAAGCTGACAGTCAGTGACTGGGGAACAACATGTGGATGGAGAAATCACTGATCACCCTGAGGACAGCCATCCTTGCCCTGTGCATCTTTGAGGTTTGTTTCCGTGCTTTGCACAGCCCCCGTTAAACGTGATTAACAAGTTGAAATGATTTGTTGCAATAAAATTCGCCTCTCCTGTTGTGTGACTGGGAAGAGTTCCCTCCTGTAATAAAACATCTCTCCTGCTTTGTTCAACAGGCGCCTGTGGGAGCTGATTGTGGCTCGGAACTGGGAGAAAGCAGCGGGTGAGTCCGATTTAAAACCTCACATTTACAATCAGCTCATCATCATCAGGGCAGGGAGTCCATTCGGCCCGTTGTGCCTATGCTGGATTTCAGCCTCGGCCAGAATGGTCCGTGTATTCCAGTCAATAACAGAAATACATCTGGAACATTCCTCTTATTTGGCGTTTACTTTTCTGGTGGTTTTTTTCTTTGACCTTTTTTGTGTTTGAACTTTGGGTTGTTTTGTTTAATTCCACAACTTTCATTGGCCCATTTACCTGGGTGTTTACATCGGGCTGGTTATTTGATGGACATGGTCTGTAATCCATCAGAATAGGCAAAGGAGATTGGAAATGGAGACAATAAACGAAACCCAATAAACTCCGCTGGCCACATTGTTAAAACGATATAGAGACGGCAAGGGAGGTGCATAGACAAGATTTCAGGGACGATACCAGAAATGTGGGCTATAACCAGTCGGAGAGAAGGAAAATGTTGCATCTCTTGCAACGAGAAGGTTGAGGGGTAACCCTGGGGCCTTTCCAATTCTCAAAGGTTTTATTAGAGTCTACACACAATGTTTCCCCTTGTGGGGAAGAGCAAAGCTAGAGGGTCAAAAAATCCAATCGGGAATACAGGAGAAACTCCTTTAACCAGAATGTGGATCTCACTATCACAGGGAGTAGCTGAGGTTTATTTTTAAGGGGAAGCTAGAGGAGGGAGATGGAACTAAAGGGTTACACTGATCGAGATAGATGAGGAAAAAGACGAAAGGTGACTCCGGTGGAGCATAAACACCAGCATGGACTGGGTGGGCCGAATGGCCCTGTTTCTGAGCTGGATATGTGATGGATAAATCCTCCATGCTCTTCACTCCTTCTCCCCTCTGGCACACTCCTACAGGCAAAAATCCTTTTGATTTCATTTCAGAAGGTATAATATTTAAGTGGGGTGGGGAGGGGGGTTGATTAGTTCAGATGGCTAGCACGTGGATCAGATCATCAACATTTTGCCATCAAAAAGGGTCCAATCTCCCTTGCAGTTGAGGTAGACTGGGGACCTGCCTCCTCACTCTACCCATAGCAAAAAAAATCACAGCACGTGTCAATTATTTACTGAACCATGGCCAAGGACTTGTCTCCAATCTGAGAACTCGAGAAGAATATTTAAGAGATTGATTAGTTATGATGAATCTTCCTAAACCATTTATCTTGTTCATTGCAGGTGTGCATCAAGCTGGACCAGTCTGTGGTACGTATGGTAAGTACGAGACCAGCTCTCTGGAGAATCACAGTATTTAGTTTTGCCACTTGATTTCTGCAGAAGCCCATGTCGGAAGGTTAGAAATGTTAAGAGTTTGTGAAAACTGGTTTCACAACTCCAGGCGCAAAATTTCAAAGGGTTACAATGTGAATCCAATTAAGAGCTGAAGATTAGTTCATGCAAAGACTTTTAAAACACTCAGCTTTTTTTTGAAGGAATATTCCTGTAATCATGCATTTAAAAATCATTTCCTATTTAATGAGGGGTATATTCCACCTCCCTCATGCGGCTCCCTCCTGATCCAGCTTTAATGAAAGAGAGACTTGCATTTTTATAGCAACTTTACAGCCAAGTGTAGTCTCTCATAATGTAGGAAACACAGCAGCCAATTTATGCACAGCAAGCTCCCATAAACAGTAATGTGATAATGACCCGGTAATCTATTTCAGTGATGTTGATTAAGGGACACCAGGGTAAACTCCTGCTCTTTGGCCATGGGATCTTTAACATCCACCTGAGGGGGAAGATGGGGCCTTTGTTTAACATCTCATCCAAAAGACAGCACCTCCAATGCTGCTGTACACCCTCAGTACCGTACTGGTCAGCCGAGTTTTTTGTCCTCCAGTTTTGGGACTTGAACCCACAGCCTTTTGACTGTGTTATCCACTGAGCTACACTGATGCTGCAGCTCACCAGAAAAAAACCTTACTGTTGAAAGGTGTCTTGGAGACTAGTGGACAAAGGGTCCACAAAATACCCACACCATCATGAAGGCCACCTATTTCCACCTCCATAACGTTTCTTGATTCTGTCCCTGCCTCAGCTCACCTGCTGTTGAAACCCTGGCCCATACTTTGTTACCTTTGGACTTGACTGTTCAAACGCAGTACTGGCCAGCCTTCTATGTCCTACCCTCCATTAACTTGAGCTCATCCAAAACTCTGCTGTCTGTGTCCTTTCTCATGCCAAGTCCCGTTTACCCATTGTCCTTTCCTCACTGACCTACATTGGCTCCCAGTTAATCAATGCTTCAGTTTTAAAATTCTCAATCATGTTTTCAAATCCCTATATGCTACCCTCCCTATCTCTGTAACCTCCTCCAGCCCCACAACCCTCTGAGATATGTTTTTCTAATTCTGGCTTTTTGACCACTCCCGATTTTAATTGATGGCCAGGCCTTCAGCTGCTGAGACACTAAGCTCTGGAATTCCCTCCCTATCCCTCACCACCTCCCTACTTCTCTTTCCCACTTTAAGACGTTCCTTAAAACTCTTGTCTTTGACCAGGTTTTGACCTTGGTCTTTGACCAGGTTTTTTGGCACCTGCCTTTTATCTTGTGGCTCAATGTCAAATTTTGCTTTATGTTGCTCCTGTGAAGCACCTTGGGACATTTTAATACATTAAAACACTCAAGAAATGATGATGTATTTATTATTGACTCAACATGTAGACCATGATGAGTTTTGTTCTATAAAACTCAACATGTAGACCATGATGAGTTTTGTTCTATAAAACTCAACATGTAGACCATGATGAGTTTTGTTCTATAAAACATCAACTGCGCACACTTTCACAGTAAAAATCCTTTAAAAGGGTTTCATAGAAATTAATAAAAACAAGATTAAGATTTTCCAAATAAATGTTCTATTTTAGAGGATTAGACTCTGTCTCCTGTCTGGACGCCAGATCATTGCAAGCTGGGTGAAACCCATTACAATCAGTTTGCAAAGGTGTAAACCTATATTCCTAAATACATCGACAGTTAGATCATTCTAGTTAGTCTCTACACCAAGTGCCAACAACGTGACAAATGTTTGTTTGATATTTAAAGTGTAACCTTCTGCACCAGTAATGGTGGGCTAGGCAACCAGCTTAAACAGTAAAGGAAAAACCTGAAAACAGAGGATTAGGCAGTCAGTTAGGAAAGGTACTTTTGAAAGTAAATAGATGGCAGATTAATCAACTATCTAAACAACATTGAAAAATAACACAATAGAGAATTAAACAATATTCATCAAACACAAAATGGAAGCCATACACCTATATCATGATTATCCTGGGGGTATTAAGCTTATATCGCTAATTCTTCAATAGCTTTATATGGGTTTTATTGTTTTGAGGGTTTCGTAAACTACAGACTATTAATAATGATTGAACTGATATTTATAGATCTTGAAAGTAATTATTTTCCTCTTATCTTTCAGGTTGATTTTGTTGACCATCTTTCTGCTGTTGGTATGTGGAGTAATGGCCAGTTGTGTGAAATGCTGCAGAAGAACTAAACCCCAGGTCCCCACTTTCACAACTAGACCTTATGAAGTTACAGTGATAGCCATTGATAACGATAGCACCATTCACAGCACTGTATCACGTAAGTAACAAACTATTTCAGTCCAGCCCTTAACTAATCTGTTTCATAGAACCATAAAATGAAACAGCATCAAAAGCCCATCATATCTGTGCCAACTCTTTGAAAACTTTCCAATTATGCCCCTTTTCTTTCCCCATAGCCTGCAAATAATCCTCCTTCAAATATTTATCCAATTGCCTTTTGAAAGCTACTATTGAGCCTGCTTCCACAGCCCTTTCAGGCAGTGCATTCCAGATCATAGCTTGTGTTTATATTAACAATTCCTTCTGTTGCCCCTGGTCCTTTTGTCAATTACCTTTTGTCTCGTTTGATTGCAAATCTTTGTATAAACATGATTCAGCAAAATAGGTTTTATATTTCCTTTTTTCTGCTTTCCTCAAGCTACTTATGACTGTAGCATAGAAAACAGGCATTCCTCGTGGTCAAAAATCCCCCAGCACTTGACTCGAGCACTTGGAGATGGGCAGATAAGAGTGGATGGGTAGTGGCTCTTGCACTGATTATTCCCCTGTCATGAGGCTGAGTTAAGCTTCTGGTGCCCCTATTTGTTGGAACAGCTAAAAGTCAGGTGCTCACCAACATGGCACACCATTGATGTGACCCAAAATTCCACTGTTGCACACATTGGCCCACTATTACATTGTATGACTGTGCTGCCCCTCATTGAATGCTGCTGATGTTTGACTTATGGTTAAGTGTGTATGAATGTACTTAACTTTGGCTGGCTCAGCATGTTTTATATAGAGAGTATTGGAGATGACCAGGACAACAGCAATCTCAGAGTAAACTGAGCTTAGAGATGTTAGACGCTAGTGTTAATGCAGTTGGCTATAGACTCTCAGACTGCCCAGCTATATTATTATTCATCAACCCCAATTGGAAAGTATGCATGGCTGGACACTGAGTGAGGACATCAGATTCGCTGTAATGCCACATCTGTGTCCCCAGAATTTGCTATGTCCCCAGCCAACACTGTAAAAGGTAGCAATAAATGGCTGCCTGAGTGAAATTTTTCACCCCAGCAAGCAGCCCTGGAAACCCTTCCCCTAACCTATTATTCTCCTCATGCCTCGAGCAGGTAATTGGCAAGATTTTAAAAAAAAAACACTTGTCCCAGCAGCATGGGCGCAGGAGGACATTAGTTAATTTGAAGGCAGTTTCATATGTTATCTGAAAAGTACTGTGGTTAAAATAATAATCTTCTCAGGATATTTGAGGTAAATTCACTAGTCCTCCATCTTTTAGTGAGGAGTTGTGATCTGTGAGCATAGCCCAGAGATAGCATTGATTCTGCACGAACAGATTCGTGCTTGGAGCATGGGATCAATGAATCTGCCATTATTTTTTAAAAAATAATAACTAGCTTTCTAAGCTGTTATTGTCTGCTTCCAATTACATAAAGTAAGAGAGTACAATGAACAAAGATAGTTTTCTTTAATCTTTTATACAGTATGCCATTGAACCTATTTAACACAACTATTTTTCTCTCTTTCTTCAATAGCAAACAATCCATTGCAGTACATCTCCACCAATAGGAATGGCAACACATTCCAGGAGCCCAGCAGCATCATTTTGCCACCTCCACCCTACAGTCTATATGCTATTGAAACACCTCCACCCTATGAAATGGCCCTAAAAATGGCCAAACCTATTGAGACCCAGAACCCAAAGATCCTGGAAGAGAATTTGGAAAGGAACGACGAGTCCAGTCCTACAGCGGAAACATCCACGGCCGCTTCATCGGTGTTATCGTAGCAAATCAACACCTTGTTACTAATTGACTCAAAACTTCTTCGGAATTTTTTTTGTTTTTTTTTATATTTTTCGGAGCCACCTGAGACCGACAGAGCAAATGTCTTCCTCTGGTTCCAAAGAGAACTGTTTATAGTGACTGCATCTTGCTTTAAGCGAGTGAAACATTTTTAGCAAATTGCTGCACAACCAACTCCATTACCAAGTAATGACCTTTGTTCAATGTGATTTGGGTATTTCGCTGTTAATGATATTCTATGGCAATAGGATTACAGCAATCAGAATGTCTCAAAGTTAAGAAAATATGACCTTGGCAAAAGATATTTTGAACATTCTAATGTGTGTTTGAATCCAGGAGAAAGGGTTTTGAAAAGTTCCCGTTGTACCGTCGAGTGGTCTGTTGCACAGTTCTGGTTTTCAAAAGGCAAAGGCAGTAAACCATGCTTTTTCAGTTAAACCTTTAGTATTCATTAAACCTTATACTGTCAACTTCATTGGGAATTGGACCTCTTCAAATCAAAAAATATTCTTTGTACTGTTAATATCATCCACAAGTGAACCTTATGCTCACGTTCTGTAGTCCAGATATGACTTGGTTGTTAATTGCTGCAAAGTGCATTGCAAAGCCAACTAACCCATGAATGAGTTAAATTTACAACCTACCTAATCTACTGATGATTTATACATTAGTGAAATAATTTGGAATCAAATTAAATCCATGTTTCTGGTTTAAAACTGCTTTTGCCTAGAAGGGTGAACTATACCCTATTGTTACCGACATTTGGAGAAGTTATGAAATCTTGTTTACATAAAAGTATGCAAATAATCAGTTTCCACATTATTGTAATGAATTTCTGTACAGTTTTGTTATGAAATACCTGTGGGTTTAGTATTTTATGAAATAAATGTGCTTTAAAAATGTTTTTGGTATTATTTGCTATCTTAGGCATGTGAAAATAACTGAGTGACATGAATGCTAACTTATTTGAAGCATTCAAAGTAAATTGATAATTTCCATACTTAATTCTGCAATAATCAAATCCTGACATCACAAACTTGAAGGGAACCTCTCTCTCTCGGATAATTTTCCATAAGAACTAGCAGCTTGTTTATTTGTCATCCAAGATGGAGGAAGTGCCAATAGGCTTTACATCCCATGGAAGGACATTTCAGCTAAACTCAATCCAGATATCCATGTGTGCACTTTCAGCAAACAGTAACGGGAACCCTGGTGCCTATTCCATATCCCTCCCTGCCTTCAGCCCCTAGACACTGGGAGCCATCGTCATGCCCCCATTTCTGTACAGTACTAAGGGAATAAAAACAAAAAATGCTGGAAAACCTCAGCAGGTCTGGCAGCATCAGTGGGGAGAGAAAGAGTTAATGTTTTGAGTCCGTATGACTCTTCAGAGCTAAAGAGAGGTAGAAATGTGATGAAATTTATACTTTTTAAGAGGGGTGCAGCAGGTGAAACTGGACAGAAGGTCAGTGATAGGTGGGGGCAAAGGAGAGATTGACAAAAATGTCATGAACTAAAGGACAAAGGGAGTGTTAATGGCAGTGATAAAGGCTAAAAAAGGTGCTGATAGTGGCATAAAGGTAAGAAAGAAGAATGCGATAATAGAACAAGGTTAAGCACTCTGTGAAAGAACAAATACACAGGAATGAATCAAGTAACAGATGGCCCTTTTGGAAGTGGGGTGGTAATTGGGGGGAAAAGGATAGAAAATGGGACAAAAGGGATTTTAAAAGTGGATAAAACAATGAATAAAAATAAGTAAATAATAAAAAAAAATTTTAAAGGGGATTAAAAAAGGGGTGAAGAGAGAGGAGAGAGTTCATGGTCTGAAGTTGCTGAACTCATTTTAGTCTTTCAGACTTAACATTGCCTGATTGGAAGGTGACTAAGGGAAGTATAAAGGGAATGCTGGACTCCAGGAGGTGAGTCCTTTGGCTGAGATACTGTTTGTCCCCTCATGCACATAAAGGATCTCGAGGCTACTAATGGAAAAAGAACAGTGGCTTTCTCACCAGTGTCCTGCCCACCATTTTTACCTCAATCAACACCTAAAATAAACTAGCCATTATCACATTGCTGTTTGTGGGAGCTTGCTGTGCGCAAATTGCTGCGTTTCCTACATTATGGCAGTGATTATATTTCAAAAACACCTTGGGACGTCCTGAGGTCATGAAAGGCGCTATATAAATGCAAGTTTTTTTTTTCTCATCTCGAAATAGACCATAAACTGAACCTAGGCACCCCCTGCTCTATATGACTCTACATTTGAGCAGGTGACATGCTTTAACTGCAAAAAGGACAGCTACTGTTCGCAGTTTGGAATTTCCTGTGTATTTGTGCCCATGTTGCTGCAATTGGGGCACAAAATTAGTAAACACTGAAAAGGTTGTGGAATTTTGGCCATAAATTAGCTACTTGTGTTGGTGCAATGCACCTTAATCTCCTTAACCTTATATAGTCGTCTATCAATCTGTGCCGATAATAATGGCCCTGCCCCCAAGGCACACGTGCATTAGCCTCTCATTCAGACACACTTCAAATTATGACCGGATTTTCAGGTGCAGCAGGAAATAAACTCATTTTTCTGGTGTTTTTTGTAGTTGTTTGAGGCTTTTTAAAGAATTGTCAATAAGACTTGCTCTGTATTTTCTGTTTCTTTGTAAACATTTTTATGGAATCGCTATAACCACGATAAAGAGTGAAAAGCTTCCCTGATCACAAGTTCTTAAACATGTTGTGCCTGATGTGTATGAACGGTGATTAAATGAGTTCAAGTTTTAACTTTCCTGTTGAAGGAATAGATTGTGAATATCCTTGAGTTGCTGATTAATGCCCATTTATACATTGGGATGTATTTGAATAAGACCGGCAGGAAATCTGAGCGTAGGAATTCTTCAAGGCTCCATAGACAGCACCTTCCAAACCCATGACCTCTAACATCTAGAAGGACAAGAGCAGCAGATAGACGGGAACACCACCACCTGCAAGTTGCCTTCCATCCTGACTTGGAAATATATCGCCATTCCTTCACTGTCGCTGGGTCAAAATCCTGGAACTCCCTCCCTAACAGCACTGTGGGTGTACCTACACCACATGGACTGCAGCGGTTCAAGAAGGCAGCTCACCACCACCTTCTCAAGATTGGGGATGGGCAATAAATGCTGGCCCAGCCAGCGAAGCTCACATCCCGTGAATTAATTTTTTAAAAAGCTTGACGTTATTAGAATGGTTGCATGATGGAGTCCTTGATGTGCATGCTTGGGGGAATTTCCAGCCTGTAGTGCTGGGTGTGCTCGGTTACGTTGAGTTGGTCTCAGACAGTGGTGCAAGATCCACTTATTCCAGTGTTTCTGGTGCTCAGATCACAATGGCCTAGGAGCACATTAGGGGTTGGGGGGTTGGAATATTGGAGAGAAGCAGCTTTAAAGAGCTTCTATTCTGTTTGAATGATTTAAGGCCCAATGATCTCCTCAATGCCTTGCCCCTTGGGAACTGAAGAAGTGAGGAACAGAGGTAAAGATGACCGTGTTTTAAAAACAAGAGGGCCACCCAGGAAGAACCAAGCCATTTTTAATTATAGGCTTCCTCTGAGCTGCCCCATCCTATTTAAAAGATTTTCAGCCATTCCAGCAGTATTAGGAAAGGAGCTCAAAGTTGCACAAAGCTTTAGGCTACAATGAACCTCTCTGCATAGGCACCGAGTCCCTGGAACACTTCAGGGAAACCTTTTGGCATCCATTGCACATCAGGTGCTTAACTGACCTCATGCCAGTGTGACCAATAATAGGGGATAACTGGTGCTCAGTGCATATCAACAACACCAGCATCATATTCTCAGCGTCAGCACAAAAGCTCAGGTCATTGGTTTTTATTGATATGCCTCGCCTCAGTCACTTATCCTTTTCAGCTCTTTCATTATGGTGCCAAATCTTTTGATTTCAGCAGCTTAGTTTGGAGTTCATGTAAGTGCTCCAACCTAATGGGAAGAAGCCTTTTAGTAAGGTGAAAATAATTTATTCCCTTTTAATCTTGAACGTTTTTTTTGAAAAAACAACAATTGGTGAATTGGTGCATGTGGGCCATTTGGAGGAAGTGCAGGGAATCGGACCTTTCTCCGCATTGGGAAGCCAGTGTCAACATCAGGTACTCCCACCTCAGCAATGAGGTAGAAAGTGGAAAGGGCAGAACCCATTCCTTAATACAACTGGGGATTTTTCTTTGAATTTCACACACCAGCTGTCCTTATGGCTTGTGGGTGAGACCCAGCAATTTCCAGATCTTACCCCACTCAGAACTGGGTGACAAGGGTCTGAGTTCAGCCAGCAAAGTCATTTCATCACTCTGAGCGGGGTTTGGACCCAGTTATCATGAGGAGAGAATCCTGTACTGAGTAAGCATTCCAATACATACAGAACACATTGACATGATCCCACATAATACTGTTAGAACCTAACTGTGAAATCATAATAGTTACTAAATAATACATTACCTTTCATGTCTCTCAATTCACTGTGACTAGCATTCTCTTCTAGATGTTTTCCCTTGATTCAGTCTTAGACCTTTTTTCTCAGGGTCATAGAGTTGTGCATTCAAGTTTCTCACTGGAGACTTGGGTATATAATTCAAACCCACACTTCAGTACCTTAGTGTATTACTGAGGGACTGCTGAACTGTCAGAGATGTTGCCCCAGAGTTTCCTCGGTCTCCCTGCTGTTGCCCCAGCAGCAGAAAGTCAGAGGAAATTCAGGACCGCTGTCTCTGCGATCAGGATTTAAACTGAGCTCTGCCCTTTCAGGTGGACATTTAAATTCTGGTGGCACGATTGAAAGAACAGAGGTGTTCTCGCCCCACCCTGGTCAATATTAATCCTTCAACCAACATCACTAAAAACAGATTATCTGATCATTTATTCTTATTGCTGTTTGTGGGAGCTTGCTGTGTGCAAACTGGCTACCAGGCTGACCTCACAGCAGTCATGATTACTCTCCATACACACAAGGTAACTAGAGTTAGGCCCAGGGGTGGGCTGTTTGACTTCTTGAGCCTGCTGCATTATTTGATAAGATCATGGCTGATCTGATTGTGGCCTCCAGTCCACTTTCCTGACCATAAGTTCTCCAATGGTTGTGAAGTGGGGAAGCAGTAGCATAGTGGTATTGTCACTGGACTAGTGTTCCAGAGACCCAAGGGAATGCTCTGGGGAAATTTGAATTCAATAAAAATCTGGAATTAAAAGCCTGATGACCACATAACCATTGCCGATTGTCATAAAAACCCATCTTGTTCACTAATGCCCTTTAGGGAAGGAAATCTGCCGTCCTTACCTGGTCTGGCCTACATGTGACACCAAACCCACAGCAATGTGGTTGACTCTTAAATGCCCTCTGAATAAGGACAATTAGAGATGGGCAATAAATGCTGGCCTACTTGGTGATGCCACATCTCACGAACAAATTTTTAAAAAGTGTTTTAGGGACATTACAGGTGGCATATAAATGTATGGAGAGTATATATTCCAAAAGAAGCAAATGTCAACTAACACCTCCAAATAAAACCGCTGTACACCACAAAATATCAGGAGGTATATTGTATAATACTAACAATAATATATATAAGTATATGAGAAGTGGAAAAACACTTGGGACAGACCAAACTCAGTGAGTTAACTAATACTTGAGAATTCTTTAACCAGATGGAAGGAGGTTCATTCTCATTATGGATCTGTTTAGCCAATGGCTGATTTTTTTTGTGTGTGAATTATAAACAAGTAAAGGGATGCACCTCAGTGGATGGACTGTCTGGGGTTTATGGATACCCACATACCCACAAAGAATATTAACAATTGATTTTCTTCTGGCACAATCAAAGCTAAATTTAATGACATTTTTGAGGAAACAAGTAGTGATTTATATACTCCCATCAGGATGTGCAGCATCAAACAGTTTCACTATCCTGGAAATTGACTTTTTAACTTTAAAATGTACAGCATTTGTCAATGTGGCATAAGGCAACATAATTATAACCAGTCATTCAGGGTGTTTTAGTTACAAGATTGGTTCCTGTAACACCTTTCCCCTGGAACTGATGTGATTTAAATGCGACTGCATAAACATGTCTAATGTGGATTTTTAGAAGATGAAGCTAATTATTCTTTTTTATTTTTTTCAGTGGAGACACAGTCGGTGAACCAAAAAATGTGACTACGACAATTCATTGGAGTCTCTCTCCCTCACACACACACACACACACACACACACACACTCGCTCACACATACACACTTACACACACACACACACTCTCTGTCTCATACGCACACTCTCTCTCTCGCACGCACATATACACAAAACTGACAAGGTTTATCCTTTGTTTTTTTAGTGCCAACAATGCCTGCTTTGATGTTGCTTATCTCACCATAACTAACAATGTGTTTTTTGTGTGTTAGAAACGTGAGAGCAGATACTCAACAATTACAAATACTGAAGAATCAAAGCCCAATTTGAGAGAGTCTGGACACAAGGTAGCAGAATCTTTCTGGACTGTTCTTCAAGACTTTCAAAACTGAAATGACAGCTATGTGACACTTTAAGACAGAACAAGACAAGGTCTCAAACATTAATAAGTATCTATTTGTCATCATGTAAATGGTCTTGATGTAAATGTTGACCATTGTGCAGTTATCTGCTCGATATGGCACCAGTGATTCATTGTCCAGGTGGAAACCTTCCTTCAGGTGTGTTTACTTGATTAGCTTAAAGGATTCACCAGTCATCATGTCGACAAATTCTAGAAAAGAAATGGGATTTTTGTGTCAGTTCAGCTGGATTGTAGCCTGGCTCCAACAGCAATTTCTAACCACCATACATTTGTGATTTGAACCAACCTTGATAGTCAATAGTTCCATCGCCATCTTTATCAGCTTCTTTCATCATGTGTTCTGCTTCCTCTTCATTGAGAGGCTCCCCTGCGTTCATCAGGACGTACCTTATATTAAAAAAAGCAAATGTGAGGTTATCACAAAAAAGGAAACATTTTAGATGTAATTCATTAAAAAATAATGACTCAGTTGCTAAATAGATCACCTGAATCATACAGGCTGCAGGAGCTCAATGTTTGTGCCAAGTCAATGGAGCTGGACACAGTGGAGGTGGGAATGTTACAAATGAACCCAACACCTTTGGATATAACTGCTTATTGGAAAATGGCCACCCATGAATAATATTGAGCGAGGGTGAGGCACTCTCCCCCAACGTAATGGTGATCTGCACTCAGCTATGTTGCCTCATGGTCAGAGAGACCACTGGCATTGACAGTCTAGATTCACATGCTGGACAGGATCCCAAAGGTTAGTTTATCCGGTAAAGTTATTCCTCAGCAATGGTCAGTGCCCTCAGGAGGAAAGAGAAGCAAATTGGATGTGAAACTTTTCATTTTTGAATGAAGGACAGAGTAAAACTAGTTATTAAATCATGGCGAGTTAGTTGAAATATTATTAGATCCATGGTTTGTCTATCTACCACAATCACAGTTAAATATTAGCTACATTTTTTTTCTAAATCAATAGTTTCAACAGCATATTAGCTAATTGTATTAGGGACAAATATTAAATAAGCATGAAGCATGGTCAGAAATTAAAATATTCCACAATGCATGCGAATGATAAAGATTGCACACTGCTCTTTGTGTTTTGATATATGATGGGAATTTGGCTGCAGCTCCCCAGTACAGACATGGTAAAGTGCTGCAGAACTCAGTGTCGGGCATAAGAGAGTCCTGAGTAATTAATAAGGAGCTGATCATCATTATAGTTCAATGAAACTCATGCTATTTTCAGAGAAAATGCATTTACTGGATCTGTTCAGACAGAATTTGGAGTGGAACGTTTCTATTTTGGTGGAAAGATCTTCCCCTTCCTCCTCCATTCCCAACCCCCAATCCAAGGAAAACTTTGGGTGAATTTTGTGGCCTTCTCACGGTGGGGCCGGGGCCTGGAAAATACAACGAGCTGTTCAGAAGTCCATTGACTTCGGAAGGGCCGGAAAATCCCGCCGGCCGGAGGGTGCATAAAATTCCCCCCTTTGTCACAGTTCCTATCATGGGAAGCCATTTGGAGATGTCAGGTTGCCCTCTGCTGGCTTTAAACTGGAAATAATATCTGTCCTTACAAATTAATGACAATTTTGGAACATTTTATTGTCACATTAGGGCTGGAATTCTGTTCCTGGTGTAGCGCTGCTGGGACCAGAGCACTCCTCTCATTCTGACCTCTCACCCCAGCAATGGTTTCTATGATGTCACCTGGCAAGCTCTGGAATTCCCTCCCTAAACCTCTCCATCTCTCCACCCTGCTTTCCTCCTTTAAGATGCTCCTTAAAACCTACTTCTTTGTTCAACCATTGGATCATCAGCTCCAATATCACCTTATGTTGCTTAATCTTAAATTTTATTTGATTACTCTCCTGTGAAGCACTTTGGGATATTAAAGGCACTGTGTAAGGAGTGAGATGAGGAAATATTTCTTCTCACAAAAGTTGGTAGAAGTATGGAACTCTCCTCTGCAAATGCCAATTAATGCTAGATCCATTGTTAATTTTAAATCTGAGATTGATAGATTTCCTGTTCTTCTCTTTGAGTTCTCTACGGCAGTCTGACCCCCAGCACCCCAGCCAGAACAGGGATCAAACCCCATGCTGTTGACACCAATCTGGTCCACACCAACTGGGCCCCCCAAGGAGTTCAGGTTGCTGTGGCATCATACACTTTCACATGCTGGAGCTATGAATAGTGATGATAGAGGCTCCAACATTCTTTCCATCACATGGCTGACAAGGAATCTCTTCCCACTCTTACACCTGCCATCAGTGTATGTTGGAAGGATTTACAAGTTGATAATCAGCCTGTTTGGCCGTGTTATGAACACACCTTCCATGGCCATCAAGTCCTGGAGTGGAACTTGAACCCAGATCTTCTGGCTCAGAGGCAGTGATGCTACCCAATGTGCCACAAGACCACTGGGATTTCTATTAACCAGGGATATTAAAGTATATGGGTCAATAGGGAGGAGGCAGTGTGGTATTGTCACTGGACTGGTAATCCAGGGAACTCTGGGGATGCAGGTTCAAATCCCACCACAGCAGATGGTGATGGTGGAATTTGAATTCAATATCTGGAATTAAAAGTCTAATAATGACCCATGAAACCATTGCCAATTGTCATAAAAACCCATCTGGTTTGTTAATTCTCTTTAGGGAAGGAAATCTGCTGTCCTTACCTGGTCAGGCCTACAAGTGACTCTTAAAAAAGGGCAATTGGGGATGGGCAATAAATGCTGGCTTAGCCAGTGATGCCCACATCCCATGAATGAATTTTTAAAAAATCGTTGTTATATGGAGTTAGGTCATAGGTCAGCCATGACCTCATTGAAGGTGAACAGGCTGAAGGCACTAAATGACCTCCTCTTGTCCCTCTGTAAAAGGGCCAGTAGACTCCACCAATTTTAATCAGCATCAGGGTTAAGGTTAAGCTGAGGCTAAGACCTCAGATTCTAATTTTTTATAAGATGTATATGAATTTCTATAATTTTAAAAACTGGACAATGGCCTTTTAAAGTGTCTGTGGCTAAGTCTGCCCATGACCCTGAACAAAAAGAGTAACAATGGCAAGAAATTTGCACCTGATTATCTCTGAAGAGACCCTAATGACCCCCTGTGGGCCGCAGAGACCATATTCAAAGGGAACTATACAGAGACCATCTACATTTCATAAGCCAGGCCTGGCTAATGGTGCTGATTTCTCTGTTAGCACAAAGGGCCCCGCAGTCTCCCTTTAAGACTTAATGGTTGGAATATTAACAGTCTCACTAACCTAGACAAAGGGGAGAGGTGGGAGTCACGTGTCATGAGCCCCTCTAGATGGTGGAACCTGTAATATTGCCTTGTGGAGCTGCAAAGCTCAGTCTGCCTTCCTTCCATCTACCAAGCAGCAGCACAGAAAAGGGGCTCTGCCCAGGCCCCATCTACACTGTCCCCGCTGGAACCTCGTACCCCTGCCCATTAGTGAGCCTTGGAACAAGATTTTAGCTTAACCCAACCGATTTCACGTTAATTTAAGTTATATTCATTGTAATAAGCTAACAAGGTTAAATGCCATTTGAAAGCATGGAATTGTAGAGGTTCATTGATAAGTATATTTACCTCTGTTGATTAGTTGATAAGTTTCTAAAACTTGCTAATAATCAATAAACTTTGATACTATTTACTGTTGTGGTGTCTGAGTCTTTACCTGATGTTTACACGTCTGTCAAATTCAAACAGTTTAAAAAGGCAGTTTGGGTTCCAGCATTAGTCAGTGCACAGCTAAATTGGAATGGTCTAAAATAACAAACACCCACTTTTATACTTGTAACATGCCTACAAGACTAATTCATCTCTGCATGCCTATCTCACCATGGAACCCTACTGGAAAAGTGAATTATCCAGCATCAGTTTTGAGCCTGCCAACCTCTGTGAAGGAATGCACCATTTGGCTTTGATTCTGGACTCTAAGCTCTCTGTGGTCTTTGTCCTGTAAATCTTTCTTTCTCTATCCCTCTTTATTGCATGAATGCACAGGGGGCTACATAGAAAACTGACCCCCCCACCCCCCCACCTCCCCCCTCCCCCCCACCCCCGGCCGGCATTTTCAGTGTGTGCAAATAAACTAACCCTCTGAGTTCATCCTAACTTATTAGTGGGATTATTAGTGGGAAATTAGAATCACACCAAAACCAAGGGGTTAGGTAACACGCCAGCACTTATAGAGGGGAAAGCAAATCAAAACACCTTTCTGTTTACGGACGGGAGGTAAAAGAAAATCAGGGCTGTTTAAATTAAATCTCCTAACAACAGCTTTGCACCTGAGAACGGTGCACAGTCTGGGTGGAAACGCAGTGGAAAATTTTTCCCATGATGTTTTGGAGATGCTGGAAATCTATCACGGACTTTGTCCCACTTGCTTAATCGTTTAAGAGAAACCTTCGCGAAATTTCTGCTGCTCTCCAACGAGAGTCAAACAAAACTCCAAAATCTTCATTCACACCATCAATAGTATATGATTGGTCATTCCCAGCATGGACTCAATGGGCTGAATCTCCTTCTTCTGTGCATTAATGCCTCTATAACTCACCTCGTGTTTGTTGGTGGGATCTTGCAAATGACAAAATTGATCAATCTCACCTAAATGACAAGAATCGCTGTACTTTAACGCTAATGCATTGTATGTGAAGCACTTTGAAATCTTTCTGAGAGGTTTGAGAAGCTGCTACATTAATGTAAGGACTTTATTCCATTGCTTTTAGCATTTATATCTCCATTATTCAAACCATTATTCACCCTATAAATTACAGTGTCCCCAGACCAATAGCACATTAAAGATATTGTTCTACAGAATATTTGACCATCTCTGCCTGCTCTTATTGCTACAACTTCCAATCATAATTTAAATTCCAAGGTTTTTTTTTCTAAACTGCTCCAAAATGCCAACACCAAGAAAAGCAACACGGATTGAGGTGTGGTTTAAGGGAGGCTTTGTAGCAAAGAGTAAACATTGACATTGTTTTGTGGAAATGCAGAGTGAGGTAACAGTTTGATATTTAGCAACAAACAGTGGGAGGAGTCATTTTGTGAGAATAGATTTACAAGTGCGATCGATACTTAAAATAGATGAGAAGCAAGAAGAACAGATTATACAAAACACAAGGAACACAAGTAAAAAGCTACAAGTATAGATTCTAAACACCTTCAGGATGAATCTTAAATCTTACAGCAGACAGTGCCTTTTGCTGCTGTAACCATTTGCAGACAATGAAACTACTCACTTTAAGGTGTTCCAGTCAATATAACCCTTTTTGTCAGGGTCAAACACCAAGAAGGCCTCCTTGAGTTCTTTATCCTGATTCTTCGATTTTTCATGGTAATCTCCCATCAAAGCCAGGAAATTGTCACAGTTAAATGTACCTTTCCCTGTCACATAAATACCAGAACAATGGTGAACTTCTTTCCCTGTACAACTGTACATTTGACAAGAGATTTCTATTTTATCTTTCCTTGTTACCATTTCAATTTAAGGTCAGTTGACTGTTGCTGAAAAGAGAGACTTTTTTTTAAGCTTTTTGTCTTGCACTCATCAGGACAATTCGCAAGAAATTACCAATATTAGGGGAAACAACATAAGACCATAAGACATAGGAGCAGAAATTAGGCCATTTGGCCCATTGAATCTGATCCGCCATTCAATCATGGCTGATAGGTTTCTCAACCCCATTCTCCCGCCTTCTCCCCGTAACCTTTGATCCCCTTACCAATCAAAAACCTATCTATCTCGGTCTTAAATACACTCAATGACCTGGCCTCCACAGCCTTCTGTGGCAATGAATTCCATAGATTCACCACTCTCTGGCTAAAGAAGTTTCTCCTCAACTCTGTTCTAAAAGGTCTTCCCTTTACTCAGAGGCTGTGCCCTCGGGTCCTAGTCTCTCCTACTAATGGAAACATCTTCCCCACGTCCACTCTATCCAGGCCTTTCAGTATTCTGTAAGTTTCAATCAGATCCCCCCTCATCCTAAACTCCATCGAGTACAGACCCAGAGTCCTCAAATGTTCCTCATATGTTAAGCCATTCATTCCTGGGATCATTCTCGTGAACCTCCTATGGACCCTCTCCAGGGCCAGCACATCCTTCCTGAGATATGGGGCCCAAAATTGCTCTCAATATTCTAAATGTGGTCTGACCAGAGCCTTATAAAGCCTCAGCAGCACATCCCTGCTTTTATATTCTGGTCCTCTCGAAATAAATGCCAACATTGCATTTGCCTTCCTAACTACTGACTCAACCTGCAAGTTAACCTTAAGAGAATCCTGGACTAGGACTCCCAAGTCCCTTTGCACTCCAGATTTCTGAATTTTCTCCCCATTTAGAAAATAGTCTATGCCTCTATTCTTCCTACCAAAGTGCATGACCTCACACTTCCCCACGTTGTATTCCATCTGCCACTTCTTTGCCCATTCTTCTAACCTGTCTAAATCCTTCTGCAGCCTCCCCGCCTCCTCAATACTACCTGTCCCTCCACCTATCTTTGTATCATCTGCAAACTTAGCCAGAATGCCCTCAGTTCCTTCATCTAGGTCATTAATGTATAAAGTGAAAAGTTTATAACATATTTATACTGTATGAGAAGAGAGTGGCCATTGGTTGGCAAGTGGACTTTGATTGGTAGAGGTGTTGCCATTGGGGATACACCAGTTGATGGTGATTGACAGACAACTGCCAAGCATTGTTTGAAATTTAAAGCAGGTAGCTGGTCTTTGGGACATATAGCCTACATACCTAGCATCACACTGACACTGAAATTCAAATATCACGTTACTCATTTGTGTGATAGGCAGACAGTCTTTTTGGCCTGACAGCAGCATCCTGTTAATGGCAAATACCACTTGTGCTGCTATTGCACAGTAGCAGCATGAAACAGTTAACTTCACCTGTTGCTCAAAGTTTTGAAATACTTTGCCCTTCCAGGGTAATCTGAGGTAGACTGGGTACTTTTCAGGGCTGAAAGTGATAGCCTTTTATGAGTTTGCATGATATACAGGGCAAAATGATCTTATCAGGGTAGCCATTATCCTGCAGGATGTCTTTGATGCCCCTATTTCAGCAGTAAGTTTGTATGGTGAGCAATTGGCTCGGGCCCTATTTGTTGCCGATAAGGCCAATCTTATAGCGCGTGGAACTGTAAGAATCCCAACATGTGTGTTGACCAGTGAAAGTAGGGTTGCGGTGGACTGTGGTAGACAACCCCCAGGCAGACTTCTCAACTAGTACGTCAAGGCAAGGGAGTTCATTTGACTGCTCCATTTCAAAGGTGAATTTGAGCAGAGGATGGAGCACATTAAGACATGTAAGGAAATTATTACATGCAGCTGCCGATTTAAATATAGCAAACATACCATCCACATATCAGAAATATGCGAGGGGTAGGAGGTTAGGTGTCATTCCATCAAAGACACATTTTTCATGGAACCCAACAAAGATGTTTGTGGGAATTGGGCACAGAGGGGATCCCATGGCAACACCATCTATTTGTGCATACATGGTGTCATTTAAACTGAACTCAGCTGTGCAAGTTGCCGAGTTCATAAGCTCAATGATTCATGCAATGGTGACAGATCTAAGTCTCCATGAGATAATGTTGCAGTGCATGGTGATCTACACCTACCACCATTGTGTGAATCAGTATTCACTGAGCTTATGAACTCAGCAACTCACGCAGTTGAGTTCAGTTTTAATGACACCATGTATACCCAAATAAATGGTGTTGCCATGGGATCCCCTCTAGGCCCAACTCTCGCAAACATCTTTGTTGGGCTCCATGAGAAATGTGTCTTCAATGGAATGACACCTAACCGCCTACACTTTGCATATTTCCGATATGTGGATGATACGTTTGCTATATTTAAATCCCCAGCAGCAGGTAATAATTTCCTGGATGTCTTAATGGGTTCCATCTTGTGCTCAAATTCTCCTTTGAAATGGAGCAGTCAAATGCTTTTCTGACATACTAGTTGAGAAATCAGCCAATGGGTTCTCTACCACGATCTACCGCAAGGCTATCCTCACTGGTCAATATACACTTTGGAATTCTTACGGTTCCACGCGCTATAAGATTGGTCTTATTGGTAGCCTTGTAAACAGGACCAGAACTATTTGCTCACCATGCAAGCTTGATGCTGAAGTAGGTGCATCAAAGACATCCTGCAGGATAATGGCCACCCTGATCAGATCGTTTTGCGCTGTATTTCACGCAAACTCATGAACTGGCCTAAAGCCATCACTTTTGGCCCTGAAAAGTACCCTTCAGATTACCCTGGAAGGGCAAAGTATCTCAAAAATTTGAGCAACAGGTGAAGCTAGCTGTTTCACGCTGCTACTATGCAGCAGCAACAAGAGTGGTATTCGCCACTAACAGGATGCTGCTGTAAAGTCAAAAAAACATTTTGCCTATCACACAAATGAGTAATGGGGTATATGAATTTCAGTGCCTGTGTGACGCTAGGTATGTAGGCCGTACGTCCCAAAGACTGGCGGATTGTATCAAACAGCATGTCCCAGCCGCTGTTCGCAATGGGCAGGGTACAGACTGTACCCAACCAGCCCGTGCTTGCAAAACACAAAACGCAGGATGCAACATTAGATGTGATTCTGCGATTGGACAACAGTTGCTAAATAATCCTCAGTGCTAAAAATCATGCTGACCAGCAATTTAAGATTGTCAGTTGGGCTCGCAGTGTGACACATTTGCCTTTACTGAAAGCTACATATATTAATGCACAGGGCCCTGTTCTTTGCAGACAGAAAGAACACGTACATACATTGCACCTGTTTCAGCTTAACAAAATAAGTGACAGCCATTCACTGGTTCATTCACCAGGGCAAAGTCTTGTCCAAACAGAGTCAAACTGCCTGGTTTAAATTTCAAACAATGTTTGGCAGTTAACTGCCAGTCACCATCAACTGGTGCATTCTCCTTGGCAACATCTCTACCAATCAGAGTCCATTTGCCATCTAATCAGCAGTCTCTTCTCATGCAATGTAAATATGTTGTTTCCCCATTAATTGACATTTTCATGTGAATTGTCCTGATGAGTGCATGATGAAAAGCTTCAACAAAAAAATGTCTCTTTTTTTCAGCAATACTCATGTTCTGTATTAGCAAACAGCTATTCAGGCTAGTTCATGGTCTTCGCTAAGAACAATTATTATTGAACAGCAGAATATCAGGCTATCATGGAAGGAAATTAACCTGCATTTTGAACCATGTATCCATTTCTATTTTATGCAGCATTTCCTCTTCTAGAAGATGCTGTCTCATGCTCCAGTAAACTTCCACTGGTGAATTGCTTACCTTGCCCTAGTATTACTCTATTTCACCAACGTGACTGCGCATTTGAGACTGATCCTCCTGGTCAAATGATGTTCGTATCTGGTTAAAATGCTGGAACTCCCTCCGTAACAGCACTGTGGGTGTACCTACAATACATGGACTGCAGTGGTTCAAGAAGGCGGTTCACCACCACCTTCTCAAGGACTATTAAGGATGGGGAATCAGTGCTGGCCCAGCCAGTGACACCCACATGAATGAATAAATTTTTAAAAACCAAGTCACAGACTCTCTCACACTCACACAGCCACTCACATACTCACGCACATATCCATGTACACTTGGTTTCCAAGCGAGTGTACTCGCTTGGTTTCGCACAGGGATCATTTGGTAGCAGTGGGGAGCTAACTGTGACGTTGATACACTGACTGGGATCACTGAACACAGGATGGACCAGGAACTGAACCTGGAGCCTTCCCAATCTGCAGCTCAGTGTCAGCCAACACAGGCTAGTGACCCTGAGCCACCACATACACCCAAGCAATGTCTGCCTGACTTAAATAAAGGATTCAGGGTGCGCATTTCCAAAGTCCATGACCGTTGAGAGAGCTGATCTGGAAGAAACCTGCCCTGCCGATGAGTTGGTGGGTCCATGTATCATCTGTCCTGACGGAATGTGTAGGTTATAGAATTATCTCAGTCCCACTCTTTCCAGCTTTAGTGGAAGCAGTTTGTACTGCACCTCCTCTCCTGAAATACTCATGTTGGGTCCACATCAATGACTGCCTGCAGTCCTCTGCTGTCATGTCCCAGGGGCTGCTTTTCATATGTGAATATAATTAATGAGTGTCGGCAGGAATGTCACTGTTGGAGGCGGCTGACTCTTTTCTCACTCGATATCTGAACACAGACACACACCCTGCATGGAATGTCATTGGACAGCGCTGAGGGGAAAAATCCGTCTCTCGTTTTTGTTCCATCCATAACTTGGTACCAGTTGTAACCTTCCTAATGTCACAGAGCCAGGCTGAGTTAGCGTAACTCGAGCTGTAGCTTAGCCCTAGCATCCTCCTGGGTTACAATGCCTCAGCACCACAGCAGGTAACTCATTTACTTACTGAGTCACTGGGAAGGTGTTAAAAACTCCCTGCTAAACTAACAATTGGAATGAAATGGTGCACAAGTAGGTAATTTGGCCCATCACCTCTGTGTTAGCTCACCGGAAAGAGCCATTATACTGCCTGTTCTCCATAGATTATTAATATTGTTTTTATTTTACTGAGTGGTAGTGTTTCCGATATTAATGTTATTTCCTTAATGAACCAACCTTTCTATCCATTAGTACAGACATCTCAGCAGGAAAGCAGAAAATGGTTTCTCACCATCTTTATCCACATCTTTGGCCATTTGTGCCAAATCTCGCTTGGTTAGGTTGATGCCCAATAGACTCATGAGTTTGGCCAAATCAGCTGTTTTCACTAATCCATTCCCTTCTTCATCGAACATTTCAAACACTCCCTTGTACTGGGAAAGTAGCTCAGCGGTCAATGACTGTAAACGTCATAAATGAATGAAAAACAATTAAAAATAAAGAACAGTGCATCATTTTTCCTCTTAATTCTTTCATGGGGTGTGGGCGTAGCAAGGCCAGCATTTGTTGCCTATGCCCTATTTGCCCTTGAACTGAGTGGTTTGCTTGGCCATTTCGGAAATTGGTTAAAAATCAACCACATTGCTGTGGGTCTGGCGTCACATGTAGGCCAGACCGGGGAAGGGCAGCAGATTTCCTTCCCTAAGTGACATATGTGAGCAAAACACTCAGCATCTCCTCAAAATCTCGAAGCCCAGATTTTTAATTTAGAGACTCTTCCCCCTTTTTCACACACGGGCCCCATATTCAGTATTCTGGCTGTAAGGGAGAGAAACTGACTTGTCTTCAGGATAATGGCACCTCAGTGTTAATCAGTAGCAGGGCCTGAATTACCCTCCGCATTCCCCCTTATTCACTATGGAGAAGGAGTTAGCTCTACTCAGGAATTCTCAACGTGGAAGATCCAGTCATGAACCAACTGCTTAGCATTCTACAGGCTTTGTACATTCTCCAGAACTTACAGGTTCAATTATCAAACCACAGTATATCTGTTAGGCCCAGAGGTGACAACCAGGGCTGTTTTGGAGTGGGGTGGAATGCCTGACAATTATGGCAGTATTTGCATAAACAAGGCCAGTTCAGACCAGTGCTCTTATTTCCCAGTTTTTACTGCTTTTTCGAGCTAACAAAAATCAGCACAACATCTGCTTCATCCTCCAGCTGTGCTCGCCATCTCTCACTTCCCCCCCCATCCACCCCTCCCCCAGTCTGGCACCTTCTAATTCTATTGGTCCCCGCCACAGTATGTGGGGCTGGTTGGGACATGCTAGGAAAGGAAGAAGGACTTAGTTAGGATTTTAGCCGGGTGACAACTAAACAGCTAGGCAAGGGAAAGGGAGAGAAGAGGAAATGCAGGTGACCAGAGAGGAAGGAATGGGAGGGCAGAGGAGGACATGAAGAGATGAGGAGGGGTGAAAGAAAGGGGAGGCAGGGGAAGAGTAGAGAAAGAATGGATGATGAGAGAGTGGAGATGTTTGATTGGGGGGGTTGGGGGGGTTTGGAAATGGGTGTCAAGGAAAGGGACAGAGTGCATAGTGAGGGGAGGAAATACATTCTGGCAAAATGGCTGGATGGTAAAGGACAGACAATTTGCTTTTAGAAACTCCAGGGCCTGTGCGCAGTGTTACATGGGAATAATCTCATCAAATTTGATGCTTACCTGCAATTCCATTATATCTCCCCAGCAGTTTCACTGATTATTTTTAAAATTAATGATTACATGCAACACTTGTTATGTGGATCGATTGGAGAGGTTGGGACTGTTTTCCTTAAAGAAGTTGAGAGGAGATTTGAACAAGGTATTCAAATCATGAGGGGTCTGAGCAGAGTAGTTAGGGAGAAACTGCTCCCATTGATGAAAGGACTGAGAACCAGAGGGCACAGATTTAAGGTAATTGGCAAAAAAAGCAATGATGACATGAGGAAAAACTTTTTCGCGCAGCGAGTGGTTAGGACCTGGAATGCACTGCCTGAGAGTGTGATTGGGGCAGAGTCAGTTGAGGCTTTTAAAGATGAATTGGGTTATTGTCTGAAAAGGGAGAATGTGCCAGGCTACAGGGAGAAGGCAAGGGAGCGGTTTGAGGTAAATTGTTCCTTCAGTGAGCAAGTACAGGCACAATGGGCTGAATGGCCTCCTTCTGTGATAATCATTGATGACAATTTCCTCTGATTAGCTTGCTGCACATATTAATGTCAACTTGCCAAACAGATTCTAACTGCTCTCAACCTCATAATTTGTTCTGGACATCACAAATAAACCGTTTTAATTCAGAAGGTCACTTAACTCTTTCAATTCATTTTTATTTGAATTGCTATGTTCAAAATATTAGTTTTGATCTTAGAAGAGCATTCATAAAATTAATCATTTGCAACAGCTTTTAAACATGCAAAGCTTGTAAATAAAAAGCCGTGGCAAGATAGATACTAAAAATAGGAGGTAGAGTTTGCAACACCTTTCTGATTAATCATCTGCAGGGATTCTGTCACTTGGCAGCGGGTCCCACCTTCTCCCTAGTCCACTGCTGCAAAAATCACTTGTGGTGAAAGACTGTTGCTCTGGCTATGATCTATTCAACAAAGCCAGGCCTTGCTTGGTTACATTGCTCATTAGAAGGTGCAGCAGAGACAATGGATTTATCAGTCAAACTGGTGGGGAGTCGGAAGCCAAATTTTACCTTTTAACTGTGTTGTTTAGACATGTTTCTACAAAATACTGAAAACCCTTGACATTGCATTTGTTAACTCAACAAAAATGCTAATCCGTTAAAACATTTTCTAGTCGTCAGCCACACTTATAGTCGACCAGTTTTGTCCATCATTTCACTATGTCCTCGCACCTACACATTTTAAAACCTTCGATATTTGCATGTGGTGCAGTGGCTGATTAAACTACTTGGCTGGGAGCGGGGTCAATAATTTCATTTCAAAACAATGGAAACACAGAAGAAACATGGACCCCGATCTTAAAATTATATATACAACCACGCTACACAAGTTTCGCCATTAAGCCTACATTCTGATGGTCCGTTTCAATCCATTTTTAATATAAGGAAACAATCTCTAATTGTCCTCCTGCATTCACACAAAAATACCAGCCTGCTCCAATGTTACTTACCATGTTGTTGGAACTACAAGACCAGTGATAGGGATCAACCTTGTCCTTCCAGCGATCGAGCCCAGTCGGAAAACCAACACATCTTTCACTTTCTTGAGGAGAGTAAGTCTATGGAAAGCCCAGTGGATTTGACAGTTAAAGTTGCCTTTTATGGTTTGACTGAGAGTCTCCTTGGGTCCTATTTCTGGCTGGTGCATATTCATTTTCTTATGTGAGTTTTCAAGTACTAATTTCCTAGTGATACAAGATTAAATAAAATCACACTGAAGTCTGAATAGCTTCAAAACTACCATTTCTTTGAGGTAAAAGCAGCATTTTTTATTTAGACTAAATACTTCTTTGGAGTCTACTTTATCATCTTTATCTGTTAATGTTGATTAGTAATAGGAAATTGTCTCCTTTCTCTAACTGTTGTTTTCCCAGACGTGTTTGGTTCATTCACAGTTCTCTTTCTTTAGATCTCCTTTTTGAGAATTCCCTATTAAAGCAAACTCAGGACTATCTCCTGCTGGGATTTATTTTGGGCTGGATTTAATGCAACCCCTTGTGGGAGCAAGATGGTGGCCAGGCCCACCGGGAGTAAGATAACGGCCAGGCCCACGGGGAGTAAGATGGCGGCCAGGCCCACGGGGAGTAAGATGGCAGCCAGGCCCACCAGGAGTAAGATGGTGGCCAGGCTCACTGGGGATAAGATGGTGGCCAGGCCCACTGGGAGCAAGATGGTGGCCAGGCTCACTGGGGGTAAGATGGCGGCCAGGCCCACGGGGAGTAAGATGGTGGACAGGCTCACTGGGGGTAAGATGGCGGCCAGGCCCACCGGGAGAGGCCCTGCATCAGTCTCCCAGCAGCAGCAAAACCTCCCCCGATTAAGTTAGGGGGTGGAAGGGGCTGATGTGAGGTTTGCAGCCGCTGGCTGGGAATTATTGAACCAATTGACACTCATTATCCCTGAGTCCACTTCAATTTTGTGGTGGCTCAGGGATTAAATGAGGGTCACACGGCAGACAGTAAAAGAGTCCAAGAGTTTCCTGGTCGGCCGTACTGCAGAAGGCAATGGCAAACCACAGCAGTACTTTGCCAAGCATCATCATGGACCAATCCAAGGGAAGTCCATGGTCGCCAATGCCCTCTTAGGGCATGGTACCTGAAGGAGGGGGAGGAGAAATAGCAAGGATTGTAAGTTAGAAAAGAAAGACTTGCATTTATATTGTGTCTTTCACAGCTGACTTTTTACAGCCAATGAAGTACCTTTGAAGTGTGCTCACTGTCGTAACGTAGCAAACACAGCAGCCAATTTGTGCACAGCAAGATCCCACAAACAGCAATGTGTTAATGACCAGTTAAACTGTTTTTAGTGATGTTGACATAGGGATAAATATTGACTAGTACATCAGGGAGAGTATCTGCTCCTCTTCAAAGTCGAGTCCTGGGATCTTTTGCATCGCCCCGAGGAGGCAGACGGGGAAGATGGGCCTCAGTTTAACATCTCATCCAAACAAATGGAGGTGGAGGAGATGAATTGGCAACTTTAGGATCCACAGGAACTTTAGGATCCACAATCCTAATCCTACGACCACAGCACCCAGTCCTTGAGATGACAGTGGGACATCATAGTGCTAGATTTCTGTGTGTGCACAGCAGCAGGACCAAGCCAAGCAAATGTTCAGAATAAAGTGTTTTGCACAGGATGACTAAACTAGTAACTTGGGCACCTGTCTTTTCAATGATGACTCAAACAGGTAGGGGGAGACAAGTTCTTTCATCAATACACTTCATACAAGATTGCAGCATACCATAAGGCTCAGAGGAAGCCCATTTCTGCTGATTTCATAAGGCTTTAGCTCACTGAGCCTATCACTTTTTAAAAAAGTACCAAGGCAACATTCTCCATGGCCACTGCTTTCATCAACAGTGAGCTGTATGAGCGCAGAATTTTCCACCCTTGCCAATCCCCAATAAGCAGGAGTTTCATCGACCCCCCGGCATTCACCCCTGATCTCAGCTGTTTTGATGGGATCAGCTTGCTCTGTGGATGTGGGCGAGGGTGATGCAGTATTACATCAGCAGTGGCTTCCAGTTTGCCTGAAAAAATACGACTGAAATGGCACTTCGCACACACTTCATCACCTAGACGGATACATAGTGGGGTGACTTCTTTTCTGTTATTTGCGTAGCGTTATAATGCAGCCAATCACATAGGAGTGGATGTAAAACACATCCCATGTCACTGTCAGCAAGAAATTACAAGAGGCAGGAAGCTTGTGATGAACAACACAATGCATTTCCCTGTGATACCGCTCACTAAAGTGTAACATCTAGGCTGGAGGGTTAATTTCACTTTTGTATGCAGATATTGTATAGTATGAAACTATTAAAATAAGGACAGTTAATGATGATCAAATCCACACATCCAAATAGATTGTAACCATTGATGGAGAGCGTGGAACCTTTTTTTATTGATTTATGGGATGTGGGCTTCGCTGGCTGGGTCTGCATTTATTACCCATCCCTAATTGACCCTTGAGAAGGTGGTGGTGAGTTGCCTTCTTGAACCGCTGCAGTCCATGTGGTGTAGGTACACCCACAGTGCATTTAGGGAGGGAGTTCCAGGATTTGACCCAGCGACAGTGAAGGAACGGCGATATATTTCCAAGTCAGGATGGTGAGTGACTTGGAGGGGAACTTCCAGGTGGTGGTGTTCCCATCTATCTGCTGCCCTTGTCCTTCTAGATGGTAGTGGTCACAGGTTTGGAAGGTGCTGTTGAAGGAGCCTTGGTGAGTTCCTGCGGTGCATCTTGTAGATGGTACACACACTGCTGCTACTGTGCATCGGTGGTGGAGGGAGTGAATGTTTGTGGATGTGGTGCCGATCAAGAGGGGCTGCTTTGTCCTGGATGGTGTCAAGCTTCATGAGTGTTGTGGAAGCTGCACTCATCCAGGCAAGTGGGGAGTATTCCATCACACTCCTGACTTGTGCCTTGTAGACGGTGAACAGGCTTGATCCAAATTGCCTGTTTCTGTGCTACAGTTACTATGCGTGCAGTTCTAGAATCTGCATTATAGGAAGGATGTGATTGCACCAGAGGCAGTGCAGAGGAGATTTACCAGGGTGTTGCCTGGGCTGGAGTGTTTTAGTTATGAGGAGAGATTGGATAGGCTGGGGCTATTTTCCCTGGAGCAGAGGAGATTGAGGGGGGACATGATTGAGGTGTATAAAATTATGAGGGGCATAAATAGGATAGACAGAAAGGAATTTATTCCTTTGGTGGAAGGATCAATAACCAGGGGGCATAGATTTAAGGTAAGGGGCAGGAGGTTTAGAGGGGATGTGAGGAAGAATTTTTTCACCCAGAGGGCAGTGGGAATCTGGAACTCACTGCCTGAAAGGGTGGTAGAGGCAGAAACCCTCATAACATTTAAGAAGTATTTGGATATGCACTTGCGATGCCATGACATACAAGGCTGTGGGCCTATTGCTGGAAAATTAGAATAGTTAGGTACTTGTTTGACCGGCGCAGACTCGATGGGCCGAAGGGCCTTTTTCTGTGCTGTAGACCTCTATGACTCTATGTAATATGCAACCATATGCACCATTCAATCACCTCTTTCCTGTACGTTTAATATCTTCCACTCCTGATCTCAAGCAATGGGTTATATGGTGGAATATGATGCTTAATGTCTTCCTGTTCCTTATTTTGGTTCTACATTGTGAATCAGACCCTGGTTGAATAGCATATTTACACTCACAGTTAAGGCCCACAGCTGAAGAAAGGAACAGAGCGAGAGAGAGAGAGAGGATAATTGAGGTTTTCAAAATGTGAGAGGTTTTGATAGGGTAAATAATAGAAGTTTATTTGTAATGGTTTACAAAGAACTTATCAACAAGGCACAAATTCAAAGAAATCTTTTAACACATGGAGTGTTATTAGGATATGGAAAGCACAAGTGGCTATTGTGACAGATAACCTCAATTAAACTGTATTTGAAAACAAGGAATATAAAACAATTGAGGAAATGAGCAGGTAAATGGGACTAGAATAGATACCACACTGCTGCAGTAATGGCACAAGGACTACAGACCAAGTAGCCTCCTGTGCTGTAACTGCAATGATTCAATAGACGATTTATGGTCTTTAAGGCTTTCCTCCCTTCCCAAGAAAAGTTTTTACCTTCCTATTCCTTTTTTATGTTCCTACTTAAATAATGTGCATCTGGAATTTCATCCATTGTTGATGGAGAGTCTACACTAAAATATTAACCCATCTGCTCTCTCTGTGCATGTTGGACTGAACCATTGAGCTTTTCCAGCACTTTCTGAATTTTGGTCAGCCTTTCAACATCCACAGCTTTTTTGCTTATTCCACCATAAAGACTACGCACTTTGAGGGAAGCTTAGGTGCATTTGTTTATCTCTACTAGAATGCATGTTCTAATTTAAATACTGTTCCTCACCATTCATGAAAGCCAGTCTTTTAAGGAGCTGGATTAAGTACTTGTTGGACTGGGAGCACTGGAGGATGATTATTGTTGTATCACATCCAGTGCCTCGTGTTTCCTTTAATCTGAGAATCCGTCTTCATCTCTCCTGGGGGTCACTCTGACAGTCGGTGAGGAGCTTAGAAAACAATGACGACTGGAGAAGTTCTGACTGGAACAAAGCCTGGCATAAAGTACATCGACTGCCCCTCCTTCCCTACCAAACACCCAGGCAGCACCTACACTGTATGTAAATTACCTGACCCTGCTCTGATACTCCAGGAGTGGAGGTCACCAGCTGACAGTGTGAGGCTGAGGGTCTTTGAGTGTCACCAGGATGTTTGACCACATGAGGCATCACAACCAAAGTGTTGTCCTCACCAAAGGATTATCCCCACTTGCCATCTACATGCGCCTACTTTGCAGCACAAGGCGCTGATAACAAGTGGAAGCCCAGGCTGACATTTTTTGCTCCCCAGCACCAAGGTCCTGAGATTAAATGGTGCATCATAGAACCATAGAACACTACAGCACAGAAAACAGGCCATTTGGCCCTTCTAGTCTGTGCCGAAATATTATTCCGCTAGTCCCATTGACCATTAGCATCCTTACAGCTTCCCAGGGACTAGCTAACTTAGCAAACACTGGTGATAGTTCATCAGATCTTCATGCTCAGTGTAAGGCTCAGCACCCAGGTAGATAGTGCATTGATCAATAACACCACGAGAGGAACCAGCGTTAATGGTTAAGCACTGCTTGCCTCCTGTGTATCATTAAGCTATTAGACTTAAAAGCTGCTGACAGAAGAGTTAACTAGTGTGAAAATACTTGCTGTGCCAATGTGAGGTGAAATTCCAAAACTCCCCAGGCCTAATCCAAAAGCAAAACACTTCCATGTTTGTCTATTGGTGCTGAGGCATTTCTCGGGCTGATAGCTTCAGTTACATTGCTGATATTCTCAGTCACTGTCTAAAGTGTTCACATCTCTCACCAGCCATCACCTGTTTTCAGTTTGTTCAGTCCCTGCCACAAATGAGAACTGAGCATTTAAAATGTGAACGTTTGGGTTTTATTGGCTGTTTAAAGTTTGGCCATTGCCTGAATTGTCCATTATTGTTTGTTTTGTGTGAATAATTCAGAGCAGCTTTAGTAAAAACCCCATTGTACTATCAGGGGAAATTATAGCCAATCTGGATATTGCTCTGGTCAGGCCATATATTGATATTGTGTCAAATTCTGCACACTGAGACACAATGGAGGAAGTGTAGAGGATAATGACACGGTCCAGCTAGTGAAAGGTAACTATAGGATTTGATATCAAGAAGGGGTTTGCAGGAAGGTCTTAATTCTCTTAGCAGGCGGGTCAATAACCAGGCAGCATAGATTTAAAGTGATTGGTAGAAGGGTTAGATGGGCATTGAGGAAAGATTTTTCACCCAGAGGGTGGTGGGAGTCTGGAACTCTCTGCCTGAAATGGTGATAGAGACAGAAACCCTCATCACATTTAAAAGGTTCTCAGCCATGCATTTGAAGTGGATTAATCTACAGACCAAGAGCTGGAAAGAGGTTTTAGGCTGGACCACTCGTTCTGGTCATTTGCAGTAAGGCATTGTGGATCCAGGGGTGATAAACACATTGGCTGTACCGTTCATGCCCCTGTGCACAGTGCTGCACCGCACACAAACCAGGAGTGTTTTTAATCAGCTGTGCACATCACTGCAGCATGAACCAATGGCAGGAGAAACGCAAAGATCAAACAGGAAGCAAAACTGTCGAAAGCAACATTGCAATGGCCTGCTTCACCCCCTTGTCTCAAAAGGAAAATCAGTGTTTGCAATTGTTACATTGATCACCTGGTATCATCTGCCCTTATTCCCCTCCAGAAGCAACATTCAAAAAGAACTGGATTAGAATGAAACAGTCAGTGTGCTAATCCTATCAGCTCGCTTCAGAACAGGTGTCTGCTGGTCCCAAGTGCGCAGTTTGAGATCAGCACGCCAAATAAAGCAAATGATTAGGGAAGATTTATTTAAATCATCTGCAGAGATCCAGAGGGTATTCCACAGTCTGGGTATTTATAAACCTGCTCTGCATAGTTTACTTTTAATGCTGATTCTGTGCTTATTTAAATACTTTATCGGTACAAAAGTATTGACTCAAAGATTAATTTTAGCGTTTGGCACAGCTGCACTGATCTTGTAACCCGTCCTCTGAAGTGCCTCACAAACCATTCATTTGTACCAAATTGTTCACCACATGGGCTGCAGAAGCCCAAGAAGGTGGCTCACCACCACCTCCTCAAGGACAATGAAGGATGGGTAATAAATGGACCAGCTTGTGAGGTCTACACCCTACACATGAAAATAAAAAATCTCTGAATAAGCACTGCATTCTGCCCAGAACTGGTGGTAAATTACAACAACATCAGTAATCTGGACAATACCACTAAAGGAGCAGCAGTAAATCGAAAAGGCCCAACCAGGGGCAAGTTAATTCTCTGGGGCAAGTTGACTCTGTTGAGGACAAGGTAGATCTACTCTCTCCAGAGATTATTTATTAAATCCCTGCTGTGTTTGCTAAAAATTCCCAGAAATTTGGCACATAACTCAGAACTGTAATTATTAATGCCAATGAAGATTGGTATCTAGAGTTTGGACCAGTCTTCCATGTAGAACGCCCAGGGATTAATTAAAGCTACCAACTGTGAATTAACACAGGATGTCTTTAAAGGTCTGAATTGGCTTATCTCAGCTGGTGGCCTGCTCAGCTCCAGGTGCAACAATATCTCTCCGAGTCCTTAGTCTTCAATCAACTCAAAACAATCATCTACTCATCAGCTCGGGCGGAATCTTCCGGTCCTGCCAGCAGCGGGAAGCTTGGTGGTGGGGGCGGAGGGGAGCTTAATTTGGCTGAAGGCCAAAAATCAGTTTCCCGTCGGCGGGATGAACTTCAGGAATAAAGTTCTCGGGACTTTAAAGGTGGGTTAAAGGCAGGTCGAGCTTCCTGATGACCAATGTTGGGAATCCCTTTCGCATGCATTAGCATGTCACGCATACTCATTAAAAGGCCACCTCGCTGGAATTAAGCTCCTCCTCCAAATTAAGTTCCCCGCCAGTCAGAAATGAGAATGTTCATATTTACAACTGCGTGTAAGTGGCGTGCACAGGGTGAGATGGGCCACTTCCATGTCTTTGAGGTGAATAGACGCTGGTTTGGCCTTCCGGGGGACCATTCAAATCTTGATTCATATCATTGCTGGTGGGCCAAGCCGAGAGAAGGCTAGACATGGGAGCCAGGGGAAGGGGGGCGAGACAGAGCGAATGCTGGATACAGGAGGGTAGGCTAAGGGTGGAAATGGGAGTGGATGTCCAGGGAAGGAAGACAGACTGTCTGGGGCAGGAGGGTGGCAGTAAGTGTGCAGGGACATGGGATAGAAGGAAGGGCCTTGCATCTTAGGGTCCTGTGATTGGGTGTGGGAGGGGGTTTCTGGGCAGGGACCGTGGTAGAAGGATGGGCCTTAGAGGACAGGGTTGGTGTTGTTGGTGGGGTCCTGGGGGTGAAGTGAGGGTACTGGGCAGTGAAGGGAACAGTCACAGTGAACAAAGAACAAAGAAAAGTACAGCACAGGAACAGGCCCTTTGGCCCTCCAAGTCTGCGCCGATCATATTGCCCGTCAACTAAAACATTTTGCACTTCCAGGGTCCATATCCCTCTATTCCCATCCTATTCATGTATTTGTCAAGCTGCCTCTTAAACACCACTATCGTACCTGCTTCCACCACCTCCTCTGGTAGCGAATTCCAGACACTCACTACCCTCTGCGTAAAAAACTTGCCCCGCACATCACCTCTAAAGTTTTCTCCTCTCACCTTAAATCTATGTCCCCTAGTAATTGACTCTTCCACCCTGGGAAAAAGCTTCTGACTATCTACTCTGTCCATGCCACTCATAATTTTGTAAACTTCTATCAAGTCGCCCCTCAATCTCCGTCGCTCTAATGAGAACAATCCGAGTTTCTCCAACCTCTCCTCATAACTAATAACCTCCAGACCAGGCAGCATCCTGGTAAACCTCCTCTGCACCCTCTCCAATGCCTCCATATCCTTCTGGTAATGTGGCAACCAGAATTGCACGCAATATTCCAAGTGTGGCCTAACCAAGGTTCTATACAGCTGCAGCATGACTTCCCAGCTTTTATACTCAATACCCCTGCCGATGAAGGCAAGCATGCCATATGCCTTCCTGACTACCTTATCCACCTGCATTGCCACTTTCAGTGACCTGTGGACCTGTACACCCAGATCCCTTTGCCCATCGATGCACTTAAGGGTTTGCCATTTACTGTATAATTCCTACCTGTATTAGACCTTCCAAAATGCATTATCTCGCATTTGTCCGGATTAAACTCCATCTGCCATTTCTCCGCCCAAGTCTCCAACCGATCTATATCCTGTTGTATCCTTTGACAATCCTCTTCACTATCTGCAACTCCTCCAACCTTAGTGTCGTCTGCAAACTTACTAATTAGCCCAGTTACATTTTCCTCCAAATCATTTATGTATACTACAAACAGCAAAGGTCCCAGCACTGATCCCTGTGGAACACCACTAGTCTCAGCTCCCCATTCAGAAAAGCACCCTTCCACTGCTACCCTCTGTCTTCTATGACCAAGCCAATTCTGTATCCATCCTGCCAGCTCACCTCTGATCCCGTGCGACTTTACCTTCTGTACCAGTCTGCCTGTGAGAGGGGAGTTGGATGGGATAGGATGGCAGGTCCAGGGTGACAGTCTGTAGGTTTCATGGGAGGGTCACAGAAACAGACGAAACAGGTGGCTCAGATAATGGGGGGGGTAGGGGGGGGGGGGTGGGGGGGGGGGGGGGGGGGGGGGTGGCCAGGGTGGCATGGGGGTGTTAATAGGTGTTGGCTCAAAGGCGAGAGAAGGCATGTGCAGGGTGATGGCTATAGGTGCAAGGGTAACGGTGGGTGGGGGGAGGTTCAAGAGTGACAGAGGGGAGAGGAATGATTATATTGGGTGGGTCAAAAGTGATGGGGATAAGTTGATGAGTGACAGGGGGAGGGTAGAAGGTGGTGGAGTCAGTCTTGAATGTCATGTACATCATTTTGGGATCCTCACCCATGTAACACTGTCACTGTAAAACTGTGATGCCTCAGAGTGGGAGCAGGGTCTTTTCAGATGAGTGGAGTTCATGATTAGGACAATAGATCAACTAAAGGGACACCCTAATAATCATGGGACAACAGGATGAGAACCATGTTCAGTTGTGTTCTCCTCCCTGTGGTGAAACCCACATTGCAGCAGCTTTGTTCCTGACTCATGGATCTCATAACATTGAGATCCCAGCAAGATGTGGATCTGCCGTTCATTCTGTGCGATTGGCCACCTCCTGCAGTCAGAGGCGGGGACGAAGGGAGGGAGGGACACAGCCAAGTCTCGATTCCAAATCTCCATCCTCCTGGGTGAATGGTCATGGCTGACAAGGCATCAGGTGCTTCTTCTCTCTGTGTTGCCAAGGCAATGGTCTCAAGAGTAATGGAGGCAAGCGGAATAGTGACTGAGGGAGGCTTCTCACACCCGACTCTCATCACCCCGGTCAAAGAGCAATGTCTCCATGTGCGGTCATCTATGAACAGCAGGAACACCCATCTCTGGTCCGCCAGGATGTCCTTCACCTGAAAGGGGTGGGGTGGCGATACCATGTCTAGACGGAGGCCAGACACAGGGCTTAGCGCTGGCTTGGTGGCTCTGAGATGGAGGGAAACCTGAATGAAATATGCTCAGTAGATTGGTTACTGCAATTTGTTCACTGATCCACTGAGGCCTAGATGATGGAGGCTCAGGCAACCCCGCCTTTCTACTGGCTCTCATCCAGATGAGGGGGATGAGGGCCCAGTGCAGGTTGGCACAGGGCCAGGAGGAGCAACAGTCTGAACAGCAGGAGGCAGCGAGGCCTCAAGGTCAGGGTGCTGGTGACCAGGGTCCACTGCAATGGGGAGCAATGGCCTGACCATGGGTGTATCACAGGTGGTGCAGCTATCTACAGATAAACAAAAGGTAATGCCAGAGGTGCCTTCATACGTCCCAGGATGTGCTGCAGACATCTACCAGCTTCTCCATGATGAGCTGCAGCTGCAAGGACTTGGAGACAATCCCATTCTGATGGCATTAAAGGTCATCACCACCTTAAACTTCTTTACCAGGGCTCCATGGGGAGAGCTTTGCAGCATCTCATAGCCAGTGATCCACAAGTGCATCTGAGAGGCAACAGGTTCCCTGTTCAGGACAGCGCACCAATTTGTCTAATTCCGTCTGGATCCTGAAAGCCAGGCTGCAAGATGGTTGGGATTTGCAGCAATCTCAGGTTTCCTGCAAGTGCAGGGTGCAATCGACTGCACACATGTGGCCTTGAGAGCTCCCTGGCAATAGCCAGTCACATTCATCAATAGGAAAGATTTCCACTCTTTGAACGTGCAGCTGATATGTGATCACAGAAGGTAAATCCTGCATGTTTGTGCTCGGTTCCCAGGGAGCTCCCAACACCTACATTCTGACCCACTCCCAGGTGCCCCAGGTTTTTGAAGGACCTCGGTGATTGTAGCGTTGGCTCCTTGGGAATAAGGTAATGCCCCTAGAAGACTTGGTTGATGATGCCAGTTTGCCATCCACAGAATGCCTCTGAGGAGAGGTACAGTGCCACACAAGCCCCAATCAGGTCCACGACTGAGCAGATGATTGACCTCCTTTGATGAGGTTCAGAGGTTTGGAGCACTGAGGCGGGGGTCTCCGACACCCCCCACAGAGAGTGTCCTGGATCTGCTGCAACCTGCACAGCCTGGTGCTATAAAGGCAGGTGCATTGGCTGAGGGAGACATGGAGGAGCGAGATGTCTCCACCAACGGTCAGGATGGTGACGGGGATGACACTGACAGCTGCCAAAATGTCACCGAGCCACATGCAGAGGCCATTGCAAGGGTATGACGTGGCAGACTAGCCCGTAACAATCTGAGATCTCCTTCAGGTAGAACCAGATCGATGGGTCCACAGGGGGGAGCAGCATGAGAACGTCACTGGGCCCCTCGAGATCGCTCCTCCATGCAGATTGTTCAGGGACAATCGTGTTCCTGCTCCCTCCCCCCGCCCTGATCACCACTCGCCCAGAGTAAACACATATCCCGCGACATACTTATCATGCCAAAAAGTTTCAAGATTACTTTGGAGTCTTGGTCAAAATCCTGGAACTCCCTCCCTAACAGCACGGTGGGTGTACCTACACCACAGGGACTGCAGCGGTTCATGGTGGCAGCTCAGCACCACCTTCTCAAGGGGAAACTAGGGATGGGCAATAAATCCTGGCCTGGTCAGCAATGCCCACACGCCATGAATACATTTTTAAAAACCTCACTGAGAGTGCCTCAGCTGCACTCTGGGTTACTGAGTAACAACCACTCCGGACCCTCCAATCACAGAGACTCCCAGAATTCTCAGTGCTCCATGACCTTAGCATTAGTGTGAGACTGTGATCTGTCATTGTGGACATCCCGGCCAAGGTCAACATCTTTCCTGCATGGACCCCGCAAAGCCCTGTTAGAGCAGCTGATTCTTCACATGGATAGTCTCACAGTCCTCGGTACAGTCCAGCACACAGGCCCATTCTACTCTCTCTCTCCTCATGGACAAAGACTCCGGGCCTTCGATGATTTCCGATGTGCTTTGGTTGCAGCCCCTTTACGTGGGGTCTACTGCCCCTGATAAGGGGACGAGCAGGACAAACAAATCCCCATGTGACGTCTGACAAAGGCTCCAGCCCATTGCACACACACCTCTTTAATCCTACACTCAATCTCTCTTGGAGTCAAAGTTAACTTGCCCGTTGCCTCCTTACTTCTAGCCTTCACCTGAATGTTAGCTCAAAATGAGAAATCACCAAGGAAGACCATTCACAATTGGATGTGCCCAACACAGCCTCCTCCACACGTGTAGGGCAGCCTCTGGTTTTCTACTGTTAAGAAGACAATGTAGAGCTTGACTCTGTCAGCCCTGAAACTGCATCTACAGTGCTCCTTGTTACTCACATAGCGGATTTAACTCCCCTCAAGTATCCTGGCATCCACCCACATCTCACATCAGGGTAACAGCAGGAGCTATAATGACGTTGCTGATCACATTTTCAGAGATCAGAACATGGTGAGCTGCAGCTAATGGCTCACACGATGTGTGCCCAGGCCGCACACTCACAAATGGTGCCAGTGCTTAATCATGTACATGTGGGATTATTGAGTAATCATTATGCTGATAATGTGAGAGAAGTGAATCCATAGGAGTTCATTCTTGGACTCTGATGGGGATCCACATTCCACTCCCTTCAATGCCGGTGACCGTTGAATCAACTCACAGCAAGATGGGATCCAGGAGACTTCCAAACTGTGCAAGTGAACATTTATTTACAAGGGTCTAAAGTAAATACAATGTACCATCTGTGTGCCTTCAAAACTTCTTAATCTTCCTTTCTCTGTTACCACATCAAGGTTCAGCGCCAACACCCACAGCTGAGGTGGGGGCAGCCTGCCGACGGCTATGCCCTGTTGACTGTGATGACTTTGGTGGGCAGCCTCTGGTGGCCCGAGGCCTAGAGGACCCCAGCCTGCTAAGGGTCTCCTGCTCAGGTGCAGGTCCTCCCTCCTCAGCCTGACCTGTTGGGGGCGATGGAGTCACTGGCGGACGGGCGGTGGGGCGGCCTTGGTGTGTCCTAGGATGATGTCCCCAGGGTGCTTGGCTGATGCTTCACCTCCTTGTGGGTGCCCGATGGCACCTCCCTGACTCCGTGAGGAGATGGGGCACCTGGAGGGAGGTGGAGGTGCCCTGTCCCCCTCAGGCTGAGACACCGCTGCACTGCGCTTATGGCTAGAGGACGGAGTGCAGCTCTGAGCACATATCCGGCAGACACCGTGTGTTCTGCTGGCCCTGGGTCTCCAAGGTGACCACCACCCTTTACATGGAGGCAGCCAAGCGCTCGCACACCAGAGTCACGACATCAGCCAGAATGTGAACAAACTCCTCCAGCCTCCGGTCCAGCCTGCACACGGCCTTTGGCATCTCTGCCAGATGTTCCTCTGCCTGTCCCTGTATCTCTATCAGGTTTCTTATGGCCGGGTCCAGAGGCTCGTCCTCTGCATGGGGCTGAGCAGGGGCCTGGTCTCCAGGAGTCCTCCGAGTGTCAGTGACCTCGGCTGTCATTGCCCCCTCCAGCTGTCCGCCCGTGTCAGTGATGTGCTCACCAGATTGAGACCCTGAGCCTAGTCTAGAACGTGTCCCCACTGAGGTGTGTGTATTGATGCTGGTGGAGGGTGCAGGTGAACACCACGATGGTGCATCCCCTGAGGATTCGGAGGATCCTCAGAGAGGGGGTGGGAGATGTAGCTGTGGCTGGTCTCCGTTATGGGTCCCCCCCCTTTTCTGGCTGGTACCTGGAATAGAGAAAAGAAATATTGGTGAACACCCAGCAGGCTCCTTAATGAAAGCCACGTGTTACTCTGTGGGTGCAGCTGACTGCTGCAGACTGTAGGAATCCTCACTGCCTTCCTGGGGAGGGTCCTAACTCACCTTCAGCACAGACACAGCCCCGCTCCTCCCAGGATATCTCGGCGGGGGCTGATCCTCAAAAAGGGGCTGAGGACTCGAACATCCAGAATGTCACCTCCGGTCTTGGCCTGCTCCCTCTTATTGTGGGGTTTCTGTCCTGCAGACAGACAGGAGGATTGAGGGTCATCCCAATGGGTGAAAGAGCAGTTTGGGAGTGTGCCTGCCTATTGCAGCTGCTGAACCTCCCCAGGCAGCGATTAACAGGCAGGATGTCCTGTAACTGATAGAAGATTGAGAGCAGGAAGCGGCCGGTACACATTCAGTGCACACGCCCCATCTGCTGCTGAGTCCCGCAGCCCAAGCTCCTGTCTGACATCCCCGAGCACTCGCACTCTTACACTGCCTGGTGCCCTTATGAGTGTCACTTTGCAGTGAGTAGACGATGCCACTTACCTTGGCGGGGTGCAGCAGATCATTCATCCCCTTCCTGCTCTGCTTGGGGGGGCGCTTTGGTGGGTCCCACGAGTGCCAACCTCCGGTGCGACCTCCGTCCAGGTCAGACAGGAGCGCCTCCTGCTGCCATCCCTGGAAACAACATCTCCCACCTTTCCTGGAGGAGCATCCCCAGGGAGGCTGCGCTGAACCGAGGGGCCACACGCTGTCTGCTCTGGGGACATCCTGTGTGAGTAATCCGGTGTTCCTGGCCCACAGCGAGTGAATGACGGACTGAGTGCCCTTTAAATATGGCACCCAGACTTTCAATTAGGTGATGGCAGGGATGGTGACTTCCTGGTCACCAGCTCCTCGCTGATGGGTAAGTAATGAGCTGAGCAACACAAGATCGCGCATGGTCAGCCATCCTACTCTCCCAGCGGGAATCACACTGACTTCCGCTCCTGCCACCAAACTTAGACTCCAGAACAGAAGATTCCGGCCCTCGTTGCTGCTGCTTCAGTAGAACTGTTCTCTTTGTCTATGTAGCAAGTCACTGTGTTTTAAACAATACAAAACTTTGAAATGCTTCATCCTGAAAGGTGCTATATAAATGTAATTATTATTTGTTATTGTTGGAGGGAAAAAGTTGGCTAAACTAAATTGCACTTTACAGCTCCAGCATACGAATCTGCCATTAAAAGCAATAATGGGTCATTCACTTACTTATACTTGATGTTTCTTTCATTTGCATTATGGAAAATCAAAGCCCTTGTATTCATAATGTTATAATCTGCTCTCTTAATGCTAAATCCATGCTAGCACACAACTAATTGCAGCTCCAAACTAAATACCAGATTTACGAAGTCCCATGACCAGCATGTTTAAGAACTTTGCTTAAGGGAATGTATTGTCCAAGAGAAGGATAGCAGGCTGATCTAAGGCTGGCTGAGCTAAAAACTCTTCAGTTCTAGAGGGCTGGATGTAATTTGCTGTGAAGTATTGTCATCCACCTTTTTCTAATTAAGATCAAATAAATGAATCATTATAGCGCAGACAGCAGTAAGATTCCATGACAAGCCCCTTGCAGCTGTGCCCCTGCTCGAGCTCACCACTCCAGCGGAGTCTAATCAGGGCAATGGGAGGGGGCAGTTGTGAATTGTGGAGCAGGCCTGATGGAGGAGTTGGTCTTTCCCTGTTCATCGGTTTTGCATGTTCGAACTGGTATTCTCGGCTTCTATAATCCTGGGCAGAAACCGAACTAACCTCCTTCTTGTAGCAAATTCAAACACAGTGCTATAAACAGTTAGAGGAAGCTAAACTTAGTTCATTTGACCCAAGAGAAGCAGCTTATAACTCAGACCACATGTAACGTGACATCAGTTCAATGTTTTGTTTTGGAACTAGTTTCAGTAATAGTTTTAATCTGTTCTGTTTCAGGAAGTTTCACTCCATGTGGATCATTCTGTGCACAACCAGTGTATGATGTCGGTGCAGACTCGATGGGCCTCTTGTGCACTGTGTGATTCTGTGATGTTCTTGCACCAATACTTCTTTGTATAGAAACTACAGGCACCTGCAAGCTTTGTGTTCACACTTCATTCATAAATGCACCAATAAGCTGCCAGGATACGGCACCCATTTGCATTAAGTGAAAACAGAGACAACTTTAGACACTTTGGTGTGATACAAAAATGACACAACGTCCTCCTTCTCTTCTCTTTCCCTTTTTCTTCTCTCTTTTCTCTATTTCTCCCTCATTTCGCTTCACCCGATCCCGGGATTTGCCTCTGTAACTGGAACGATTCTCTCTCACTGGCCAGCAAAAGAGAAACAAGGGATTTGATGTGAAAAGTGGGCATGGCAGAGGGAGAATGGGAAAGTAGCGTCCAAATAGGTGGAAAGTCAACAGTGCAGGTGGTCTAGCTGTTTGTTTGTGCTGATGTGAGGCCTGAACCGTTTACAAGCCTGGGTTTCATTAATGTGCCAGACCTCCCTGGAAGGCACTTTAGTAATCATACTTACACTGCCAACAACATCCCTCTCACTGTGTGCTGATGTGCTTCTGGAGCTGTCATTAGTGTTTTTTTAAATTTGTTCATGGGATGTGTGTATCACTGGCTGGACCTGCCTTTTTGCCCATCCCTAATTGCCCTCGAGAAGGTGGTGGTGAGTTGCCTTCTTGAACCACTGCACTCCATGTGGTGTAGGTACACCCACAGTGCTGTTAGTGAGTTCCAGGATTTTGACCCAGCGACAGTGAAGGAAAGGCGACATATTTCTTAGTCAGGATGGTGAGTGGTTTAATGAGGAACATACAGGCGGTTCCCTTGCATCTACTGCCCTTGTAATTCTAGGCGGTAGAGGTTGTGGGTTTGTGGAAGGTGCTGTCAAAGGAGCTTTGTTAGATTAGTTAACACTTGGTAAGACTACAGGGAGCATGAAGCATTTGCCACCTGAACATTGCCATCAGGATCCAGGACCATACATTTCCAGTCTGCAAGCTGCATCAATAAACCTCATGGTATTCCTTCTGTTCCATGCCCTAAAAGAACTTGCTTCCTCCACAACTCATTCTCACCACTGTTCTTCTCTTCATATGTCAACAGCAAGGAGATCCAATAATATAGAAACATTAATTCAGGACAAAATTAATAGTCACATGGACAAATGCAGGTTAATTAAAGAAAGCCAGCATGGATTACTTAAGGAAAATCCTGTTTAGCTGGATTTTTTAAAGAGGTAACAGAGAGGGCTGATGTGGGCAATGCTGTTGATGTGGTGTACATGGGCTTCCAAAAGGCATTCAATACAGTGCCCACACAACAGAGCTGTGAGAAAAGTTATAGCTCATGGAATAAAAGGGACAGTAGCAACATGGATGTGGAATTGACTGAGTGATAGGCAACAGAGAGTTGTAGTTAATGGATGTTTTTTGGGTTGGAGGAAGTTTAGTAGTGGAGTTCCCCAGGGGTCAGTGTTGGGATTCCTGCTCATATGTTAATGACCTAGACTGTGATGCACAGGGCCCAATTTCAAAGCTTGCGGATGATATGAAACTTGGAATCATTGTGAACTGTGAGAAGGATAGTGAAGAACTTCAGAAGTACATAGACACGTTAGTGGAATGAGTGTACAGGTGGCAGATGAAGTTCAATGCCGGGAAGTGCAAAGTGATTCATTTTGGTGGGAAGAACATGGAGAGACAATATAAAATAAAGGGCACAATTCTGAAGTGGGTACAGGAGCAGAGTGTGTGAATTCATTGAAGGTGGTAGGACAGGTTGAGAGTAAGGTTAATAAAACATACAGTATCTTTGACTTTATTAATAGGGACACAGAGCACAGGAGCAAGGAGGTTACGTTGAACTTGTATAAGTCACTAGTTCAGCCTCAGCTGGAGTATTGCGTCCAGTTCTGGGCACCACACTTCAGGAAAGATGTGAAGGCATTAGAGAGGGTGCAGAAAAGATTCACGAGAATGGTTCCAGGGATGAGGAGCTTCAGTTATGCAGATAGATTAGAGAAGTTGGGACCGTTTTCCTTGGAGAAGAGAAGACTGAGAGAAGACTTGACAGAGGTATTCAAAAGCATGAGGGGCTGGACAGAGTATTAGGGAGAAACTGTTCCCGCTCATGAAAGGATTGAGAATGAGAGGGCACAGATTTAAAGTAATTAGTAAACGAAGTAAAAGCAACACGAGGAAAATCTTTTTCACACAGAAAGTGGTTAAGGTCTGAAATGTGTTATGAACACTGTATAATTTTAAGTTGAATTTATATATATATATATTTGTTTGTTCAGAAAGAGAAAAATTGTTTCAGTTTCATTTAGGTTTTGTTTATTAACCTTGGTGCCTGGGTGTCTGGATAGACTTGTGGCTAAAGGGTTCAGGTTTTTGGGTTTGTTTGTATATACACATTTTTAATGAGGTCTTTACAACCCCTAAAGTTAAAGAGATGGGTTAAAAGGGATTAGAAGTTCAGTGATTCTGGAAACAAAATACAAATTAGATAAAGCTTTAATGTTGCCTAGTGACAGTGATCCAGGGATACAGAGTCAGAAACACAGGGTTTGAGAGGTTGGTGGGGGGTGGGGAGGTATTGTTCAATGTTCAATGTGTGTGTCAGAGAGAAGAGGCAGGGATCTGAAGTCTCTGAGAATAAAACCTGCAAGGCTAGTAGCACAGTAGTTAACTGACAAATAAGTTATGGGACTAAGTAAAGAGATCAGTTTAGCAGAGGTGCTACTGAAAGACTGAGTTTAGGGAACTCATTTATTGCTCTGCAATTGAAGAAACAATGGGTTTAGAGTGCAGTTTTTCAGGCAGAGATACGAGTTAGGTAAGAAGCATCATGTGAATGCTCAGGAATTCACCAGAGGGAAAAAACATTTGCAACTGCGCCAGTTCCAAGCGAGAAGCCTTTGTGTCAAGCTAGTGGTAACTCTTCACTGGTTTATGTGTCTGCAAAGATATTGCTGGAATAAAGGAGTAGTGAGAGTCTTCTTAAGTTTGTATTGAGATCTTTCCAACATTTTGCCTGGTGTAATATAGTTCACTTTACTTGTTTGAATAAATATTTTATTCCTTATATTAAAAGTTCATCAGCAGACTCCTGTGAATTTGTTCAGTAACTTTCCTCCAGGTTTCTGAAAAAAATAAAAGTTAAGATCTATCAAGCCAGGTTTCACTCTGGGATCTGACTTGTCCAGTATTAACAAATGCACTACCTGAGAGTGGAGGCAGGTTCAACCGAGGCATTCAAAAGGGAAGTAAACTGTTACCTGAAAAGGAAGTATTTGCGGGATTAAGGGGAGAAGGCGGGAGAATGGCACTGAATGAATTGCTCATTTGGAGAGCCGGTGCAGACATGATGGGCCAAATGGCCTCTTTCTGCATCGTAACAATTCTGTGATTCTGAGGATGTAGCTGTAATGAGGTGTAGGTCACAGGTTTCCCGGCTAACATCATGACCGCACCGAGCAGGGTTATCAGGTTCAGGAGCTGTCACATCACTCGAGGGGAAGATTGACACACAGGACACGTTTCATCCACACGTGCCCTGAACAAAGCTGGGCTCCCATGCGGGAGAATTCTAACCCTCCAGATTGTTCACCCTGTCTTGTTGGAACCTTGTATCTTTGTTTTTGTATTTTGTATGTACTTGTGACCCCAATACAGTCCTGGTGTAGGCAGACGCATTGTGTTAAACAGCCAGCAGAACAGATAAATAGCTTAAACTTTGACAAATGGTTTATTAGGGGTGATTTAATAATCATTTCTGGTTTTGATCAGTTAAATATTATCATAAGGGTTGAATGGTCCTGTGTTTTGTCAATGATCCCCATGTGATTCACATGTCTTTCTGCCTTACTGTTTAAACTTATGTGAGAGATTTAAGTGTTATGGATATCTGCTGTTAGTTTATAGACCTGAGCTGTCTAGATAAACATTTATAATGAGAGTTTTCCAATCAACATTTATGACGCCCTGGTGCCAGGGTTAAGGATATCTCATCTGGGCTGCAGAGGAACTTGTAGTGGGAGGAGAAAGATCCAGTTGTCGTGGTCCACGTAGGTACCAACGATATAGGTAGAACGAGGAAAGAGGTTCTGCTGAGGGAATACGAGCAGCTTGGGGCTAAATTAAAAAGCAGAACCAAAAAGGTAATAATCTCAATTACTACCTGAGCCACGAGCTAATTGGTATCGGGTCAATAAGATTAAAGAGGTAAATGTGTGGCTCAAAGATTGGGGTGGGAGAAATGAAATGGGTTTGAATTCATGGGCTGGGGAAAGAAGGAGCTATTCCGTTCGGACGGGCTCCACTTGAATCAGGCTGTCCTGTGATGTGTCGTGTCAGTGTCCTGGCAAATCGCATAACTAGGGTTGTAGGTAGGGCTTTAAACTAAATAATGGGGGGGAGGATTCAATTGCATGGAGACATAAAAATCAAAGTTTAAGGAAAGGGTAAGAGTGCAGGTTAGTGACGAGGCTGATTGTTACCAAAAAGTGAAAGGAAGGGACAGAGTGTGAGAACGCCATATTGCACCAAAGAATCATATAAGAGTAGGGAAAATTGACAATAGGGCAAACTTAAAGGCTTTGTATCTGAAAGCACGTAGCATTCGGAATAAAACTAATGAGTTAACAGTGCAAATAGAGATAAAAAGGAATGATTTGGTGGCGATTACTGAGACGTGGTTACAGGGAGAACAGGTTTAGGAGTTGAATATCCAAGGGTACTCAGTGTTTCGGAAGGATAGGCAGGAAGGAAAAGGCGGTGGTGTAGCTTTGTTAGTAAAGGAAGAGATCAGTGCTATAGTGAGGAATGAAATAGGCACTGGAGAGCAAGACGTAGAGTCAGTCTGGGTAGAAATAAGAAATAGCAAGGGAAAGAAGTCACTGGTGGGAGTAATCTATAGGTCCCCAAACAGTAGATCAGCAGCAGGGCACAGTATAAACCAGGAAATATTGGGAGCATGTAAGAAAGGCAGGGCAATAATCATGGGTGATTTCAATATGCATATAGACTGGACTAATCAAATTGGCAAGGGTAGCCTCAAGGGAAAGTTCATAGAGTGTATTAGAGATCGTTTCTTGGAGCAATATGTTGTGGAACCAACCAGGGAGCAGGCTATTCTGGAGTTGGTTTTGTGTAATTGTGAGATGAGATTAATTAGTGATCTCATGGTAAAGGATCCTCTAGGGAAAAGTGATCATAGCATGCTAGAATTTCAAGTTCAGTTTGAGAGCAAGAAACTTAAGTCCCACACTAGCGTTCTGGAGTTAAACAAAGGTAACTACATAGGCATGAGGGCAGATTTGGCCCTAGTGGACTGGGCAGGAAGACTACAATGTAGGACAGTTGATGAACAGTAGCAGATATTTAAGGAGATATTCAATTTCTCCCAAGTAAAATATATTCCAGAGAGGGAGAAAGATGGTAAGAGGGGGAAAAAACATCTATGGCTAAGCAAGGAAGTTAAAGATAACATAAAGGCAAAAACTAAAGCATACCAAATTGCAAAGGTCAGTGGCAGGCTGGAAGATTGGGAAACTTTTAAAGATCAATAAAGAATTACTAAAAAAATAATAAAACAGCAAAGGTAAATTATGAAAGAAAACTAGCGCAAAATGTAAAAACTGATAGCAAAAGCTTCCACAAGTATATAAAAGGAAAGAGAGTAGCTAAGGTGAATGTTGGTCCCTTGGAGGATGAGACTGGGGAGTTAATAGTGGGGAATGCAGAAATGGCAAAGATGCTTAATCAATATTTTGCCTCAGTTTTCACGGTGGAGGACACTTGTACCACCCCAATAGTAACAGGTAGTGCAGAGGGTATAGAGAAGGAGGAACTTAGAACAATCACCATCACTAGAGAAAAAGTACTGAGCAAACTATTGGGATTAAAGGGTGACAAGTCCCCAGGACCTGATGGCCTAGATCCCAGGGTCTTAAAGGAAGTGGCAGCAGAGATAGTGGATGCATTGGTTATAATATTCCAAAATTCCCTGGATTCTGGAAAGGTTCCAGTGGATTGGAAAAATGTTAATATAACGCCCTTATTCAAAAAGTGGGGGAGGCAGAAAGTAGGAAACTATAGACCAGTTAGTTTAACGTCTGTCATTGGGAAATTGTTGGAATCCATTATTAAGGAAGTAGTAATGGGGTATTTGGAAAGTCAAAATTTCCAAGAGTCAGCATGGTTTTATGAAGAGTAAATCGTGTTTGACTAATTTGCTAGAATTCTTTGAAGATGTGACAAGCAAAGTGGATAACGGGGATCCTGTAGATGTGGTATATCTGGACTTCCAGAAGGCCTTTGATAAGGTGCCGCACAAAAGATTACAAGATAAGCTCACATGGAGTTAGGGGTAATATATTAGCTTGGATAGAGGATTGGCTAACCAACAGAAAGCAGAGAGTCGGGATAAATGGGTCTTTTTCTGGATGGCAAGCTGTAACTAGTGGGGTACCACAGGGTTCGGTCCTTGGGCTCCAACTATTTACCAATCTATATTAATGACTTGGATTCAGGGATAGAAGGTACTATAGCTAAATTTGCAGATGACAACAAAATAGGTGGGAAAGTAAGTTGCAATGAAGAAATAAGAAATTTACAAATGGATATGGACAGGTTAGGTGAATGGGCCAAAATTTGGCAGACGGAGTTTAACGTGGATAAGTGTGAGGTTATCCAATTTTGGTCAGAAGAATAAAAAGGCGACTTATTATTTAAATGGAGAGAAACTTCAGAATGCTTCAGTGCAGAGGGATCTGGGTGTTCTTGTGCATGAATCGCTGAAAGCTAGTATCCAGATAGAGCAGGTAATAAGGAAGGCAAATGGAATTTTGGCATTTATTGCTAAAGGAATAGAGTATAAAAATAGGGAAATGTTGTTGCAACTGTACAAGGCATTGGTGAGACCGCACCTGGAGTACTGTGCACAGTTTTGGTCCGCTTACTTCAGGAAGGATGTAGTTGCACTGGAGGCGGTTCAGAGGAGGTTCACTAGATTGATTCCAGAGATGTGGGGCTTGTCTTATGAGGAGAGATTGAGTAGTTTAGGCCTATACTCACTAGAGTTTAGAAGGATGAGAGGAGATCTAATTGAGGTATATAAGATGCTAAAGGGGATAGACAAAGTAGACGTGGAGTCCTTGTGGGGCATTCTAGAATGAGAGGCAATAGTTTTAGGCTAAGGGGCGGTAGATTTAAATCAGAGATGAGGAGGAATTACTTTTCTCAAAGGGTCGTGAATCTGTGGAATTCACTACCTCAGAGGGCAGTGGATGCCGGGACGCTGAATAAATTTAAGGAGGAGTTAGGCAGATTTTTAATTAGTAACGGGTTGAAAGGTTATGGGGAGAGGGCGGGAAATTGGAGTTGAGGCCGAAATTAGATCAGCCATCGAGGGGATGGAGTTCTTATGACACTATTAATAATGAGAATTCAGTTGCCTGCTTTGATGCTTCTTCAAGTTCTGGCCAGGAGGCTGTGCTGTGGCTCAAATCAACTCCTTTCATTAACCTCACTCACTTTTCCAGAACCTCTTTGTCCAATTCGGGGTCACAAGGAGTTCAAGCCTGTCCCAACAGCCAATGGGCGCTAGGCAGGGTACACCCAGGATGGGACACCAGCCCATCATGGGGCACACACTCACACTGGGGGACAATTTACCATAACCAGTCCACCTAGCCAGCCCATCTTTGGACAGTGAGAGGAAACTGGAGCACCCAGCGGAAACCCACAGGGAGAGTGTGCAAACTCCACACAGACAGACACCCGAGGTCAGAAACGAACCTAGGTCCCTGGAGCTGTGAGGCAGCAGCACTAACCACTGCACCACCATGCCACCGGTTCATTCAGCTGTTTCCCCCAATTTTCAAGTAATTTTCCCTATTTAATGGGTCCTATTGGCCTGATTTTTGGTTTTGCATCCAATAAACTGGGGCATTAGGGGCTCCACACTCCACTGCATATTTGCAGGCATTGTGCATTCATTTCCAACCATGCAATCCACCCAATTTCAGGCTCAGCTCTGCCCGAATTCCCTGGCCGTGTTGGTTTGTAGCTGCAATGAGGTGAACGTCACAGGTTTCCTGGCTCACACCATGATCGCATCGAGCAGGGTTATCAGATTGAAGGGCCGTCACGTTACTCGAGGGACCGGTTGACACACAGGACACGTTTCATCCTCAGGTGCCCTGAGCTGGACTCCCATTTGTGTTTTAATGGATTGGAGAGTGAGGGGGAGAGGATGTCGGTGCATGGCAGGTATTGGAGGGGGAGGGGGGGCGGGGAGTGGTGGGGGGAGAGGGACCCCAAATGTTTTCTGGCATCCAGGAACCAAGATTTCTCAGTTTGGCTTTGGACCACACACTGGCACAAGAACATTCCCAACCTGGAATAGAAATAACATTTCAACTCTATGAAATCTGTTGATGTTCAGACATTGATTTTGGGAAGGTTTGGAGGTATGATAAATGACAGATATGCTGCTATCCGTACAGCAGTTTCTAAATATAAGTTAAGTGATTTTAATTGGCGCACTCCAGCTTTTCTCTTATTGCCAGGTTCTCCATTGGTCATTCAGGGTTGGCTGATCCTCAGTGATTTTGCAATGACTGTTTTCTTGCTGTTGACATATGAAGAGAAGAACAGTGGTGAGTGTGAGCTGTAGAGGAAGCTAGTTCCTTAATGCAATGGAACAGAAGGAATACCGTGAGGTTTAATAGTGCAGCTTGCAGGCAGGACATGTATGGCCTTGGATCCTGATGGCAACGTCCAGGCGGCAGAAAGTTTTCCAGCACTTTCCCCACTTGTGACTTACATTTTCCCCACTTCCTACATTCTGATTTGGAATCAATTGGAAAAGTGTGACAGCCGGCAGTGTGATTCCAGGACTGACAGGACATACACTTGGATGTACCAGCTTAATAAAAGAAGACGACTGCATTATTTTCCAATAGCTTCAATACACACTATTGGATATACAGCACACAAGGGGCGCGAAACTCTGTAGAATCATTTGTCTGTATGCCTGACATGGAATGTACATTATAAACACCAAGAGATAAAAACAAAAAACTACTGCGGATGCTGGAAATCCAAAACAAAAACAGAATTACCTGGAAAAACTCAGCAGGTCTGGCAGCATCGGCGGAGAAGAAAAGAGTCGACGTTTCGAGTCCTCGAAACGTCGACTCTTTTCTTCTCCGCCGATGCTGCCGGACCTGCTGAGTTTTTCCAGGTAATTCTGTTTTTGATCAAGAGTATCACAGTTGTATTGAGACATCTCAGAGTGCATCATGGTGTAGAGAGGAAAATTGAATTCTGTAGAGCTTTCTGTAATCCTCAGTTTGAAATTATTTGCCCTCAGCCCTGATGTTGTGGAGCATCTGAAAGGCACTCGACACAGAGTCAACTGTAGGTAGAGTCAAGCAGCAATTTTATTCAGTACAAGTGTGCACACAGGAGAAGTGCCCTTTCAGCAGACAATTCGAAGTTACACAGCTTCTGTCAGTTATATATACCTCATCATTAGTTCACGATGCTCTCATCTTGTACATCTAGTTCATTACATCCATAATTACAGAGGAATTTGTAAAACAATGGCAGAGTGGCCTGACTGTTAGCGTAAGTGACGCCACAGTTTATTCCAAAACATGAACTTTGCCTGTCTATTCTGACGTTTCACTGTAGTGCCTAGTCATCTGCATATCTTAGCCTGACCCTGAGGTCAAGTGCTCAGTTTATTATGGTATAACTCATAGATCATTCGTCAACTTATTTTATCCTGATCCAAAGGTCGCATTTCTTTATCTTATCATGGACTGACCCATAGGCTAGTTATCAACTTCCTGGCCTGCCAAGAAAGTCATATTCCCTTCTATGTCCATTCGATTTTTTTTTACTGCAAATACTTTTAAAACTTATATCAGCAACTTGGCCAGGCTTGAATGATCCCATGATGCATCATGGTATGCCATGGAATGTGTATTGTCAATGTCAAAAGTGTTGCGGTTGTATAGACTGGAACGTGCTGTATGGAAACAAGTTGAATTTTACTGCATTTTCTGTAATTTTCAAGTTGAAATGTTTTGTAATGTACTTCAATAAATTTTATAAATAAAGTGTATTTTTGGGGGAAAAAATAGCTTCAATACATAGACATGTAAATCACTCCCAATAATTCAAACACTAGGTTCAGGATCTAACTAATAGTAGAGAATCTCTCTGTAGAACAGTCACAATTTTCCATTCATTTGCTTCTTCAATCACAGGGTCTGAGCTGCAGGAACACAGTAACAATGAAAACATTCTCATGCTTCAGTTCCTCTACAGGTTCCTGCACAAAGTTTAGCTCAGCACTTTGCCAAATTCTGACTTGCTTCAGTGCAGGAATGCTGGAGGTGCAGGTGGTGCTGTGGGTTCGGACTGGAGACCCCCCTCATCTCAATGCCTCAGTGAAGCTCTTTGAACAACACACATTCCCCCATTTCAAAATAACATGATTGTACCAGGCGGAGTCAAGCGGGAGAATTCTAACACTCCTGATTGTTGGAACCTTGTATCTTTGTTTTTGTATTTTGTAGGCACTTGTGACTCACCACAGTCCTGGTGTGGGCACCAGCAGAACAGGTGAATAGCTCAAACATTTTGATCGGTCCTTTTTGTTCTGTCAATGATCCCCATGTGATTCACATGTCTTTCTGCTTTACTGTTTAAACCTATGTAAGAGATTTGAGTGTTATGGATGTCTGTTGTTAGTTTATAGACCTGAGCTGTCTAGATAAACATTTATAATGAGATTTTTCAAATCAACACTTATGACACTATTTAATAATGAGAATTCAGTTGCCTGCTTTGATACTTCTTCAAGTTCTGGCCAGGAGGCTGTGCTGTGGCTCAAATCAACTCCATTCATTAACCTCCTCATCTTTCCTGAGCCACTTTATCCAATTTGGGGTCACAAGGGGTTTGAACCTGTCTCAACAGGCAATGGGCACTAGACAGGGTACACCCAGGATGGGACACCAGTCCATCATGGGGCACACACTCACACACATACACTCACACTGGGGGGCAATTTACCGTCGCCAGTCCACCTAACCAGCACATCTTTGGACAGTGAGAGGAAACTGGAGCACCCAGCGGAAACCCACAGGGACACAAAGAGAGTGTGCAAACCCACACAGACACCCGAGGTCAGAATCAAACCCGGGTCCCTGGAGCTATGAGGCAGCAACACTAACCACTGCACCGCCATGCCATCCATTCATTAAGCACTTTCCCCCAATTTTCGGGTAATTTTCCCTTTTTAATGGGTCCTGTTGGCCTAATTTTTTGGTTTTGCATCCAATAAAGTGAGGCGTTAGGGGCTCCACACTCCAATGCATATTTGCAGGCATTGTGCTTTCATTTACAACCATGCAATCCACCCAATTTCAAGCTCGGCTCTGCCCTAATCCCCTGGCCCTGTTGGTTTTTCCTTGATGGCCAAAACCTAAATCTAATTTTAACCCTAACCCTAACCGCTAACCTCTAACCCCAACCCTTAACCCCTAATCCTAACCCCTAACCCCTAATCCTAACCCCAACCCTTAACCCCTAATCCTAACCCCTAACCACTAACTCTTAACCCCAACCCTTAAACCCTAACCCTCAACCCCTAACCTTAATTCTAACCACTCTAGGATTTGTGTGCCAGCCTATTACCAACCTATGACCTCCAACCCCAGTGACCCCAAAGAGCCTCACACCCTGATCCTGTTATTTGAAAATATCTGTGACACTTCCAGGAGGGATTTCCAGTTTGAAAAGCAGTTTCCTTTTATAACAGGATCATAAGTTCGATTAGAAGTGATGCCAATTCAACAGAAAAAAAACAGTTTGGAAGAAATAAAGAAGGAGGAATAAGATTATTTTTTAAAAAGCAATTTTGAAGCATTATTGAAGAGAAACATGCCACTCAGACCAGTGATATTGTTTTGCTACTTTGAAGAGATTCTGAAAATTACAGCAGAGGAAAAATACCAGCTGTCATTTACTGACATCTCATCCACTTGGATAGCGAGGAAATAGTTTAACAGGCAGCTGTAAGCGATGGCTTGTACCCCCTTGTGTCTGATCATATGAGCTGATCTAAAGTTAGCTGGAACTGTGTCAGCAAAGCTAATTGATTCTTCAGGGCTTTGCTAATGAACAATGTTTTTTAAGAACCATAGCCTAGATATTCTGCTCCCTGGGTGCAAAGGTTTGCGGCGGGGAGGGTTTGAAATTTGAGGTGAATCTGGATGCAGTAGTTTCCTGCCCCATTTAAGACTCAGCAGGAAATGATAGACTGGACCCACGTCTTCTGCCCAGCAGCTCCCATGGCCCACCGGAGGTTTGTGGGTGTACCTGAGGGGGCTTTTTCAGGCTATTCACTGGTTGGGTCAGTGCTCCCTCTGTCTGCTGACAATAGACAAGGGCCGAGAGTTTCCATGCCCGCCAGTGTCCGGCATGGTCGGACAATATGGCGCGATTGGTTTCACAATGGCGTGAAGCCAGTTCGCGATCATCCGCTCAGCCCACCGATGGCGGCCGTGTATCCTGCCATTGGATGTCGGGAACCTCATTGTAATACATCTGCATATCATTATTAAGCCAGCCTGCTGGAATCATCCGCCCCACCCCCCTCCTCCCCCTCCTCCCCACCGCTGGATCATCTGCCCGTGTCAGCGGGAGAACTCGCTGACGTGTTTCACAATAGAACATAGCAACGTGCACCTGGCGGCTTCACTTCACTCGGGACTTCGAGGTTTGTTTGCCTACCTTGCTTCAGTCAGCACTCGCAGTCATCAGCGCCAGGCTTCACAGGCAGCACCACAGCACTTTTAGGGGGGCTCACGGACAGGTCTTTACCTACCAGACCAGCCATATTTGGGTGGCTTTTCAACGGCTGCAGAGCTTGCTTGGGAAGGGGGAGAAGTGGCCTCAGGCAAGGGAAGAGGCTGCAGGGTGAGGGCTGTACTAGGGAAGGAGGGTATCCCAGGGTGTCTGGGGGGGCACATGTTGATCTGTGCGTGGCCTCAAGATGGTGAGGGCTGAGGAGGCAGTCTCCAGAGGAGATGAGGCCAGATGGAGATGTGAGGATGCGTGAGAGAGTGAGTGGTGATGTCCCTTGAGCTGGCAGTGAGTGAGGTGCCAGTAAGTGTGTGATGGGCTTGTGAGTGTGAGAGTTTAGAGTAATGAGATGGTTGCCTTACCCTGGCTGCACGGATGAGATCATTCACCCTCTATCTGCATAGGATGGCCAACCTCTTCTGTGCAGCATTGGCACTGACCACCGCTGCCACCGCCTGCCAAGCCTGGTTAGTCACGCTGCTGCCCATCCTGTGACCAGAGCGGGGGTAGAGGATATCCCAGCGGCCTCCACGGCATCCAAAAGGCATTCTAGTGACGCGTCACTAAACTGGGGTGGGGGCTGCAGTCTTTTTCCCTTTCGTGGGCATCTTCCCTGCAGTAGTCCTGGGCTAGAAGCACTGAGATGTGTGCGTGCACCTGGACTTTAAATATGGTGCCCGGCGTGATGAAGCGGCGAGGTGATGGCTTGGCGGGCGAATGAGAGCCCACCCGCCATGGAAGTGGTGTGTTTACCGGGAATGCATAATTAATGGGCAGGTTTACATATGAACATACAAACAAGGAGCAGGAGTAGACCATTCAGCCCCTCAAGCCTGCTCTGCCATTTAATAAGATCATGGCTGATCTGATAGTAACCTGAAATCTGCATCCCACCTACCCCGATAACCTATCACCCCCTTGCTTACCAAGAATCTATCCACCTCTGCCTTAGAAATATTCAAAGACTCTGCATCCACCACCTTTTCGAAAAGAGTTCCAATGACTCGAAAGGATTTCGTCTCATCTCTGTTTTAAATGGGCGACCCCTTATTTTTAAACAGTGACCCCTAATTCTAGATTCTTCTACAAGAGGAAACATCATCTCCACATCCACCCTGTCAAGACCCCTCAGGATTTTATATGTTTCAATCAAGTCGCCTCTTACTCTTCTAAACTCCAATGGATGCAAGCGTAGCTTGTCCAACCTTTCCTCATAAGACAACCCACCATTCTTGGTATTAGTCTGGTAAACCTTCTCTGAACTTCTTCCAATGCATTTACATCGTTCCTTAAATAAGGTGACCAATATCATACACAGGTCTCCAAATGTGGTCTCACTAGTGCCCTGTACAACTGAACATAACCTCCCTACCTTTGTACTCAATTCCCCTTGCTATAAATGATAACATTCTATTAGCTTTCCTAATTACTTGCTGTACTTGCATACCAGCCTTTTGTGATTCATGCATTAGGACACCCAGATCCCTCTGGACCTCAGAGCTCTGCAATCTCTCACCGCTTAGATAATATGCTTCTCCTTTATTCTTCTTGCTAAAGTGGACAATTTCACATTTTCCATCTTCCAGATCTTTGCCCACTCACTTAACCCGTCTATGTCTGTTTGCAGCCTCCTTATGTCCTCTTCACAACTTACTTTCCTATCTATCTTTGTGTTGTCAGCAAATTTGGCAACCATCCCTTCATCCAAGCCATTTATATAAATTGTAAACAGTTGAGGTCCCAGCACTGATCCCTGTGGCGCGCCATTCATTACATCTTGCCAACCTGAAAAAGACCCATTTATGCCTACTCTCTGTTCCCTGTTAGCCAGCAAATCTTCTATCCATGCCAATATGTTACCCTTATACCATGAACTCTTATTTTCCAAAATAAACTTTGATGTGGCACTTTATCAAATGCCCTCTGCAAATCTAAGTACAATCCATCCACCTGTTCCCCTTTATCCACAGCACATGCTGCTTCCTCAAAGAACTCCAATAAGTTGGTTAAACATGATTTCCCTTTCATAAAACGATGTTGACTCTGCCTGATTGCCTTGAATTTTTCTAAGTGCTCTGCTATAATTTCTTTAATAATAGCTTCTAACATTTTCTCTACAACAGATGTTAAGCTAATTGGGCTGTAGTTTCCTGCTTCCTGTCTCCCTCCCTTTTTGAATAATGGAATAATTTGCTATCTTCCAAACTAATGGGACCTTCCCCAAATCTAGTGAGTTTTGGAAAATTAAAACCAATGCAGCAAGTACCTCACTAGACGCTTCTTTTCAGACCCTAGGATGAAGTCCATCAGGACCTGGGTTCTTGTCAGACGCAGCTTCAACTATTTACTCAGTACCACTTCTCTGGTGACTGTAGTTTTCCTGACTTCCTTCCTCACTTTCATTTCCTGGTTTATAGCTGCTTCTGGGATGTTACTTGTATCCTCTATAGTGAAAGCTGATGAAAATACCTGTTTAATTCATCTGACATCTCCATGTTTCCATTATCAATTCTCCAGGCTCACTTTCTATAGGACCAACGCTTGCTTTGTTAACTCGTTACTTTTTAAAACATTTATAAAAACTCTTACTATCTGTTTTTATATTTCTGACTGGTTTTCTCTCATACTCTAATTTTTCCCTCCTTATTAGTCTTTTAGTCATTCTTTGCCGTTTTTTGTATTCTGTCCAATCTTCCGACCTGCCACCTGTCTTTGCACAATTATCTGCTTTCTCTTTGAGTTTGATACTATCTTTAACCTTTCTAGTTAACCACAGGTGTGTGACTGTCCCTTGGACCTTTTCTTACTCATTGGAATGTATCTATTCTGTGAATTCTGAAATATCCCCTTAAATATCCCCTTGCATCTCTATTGACCTATCCATTAACCTAATTTGCCAATTCACATTAGCCAGCTCAGCTTTCATGCCCTCATAATTGCCCTTATTTAAGTTTAAAAACTTAGTCTCAGGTCCATGCCTCTCTCCCTAAACCTGAATGTAAAATTCAATCATATTATGATCGCTGCTAACAAGGGGCGCCTTCACTATGAGATCATTAATTACTCCCATATCATTGCACAATACCAGGTCTAGTATAGCCTGCTCTCTGGTTGACTCCAGAACATGCTGTTCTAAGAAACTATCCAAAAAACATTCAATGAACTCATCTAGGCCATCTTTGCCCATCTGACTTTTCCAGTCTATATGTAAATTAAAATCTCCCATGATTATCACTGTGCCTTTCTGACAAGCTCCAATTATTTCTTCCTATATGCTCAACCTTACCATGTGGTTACTGTTAGGAGGCCTGTACAGAACTCCCACAAGTGGCTTCTTGCCTTTACCATTTCTCATCTCTACCCAAATCTATTCCACATCCTGGTTTCCTGAACTTGGGTCATCCCTCTCGTTTGCACTAATACCACCCCTCCACCTTTTCCTCGCTTCCTGCCCTTCCTAAATACCCTGTACCCTTCAATATTCAGGTCCCAATCCATGTCCTCCTGTCTCCGTAATGGCTATCAAATTGTAATTATTTATTTCCACGTGTGCTGTTAGTTCGATATGGCGATACGGCATGAAAACCCACCATTGTGACCGGTGGGTAAAACGCCGTCTTACCCGCCCACTACTGCACTTAGTGCAAATGTGGGATGATTCCACCCAAAGTCTCATTTTGAGTCGTGTTAGCATGTTAAACATGAAAAGGACAACGATAACTACTCTTTGAGGGATCAGTTATCAAGTGCCCCCTTCTGTTCCGTCCATGGAAAATAAATGTAAAACAATTTGCCTCTATATGCAGCCCAACCTGGGCCTTTGGCACCCCTCTTGTGCCATTCAGGCTCAGACGCCTCCCCCTATTATTTAATGATCCTCCTTCCAGGGTTGTGAGCAGGTCATTAACAGGCGACAACTGTGGAAACTCAACCCCATCACACTTTGCAGAGGAAAAGTAAAGAAAGATAGGAGGAAAGACTTGCAGTTCTATCACATCTTTCATGGCCTCAGGATGTCCCAAAGTGCTTTTGAAGTGTGCTGTTATAAGTTGGAAGGTCGGAGATGGGGGGGGTGGGCAAAGGCGGTGGAGTTAAGGTGGATATTTGGAGTAAGGGGGTGATGGCAGTGGCTTTGAAAGGTAGGAGGACAGTGCCTGAGGGGAGGGAGCCAGAGAGAACATGTGAAAGATGAGAGGGAAACTAAGCAGAGCTCAGGGCTAGGGCAGTGGGGGCCTGGGAGAGGTTTAGTGGGAATCGGGGGAGCAGCAGAGGCGGCTGAAGAGGTGATTTTTATCTGGTTGACAAAGGAGTCCATGAATATCTCACATTCATTACTTGTTAAGTGAAATATAGGAAGGAGACATTTAAAAAGGAGCAAGCATAAAAAGGGAAAATAGGATTCTTGCTTTTATATCTAAAAGCTAGCAGATGAGGATGAATCTATACATGATATTGAGGCTTTGATTGCAGCTGAAGGACTTTGAACATGTTTAGGCACTTCATTACAGGAAGGATATTGATGTCATGAGAAATAGTAATAGGATGAAAGGATTCATTACAAAGAACAAATTGAAAAAGTAGGGCTGCAATTCACTAGAACAGAGAGATTAAGGGAAGATAATGATCAGGAAGGAAAGGCGATAGAGTCATTACGCTCAGAAGCAAGCTATTTGACCCATCGAGTCCATGCCAGCTCTCTGTACAGCAATCCAGTCACTCCCATTCACCCACTCTATCCCTTTATACCTGAAAGTTGATTTCCCTCAAATGCCCATCCAATTTCCTTTTGAAATATCGTCTCTGCTTCCATTGCCCCGTAGTCACTGAGTTCCAGGCCGTTACCACTCGCTGCGTAAAAAAGTTCTTCCTCACATCCACCCACCACCACCCCCACCCCCCCACCACCCTTTGTACCATCGGCTAATGGGAACGGCTTTTCTTTGTCTACCTTGCCTTATCTACCTTATCTATCTTATCTACCTTACCTACCTTATCTACCTTACCTACCTTATCTACCTTATCTATCAGCCATGTTTGTTACTTGTTCTTTTAAAAATAATAGTAGAAGCTGTTCAGGTCAGAAACACCATAACAAATACCTTCACAAACACCATCTGAAAAGCCATCGACAAGACAACCATGCAGCCAATGTTAAACAGCTATACCTTTAAAGCAGGAGTAAGATTATACCCCAACCTACTGCATCTTCAAGTTCAAGGATGTAAATGCGTTGGGAGAAGTTCAGAGAAGGTTTACCAGACCAATACCAGGAATGGGTGGGTTGTTTTATGAGGAAAGGCTGGACATGTTAGGCTTGTATCCACTGGAGTTTAGAAGAGTAATAGGCAATTTGATTGAAACATATAAGATCCTGAGGGGTCTTGACAGGGTGGGTGTGGAGAGGATGTTTCCTCTTGTGGAACAATCTAGAACTAGGGGTCACTGTTTAAAAATAAGGGGTCACCCATTTGAAACGGAGATGAGGCAAAAGTTTTTTCACTCAAAGGGTCATGAGTCTTTGGAACTCTTCCTAAAAACGTGGTGGAAGCAGAGTCTTTGAATATTTCTAAGGCAGAGGTGGATAGATTCTTGGTAAGTAAGGGGGTGATAGGTTATTGGGGGTAGGCGGGATGCAGATTTCAGGTTACTATCAGATCAGCCATGATCTTATTAAATAGTGGAGCAGGCTTGAGGGGCTGAATGGCCTACTCCTGCTCCTCGCTCATATGTTTGCATGACCTGAGAACCAACTTCCTGGCAATTCAACTACAAGAAGCTTCAAGGCTTACTGAGAATCCCCTGCTTTACAAGACTCCACTACATCTGAAGCATCAATTCATTCAAGAAACTCCAAGCATGCTATGAATGAGAATGAAATAATTCCAGATTGCAATTGTATTTTTTTCTTCATCTATGTCTATTCCTTGTGTGTGACCGTGTGTAAGACATTGTGTTTAAACCTCCAGGCCAAGTGTGTGCTTATAAGTAATCTTCTTTATTTTTAACTTCACAAAAAGCTTGCTGCTGGAATCATTTAAATTGCGACCAACCACTTTGGTGAGGGTAAGAAATCTCACTAACTTCACACATTAAAACATTTTGATCATGGACAACAATAAAACACATAAACCCTGACTTTGACGAGTCCCCATCTTTGTAACCCCCTCTAGCCATATAGAATCATCTTACAACACTGAGGGAGCGTGTGCCAGCTCTTTGAAAGAACTCTCTAATTAGACACACTGGTCTGCTCCGTCCTCATTGTCCTTCCAAATTTCTCTCCTTCAAGAATTTATCCAACTCCCCTTTGACAATTATTATTGAATCTACTTCCACCGCCCTTTCAGACAGCACATTCCAGATCATTCCAAATGCAGGTATAGTGACAGAGTGATTGTGTTACTGGACTAATAATCCAGAGGCCTGGATGAATAATCCAGATCCGTGAGTTCAAATCCCAACCGGACAGTTAGGGAGGTTAAATTCAGTTACATAAATCTGGAATTTTTAAAAAAAAACTAGTATTATTAATGATGATTATCATGGATTGTTGTTTAAAAAAATCTGGTTCACTAATGTCCTTTAGGGAAGGAAATCTACCGTCCTTACCTGGTCTGGCCTACATGCGACTCCAGATCCACAGCAATGTGGTTGGCTCTGAAATGGCCAAACAAGCCACTCCAGTTATCAAAATACTTTGGCAAACTGCCGTGGTTTAGGAATGCCCAATAAATCCTGGCCTTGCCAGAAACGCCCACATCTTGTGAATAATTCAAAGTTTTAAAAATCATAATAACTTGCTGCATAAATATGTTTCCTCATTTACCATCTAGCTTATTTGCCAACGACCTTATGTCTCAGTCCTCTGGCCTCCTCTCCGTGTGGGTCCTTCCCCTCCTCCAATAGGGACGGAGTCTTAACATACCTCAGCCCTGCTCTCCCTCCCTAACCATTGTCACTTTGCTAGTTCCTACCTTTAAAAGCATCCTCAAGGCCAAACCTATCCGGATGTTTCTTGTTTGTCTCTTCTCTTCTGTTACTGCATGATGTCTGTTCTCTCCTGTAAGAAATACATTTGGCTATTCTATCACATTAAAGGCATGATTATTGTTGTTGTTGCTGCAGTATATTTCTCTGCCACATGATGGCGACTGTAAGCCTAAGCTAGCATTGTATTTGCTGAGCCAATTTTATTTTTCCAATTTTCGCACCCCTTTTGAAGTCTGCAATTTACATTGGAGCACAAATACCGACAGCTCTTCTGTACTAGATCAAGGAAGTCAGTGCTCTGTGTGAGCCCAGATATCCAGCAATCACTGAAAGCAAGCATGCAGGTGCAGCAAGCAGTTAAGAAGGCAAATGGTATGTTGGTCTTCATTGCGAGAGGACATGAGTACAGGAGCAAAGATGTCTTACTACAGCTGTGCAGGGCCTTGGTGAGACCGCACCTGGAGCATTGTGTGCAGTTTTGATCTCCTTATCTAAGAAAGGATATACTTGCCATAGAGGGAGTGCAGCGAATGTTCACCAGACTGATCCCTGGGATGGCAGGATTGTTTTATGAGGAGAGATTGGGACGACTAGACCTGTATTCACTGGGGTTTAGAAGAATGAGAGGGGATCTCATTGAAACATATAAAATTCTGACAGGGATGGACAGACTGGTTGCAGGGGTGATGTTTCCTCTGGGTGGGGGCTCTAGAACAAGGGGTCACAGTCTCAGGATACAGGGTAGACCATTTAGGACAGAGATGAGGAGAAACCTCTTCACTCAGAGGGTGGTGAACCTGTGGAATTCTCTACCACAGAGGCTGTGGAGGCCAAGTCACTGAATATATTTAAGAAGGAAATAGATATATTTCTGGACTCTAAAGGCATCAAGGAGTGTGGGGAGAGAGCGGGAGTACGGCATTGAGATGGAGGATCAGCCATGATCATATTGAATGGTGGAGCAGGCTCGAAGGGCCGAATGGCCAACCGCTGTTCCTATTTTCTATGTTTCTGTGCTGCTTAATCTTCTACAGAGAACATCACAGGGAAGCAGGGAATGTGGATCCAACCTGGACCTTCCTGTCTGTGTGACCAGTGCCAATGAGTTTCCTGGGCCCATGTTTATTAAACGATGCCTGGGCAGCTTATGCAGCTTTGCAATCCTCTTCACCCTGACTGTCAGCAGGCAGCAAGGTTATCATCAGCAACCCCGCTCCCCCACAGCCCCCCACCCCCCCCCCACCCGCCACCACCCCCCGCTCAGACTGAGGTTAAAATCGCTCTCAGAGCCCGACGATATCATCAGATTCTCATGAATGTTGTGTGAATTCAGACTGGCTTCGGGTCCAGAGAATCCGTTAAAATCAAAAACAGCCAGTAACTATCCAGGGGTATTTTAACTGACAATTCACCCAGTTTCCACCGCATGGATTAAAATCACCCCCCCCCCACCCCCCCTCGCAGCCTCCCAGCCCTGTTACAATGGATAACCAGGTCAGGTGAATAATAAACTTCTGGAGGTTTACCCACTCTGTATGTAGAAATGAATATCTGACCCACCATGCTTGCTGTGGGGTGAGGATCCCACAGGAAAGCAGGGGATACACATGTCCAAGAGAGGGAGGTTATGCTGGAACTATATAAAACATTAGTTAGGCCACAGCTTGAGTACTGCGTGCAGTTCTGGTCACCTCATTACAGGAAGGATGTAGTTACACTGGAGAGGGTACGGAGGAGGTTTACAAGGATGTTGCCAGGACTGGAAAATTACAGCGATGAGAAATTTTTCACCCAGAGGGTTGTGGGGGGTCTGGAACTCACTGCGTGAAAGGGTAGTGGAAGCAGGAACCCTCAACCCATTTAAAAGGTGTCTGGGTGTGCACCTCAAGTGCCGTAACCTACAGGGTCACGGGCCAAATGTGGGAAGTTGGATGAGGCTGGGTGACTGGTTTCTCGGCCGGCATAGACACGATGGGCTGAGTGGCCTCTCTCAGTGTCATAAACTTTCTGTGATCCTACGAGGAAGAGACATTTTGTCCATTTTTAAAAAAGTTATCAGTGTATCCAACCCCCAGAGTGTTCTGCCATGAGCCAGTTGTGATTTTTCTATACAATCCAGAATGGCTCCAGTGGATAAATTTGAGTTGTTAATGTTGTTCATTCCTGATCATAAATTATTCCCAAATTAAAATGATTTAGGATAGCTTTTTAATGTTTTTGTGCAGATATAGTTCTAGTTCACAAGCATAGTTCTATAGATTTTTTTGCACAGGCATAGTTCTATCTCGAACTCAACTCTTCTAAGATATGAAAATAGAAAGTTTTTGATCTCTGTGATTTCTGACGCTGCCCTTTAATGATGCCAATTAAAACTTAGCTAATAGTGTGAGGCCAAGGATAACAGCCTGTACCAACATTGTGAAAGACATAAGGGGTCTCTGGAACACAGAGAGCATTGATTCTCTACAACCCCAGCACAGTAGTGACTGCTGCTGCCACTGAGAATTATTCGGATGGAACTGAGTTTAATTTGAGAGCTGGACTCACTCACTCCACACCACCAGTAAACCATTGCTCCAGAGTATAATTGGTGCTAGCATAAATTATTCATACTAGGCGATTTAATATGTACTCAGTCTAATAATACACTCATTCATCTTTCCATAAAATATAAAAATTTCTTGGTTTCAATTCAATTTAACAATAAAAATTTACTCGCTTCACCACCCAGCGACCCTGAGGTCACTGCCAAGATCCGGCTGACACACCCAATCGGTATAGGAAACATCTTGATTATTTCATAGAGGAATCACTAGGAAGACCATTCTGCATAGGTGAAATGTTTCACCGTGTATGCATTTACACAGCACCTTTAATGTGGTGAAACGTCCCAAGATGATTCATAGGAACATTATTCACTTTGGTAGGAACAATAGAAAAGCAAAATGTTTTTTAAAAGGAGTGAGACTTCTAAATGTCGATGTTCAGAGGAACTTGGGTGCACTTGTACAAGAAAGACAGGAAGTTAGCAATGAAGCAAGCAATTAGGGAGGCAAATAACATGGTGGCCTTCATTGCAAAGGGGATTGGAGTACAAGAATACGAATAATGCTAAATTGAGACCACACCTGAAATACTGTGCACAGTTTTGGTCTCCATAACTAAGAAAGGATATACTTGCCTTGGAGGCCATATGGCAGAGGTTCACTAGATTGCTCCCTGGGGTTAGAGGGGCGTCCTAAGATGAGAGGCTGAGTAAGTTGAGATGATAGTCTCTGGTGTTTAGAAGAATGGGAGGAAATCTCATTGAAACTTATAAGATTCTGAAGGGGATTCACAAGGTAAACACTGAAAGGTTGCCTCCACTGGCTGGGGAATCTAGAAAATGGGGTCACAGTCTCAGGATAAGGGGATCACTTAGGATTGAGATGAGGAGAAATTTCTTCACTCAGAGGGTTGTGAATCTTTGGGATTCTTTACCCCAGGGAGCTGTGGAACGAGGAGTGACTGAGGAGCTCATGGGCAGTAAGATTGAGACCATCCATTCAGCCTCTTGTGATAACAGCTTCCCTTCCTCAATGCGGATCCAGTCTCATACCAGGACTTCTGGTTATGTTGGGCCTGCCATCCACCCGTAGTCTGTTTGTGGAAAAAGCCACCCACTTAGTTTCCAAAAAGGCAGCTGATTACATCGGGTATGGGGGAGGGGTAAACATTCATTATAATCAGTAACAGTCACGTGGCCAAGTTTGTTCCAGAATGTTCCAGAAGCCCAATCACTTTCCAAACACCTTGGTCGGATTTCTCATCAGCCAGCCTTAGGAAATGCTCACTGTCTGTTGAATCATTGAGCAATATCAGCACTAGGAGCTTTGAAATATTCTGCACATTTTCCCTTCTGTACTCTGAGGATTAAATTGTCTGCTGTATTTAGATATTACCAGTACATTCTTATTACATTGTCTGTTTTCCTCAGGGTTCGGAGTTTTGATTGTTAACATTTAATGGTTTCTATACTTTCTTAGGTATTTTGTTCCAAACACAAAAGAGCCATCATCGACAAATGTTTGCCTATTTCCCATACAAAGTGTCTCACACACATGCTAGAACACGCAGTAATATTAAACAGGGAAACTGACTCGTGTATTTGCATGGAACTTTAATCATTACTTTTATTTAAAAATAGACTCCCTAGTCTGGTCTCTGCTGAATTATGTGATATCACTCCATGTCCCTCATTTGGTTCATATCAGAGTTCAGGCCCTGGCAGACAATGTGAGGACAATTAGACTCTTTGTCATTGCTTGCCTTCTGAGTTTATTTAAGGAGACTTTCTAACAGCATTATAACATATGGGCTGTCAGCTTCTGTTTGCTCATTGTAATCATATCACTTGTCCTGCTTCATATCAAGTAACTGTTACCGTTCAAGAAAGCAGCACAATAACAATCGACGCCAAATTATAAATAGTGTCACTGGTGACATTTACATGTTTTCAACAAGGCAGTCTCTTCAATCTGCATATTTCAAATCCATTTTCGACCCGAAATTGTTTGAAGTAAACACGTCTGATTCAAAATATTCTTTGTATAGTAACCAAATAGACACAGGAATAAAATTCTACATCTACTTTTCCATTTCTTTTCGATCCTTCATCAATCGTATTGCACACATGGGGCAGGATTTTCCTTGGTGGTGAGCCAACGAAGACCCGCCCAGCGTGAAACGCGGCTCCGCACTGGCTGGGAAGGGCTGATGGCGGCGGGGGCCTGTCAGCCGCCAGGTCCATTGGCGACATGGCGACCGGTTTAAAACGGCCCAGGCAGCCCCTGGAAGGCTGCCACAGGGGATGTCCCCCTGAGCCGGCAGTGTAGACCCGAGTACGGCTGGAGACGCCAGGCGGGAGGGCAGGTCAGGTAGGCACTCGGCCCCCGCCCCCCTGCTTCTCTGCTGAGTGCCTCCTGGAGGAGGTGGCTGCCAGGAGGGCCACCTTTGTCCACAGGGATGGGAGGAGGAGGCCACCACACCTCACCAAGAGGGCATGGGAAGAGGTGGCGGCGATGGTGAGCGGCGATGATGTGGTACAGCGCACTCGGGTGCAGTGCTGGAAGCGTTTCAATGACCTGCTGTGCTCAGGAAGGGTGAGTATCATGTTGGCGTGGGTCAGTGTGCAGATGTGTTAAGGTCTGGCCATCCGCCTGTGGACCTCAGGGGTGTAAGAGCCAACTGGCAATGACGCTGGAGCTGGCCAAGGCGGTGAGCCTTGGCTGCTTGGACTGAATGCCTTGCAGCTCGAGGGCCATGACTCTGATGTGCCCTGAGAGGTGTTCCTCAGGTGGGGTTGGCCAGGCTGCAATGGCGCTGCAGGTAGAGAGTGGACTGATCAATGTTCCTCTGTTGTTTCAGGAGAAGACAGCCCACAACAATATAGAAAGGTCGCGGACCAGCAGAGGCTCCACTAGCCCCCTAACCCTTTCGAGGTATGACCAAGGCACCCTTGAGCTCGAGAACCGGCACGCCTCACATGCAACCGGGCGTGGAGAGGCAGGGGTGCCAGATGAAGGTAAGAGTGCAGAGCACAGAGGTGAGAGTTTCGGATTGTGTAACAATTCTAGTGTAATCTCTTCATTGATGGGAGCCTCAAACCTGGAGTCCCCATTGATCATTGAAAGATGATGGCACCGTGATGAAGATCTCCGTTGTCTCGCCAGGGTGGCTGGCATACACAGTGACAGTGTGATGACTTTAACTAGTGACATGTCCTTCTTCTCCCTTTTAAATTCACCAGCAGGCGTTCATTCTGCGGACCCCGAAGGGCCACCCCTGATGCTGGGGGACCACGGGGTGTCATTTGCTCCTGCATCACACCCGCTCTCTGAAGCAGATACCAGCACCTCAGTGGGCATTAGAGTGGCAGCTAGTATCTCAGTGCACATTGGTGAGGGCACTTCACAATCGCTTGAGGTGCATGCAGGAGACCAGGACGATGCTGAGTCGAAGGCTGATGATGAGCTTCTGGAGTCGTCCATTAGGCGGCAGATGCTGGATGTCCAGCAGGATGTGCGGGGGGATCTGGTGGAGATCCATGAGGGTCTGCGTGCCGTGGTCTCCGTGATGGATGAGTCCATGTGGAGCGTGAGCACTGCTCACGTGGCCTGAGAATGCTTCACCTTGTTATTTCATTGGTGCGGGGAACGCCAGTATATAACGCTGGACATAGGTGGCTCTGAGCTTTATCACACAGGCACTGAGTGTTCTTTGGGTCCAAATAAAAGGCTCCTTTCAGACATCCGGGATGAAGGCGGCAGCCCTGGCATGTGTTTGAAGCTGATCTTTAGTAGCCTAGCTGAAGGAGGGTTGGATCAAGGCCTCCCTGGTGTCCCTGCCTCCCTGGAGGTTACCGAGGTCTGGCTCCACGCCCTCAGTGTTCTCCTCACCGTGCTCCTCTTCAGAATCACTACTGGAGTCATCTGTGGCCTGTGGAGCTGCATCAACACCCTCTTCCTCCAGTGGGTCCCCCCTTGCCAGTGCCAGATTGTGGAGAGCGCAGCATGTAACCACTATCAGTGACACCCGCTCTGGGGGGTATTGTAGTCTCCCCGAATGGTGCAGGCATCAGAAGCGCATCTTGAGAAGACCTATGGTCCTCTCTACCACCGCCCTTGTGGAGGCATGACTCGTATTGTAACGCTGCTCTGTTTCTGTTCTTGGATGGCAGAGAAGCATCATGAGCTACTTCTTCAACAGATAGCCCTTTTCACCCAGCAGCCATCCATCCAGTCAGGCTGGAGTAATGAAGAGTCTCGGCACCTGGGAGTGTCTGAGAATGGGTACCTTGCACAGACTTGTAGAATCAGCATCCTGTGATCACACACTATCTGCACATTAATGGAGTGGAAGCCCTTCCTGTTGACGAAGGCACCGGGCTCACCCGCTGGTGCCTTGATGGCCACATGTGTGCAGCCAGTGGCACTCTGGATGTGGGTGACCCAGCAATTGCTGCAAAGTCTCTGGCTCACTCAGCCTGTCTGGCCTCATCCATACGGTAATGAATAAAGGTCAGTACCCGCCTGAACAGAGCTTCTGTCACCAGCTTGATGCAACTGTGGACAGCAGATTGGGAGACTCCACAGATTCCCCACTGACCCCTGGAAAGAGTCAGAGGCTTAGAAGTTGAGGATCACTGTGACCTTCAGAGCCACTGTTGGAGCTGATCTCAGGCCCAATCATCTGACAAATGGAGGTCATGGTCTCCCTGGAAAGGCGGAGCCTCCTTCGGCATTGCACCTGGCAGCAGGATAGTGATGTCTTCTGCAGCCACTTCTGCCTTGGACTACCTGCTGGCCCTGCGCCCCCCCTTGTACCTGCGCCTCCCCTCCCACAGGTCCCTCCCCTGGAAGCTGCATTGGGACACCTGGTCTCCTCCCCCTTCTGCCCCTCTCTTCCTCCTCAGAGGAAGTGCCTCCAGTGGAGAGCACAACCCCTATTACCAGGGTAAGGGAAGGCTGTCTGATACCTGGAAGGGTCCACACAGTCTGAATCCTCAGAGGGCCTGGCAGACACCAATGATTCCTGAAATGAAACCTGGAAATGCTAAGAATGAAGCCCCGAACAGAGATGAGGCTGCCAAGTACCAATAAGCAACCAGCAGCAAACTATCTCCTAAACTCCTCACTACTCTTACTGGCAATGCAGCTGACCCTTTTTATCCCACCCTAGGATGAGGTTTGTGAAAATGTCGGCTGTCTGCCTGCCCGTTTTGCCTGTGCGATGACCAGAAAATCACAAGGGCAAGGAAAAAGGACTGTTAAGGGCTTTAAGTGACCGTTTAATTAATGGCGAGCGCTGCTCCGGCACCCACGTGCACTCACCGCGCAATTTTACGTCCAATCGAGTCGGGCGTGCACACTGCCCAAAATTCTGCCCATAGATTTGATAAGGAATAATCTTCAAACTTTCAGAAAGGGATGTTATCTGGCTGTAAACAAAAGCTTTGAATTTGTGAAAAACAACAATAAATATTATAACATGTACCCACACATGCATCAAAGTGGTTTCCAATAATTTGCCTTTTTCATCCCGAACCCATGTAATAAAAACTGGGACATGAGCAGTTATTTGCTAATTGATCTTTCTGATTACGGCCCAGTTTGTCCCAAGTGGCACTCCAGTATTTGGCAGAGGCTAATTCCCAGTTGTTACTGACTACTTTAATAACCCAGGATCTAAAATGGATTCAGATTATTTATTTAATCTTTCATGGGAGCTTTGAGTTCTCTCCACTCGCCAGCCATGCCAGTTGCAGCTCAGTTGGTAGCTCTCCCTCACCTTTGCGTCAGAAGCTTGCGGGTTCAAGCCCCCACTCCAGAGACTTGAGCACGAAAATCTAGGCTGATACCCCAGGTGCAGTGCTGAGGGAGTACTATAAGAAAGAACATAAAAAATAGGAGCAGGAGTAGGCAATTCAGCCCCTCAAGCCTGCCTTGCCAGTCAATAAGATTATGGCTGATCTGCCCCAGGCCTCAACTCCCCTTTCGTGCCAGCTCCTCATAACCCTCAACTCCCCAATCGCTGAAAAATCTATCTACTCCTCTTTAAATACTTTCAGTGATCTAGCCTCCACAGCTCTCCGGGGTAGATAATTCCAGACATTTGCTACCCTCTGAGAGAATTCCTTCGCATCTCAGTTTTAAATGAGTATCCCCTTATTCTGTAACTATGTCCCCAAGTTCGAGATTCCCCCACTAGTGGTAACATCTTCTCAACATCTACCCTGTCAAGCCCCCTCAGAATCTTGTACGTTTCAATAAGGTCACCCCTCATTCTTCTAAATTCTAATGAATAAAGGCTTAACTTGTTTAGCTGTTCTTGATAAGTCAACCCCTTCATCCCAGGAATCAGCCTAGTGAATCTCTTTTGTACTGTTGTAAATGTTGTCCTTTTAATGAGATGTTAAACCAAGGCCCTGCCTGCCATTTCAGCTCTCATGGGTACTATTCCAAAGAATAGGATTTAGTCCTGGTCAATATTAATCACTCAATCAACATCACAAAACAGATTATCTGGTCATTATCACATTGCTGTTTGTAGGAGCTTACTGTGCACAAATTAGCTGCTGCGTTTCATACATTACAGCAATGACTATGCTTCAAAAGTACCACATTGGCTGTAAAACGCTTTGCAAAGTGTTGTGGTTGTGAAAGATTCTATAGAAATGGAAGTCCCTCTTTTTTAACATTTTGATTTGTGGAAATATCAGTATATTCTTAAAAAAATGATGACATGACTTACATTGTCAAACTCAGCATTATTTACTATTGTCAGTGAAATATATCTCTGATATCCTCAACACTTCACGCTCATTTGTAAACGTTGATGCAACACTTGAGCAGTTGAAGACACATTACTGTCTTTTCCGTAGATCTGTTCAAATTGGTATTTTAGCATTCTTGTTTTAATTTTGTAAGGATGTGATGAAATAAATGATTTCAGGTTAAATTATGGAATCATGACTTAAAGTGAAATCTTCCTACCATTACCCGGACGTTTGGAATTGCCACATTCAGAGTTCACTGTCTTAAGAGCTTGATTTTTTTTGGAAGGTGAGGAAGGTGAGGACATGTTGGTCTTACTTGGCCATTGGGTCGGAATTTAAACCAATATTTTCATATTTTATTACCATGTATTATCCAACATGAGGTTAATACTGAGTGAAGGATTAAGTTGTACAACAATTATGGTTCCAAAACTTTCTAAAATGATCAGCTATTTCAGTTAGAAAGCCCCCTTCACTATATCTTAACATACGAACTATAGAGATTTCTATGGCAAATCTCAAGGAAGATATCTGAGCAGTGTTTTGGTAAAGGAAAGCTTCCAATAAGCTCTGTGTGTTTTGGTCAATAAATGAGGATCTTGACTAAGTTATTGGGTTCTCCTTCTTGAATGATTTGAATGGGAATGTGGATCCATTGGTTTGGACTCTCCTCTGCATTGTTGCCCACCTTGTGGTGTATTTAGGAGCAGTAAGGTGTAAAATGTGTTCTTAAAGTTCACTCCCTCAAATGCACCACACAAAAGAAAACTACAAATGTCTTTTCCTTCCAGAAGACTGCCACATATTAATGAAATTAAGTGGTTAGCCCTTCCATTTCATTTCTCTCCATTTCCACCCCAAATAATCAGTGACAATAAGAATGGCTGCAGGATATCGCTGAGGTGAATACCAAGCCCATTTTGCGTTTTGCTCCTGTAGGTTGGGGTTTCTTTGCCTGCATAGCAATCTTCTTAAGATTGAGTCAGGTATATCGGCACCATCTTTACTCAACTCTGCTCAGCTACAAGTATTTCTCAATGGGGAATCCTTTATTTTGATCTCATGACAAGGACGATGAAGACATGGAAGAGGTTGGGTTGGAAGCTTGGAATCAGGCACCATTAAGGTATCTCTTCCCCATACATAGACATTCACTCACTAGGGTCTGCACCAAGTCTTGCTTAGGTATGTCCGCAGTATAATGAGTGTGGGTAAGGAGAAGGGTAAGCGGATGAGGTCAGTTAACAGGAAAGCACAAAGGATAGCCCAGAACTTTCAACAAACAAAGGTTGATTCATTTATTAAAGTAATTTTACACCTACCTGTTCTCCACCCCCACCCCATGTATCCTTAATAAGTCCCTCACTTTGCAAGGTACCTTTCTTTCTTCATAAGGCAGAAAGAAAACATTTTCCCTGTCATCATCCAACTCCTAAAAGTTGAAAGATAAAGAGAAGGCAACAATGGAACTATATAATATAAACACAGAAAGTGCTGGAAAAACTCAGCAGATCTGGCAGCATCTGTGGAGAGAGAAACAGAGTTAACGTTTCGAGTTGAATATGACTCTTCTTCGGAGCCCGGTTCCAAAGTTTGTGTCTGTTTGTGTCAATAGATATAATCCAAAACTGAAACTGGTTTCAACTATCCTTAGTCTAAAGATTTCCTGAAGGATCCATAGAAGTCTTGTAAGTTCTTATGATGCAAACTATTTATTCTGTAGCCACATATTCTCTGATACATTGCCAGCTAATTACCAGGAGCACTCGACTGGTGGGGGCCATAACATTTATTAATTAACTGCACTGTGTCTGCCGAGTGGGCAAGGAGTTGATGCTGCCAGGGTTTAGGAGTGTCTTTTTAGGATGATGTAATGATTTGTTGCTGACCTGCTCTGACGCTTCCGCTGATTGCTCTCTCAAAGCACCAATAACTTTTACGTGACAAAAATCATGGGAAATATGGAATCATGAAAACATCTTATTTTTAACTTTGTGCAAGCATCATGTTTTCATTATCACATCAGTGTTTGGTGTGATTACTGTCATTGAGCAGTATTAACAGTTGGTAAACAAGGAAAGAATTTATCCAAGTGCCAGTTCCACCACAGCTAAAAGCAAGTTTCTCAACTGTCAATATTAAAATATTTTGCATAGCTTTATTTATCTGAAGTAGTTATAATATACCCAGAGAACTAACTTCCCCCTTCCAATATATTATTGAGTCATAGAGTTATTACAGGACAAAAGGAAGCCATTCGGCCCATCAAGTCCATGGGGTTCTCTGTAGAGCAATCCAGTCAGTCCCATTCTCCCGCTCTATCCCCTGCAAGTTTATTTCCCTCAAGCGCCCATCCAATTTTCTTTCAAAATCATTGATTGTCTCCATTTTGTCAAGCTCACAGGCAGTGAGTGCCAGGTCATTACCACTCGTTGTGTAAAGAAATCCTTCCTCACATCTTCTGTAACACTTCCCCAAAATCCCATAAGGCCATTAAAAAAATAATTAAACCAGTTAACAACGCTGCCCATCCAACCTTAAGGTTGACGAGCAGGCGAAGAGTCCAAGCAGCCTTCGCGTTTTTCAGGAAACATCATCCATGAGCGGGATGAGGTTTCCTGAAGCTTTTATAAAATAAATAAATAAATTTTCCAAACTTCACAAACGTGTCCCAGCTCATGTGGCACTGTCATGTGAGGGGACATGTTTAAATAAATTTTTACTTTATTTATTAAAATGTTTTATAATCAATTCAATCTCCCCGAGACAGCTCTGTGCCTCATGGAGATTGCTGCACTCTTTCGTAAGCATGCGCAAAAGAGCGCAAGCCCCTACTCTCCCTCCTCCCCCCGCCCGCACAGGTAGCATTGACGCTACCGGCTGCGTGTTATGCCGGGTGGGCCTTAAATTGTCCCACCCATGTAAAATGGCGGCGCATAGCTGATCGCGGGCAGTGATTGGCTCTGCGCCCACCCCCGCCCCCTCCTGCCCAGCTCACCCGCCATAGGAAAAATTCTCCCCTAAGTTCTCTTTGTCTACCTTATCAAAACTTGTCATAATCCTGTACACCTCTACCAGATTTCCCTCATCTCTAGATTCATTCAGCCGATAGCTTTCGATGTAAGTTATTTCCCAAACATTTTTACTTGAACTAGTCTGTATTAAAAATATTTTCTTTTCATTCATACCTTTGACAATTTGTCTTTTGTGCTTGTCAAAATGAAGGATGTTAGCTGAACCTTGGAATACATTAGTTTGGTTGTAGAATTTGTGGAAAAAAGTTGTCAGGACACATGGCCTGAATGTTAGTGGCAACCCCACCCCCCGCACCCCCTCACCAGCCTTTCTCAACCTTGCTAATGATAGAATCATTCCAAGAGTTATTTTCTTTCATATTTATACAAATAATGAAACAATTAATATTTTCCTCCTTGTGGCCTTTCAAAAACCTGCATCATTTTGCTAACGAGTAATATTACCTGTCGCTTGTCAACCAAGTCTGGCTGCTGTTCAGGTCCTGTTCTAAACTGACATAAGTAGCTTTATTATCAAATGAGTTTGATAAGATGAAACAGTTGAAGATGATTGACCAAGGACACTTCCCTAAGGGACTCTTGCCATGAGCGTCTAGGACTTTGATGACTGGTTGCTCATTGGCACGAGCACCTTCCTTGACGGTACATTTGACTTTGGACATGGAAGGGTTTTATTAGACTGAACTTACATATCCTTTTCTCACTCCTAAATGGAACCTAATTGTGTTTTGTCATTATTTCATTTACTCTCACATCAGTTATTTGCTCTACTTAATTTCCAAGAACTAAAGAAAGCAATGCTCTTTCCCTATTTTTATAGGGAGCAGCCTTGGAAGATGCATTATAAAAAGGTGTTTTCCACTTTGCCCACATGCATTAAATGTAGTTACCTTTTCGGAAGCCTTGGTGGCACATTCTGTGAACCAGCCTTTTCTTTTCAGTAGCTGCAACAACACCACAGAGCTCCCCCATTGGAATTTCCCTAACTCTTGGCAATGTCCCAGGACACCAGCTAAGTACAGGTATAATGATGTCCATTCATGCACCACAATAATCATCAAGCACAACACTGGGATGTTGAGGCATTGCTTTCAGTGTTTGAATAGATGTTGGGTATCCTATGCGTTAGATGGGGTGTCCTACAGGATAGATGTGGGATGCTTTGCAGTATAGATGTGGGGTGTCCTGTGATACAAGCTGACTATTGTTGTTTATCTGCATGCTGCACCTGCAAAGAGGTGTTACCAAGGAGGTCCCAGGTGCATCAAAGAAACCAGAAGGAGGAGCAGGTGGAGCTGAATAGAATTCAGAGCAATCCTCAGTGCCATCTGCAAGTGTCATCTGGCAAGCCTTGAATCAGGACCTCTTCTCTTAATGTGGAAATGTGGTCACTGTGTTAACTGTCTATGTCTTTCCATGTTCCCCAAATATGCCTTGACCAATAGTGTCTTAACTCTTCTGGGAAACTCATAAAAACCACATTAATACCATAATGAAATATGTTTACAAGGCTGAATCAGCTTTAATTAAACCAGATTTTTAATGTCAAACATTGTGTGCAGGTGTATGTGCTAGTGTTTGCTTCCATGATACTTCCCCTTGGTGGCAATGTGCAATGAATACGCTCTTAATCCTAGACTTGTCCTTTTTCTTGGAGTTACTCCAGTGCCAGGAATACCTGAGGCTGGTTACTCTGTGTATTCTTGAGTTTGAGGAGGCCCTCTCCTCCTGAAAGCTGAGTCCTGAGATTGAACTGTTGCAGGCTATGCCACTGTGTAGACAGTCTAGTCCTGGGTGCTCTCTGCCACAATGAGCAAGGCAATGGCTGAAGGGTCTGCATCAGTTGTGGGTCCTGAGAGACAACACTATCTTTGCTGCTCATTCCAGCCATACCTTTGCTGTTGATCCTGCATCACCATAGCCATTGGGGGCCACATTACAGCAGTCCCAATGGTACTACAAGATCAGTGAAACCTTGTCTTACGGTTCTCTTCATCTAATACCCAAGCTTGTTAAGTTCAGAAGATAGCCTACTCCACTGTGAAACCCCAGATTTCTCTGGCACCAGTCAGGGAACATTGGAATTGCTAAATAGGCTCCATCTAATTCATCTACCATCCTGGTCACTTGCCTATTACAACAATAATGGTGGTTACAGCAATTAGTTAGAAAGAGAGGAATGATGGATAAGGAAAGGGGATGAATTTGAGTCAAATCAGGCACAGAAAGAGAAAGATAGAAAGATTGGATTAAAAGAGAGAGAAGACATAAAGAAAACATTAAAATAATGTAAAAATTTAAATTTGGCATTTTTAGAATCCTTACCGACTGAGTACAAGTAAGAATGTGATTGAATATTTTAAATGGTTCCCAGAGAGATTATTTGGCATTGTATTAATAATTATCACATTTTTAAAAGTTATTATGCTCTTAATTACCATGCTTAACTTCTGTCCGGAGATAAATGAGCAAGTAATGAACAAATCCAGCAAGGTTGTAAAAGGTCTTAAATGGTAAGGGGTTAATGGTGATATGTTGTTGATGCAAAGCAAATGGCAGAGGCATGTAAATCGACCAGCAACTTCTGAACATCCACAGCTCAATCTGCATCTCTTAATCTCCTGAAGTTGTTGCCCGATTTCAGCATTTATAACGGCATGTATCATTTACATGCTCTGATTTTTCCATGAAGATCCAATTGCAATGGAAGTGTTGATGACAAAGTTAAATAGGAAATGTGTATCTGTCAAATTTCTGCTATCCTGCGACTGAAAAGTACTGAAAAACTATTTTAAAGATAAACTAGGACAGATAAAATATGTTGTGGTTTTTGTTTGGAATTTTCCATGCTGTAAGTCCCCCAGCTCACTCTTCTGTCTTCTTGCTTCTTTTCTTCAATATGTTAGACGTTTAGAGAGGATTCAAAGTAAAGTGTTTTCACCCAGAGAGTGGTGGGGAACTCAGAGGCTGAAAGGGAAAGAGAGGCAGAAGCCTTCATAATATTTGAAAAGCACTTGGATGTGCACCTGAATTGCGTAATTTATAAGATTACAGACCAAGAGCCAGAAAGTGGGGGCTGGGTGGCTCCTTATTGGCCAATACAGACACGATGGGACAAATGGCCTCCTTTTTTTATTTTCATTCATGGGATGTGAATTCTTTGAGGAGGTAACAAGCAGGTTAGACAAAGGAGAGCCAATGGATGTAATCTACTTGGACTTCCAGAAGGCCTTTGACAAGGTGCCGCACAGGAGGCTGCTCAGTAAGATAAGAGCCCATGGTGTTAGAGGCAAGGTACTAGCATGGATAGAAGACTGGCTGTCTGGCAGGAGGCAGAGAGTGGGGATAAGGGGGTCCTTCTCAGGATGGCGGCCGGTGACTAGTGGAGTTCCGCAGGGGTCACTGTTGGGACCACAACTTTTCACTTTATACATTAATGATCTAGATGAAGGAACTGAGGGCATTCTGGTTACGTTTGCAGATGATATAAAGATAGGTGGAGGGACAGGTAGTATTGAGGAGGCGGGGAGGCTGCAGAAGGATTTAGACAGGTTAGGAGAATGGGCAAAGAAGTGGCAGATGGAATACAACGTGGGGAAGTGTGAGGTCATGCACTTTGGTAGGAAGAATAAAGGCATAGGCTATTTTCTAAATGGGGAGAGAATTCAGAAATCTGGAGTGCAAAGGGACTTGGGAGTCCTAGTCCAGGATTCTCTTAAGGTTAACTTGCAGGTTGAGTCGGTAGTTAGGAAGGCAAATGCAATGTTGGCATTTATTTCGAGAGGACTAGAATATAAAAGCAGGGATGTTCTGCTGAGGCTTAATAAGGCTCTGGTCAGATCACATTTAGAATATTGAGAGCAATTTTGGGCCCCGTATCTCAGGAAGGATGTGCTGGCCCTGGAGAGGGTCCAGAGGAGGTTCACGAGAATGATCCCAGAAATGAAAGGTTTAACATATGAGGAACGTTTGAGGACTCTAGGTCTATACTCGATGGAGTTTGGAAGGATGAGGGGGGGGGATCTGATTGAAACTTACAGAATACTGAAAGGCCTGGATATAGTGGACGTGGAGAAGATGTTTCCATTAGTAGGAGAGACTAGGACCCGAGAGCACAGCCTCAGAGCAAAAGGAAGACCTTAACAGAGATGAGGAGAAATTTCTTTAGCCAGAGAGTGGTGAATCTATGGAATTCATTGCCACAGAAGGCTGTGGAGGCCAGGTCATTGAGTGTATTTAAGACCGAGATAGATAGGTTCTTGATTGGTAAGGGGATCAAAGGTTACGGGAAGTAGGTGGGAGAATGGGGTTGAGAAACTTATCAGCCATGATTGAATGGCGAAGCAGACTTGATGGGCTGAATGGCCTAATTTCTGCTCCTATGTCTTATGGTCTTATGTGGTTGTCACTAGCTGGGCCAGCATTTATTGCCCATCCCTAATTGCCCTTAAGAAGGTGGTGGTGAGCTGCCTTCTTGAACAGCTGCAGTCCATATGGTGTCAGTACACCCACTGTCTTATAAATTTCTACAAATCTATGTTAGTGACAGTCACAAAATTCTCTTTTTGAATGTCCCAAATTTTGATGTTGTCAGCCTGCGAATTCCACTAGTTAGATTTGGGTTTGTCTAGTTCTAGGCAAATCACAAAGGCATTGGCCCAAAAATCACTGTTAAAATAACAGCAAAGCCAATAGTGCTCATTATTTAGACACGAATACCATGGTAGCTTCCGGCAATCTTTCTTTCCTTCTCTTTATTTCTCTTTCTGTAGCTGATTTGACACGGAATTCACTTGTTCTAATTTACACTTCCTTGTTCAGACCTTGAGCTGTTAATTTCACAATTCTTCAACCTGATTGGTTAAGGTGATACAAAGTTGCACAGATCCCAAGTGCTCTATTGAGGGCACCATGCAGTTTCCTGTGGCTCAGTTCATAGCACCCTCGCCTTTGAATCAGAGGGTTGTGGGTTCATATCCCACTCCTGGAAAACCAAGAACTGTGATTGTACTCGAAAGAAGTTGCAATCTGTGACTGTTGGTAACTTGAAAGAGTTTCCATCTCAAATTCCAGCAATTTGCAGGACCAAAAATCAAGGAGATTAAATAGGAAGGATTGTGAAATTAACAGCTCAAGGTCTGAACAAGTTAGTGTAAATTAGAACAAGTGAATTCCGTGTCAAATCAGCTACAGAAAGAGAAATAAAGAGAAGGAAAGAAAGATTGCCGGAAGCTACCACGGTATTCGTGTCTAAATAATGAGCTCTATTGGCTTTGCTGTTATTTTAACAGTGATTTTTGGGCCAATGCCTTTGTGATTTGCCTAGAACTAGAGGATAGAAGCATTTCTCCTATTCCATTTGCTGCACACTCACAGTCAACAGGAACCTTGCTCCTTTGTGCACAAGTAGACTCAAATGCAAAGGAAGTGCTGCTTACCCCACCACTAGTCTTTACAAAAATCCTGCCGATTATATCTATTGATAAATTCCATTTTAAAGAATAACAAAATGATAGCTGAGATTAGTCCAAAACCACAGCCAGTTACTGTTATCCTTTTCTCTGTATTAAAGAAATTTTACAATATCTTTCTGCAATGAATTCTCACATTTATTGTTGGTTGATCAATAACACACTGAACCTATACTGGACACAGATCAGGAATCTATTTTTTATTTGTGTTTTAAATTTCTACAAGAATATCTAAAGATAGATGTGCCAATGGTTGATGATACATAAAAGTACATTTTTAATTTGGAGTGAACTTGTTCTCAGAACAAGGGGCCTCCCCTCCGACTTGATTCCTGTATGCTTGGAGAGGTTTCTTATTTCAATATGAAATTACTGGAAACAGTTTTAAATCATCCCTCCAGCCTCCTTTTTTGACACGAGTTATGTTTCACCCCAGTTCCAAATTTTAAAATTGGTCCCAATGTCCCGAAAAACTCATTTGGCAGAATACCTGGAACGGTTTCTGTTTTGATGCATTGGGCTGAGACGATATTGAACAGAACGACAGCCACTACTCATAGACTATTCACATACCCATTCAAATGCAGTACTGTATCAGACATCAGAAAGGGTAAACCTATCAATAAGCACACAGAAGGAGACAATACAGTTCTTCCATGACTGTGTTTTGAGTTCAATGATTGCAGTGCTTTCTCATTGTAGGTCTTTATTGGACTGATTGTAAGATGAGCTTTCCTCATGTCAGAGGTCACATGCCGTTGTTGGGGACCCGTGGACCTCTGGGATTGATGGTGGTTCTGTACTCAGTACAGCTGGTGAGGTCCCTTCTCCCTGACTGACCGTTTGTAGTGAAGGAACTGCTTCTCTAGTTGTGCGTATATGCCAGTGTTTCCACCAGTATACTTGGTCATTCACTCCCTCCATGTACGATCGAGGTGACAATTTCCCTATGTATGTCCCAAGTTTCCCACGTGGGCTGACTCCTTTTGAGGGCGTTGAAGGCTTGTATCCTGACTGGCTCTCCAATGCTCAGCATGGTTTGGCAGTCTTATCAAAATGAAATTTGGCTTTCTGCCATTTCACCTTGCGTTTTTCACTCACACCTGTTACTACTTTTGGTTTCAGTAGTTTTTTTTCTATTGGAAGAGTCATTTATGTGTGGCATGGCATTAGTCTTTGGTCTGGGCTACTTTCCATGCCAGTCTGTGTATTTCTCCACTAAAGGGTTGCCTTGCATACATCAGTGTTAGATTTGCTCGATTTCTTGATGATTCCTTTGGTGATTTTCACTGCCGACTCAGCCTTTCCATTCGACTAGGGATAGTGTGGAGGTGATGTGCAGTGTTGAATTTCCCAAACCTTTGTGAAATGGCTGAATTCTACACTCGTGAACCAAGGGCCATTTTCACGCATCACAATATATAGAATGCTGTAACGACTGAAATGTGCTGTCAGGCATTCTACTAGTTCTCCTGTCTTTGTTGAAGTCAGCTGGTCTAACTCCCAGTGGTCAGAATAATAGTCAGATAATCAGTTCCTGCTATAATGAAGAGGTCTACTCCCAGCTTCATCCATGGTCTATCTGGGATGTCATGCATCATCAAAGGCTCTCTGGCTTGTTTAGCTTGGTACTCGTTATAAGCACTGCACTGGCCCATGCGGTCTTTAGTTTCATTGCTCATGTTTGGCCAGTAGTGCATTTATCTCGTCTTTCTCAGACTTGCTTCAATTCCTTGATGGCTTGCATGAATGCACTTGAGCATCTCTCCTCTCATTTCCTTAGGGATGATGACTCTATTTCTTACATACAAGATGCCATCTTGGGCTGTCAATTCATCTCGGTGTGCCCAATATGCTCTTGTGACCACAGGTGTGTCCTTGATGGTCTCAGGCTATCCTTTCATCATTGCTTCTTGTAACACATGGAAAGTTGCATCTTGTTGGGTGGTTCACTTGATTTGAGCAAGGTGCTTGTCTGTCAGATTCAATATCTCTGCTGGGTTGATGGCTTCCAGGGCATGTCGAACTGCTGCTTCACATTGAATCTGTCGGCAAGTCTGGGGTTACCAACCCAAGTTTTAGACTTGCTCCAGCTGCGATGAGTGGCTGTTGTGTCTGATCTATACTCTGGAACTCTAGATCTTCCTTCCTGCCATTGCATTGGGCTCTCAGACTAATTTGTCCTCCCAGTATGAGTATCGTGCCATCATATAGCCTCAACCTTACTTTCAAGGTCCTACTTTTTGGATCACCACGTTCAACTACTTTGCACAGGTCTGTGAAGGTCATGATGTTGCACGATGCACCAGTGTCTTTCTGACACTTCTGTTGGCTTGATACTCTCCTTCTGCGGTCATCATTATGATAGTCACAAACCATTTATCACCTATAGGTTTGAAAGAACCAACCTGCTATATCGTGTATAGTGCTTCATCAGACTCGTTATGATGCAGCAGAAACTTGATCACGCGATCACAACGGTTTTGCAATTTGTATTTATTTTGCGATGCGTGCCCTGAATTCAGAAGTAATAACTTTACCACGATTTCAGAGATTTTTAGAAAGCTAAATTAAACATTTGTTTACAAAATAAACCTTTCAAGCACATACAAAGGCCTACAAATTACAACTACAATAACTCCTAAAACCCCTAATTAATCTGGCTTCCAGTTACACCCCATTAAGTCAATAGTAAACAAAAATTTAGATTTTAAATAGATTCCAGCCAGTTAACACAATATCCTGAACAGTAGAATTCAAAGTGGCTTTCCGCAGCTTTGGTTTCTGTAGACAGCAGCTTAATGCACAAATACTGGAGGCTTTTCACACTTCCCTTTCAATGCCTTCCCTGACACATAGCCTCGTTTCCCATTACACATGCTTCTCCCTTTTAATGCAAATTCCATTGTTCCCATATGTCTTTGGAACTTTACTTTTCTCATCATATAAATCATTGCATGGTGCTCATATTAACACACACACACACACACACACACACACACAGCTTGCTTTGCTTCAAAGCCAAACACTTGTGTGCGAAATGACTCAGCCATCCTTCTTTTCCTTTATGGTATCTTCCGCTGCATTTGCATCCTGCCTTTTGTCAGTGATTGTTCTGCTCTTTCAGCCTGGAATGCCTCTCAGCATAATATGTCTTCTGGTCTGTTCTGCCATACATATACTCTAGCTGACATTTTACCAGCTCTGCATTTTTATACAGGTTAATCAATTTCCTGAGCGTACGTTTCTCCTCTTTCAGTGGACTTTCTCTCACTGAGGGGTCTCGTGTACCTAAGAGTATTCTACCCTTATTCAGATCATCTTTTAGCTGTCTGAATTCACATGCTTATGCAAGCTGTGTTACTGCCGTCACATACTGATCTATGGGTTCAGTTTCACCTTGAGTTCTAGTGTTGAATACATAGCATTTATAAGTAACGTGCATTCAGGGTTCAAAGTGTTCATTCAAAGATTTCAAAATCTCTACCATCTGTTTACTTTGCTCATTGGTTAGATTTAGGGTGATATACAATTTGTAGCAGTCCCTCCCCAACAGTATTAGAAGTGTGGTTACTCTTATTGGTTCCAACTTGTTCATTAAATCTGTTGCAAGCTCATTTTTTTGCCATTGCAAGTTGGAAAACTGCCAGTTCGGCCACATGTTGCCATTCACTTCTATTGGAGCTGGGGGTAGAAAGTTTCCTGCCATGTTCACTCAACCCAGTGTTTTACTTGCAGCCTTCGGTATGTGTTTGCTTTTCCTTGTCCTTTTTCAGCAGCTTTTTGTAGATTTGAACATTTCTATGTGCACTTCTGAGCTGTGTCTTCTCTGCAACATTTTCAGGATTTCAAAAACTTTATTTTATCTCCACTTCCTGACATCATGGCCTATTAAGGCCATTAAAAAACTAAATAAAATCACTAATGGACCTGCCCGTCCAATCTTAAGGTTGGTGGGCAAGCCGGGGGCCCTGGCAGGCTTCTGAAAAAGCATGAAACCTCATCCATGGGCAGGATGATGTTTCATGAGGGATTTAAAAATGTCAGAATATTTTAAAATAAAAGTTATGGACATGTCCCAACTCATGTGACAGTGTCACAAGAGAGCACATGGTAGCAAAATGTTTCAAACCTGAGCCGATCTCCCTGAGGCAGCACTTTGCCTCAGGGAGGTCTGCGCTCGCGAAAGAGCTCACTCCCGACTCAGGGAATCCCCCCCACTGCCCGCACAGGGAGCGCAAAGAGCTTCCTGCCGGACATCACGCTGGGCGGGCCTTAATTGGCGGTGCGCCCCCAACCAGGGGCACCGATCGGGAACATGCCCGCCCACGCCCACTCCCGTACATCCCCCCCAATGAGGGGGAAAATGTTGCCCCATGTTTTGAGTTCAATGATTGCAGTGCTTTCTCATCATAGGTATTTATTGAACTGAGTGCAAGATGGCAGCTTACAGAGCTTCCCTCATGTCAGAGGTCACATGAATACAGCAAGCCTGATAGGACATGTAGTACTGTTGCATTTCAAAACCCAGACAATCCCCTTTTTCATAACAAACAAAATATCCAAACAATCCATGTCCTGTATTAGATATTAATATTGTGCAAAAGTTAATATCAGTAATTGCAAAAACACTCAAGAAACTCAACACCACCCAGAACAAAGCAGTTCACTTGATTGGCACCCAATCCACCATCCTAAACATTCACTCCCTCCACTATCAATGCACAATGGCAGCAGTGTGTACCATCTACAAGATGCACTGCAACAACTCACCAAGGCTTCTTCGACAGCATCTACCAAACCCATGACTTCTACTAGCTAGAAGTGCAAGGGCAGCAAATGCATGGGAACACCACCACCTGCAAGTTCCCCTCCAAGTCACACACCATCCTGACTTGGAAATATATCACCGTTCCTTCACTGGGTCATTGAATCAAAAACCTGGAACTCCCTTCCTAACAGCACATGGACTACAGCAGTTCAAGAAGGCAGCTCATCACCACCATCTCTAGGGCAATCAGGGATGGGCAATAAATGTTGGCCTAGCCAGTGGTGCCCACATCCCATAAATGAATGAAAAAAAGTAAAGGTCAGTGAGGGAAAGAATGCTAAAATAGATTAATTTTTCAGTTATCTATAAATCTGAACAGATGTTGGTTAATTGGTAATTATGCTGATGATAGTCTCAAGGAGATACTGTACATGATTCATATTCTATCCAATTGTTATTGTCTATGTTACTGATTGACTATTGGCACTTACTGAGCCAGTGTAAATATATTAAAATCTAGTTTGTAGTTCAAAGACCATTAAGATCTAGTGAATATCCCATTTGATTTAATTTCCATTCTTGGTGAATCATGCGAAAGCTATTCAGACCCTGCAATAATGTCCAGCATAGAATTTTTTATTCGAGACTTGCCGATTCTAACTCACTCCTGGCCAGCCTTCCATGTTCTACCCCTCATAAACTTGAGGTCATCCAAATCTCTACTGCCTATATCCTAACTCACACCAAGTCCCGTTCATCAATTACCTCTGTGACCACTAACCTACACCGGGGCCTGGTTAAGCAATGGCTCAATTTTAAAATTCTCGTCCTCATTTTCAAATTCCTCCACGGTCTCAGCCCTCCCTATCTCTGTAAACCCCTCCAGTCCCAAAACTCTCTGAGATATCTGTGCTCCTCTAAATCTGCTCTCTTGAGCATCCACCATTTTAACTGCTCCAGCATGGTGGCCCTGCCTTCAATTGCCAAGGGCCTAAGCTCTGGAATTCACTCCCTACGCCTCTCTGTTTCTCTGCCTCGCTTTCCTCCTTTAAGAAGTTGCTTGAAACCTGCCTCGCTGACCAAGCTTTTTGCCATCTGATCTGATATCACCTTATGGGGCTTGGTGTCATATTTTGTTTGATATTACTCCTTTGAAGTGCCTTGAGATGTTTTATTATATTAAAGGCGTTATATAAAAGCTAGATTTTAATACATTTACACTGGCTCAGTAAGTGCAAAGGAGAATGCAGAGTTCATTTAACATGATCAATAACACTCTGATAGAATATGAATCATGCGTCGCCTTGGGACTATCTGACAGCTATGTAGCATATAATTATTTGAATTCAGAGCTGGGGGGGAGGGTTGTATGTTTGGTTACTATATCTCAGCACAACCTAAGTTCAAATCAAACTTGCAATGATTGGAGAAAGTCTCCTGACTTTGTTAGCTGTCAGGGACTAAGAGAAAAATGCCAGGCACTCTCAATGGAAATTATAGCAAATGTAGGCCCACAGAAATGAACTGCCCCTAAATTACCAATCCCATTCAGATAGGGCACAGAGCAGGCTTGTGAGAAAAGAGGGTTTTGATGCTAGTGCAGCTAATGAGCTTGATGCTATCACGTTATTGATGTAGTGCAGAGGGAGCATTACTTTGCAGCTAGCTGTGTCATACCTGACCTGAAGAGTACTTCATGCTGACACTGAGGGATTCATCTCAGGCAGTGGCACAGGGCGGGTGGTATTGGACCTGTTATACTAACTGCCTGAAATTCAATGCCAGTTCATATGGCCTTCTAACATGAAAAAAAACCACTAATTATTTATTGTAGAAATCTTGATCCACGCACAGTTTTGACAAAACAGTTATGTTTTCTGCCTTGTATTTCATGAATGAAATAATTCATGTAGCTCAATGCGGTGTAGTGATATAGCCCAGATGTTATGCTGTGAAATGTTACAGCAGGAATGCTTAATGCTTGAATGAAAGCCTTTGATTACCAAGATAACAGATGGGTTAACCTATTTAATATAAATGGACTAAGCTTAGTTTAAGGCACATTATTTTGGCCGTGTATTCATATTTGCCAACATTTGTCAGAAGGGGATCTAGAAATGGGTTTGGAGTTCTTCCTGTAGCAGATGTTCAAAGGACAATATCCAAAAAATGAGAGCGATATCTTACAAACTCTCCTCGCCTTCTTCAGCAGCTTTCATGCAATTGATTTTAGATCGTGGAAAAGCAATATCGCCTGAATAATTCAGTATGTACTTCAAGCTTTTAAACTTTTCTAAATGGGGTTTTAGATAGCTAATTTAATAATTTAGGTGCACTGCAATAATGTAAAATCTATTTTAAAAATAAAAGAGCATAAGTTTAACTGAACACTAATCATAGCCTTTTGTTATTTGTTCATGGGATGTGAGCATTGCTGGCAAGGCCAGCATTGTTACCCAACCCTAATTGCCCTTGAGAAATGCTGTCTTTAATGCTTTCACCTTTCTGAAGAAGTCTTAATCTGTATGTCAGAGAATCAAGTAATGTCTCAACATTTTAAGAGCTCTTGTTTCCAGAAAAATGTAGAGTTAAAATGAAGAAGCAGAAGAAATCCTCACCATAATTGGTCTAGTGCCTGGTAGCTCAGTTTGGCTTTACCTTCCCAGCACTGATTTCCTTGCAATGTTAATTGTAGCAGAAAATATATCAAATGGTGATGGCTGAGGAAAATCTGAAATCTAAGCAAATAAATTAAAAATGCCAGAAATATACAAGAAGTCAGGCACCATCTGTAGAGAGAAAATATAGGTTAAATCTTTGAGTGCAGTCTCTTCGTCAGAACAACCCTTCAATTTTTTATCAGTGCTATGAAGTTTACGAATATGTAACAAAGAATTTGTTCAGGAGAAGTGAAAGCAATGTTAAGCTACTTTAGAGCTTGTTAAAGGGGCATGAAACAAAACATTGGATTTTCTTCAGAGACATAACCAGACCCAACAGTTTTTAACCCATTCGCCACAACAATAAATGCTCTCTTCTTAACGATGCAGTGTCTGTCACAAGTGTATAAGTCTGGCTGTACCCAACCCCGGGCAACGATGAGATCATGCCCAACCCTCCGACTCCTCCTCCACAATCCTGCAACATACGTGTGTGCTTATGAGTCATCACATAGAGCTGGCAGGCAGGCAGTCTCCGGATCACCTGAACCTCTCCTGCCTGCCAGCTAGCAGCTGCTGCTTTCCGCCCACAGGAACACAAAAAAATCGACGCTGACACTCCAGTGCAGTATTGAGGAAGGGTTAAACTGCTGGAGATGAGAAAAAAACTGTCTTTCAGATGAGAAATTAAACCAAGGCCTTCTCTTGCTTCTCAAATGGATGTAAAAGATTCCACGGCACTATTTTGAAGAACAGCAGGCAAGTTATTCCCAGTGTCCTGACCAATATTTATCCCACTGTAACTCCTGGCCAATGCAGGGTACCCAATGTGTGCATCCGTGGAACGCCAATGACATCATTCCGCTTTGCCCAGCCTGTCAATTCTCTGCGCATGCGTGAGAAGCTTTTATATCTATATGGCCACACTGCCTGCAATGAATATGGCTGGAAGTTTAGGGTTAGCCTGAAGAATAATAAAGCTATCTATCAATTAATTAGGGACAGGGACAGGTATCCTTCCAAACTGCAATGTTGAGCCAGCCAAGCTCAGTAACAATAGAGTGCCCCGGTAAACTGTTCACAGCTCTGGCTCACATATCGCATTGTTGAGTCTGCCAGAGAGGATAGGCTGAACCCCAATTTCCCATGTTAAAACTCATCCCTAAGGAGACCCTGCTCGCACAGAAGTTGCATAAAATCACAAGAACCCAAATCAAGCAATAATGACACATGGAGGACTCTGAAGATTGTTCAGCTGATCAAGAACCATTAAAATACTTTGTGGAAAAACAGCCTTTATTTCATGACTGGGCTTCAAGCCTGCTATTAAATGTTGTGCTGAAATTAGACCTCCATGAAATTATATGCTTAGTTTAAAAAAAAGGGGGGATGGCTTTGACTGTTGCCTAAACAGGGGAGAAAAACACAACTGTGATTATTTGAGCGACACCATTTTTGGTCAGGCTACTGCCGACGCTATGACATAAAGGGAGCAACAGAACTGACTGTGCCTGCCTGGCATTGGCTATGGTGCTGGCAGCAAACACAGCCTATTTATCCTTTAATCCACATCACTGAACCAGATTATCTGGTCATGATCACATTGCTGTTTGTGGGAGCTGGTTGTGCACAAATTGGCTGCTGCGTTTTCTCTATTCCAACAACGACCACAATTCAAAAAGTACTTAAATGGCTGTGAAGTGTTGTGGGACATCTGACAGTGGTGGAGGTGTCAGCTGTGGCTCAGTTCATAGCACCCTCGCCTTTGAATCAGAGGGTTGTGGGTTCATGTCCCACTCCTGGAAACCAAGAACTGTGATTGTACTCGAAAGAGTTGCAATCTGTGACTGTTGATAACTCGAAAGAGTATCCGACAGTGGTGAAAGGTGCCGAATTTTTTTTTCCCCTTATATTGCAGGCGATCAGCTTGCCAGCAACAAGTAGGTGAGCTCTGAGGGTAAATCCATATCAGCCAGAAAACTGATTGTGGGTGTGTTTCACATTCAACCAGTATTTCACCCACCCAAAACTTGTTTGGAATTAAAATACCCCCCCCTCCCAGATATCTATGGTGGTCCCATAGTGAGGTTGCTGGTAGATAAAATAAACATGTATTAACACTAAAATAAAAATAAGACATTGCAGGTGCTGGAAATCTGAAATAAAACCTGAAATTGCTGGAAAAACACAGAAGGTCTGGCAGCATCTGTGGAGAGAGAAACAGAGCTAACATTTCGAGTCTGTACGACTCTTCTTCAGAGCTCAGGTATTAACACTGTACAGAATTTCCAAGTTGCACCTTGATGAGCATGGGCATCAAAAAAAACTAATACTTCATTTGGTGCTTTTAGTAGGGAACACTATTTCAAGAGAGTAGGATATTTCTCCTTAGAGTTACACTACTAAATATTGCAAGAACTGCATGGTAAATTATTAACTGGAGCAGTGGAATACCAGTATAAGAGACTTCCCAACATTTCAATCCCATCTACAAAGCTTGATGCTATTACTGTACTCATTAGTTGCTCGTGTACAGCTGACAAATCTCCTCCTTGCCCTTTTCTTCTAGGTACACTATTGAGTTGTTTAAAATGTTTATGTCTGTTGCTTACTAAATATACAATTGGTAGTATAGAACTTTAATATTACTGAAAAGAGAGACATGTTGCTGAAGCTTTTCATCTCGCACTCATCAGGACAAATGCAAGAATGCCAAATTTCAAATGATCGCAACAATTTATGCTACAGCAGAAAGGGTGCTGATTGGTTTGCAAGCAGAATCTGATTGGCCAAGGCATTGCCATGGAGAAAGCAACAGAGAACTATAGACTCTCAAAGCTCCCGGGTAATTCGAAAAAGCCACAAAGTCATATTCCTCCTTTCTGCAATGTTTTCTGTGCATGAATGTATGTTGCTTCTAGCAAGAGTAAATGAGCCATGTTACGAGCTCAACCACCACCGCAAACTCCGTGCACTCAGTCTGATCCAAACTCTATCCAACCATTGTTTCAGGCTGAGTCAAACTGTTCATAATATCAATGCTCTATATGACCCAGAGCTAAATTTCTTCTTCATTAACTTTAACTTCATGCTTCACAACATACTGAATTTAAAATCCTAATCTTCAAATCCCTCCCCGATCCTTGCAAGTTCATTCAACTTATATCTTCCCCTGTGCCCTTTATTTCTTTTGCACTAGCCTTTTGTGAATTCCTCCCTCTTTTTGGCCCAGTGTGTCAACAGTGTTCTCTGTCAAACTGTAGTCTCTCTCAAATTTCCTCTTTCAAGCCTGTCAACCCCTTTTATAACCTTTAAAAACCTTCTCAAAGCACAACTCTTCGTCGAGTTTTTATTCATCTTTTTATTCACCCAGCTAAAGAAATTATCATTATCAATTCTTTTATATCTTTTATCTGTTTTATTATTTGCTCTGCCTCTGCAAAGAATTGTAAAACGTTTTCTACATTTGAGGCATACAGGAAAATTGTTTCTGAAAGCATGTTCGCAGAGATGGATTTGGAGGAGGTATGTAAAGGTCAGGGAGAGCTAGGAAAGCAGATGAGTTTAAACGAGTTTTAGTTACATATTTATGTAATTGCAAAGTAACATTCAGGTATAGATCTGTCACCAGCAAGGTTACCACGAGTTGATGGTCTTCCGGTCCATAGAATCAGAAAATGTTTACGGCACAGAAAGAGGCCACTTGGCCCATCGTGTCTGTGCCAGCCAAAAAACGTGACACCCAGCCTAATCCCACTTTCCAGCATTTGGTCCGTGACCCTGCAGGTTACGGCACTTGAGGTGCATATCCAGACACCTTTTAAATGAGTTGAGGGTTTCTGCCTCTACCACCCCTTCAGGCAGTGAGTTCCAGACTCCCACAACCCTCTGGATGAAAAAGAATTTCCTCATCTCCCCTCTAATCTTTCTACCAATCACTTTAAATCTATGTCCCCCTAGTCACTGACCTTTCTGCTAAAGTAAATAGGCCCTTCCCATCCACTCAATCCAGGCCCCTCGCTAATTTGTACATCGCGTTCAAATCTCCCCTCAGTCTCCTCTGTTCCAAGGAGAGCAACCCCAGTCTATCCAAAACTTTCCTCGTAGCTGCAATTTTCCAGTCCTGGCAACAGTCCTGGAATGTTACTTCAGTTCCAGTTTTAACATGAAGAGGCAATATGTAAGGAGCAGGATCTTGTGCTTGGCGGGGTGCTCAGCGGGAGCAGCCAAGAAACCGACTGCTGCCCGCAATCAGCACCGCACTGCGATTTTACGTGGATCGTCCAATTAAGGCCCAGCCAGCATGGAACGCGAGCGGCAGCACACTCAGCGCTGCCTGTGCGGGCGGATGAAGGAGGGCAAGCGGGCCTAGCGTGAACTCTGCACATGCGCATGAAAGAGCAAGAAGCTGCCTCAGGGAGATGAAGCACTATTTAAAAAAAGTAATGAACAAAATAAAAATGTCATAAAACATGTCCCCCTCATGTGACAGAGTCACATTCAAGTGTAAAATTTTTTAATTTTATTTTTACTGGCTTTAGGAAACTTCATCCCACCCGTGGATGAGGTTTCCTAAAATGTGCAAAGGCCGCTTGGCGTTTTTGCCTGCCCACTAACCGTAAGGTTGGACGGACAGCGTAAATTTGAATGTTTGAATTTGAATTTGAATGAACCTTTTTAATGGCCTTAATAGACCTTTTAATTGTCGGTGGGCGTGCTGCCGACTCCAGAGCGTGCCCGCTGAACGAAATATCATGGGGCTACGTGATGATGTCGGGACGCTTGCCCGATGTCAATAATGCGTCATTTTACGCTCAACCGTGTCGGGCGCACATCCGCCTGCTGAGCTCAATATTCTGTCCGAGGTATTCATAAAAATTACTAAGGATATCGTAAAGTCACATCAAGTTACACTCACAAATATTAGATGTACTTTCTGAAACCCTCATCCATGCCTTTGTTATCTCTAAACTTGACTATTCCGTCCCTTGACAAGCCTCCCACACTGCACCCTCTATAAACATGAATTCATCCAAAATGTTGCTGTTCGTATCCTATGTCACAGCAAAATGTGTTCACCCATCTCCCCTGTGCTCATTAATCTACATTGGTTCCCGGTCCAGCAACGTCTCAATTTAAAACTTTTCAGCTTTGTTTTCAAATCTCTCCATGCATTTCTGTTTTCTCCTTTAGTCCTACAATCACCGAGATCTCCGCTCCCCTCCAATTCCGGCCTCTTGCACATCCCCGATTTGAATCATTCCACCATTGGCAGGCGTGCTTTCAGTTGCCTATTCTCCAAGCTCTGATTCCCTCACTACACCTCTCCACCTCTCTCTCCTTCTTTAAGGCGCTCCTTAAAACCTACCTCTTTAAGGAGCTTTTGGTCATCTGTCCTAATATCACTTTATGTGGCTCAGTGTCAGGTTGTATTCGATAACACTCCTGTGAAACACCGTAAAGAAATTTTACGACATTAGAGGTGCTATATAAATGCAAGTTGTTATTGCTAGAGCATTGTTGATTGTTTGGTTGGCTCTAATGACATATCATGTCAGTGTTGGTTACATAACCTGGAGACTCTAGCTCTTTATAAGATTGGGAGTACTGCAAACTGCAACCTATAAACTGGCAATACATAACAATCTCCAGGGATCAATGTCACATCTCCAGAGAGCTCAGCTGTGCAAAACACCATCAACACATCACAACACCATCCAGATAGATCATCGACTGGGTGAGTGTGTGACTGAGCTATCAATCTCAGTGGCATCAACTAAAGATACATGGTCAGGATTTATCTGACGAACCAAACTGACTCTGGTAAGTAAATTGCCTAAAATCAAAAAAAAAGATTCATAATATAAATCTGTCTTGATTGGGCTTCATGAATGGAAGTTATTTTAGACTCTAATCTACTACATTGTATTTGTCTGAGGAGCTGAAACACTGCGTTGTTATCTTTACAAGAGTATATCTGTATATCGGCATGGAACAGAAAGAAAATGTTTTCATAAACAAACTTATACACAGTCCTCATTAGGACTTTAACTATAGAGTCATAGGATAGTCCAGCACCGAAGGAGGCCATTCCCCCCATCAAATCTGTGCTGGCGCTTTTGAAGGGCAATCCAGCTAGTCCCACTCTCCTGTTCCTTCCCAATATCCCCGCAAATTTTTTTCCTTCAAGTATTTATCCAATTCCCTTTTGAAGGTTACCGTTGATTCTATATCCACCACTCAACCCTTTGGTAGTGCTTTCCAAATCCTAACCATTCATTTCATAAAGATGTTTATCCTCATATCGCCTCTGTTACTTTTGCCAATCACTTTAATTCTGTGCCCACCGGCTATCACCTCTTCAGCCATTGGAAACAGTTTCTCTTTATTTGAAGAGAATAAAATGATTTAAAAACCTCTATCAAATCTCCCCTTAGCTTTCTCTGCTCCAAGGAGAACAAGCCTGGCTTCTCCAGCCTATTCATGCAACTCTACTCAGACATCCTTGGGACCATCTCGTTACCTCCACCACAGGCTTCTCGTCCTTCCTAAAACATGGTGCCCCGAATTGGGAGACAATGTTCCAGCTGGGACTGAGCTGATGTTTTATAAAGATTGAGGGTTACTTCCTGGCTTTCTTGGGACATTTTCAGGTTGGCAGGCTGTAACCAGTGGTGTGCTGCAAGGATCAGTACTTAGGCCTTAGCTATTTACAATCTTTATTAATACTTTAGGTGAGGGGACGGAATGTAATGTATCCAGGTTTGCTGACGATACACAGTTAGATAAAGTAAGCAGTGAGGAGGATGCAAAGAGGCCACAGAGGGATGCAGGCAGATTGGGTGAGTGAACAAGAACATGACAGATGGAATACAATGTGGAAAACTGTAAAGTTAATCCACGTTGGTAGGAAAAATAAGAAAAACTGAATTTTTTTGAATGGTGAGAGACTGAGGAATGTTTGCATTCAAGAGGAGCCTGGCTGTCCTTGTAAATGAATCACAGAAAGTTAGCATGCAGATACAGCGAGTAATTGAGAAGGCAAATTGCAGGTTAGCTTTTGCTACAACGGGTTTGGAGTATAAGAGAAAATAAATCTTATTCCAACTAGGTTGGGCATTGGGGAGACCACACCTGGAGGACTGTGCATGGTTTTCGACTTCTTCCCTAAGGAAGAACATACTTGCCCTAGAGGGAGTGTAACAAAGGTTCAATACTGGTTCATGGGATGAGGGGATTGTCCTATGAGGGAAGATTGACTAGACAAGGCCAATATTCTCTAGAGTTTAGAAGAATGAGAGGTGATTTAATTGAAACATATAAAATTCTTAAGGGGTTTGGCAGGGTAGATGCTGAGAAAATGTTTAGCCTAACTGGGAAATCTAGAACATGGGGGTCACAGACTCAGGATAAGGGGCCGACTATTTATGATTGTGATAAGGAGAAATTTCTTCACTCAAAGGGTTGTGAATCTTTGGAATTCTTTACCGCAGGCAGAGAGCTGTAGATGCTCAGATGTTAAGTATATTCAAGGTTTAGAGTTCAATAGATTTTTGGGCACTAAGAGACTCAAGGGATATGGGGATAGATTGGGAAAGTGGACTTGAATTAGGAGATCAATCATGAGCTTGTTGAATGGCATAGCAGACTCAAAGGGCCAAATGGCCTACTCCAGCTTGTATTTCTTATGTTTTTGTGTGTCAGCTGTAGCTCAATTGGTAGCATTCTAGCCTCTCAGTCAATAGGTGTGGGTTCAAGTCCATGACTTTGGCACAAAAATCAAGGCTTATACTCCAGTGCAGTACCAAGAGAGTGTTGCACTGTTGGAGGTGCTGTCTTTCAGAGGAGATGTTAAACTGAGGCTCTATCTGCCCTCTCAGATGGACATAAAGCGTTCTGTGGCACTATTTTAAAGAAGAGCAAGGATGTTCTCCCCAGTATCCTGGCCAATATTTACCCTCAAACAGATTATCTGGTCATTTAACATTGCAGTTTATGACAGCTTGCTGTTTTGCAGATGGGCTGTTGTGTTTCCTACATTACAACAGTGACTACACTTCAAAAGTACTTCATTGGCCATAAGGTGCTTTGGGATATCTGGTGGTCATGCAAAAAAAACTTATATTTATATAGTGCCTATCACAACCAGCAGACATCTCAAAGGGATATACAGCCAATAAGGCACATCTAAAGTGTAATCACTGTTGTAATGTAGGAAACACAACAGCCAATATATGCACAGCAAGCTCCCACAAACAACAACGTGATATTGAACAAATAATCTGTTTGTGAGATGTACAAATCTAAGAGTAAATCAGCAGATAAGGCTAGACCCTACAAAAATAATAAAAGGACAAAATGAAAGGCTCTGTATCTAAATGCACATAGCATTCAAAACAAAACAGATGAACTGATAGCACAAATAGAAATAATTAAGTATGATCTGATAGCCATTACAGAAACATGGCTACAGGATGACATAGATTGGGACCTGATATTGAAGGGTATGTGACATTTAGGAAGGACAGGAGTTAGGAAAAGGTGCAGGGGTGGCTCTGTTAATGGTATTAGCATATTAGAGAGGGATGACCTAAGTTCAGGAAGCCAGGATGTAGAAGCGGTTTGGATTGAGATGAGGAATGATAAAGGCAAGAAGTCACTTGTGGGAGTGGTGTACAGGCCCCTTAATTGTAACTACACAGTAGGACAGACAAAGAAGAGATAATGGGAGCTTGCCAGAAAGGTACAGCAATAATCATGGGGGATTTTAATCTACATACAGACTGGAAAAATTAGATGGGCAAAGGTAGATGAGGAGTTCATAGAATGTTTTCAGGGTAGTTTCTTACAACAGCACATTCTGGAGCTAGACGGAGAGCAGGCTATACTAGACCTGGTATTGAGCAACGAGATAGGATTATTTGATAACGTCCTAGTGAAGGCACCCCTAGGTAGCAGCGATCATAATGTGATTGAATTTTACATTCATTTTGAGGGTGAAACGAGTGCGCCCAATATTATATGATATTTCAGAATACATAGAATATATACATTCCAAAAAGAAAGAAAAATTCATCCATTTAACCTTCCGTGGTTAACTAAAAGAGTTAGAGACAGTATCAAACTTAAAGAAAAAGCATACAATTACACGAAGATGGGTGGCAGGTCAGAAGATTGTAAAGAATATAAAGAACAGCAAAGAATGACAAAAAGATTAATAAGGAGAGAAAAATTAAGAATATGAGAGAAAGCGAGCTAGTAATATAAAGACAGATAGTAAGAGTTTCTATAGATATTTAAATAAGAAAAAGTGAGTGTAGGTCCTATAGAAAGTGCATCTGGGAAATTGATAATGGAAAGTAGGGAGATGACGGATGAATTAAACAGGTATTTTGCTTCAGTTTTCACTATAGAGGACACAAGTAACATCCCGGAAATAGCTGTAAATCAGGAAATGGAAGGGAGGGAGGAACTTGGGAAAATTACAATCAGGGAAGTGGTATTGAGCAAGTTGCTGGGGCTGTGGGTTGACAAATCCCCAGGTCCAGGTGGACTTCACCCTAAGGTTGTGAAAGAAGTGGCTAGTGAGAGAGTTGATGCACTGGTTTTAATTTTCAAAAATTCCCTAGATTCGAGGAAGGTCCAAATTGATTGGGAAATAGCAAAAAGGGAGGGAGACAGAAAGCAGGAAACTACAGACCAGTTAACTTAATATCTACCATAGGGAAAATGTTAGAAGCTATTATTAAAGATATTATAGCAGCCCACTCAGAAAAATTCAAGGCAATCAGGCAGAGTCAACATGCTTTTGTGAAAGGGAAACCATGTTTAACCAATTTATTGGAGTTCTTTGAAGGTGTCACATGTGCTGTAGATAAAGGGGAACTGGTGGATGTACTGTACTTAGATTTCCAGAAGGCATTTGATAAAGTGTCACATCAAACGTTATTGCGGAAAATAAAATCTCATGGTGTAGGAGGTAACCTTGTGGCATGGATAGAAGATTGGCTAACTAACAGGAAGCAGAGAGTTGGAATAAATGGATCTTTTGCTGGTTGGCAGGATGTGATGAGTGGTTCAAGCCCACATTCCTGCCTACCCGCGATAACCTTTCACCCCCTTGTTCATCAAGAATCTATCTAGCTCTGCCTTAAAAATATTTAAAGACTCTGCTTCCACTGCCTTTTGAAGAGAGTTCCAAAGACTCACAACCCTCAGAGAAAAACATTTCCCCTCATCTCTGTCTTAAATGAGCCACCCCTTATTTTTAAACAGTGACCCCTAGTTATAGATTTTCCCACAAGAGGAAACATCCTCTCCATATCCACCCTGTCAAGATCCCTCAGGATCTTAAAGGCTTCAATTAAGTCACCGCTCACTCTTCTAAATTCCAGTGGATACAAGCCTAACCTGTCCAGCCTTTCCTCATAAGACAACCCACCCATTCCTGGTATTAGACGAGTAAACCTTCTCTGAACTGCTTCCAACGCATTTACATCTTTCTTTAAATAAGGAGACCAGTACTGTACACAATACTCCAGATGTGGTCTCACCAATGCCCTGTACAACTGAAGCCTAACCTCCCTACTCTTGTAATCAATTCCCCTCACAATAAACAATAAAATTCCATCAGCTTTCCTAATTACCCGCTGTACCTGCCTACCAGCCTTTTTGTGATCCATACACTAGGACACCCAGGTCCCTCTGCATCTCAGCGCTCTTGCAATCGCTCACCCATTTAGAGAATATGCTGCTTTTTTTTAATCCTTCCTGACAAAATGAACCATTTCACATTTGCCCACATTGTACTCCAGTTGCCAGATCTTTGTTCACTCACTGAACCGTGTGTGGGGGGACAAGCGGACGACGCTTCTGCTGCTGGTTTTGGGCGGGGTCACGGTCCCTTGCCTCCCCTGCCATCCTCCAGCTCTGCGTGTGCGCGCGCGTACCGGTAGCCGGCGCTGCGTGCGCCGTGCGTGCCGGTAGCCGGGGGCTGCCTGCGCTGCGCTGTGCGTGCGTGCGTGCGTGCGCGCGCACGCCGGCTGGCTGCGGGTCCCCGTCGACGGGGCGCGGTGGCGAGCGCGCGGGGTTTCCCGGGCGGCCGGTGCAGGGGTGGTAAGCTGGGCCGCGCCCATCCGGGTGAGTCTGTCTCCATCTAATGGCCGCGGGCTGGCGCGCTCGGAGCGGCTGAGAGGGGAAAGCGGGGCCGAGGAAAGAAGAGGAGGAGGTGGAGAGAGAGAGAGAGAAAAGAAATAACCCCCCCCCCCCCTCACCGCTTCCACACACACACACACACAAATACTCAGCTGGAGTCACCATCGCCGAGAGTGAAGAGAGAGAAAAAGAAAACCAGAGGGAGAGAGGAAGACAATTTTTTTTTAAAAGGAACGATTACAAACGGTCGGGCCTGAAGTCGGAGTGAGAGCCGGGGGAGGGGGGAAGAAGAAGCCGCCGCCGCCGCCGCCTCCGGAGCCGAAGCCGCGGAGCCCGGGCTGAGGTCGATGCTACTGAGAGGGGCCGAGGAGTTGTAGGTGAGGCCGGGCGGGGTGAGGGTGAGGGGGGGTGTGTGTGAGGGGGGGTGGGAGTTATTTACCCCCATGGCCCAGGATGCCTGTTTGAGGGGGAGGGGAGGGGGTTGGGTTTTTGGGGAGGGGGGGAGGTTGCCCCTCTCCTCCCGCCTTTCACTCGGTCCATATTCAGTCGCCGGGTTTAGAGTGGGGCTGGAATTGTTGTAATTCCTGTTTGTGGGAGGGGGGGGGGGGGGGGGGAAGGGGGTAGGTTCTCTTCCCCCCCCCCCCCCCCCCCCCGGTTAATGAATGAGTTCCTCAATCTGGGCCCGGACTCCAAACATGGCGATGGCAGCTCCTTTTTATTCTCTCTCTCTCTCTCTTTCTTTCTTACAAGAAATAAACGAGGGGAGGGGGGGAAATCCCAGAGTTTGGCTAAGATACTTCGACGGGTTTGAGTTTTCCACTCCCTTTCCTGCCCGTGAAACGGCCAAATGTGCAGTTTCCAGTCTTTTTTTTTTGGCAAAGCCTCTCTTTCTCTCTCTCTCCCCCCCCCTCCTCCACATTCAGGGATTGTGCTGGGGGCTCCTCCTCATTTCTTACAGGGCTGGGTTTTCAGGCTCTGAAATTCGCCCGTTGCTGAAGATTCGCTTTAATACAATTAATGCTGCGACGGATTTTTGACTTTTAACGATAAAGTCATTCCTCTTCTTTCCCCCCCCCCCTCCCTGTTATCGGCAAGAAAAACATATAATTACTAATCAACTACAGTGCCATATTAAACCTATTTGGTAATCTTTTTGTTTGCAGTAATCTTTCTCCATCTGTATTTTTTTTAATGAAAGAGGGACTCGGGCTTTGGTCTGTGTATACCCCTTTTCCCTTGAGGTTTTTTTTTAACCTTAATTGTTCGGCAATCGTTTTTTTTTTACATGCACAGGATTTAAAATGAGATTCTTTAACATCGAAGTGCCACACGATAATTAAATGTGTACATCGAAGGGCTTCACCCCCCAAGTACAGCGAATTTAAGATGATTAATGGGAAATTGAGTAGGTGGGGTCATGCTGTTTTTGAATGGCTGAAATTGTATTTTTCTATTTACTAGCAGCCTTTTATATATGATGCCTGTTAAGGAAGGAATAATTTTAGAAATTGATGTTAAGAATCCCTATGTATAGTTCAAGTCCAAGTAATGAAGGGAAGCTGTACTGCTGGACAGTTAATCTTCACAAAGCCCATCCAATGCATGCACTTTTTGTCTTCCTTTTGTTAATCCATGGTAAAATTGTAGAAGAAAGAATGCCTTGATAGAGTCACTGTAACTAATTTTGGACCACTATATTCCAGTATATATACATCACACATGATTACAAATATCCATCTACCATTTGGAAGAGAAATTCTGGCCTTGAAGTTGGCTGTTTTTCTTCATTCCCCTTTAGATTCACCAGTCTGCTCGCTCTTGATTAAAAGGGCAGCTAAGTGATCTCTGGTGTCTTCCTGTGTATATTACCTCATATACAAGGTAAATGTGTCTTGTATATGCACAGAGGTGGTCAGAGGCCAAGGAGATTTATTTCCCACTCACTTTGTTTGGAGTGCCTCTGATTGAATGGGTGATATTGCTAACTCATCCTGAGATGTATGTGCAAGCACATATTCCATTTTTGGTACTGCAGATAATTTTGTTAATATTGGAGCACTGTAATTTTAAAGGCTAGCAGGGCATTGACTGAACCATTGAACATTGGGCAAGGTTCCTGACATTTAAAACTCATTCTATGGAGAAGTTTCTAAAAAAAATCTCTCGACCTACTGTTTAGTAAATCAAGTATTACAGCTGATGTGTTTCAGACTGCATGCCGTATTTAATAAATCACCTGTCATGGATCTAATCTTTCTTCTGCAAGAAAATCTGTGTTCTCTTCAATTAGTAATTCACCTGTATAACTTAGATGATTGAAAAGTTTAGGTAAGCTTTGGGTAACTTAAGCTCTGGAATGAGTAGACTTAGTAGTTGGAATTTATAGTACACAGAATTACAGTAATCAAGTTTTGATGTACCAAGACTTAGCACAAACTACTCTTACTACAGTGCAGATTTGCCAAAAATGGAATGGAAACTATTCAACCCCCCCCATCTTGGCCAAGATTTTGTGCAATATAGGGATAGTTTTCTGGAAGTTCATATTTTTATAAACATTTAAATCAAGTTTTGAATATTTAACTTCTGTATTCGATATACTGCTATAGTTTACTTCCTGCAACTGCTTTTTTACATATTGTTGAAGTATCCTCTTAAGATTGCTGACAGTTAATTTTGGTAGCTGTGTACAATGTCCATCTTTGTACATATGATACTTCCATATTTGTTTTCATTGCTCAGGAAGTGTGGTTTAGATTACTTTACATGCATTCTGCAAAACTTTAGCTTTGCCTTAACATTGTTTTATCTAGGTTTTAATAATTGTTACATTGTATTCAGATCAAGTACATTTTCCTTTCTGTGAAAATTGTGGTTCCCTTAACAGCCTTCTAATATCTCATCATATTCACTATTTACCATGTATGAGTGAAATGGTGAGTACTGGGTTATTCAGCTACATGTGGCATCACACATCAGTCAGAGATGATTTCTCCTGGCCCCACTTAAGATTGTGGGCATTGATTTAATTTTCTCCTTGCTACAGTAAGTTACTTATTTTTAACTTAAATAATGGATGACTTGGAGTTTTGCTGAAGAATATGAAGTGTTTGGGGTTCTGATGGTTCCCAGGAGTATTCAACTATTTAATAAGCAGCTTCAGGGCTATGGAAAAAGAGTTGGGGATGTTTTTCCGATCTCACCCTTTCAGGCGTAAACCTTGCTTGGAGTGGCCGGCCTTCTTGGGCAGCAGCACAGCCTGTATGTTGGGCAGGACCCCACCCTGGGCTATGGTGACCCCTCCCAGCAGCTTATTGAGCTTCTCATCATTGCGGATGGCGAGCTGCAGGCGGCAGGGAGTGATGCGGGTCGCCTTGTTATCCCGGGCCGCGTTGCTGGCCAGCTCGAGGATCTCGGCTGTCAGGTACTCAAGGACGGCGGCCAGGTAGATGGGGGCTCCGGCCCTGACACGCTCGGCATAGTGACCCTTGCGCAGCGGCCGATGGGGAACTGGAGACAGGCTCTGGAGGAGCGAGTCTTGGCCTTGGCACGCCCCTTGCCTCCGGTTTTACCGCGACCAGACATTGTTGTTGCTCCTGCTGAAAGCCTTCACCAATGTTGGGGAGCAGGACTAACTGCACTGCTCTTTGAAAGAGAGACTAAATGACCGTCTGCACTGAACTGTTCTGATTCTGATCCCTGAGAATGTGTTGTAATCTCAAACCTGCATTTGACATTTTTTTTCCTTTTTATATTAACTTCTTTGTGTAAGTGTGTTTTGATGTTTGGTTTTTTTTCCATTAATGCTCATGTTTTCAATATAATTCCCAATTCGTAACCAGGAGGCTGACAAGGTGGCCTATTTTTGAGGCCTTTCCCAGAGCTGCTGATTAAATAACCATTAGGATGTGTTCTGGAGTGCTTTCAGAGTGTGTATTATTATCATTATCGTGGGAACAGCAATGGGCATTTCAGCCCTGCGAGCGATTCCACCATTCAGTTGGACCAAGGTGAATCTATTCAGTATTTCAACTCCATTTACCCACCTCTGATCCATGTCCCTCAATATGATTTCCTGATGACTGTTAATTTAACTCAAAGTTCAACTAACCCGGCGGCCACCACATTTTGGGAGAGAATTCCAGATTCCCACTACTTTGTTTAAAACAACTTCCTGTTTCCACTCAATGGTCTACAATCTCAATTATCATTCTGGTGAATTTGCACTTACTTTCTGTAGGGTCGTTGCAGCATTATCTTTCTGAGACGCTTTGCCCAAAACTGAACACCATGCTCCAGATGCGGCCTGATCAAGGCTCCTTTCAACTGAAGGATTCCTTCCTCTCTTTTTGTATTGCAGCCCCCTTGAGGTAAAAGCCAACAGCCCATTGGAATCTTTGATCAGAATTTGTATACGTTGGTGATTTGTATAAATTGTTTTTAGATTTGTGTACATTAACATCTCAATCTCATTCCTCCTCCAAAGTTTCCTAGTCTCACGCCATTAAGAATAAACTGCTATTTGAGACCCTGCTGTTCCTTTGCACACTAATTTGAAGCACCAACAAATGTTAAATTATAACCTCCTTATTACTTGCAATACAACTAGCTGGTATGGGGCAGTACTCAAGACATTTACCTTGAAATGTTATGCAGCAATTTCCTCAGTGAAGATGTTCATTGTATGTAAAAAAAACCCCAGTAAACAGTATGAAACCTATTGAAGTAAAGAAATGTGGAACAGGGGCAACTGTCATGCCAGTTGTGTATAAGTCATCTGTTCCTCCACTTTCACATTTAAATCAAAAGAATCATACAACAGCTGCAGTGCCTCCTCATGTAAGAAATTTCCATACTGACTTGGAAGATATTTAAGTTCTAGCATTATTGTGACCACGTTTTTTGGAATTATTTTTAATTAGCTGCAGTATGATTCCTTAAACCTTATGGTGTGGACTGCTCTTACATTGCATTGCAATTTTGTAATTGTGCAAAACACAAACAGTGTAGGAATGGGCAGACACATTGAGTGAGTGCACTGTGAGGCGATACACTTGTAAGGGATAAAAGAATGCAAGCTAATATAATTTTAAAGGCAGTGCAAGAACAGAGACACTGGGGATGTTTGTGCACAAACTTTTTGAATGTGGCGGAACAGGTCAGCAAAGCATATAATAAAGCGTGTGGATCCTGAGCTTTATAAATGGAGGCTTAGCGTACAAATGCCAGGAAGTTAAGCTGAACTTTCATAAAATACTATCTTGACTCCAGCTATAGTATTGTGTATAATTCTGGACACTGCGGTTTGGGGCACATTACTACATTGTTCTTGGGTTAAGGGGTTGCAGGTATATGTATAAGCAGAAGAGACATGGCTTGTTCTTGAAGCTGAGAAGGCTGAGAGAAAATTTGATAGAGCCGGTTAAAATTCTGAAATGTTTAGTGCATAAAGGGAAACTGTTTACAGTGGCTGAAGGGTCAGTAAGAGGACACAGATCTAAGGTGATCAGCAAAGAGCAAGAGGCGACATGAAAAATGTTTTTTATGTAGCTGGTGGTAGGGATTTGGAATGCATTGCTTGATAGGATGGTGCTCATAGATTCAATTGTAGCCTTCAAAAGGAAGTTGGACAAATACTTGGAGGAAAAAATTGCAGTGATATGGGGAAAGAGTCAGGTGGTGGAATGAACTGGGTTGCTCTTTGAAAGAGCCACTATAATTATTGGGTTGAATTGCCTCCTTATGTACTGTACTGTTCTATGATTGTAATCAATAAAGTGGTAATCCTGTGGTAGACTGTAACGGCATGCCTCATTCACACTGGAGTGAGGTAAAGCGGGGCTCCAGCTTCACATTGGGCAGCCTTGAATGGAAGTGTGTGATAGGATACTGGATTAAGCGTGTCCTTGTAACTGGTATAGCAGCATTGAACCTTAGTTGCAGTATTAGTAAATTTGAGTAAACTGGTGTCTGCCCCCCAAAGTACTATTGTATTACAGGATTAATGTTCAGAGGATTAAACTAATAATCCAGAGAATGTAAATTTAAATCGTACCATGGGAGTTTGAAAAATTTGAAGTCAATTTAAAATATATATATATATAATTTGAGAGCAGGGGGTGAAGGCTTAAAACTGACCATGAAGTTATCAGATTGTTATACAAATCCAACTGCTTCACTAACTTCCTTTAGGGAAGGGAATCTGTCATCTTTACCTGATCTAGCCTTTTTGTGGCTCCAAATCACATATCGTGATTGGTTCTTCACTGCTCAGTGAAGTGTAAAGCTAATTTAGTATCAAGCCTGAGGAAGGCTCGGGATGGACAAATAACTGCCAGCTTTGCCAGTGATACCCACATCCTGAAAATGAATTTTAAGAGTGCATGTATTTTGGAGTAAAAATGAAACTTCTGGATTCTGTATAATGTATGCTTATAGACTAGAGTGATTTTTGACTTAAAAGTAAGTTCAGAATAATTTACCTCGCAAAAATTGAATGTCGGAAATTATATCCAGTTGACACATAGTTAAACCCCAAAACATTTGAAAAAGTATTTATAATGACACTATTTTGCAAACCGTAATGTTATTTCCCACTCGTACATAACTGACCCTCCTCACTAACATAATGGGGTTATCCTTGGACAGCCATACAGACCTGGTGGGTCTTGGGTTCAAATCATATTCTATACTGAGTTAGCAGTATGAGTGCTGTAATTGCGTTTAGCAGCCCTGTGAAGGGAGAAGAAAAATGGTCATCGTTACTGTTACTGATCAAAATCCATTCAGCACTCCAAGAAACATTGTACAAATGTCAGGTGAAGACAGGATTGGACTCTGCTGTGATGTAAATACCACCTAGATTAGGAGTGAATAAGAAAGTATTTGAGGATGAACATGCTTTCTGGACTACTGCAACCCAAATTTATAACTTTTTTTTAGGATTTACTAAGCACTAGAGTGTAATTCCATCTGAATTGAATGATATTTGCAGGTCCATTGTGGACTGTATCCAAATATAAACTTTTAACATTCTTTGTGATCTTTACATCAGATCATTATTTGTCCACATATATTTCTTCCCAGTATTGAATGGACAAAAGTTATTTCTGCCTCATGATAAAAATTTGAAATGGGGCATGTGTTCTTGAAGGGTGCACATCTGATAAGGATCAAGATCTTGCATACATACTTGGGGAATTTAATTGAAATGATTCAACAGTAGAAATTTTTGTGGCTTCAGGATTGTTGTGCCCTTGTACTTAATTCCTTTTCCAGTCCATCTTTGCATTTAAAAAAGCTCCATTTAAAGAAATCTGTCCTGTACTTGATCTCGGTTGTGAAGCAGCAGCACAAAGCCATTTTGGTTTCCGCTATGCTGATGGGTTGTTAGTTCTGTATACCATATGTTGCCTGCTAAATATTTAGTAAAATATGGACCTAATTCTGTGTTAGGCAGACGCTAGCTTTTAATCCTGATTACATGAAATCACTCGCAAAGAATGATTTTAAACTGATCCTGTTTTCAAAATCACCATTACAGTTAATCATGCTGACATGCAAGGCTGTGATCCTACTTTAAGTCTCCATTTCCTTTGAAAGTGTTTTAGTTTTAAGCTGATTATTATGGAATAATTTGTTGTATGTACAGATGTCCTTGTTTTTCTCTGGGCCTCTTGTGCCAGGGGAGATATTTTTCCGCCAGAATCAGGGAGGTGGTTAGCTCAGCTTGTTAGTGCATTGCTTCCATTGGGACCAGGAAAGCTATTGTCAGTGCTTCTCCCCACAGGCAGGAAATGGATGGCTGTTCCAGGCGAACTGTCTGTGTGCCATTATTTAAAGCTATTTAAAACCATTTATGTGGTGGAGCACTAATGTAGTGATGGGATTTTATTGTGCAGTTGCCCAATTTACATACAAGGAGATGATGCAAACTGAAGCAAATTATGAATACAAATGTTAGGTATTATGACAGTTAAGGTTTTAAAAGACACAAGGATTAGTAATTTCAGGTATCATTTCTGATATAGTATACAATGACAGTCAACAGTATTAATGTCTGGTTCACGTTCTTTGCAAATTAATTTTTAATTTGCATTGACACAACAAATTTGAATATTAATTTCACTGTACCTTTAAAAAAAAACTCTGGTTTGTCAGAATAAAATGTGGTTTGAATGAAATGACTAATAAGAAAGATAAATGACCAAAAGAGGCTGGGAGAGGAAGGGAAATGGAGAAAATTCTTCCTTCAGCCAATAATGAGGCAGTAGTAAAAAGGTTGTTGGCCTCTTTAATGCAGTGCAAAACTATGAGCTCCAGAGCTGATTTTGATTTCTTTCCCTTTTGATGTATGCCCTTGACTAGTTCTTTGGGAGTACTAATGTGAGTGTTAAGATGCATTTTAGCAGCAATTCATGAGACACATTGACCATAAGCTAAACAGCTCTATTTTTTTGTGTGTTACCTGATTCTGCACAAGTGAATTTGCATTTCAGGAATAACCATTTCCAAGTGAATAGTGCAATACTTATGGAAATAATCTTTTGATAGGGGAAACCGGTCAGCATTTCTGGTGGAAGTATTTACAATTTTTGTCAGTTATTTTGCTAAATTAATATTTATGCACTTTTCATAGAATTATGAGATTAAATAACTTCTGATGTCCACATGTTCAGTTTAACCAGTTACTGCTGCTTAATTAGGAGCAAGAGCTGTCATCACTTTTTCTCTCATCTTGAAATTCTGGAGCCAATTATAATATCCCTAAGGTGTTTTTATTTTTGAGATGTGGACAACACTGTGATGGAAAATATTTATTGCCCATCTGTAGTTGCTCTGAGAGCATGCAATCAACAACATAATATGGGACAGGAGTCACATGTAGGCCAGACCAGGGAGGGGTGGCAGGTTCCTTTCCCAGAAGGATATTAGTGAACAATCTGACAACTTCCACAGTGTTGCTACCATTTCCAGATTTATTGAATTCAATTTCACTGTTTACCAAAGTGAGATTTGAACCTCTGGCTTGCTAGTCCCAGCACTATAACCCCTTGGCTGCCATTCCCATTTTAAATAATGCTGCTCCACATTGCATGATTGAGTTTTAATATGATTGCCTTGCTTAACACAGGATTAATACTGATCAAGGAATATTTCTATGTAGTGAGAGTTAATGGTGTCTTTTCACTTCTTTTGAATCAAGAAAAGCAGAAATCTGGTTGTGCGCTAAAATTTCAAATCCAATTTTAAGGCCTAAACTGACTCTGAAGCAAACTGGACTGTGACTCCCTCTTCCAGACTCTCAGTTCACTTTGGTGTCAAGTCAGATGCTAACTAAATTCATACTGAATTTAGGCCACAGCTGCATTATTGGTGTGGAACAGAATGGCTTTACACCAAGGCTGCAATTGTAAATGCATCAGTAAATGTCTTCAGCTGATGATGATAATTCTGAATGTTGGAAAGTGGCTGGAGTGGTTTGATCTTACAGGTAATATGGTACAGTAAACCAGTGGTTTTCAGCTTTTTTGTGTGCGATTCTTTGAAAATATTTACACACTACAAGAAATGGGCTACATATATCAACACATTTGGGGATCTTCTGTTCTGACTTATGAAAGGCTGTCAGCTTCCTAAAACAAGGCTGTGATATTCTTGCTGAAAATGTTATGGTATTGAAATATGCTCTATAAAAAAATAGCTGACGTGGGAAGATAGGAAATAAACATACCAGTGAGAGAGGGAGGTTTGCAAGGCTCATTATCGGGATAAAGTATGGGGGAGCTTTGCACTGCCTTTTTTCTGAAATGATCTGGAAATGTTTGAAACTACATGAAACAAATGCAAATCTTGCATTTCCCTAGTTCTGACACCCTTCAAGTTGATTTGTTCAAAATTTCTCTAGAATCTAAGTTTAAAATCCTGGTTATAATTATTTTTAATCCTGGCTGGCCTCCATAAATTTGAGATCATCCAAAACTCTGCCCATATCCTTCCATGCACCAAAAACAAAAATACCTGGAAAAACTCAGCAGGTCTGACAGCATCTGCGGAGAGGAATACAGTTGATGTTTCGAGTCCGTATGACTCTTCATCAGAACTAAGGAAATAGAGAAATGAGGTGAAATGTAAGTTGGTAGGGGGGGTGGGGGTGTGGGAAAGGTAGAGCCGGATAGGGGGCCAGTGATAGGTGGAGGCAAAGAAGAGATTGCCAAATATGTCATAGACAAAGGGGTGTTGACGGTGGTGATAATATCTAAGGAATGTGCTAATGGGGACATTAAGGGTAGCAAGCAGGACAAGCTAGTGGCAGATGGCCCTTTTGGGGGGTTGGGTGGGGGGAAGGAATCGAAATGGGCTAAAAGGTGGAGATTAAACAATAGATCAAAATAAATTTAAAAATAGGTTGGAAAAGAAAAATATGTTTAAAAAAATTATAAATTATTGGAGAAAGGGGGTGAGGATGGAGAAGAGAGTTCATGATCTGAAATTGTTGAACTCAATATTAAGTTCGCAAGGCTGTAAAGTGCCTAGTCGGAAGATGAGGTGCTGTTCCTCCAGTTTGCATTGAGCTTCACTGGAACAATGCAGCAGGCCAAGCACGGACATGTGGGTATGAGCAGGGTGGTGTGTTGAAATGGCAAGCGACAGGGAGGTCTGGGTCATACTTGCGGACAGACCGAAGGTGTTCCGCAAAGCAGTCACCCAGTCTGCATTTGGTCTCTCCAATGTAGCGGAGACCGCATTGGGAGCAGCGAATGCAGTAGACTAAATTGAGGGAAGTACAAGTGAAGTGCTGCTTCACTTGAAAGGAGTGTTTGGGCCCTTGGACGGTGAGGACGGGGGAAGTAAAGGGGCAGATGTTGGACCTTCTGTGGTTGTGTGGGAAGGTGCCGTGGGAGGGGGTTGAGGTGTAGGGGGTGATGGAGGAGTGGACCAGGGTGTCCCGGGGGGGACGATCCCTGCGGAAAGCCACCGGGGGTGGGGTGAAGGGAAGATTACTTGCACCAAGTTGGTTCACCCATTACTCCATGCCTGCTGACCTACATTGGCTCCTGGCCACCCCTCCATGGCCTTTCCCTCCCTATCTCTGTATTCTCCTCCAGCCTCAAATCTCAGATGCCTGTGCTCACATAATTCTGGCCTCTTAAGCATTCATGATTTTCATCGCTCCACCATTTGTGGTCATGAGAGATTCTGGCCCTGAAACTCAGGTATTCCCTTCCCAAGCATCTCCACCTCTCTTCCTTTAAGACATTCCTTAAAACTGACTTTGGCCATCAGGCTTTTGGCTATCTCCCTTATGTGGCTCAGTGTCTAATTTTGCTTTAAAGTGCTCCTGAAGTGCTTGAGATGTTTTATTGTGTTAAATGCTCTATATAAATATAAAGTGGTGTTGTGGTAAATCGACCAATTGATATCTCAGTTTACTGCTTGGAACCCCGGGACCTGTTTGAAAAGCTCCGCATGTTGCTATCAGCTTTTTTTAGAGAGAAGTTTTAAGTCAAAAAGTAAACTCTGTAGTTGCTGTGGCTATGTTAAAGCTGTCGTTCAGCAGTGGTGGCACAGTGTTGTCTCTTGCCGGCGGCCGTCTTAGAACTTGCCAAACTGATAGCTTGGTTTTTCAAGAACTTCTTTCCTGAAAGTACCCTAGAAATCTAACTGGGCCATTTAATTTGGCATCATACACCAAGATGCAAAATGAACGCAGAAACGTTCTAGTCTTCGGTGACACCCCATCTGAGCACAAACAATTAAAAACAAATTTGAAAGCTGTTATGAGGTATCTTGTTTCTCCTTTTCTCTGCTGAAGGTTGACCCTCCCTAAAGTATAGTTCTATCAGTAACTTGCTGCAACTTCTGGCTAATTTTGCATGTGAACCTAACTAATGAATATTGCTAAGCCATTTTTCTATGATATATCGCAGCAAAAACTGATTCCCTCCTGACCTAATGTTCGTATGCATACTTTCTAATAGGAGTCACTAGAGAGTAATATGAATCCTAGCTATTTTTCCCAAACTACCTTGGGTGGCGATGAAGCCAAATGTAGTATACCAGCTGCTGAGAGCTAACTCAACACAAACTGAGGATCGAATGAAATGTATGATTTGCATCTTGATGGGCAAAAATCAGATTATGCATTTTGAAGTGGTGAGTATGTAGGTAATTTATTTCATATTTAAATAATGGTAGGTTTTTTAATTCATTCATGGGATCTGGGCATCACTGGCTAGGCCAGCATTTATTGCCCATCCCTAATTGCCCTTGAGAAGATGGTGGTGAGCTGCCACCTTGCACTGCTGCTCATTGCATTTCAAAGTGCACTGAAAGCCCCCATGTCAGCTGATTCATGGGATATTTCTCCTGTATATTTATATTTGCCTGCAGCACCTGTTATGTTTGTAGCTTTTCAGTGTTAAGATTTGCTCGAATTTGTCAGCTGGGACCAGTCTACTGGTCAATCATGTAACTAGGCTGTGGACAGGGCTTTAATCTATGAGTTAAGGGGGCGGGGAGGGTCTCAGGTGAAGGGAGATTTAGAAACCCAAAGAGAGGCCAAGGCATAGGAGGAGTATAGTAATATGGGTAAAGACAAGCAGTTTGGAACAGGAAGGGACAGATGTTACAAAAACTGTACACAACAAATAGGTCATTGCAAGGAATAGAAGTAAAAAGAGAAATTAGAAGTTCTTTATCTGAATGCACAAAGCATCTGCAATAAGATTGATGAACTAACACACAGCTAGAGGTAAATGATTTAGATTTAATTGCCATTGCAGGGACATGATTACAAGGTGATCAGGGTTTGGAAATAAATATTCCAGGATAACAATATTTCAGAGAGACAGACAAAATGGTAAAGGAGGCGGGCTAGCCCTGATAAAGGATGACATAAGGACTTTAGAGAGAAGGGGTCTAGCCTCAGAAGATCATGAAGTAGAATCAGTATGAGTAGAAATTAGAAGCAGCAACAGTCAGAAAACACTGGTAAGGGTAGTTTATAGGTCCTTAACAATAGTTATACCGTTGGACAGACCGTTAAACAAGAAATCACTGGATTTGTAACAAAGGGGCATTGTAATAACTGTGGGAGTCTCTAAGCTTCATATAGGCTAATGAGTTTGTGGAATGTTTTTGTGAGTGATTCTTGGACCAATACATTTTTGAAACAACTAGGGATGAAGCTATCTTAGATCTAGTAGTGTGTAATGAAGCAGGGTTAATTAGTAATGTCATAGTAAAAGATCCTCGGGGAAATAGTGATCATAATACCATTGAACTCCAGGTTAAATTTGAAAGTGACATATTTCAATCACAAACAAGAATCTTAAAGCCAATTACATAGGTATGAGGGAAGAACTGGCTAAGGTAAATAGAGTAAAAGGTATGGCTGTAAATGAACAGTGGGAAACATATAAAGAAACAATTCAAAATGCCCAACAAAAATGTATTCCATGGAAAACCGAAAACTCATCAAGAAAAATCCATCTGTGGCTCATTGAGGAAGTTAGGGATAACTATTAGATTAAAAGAAGAGGTTTACAATATTGCCAAAAACAGTAACAAATCTGAAGATTGGGGGTGTTTAAGAAACCAGCAAAGGGCAACCAAAACGTTGATAAAAAGGAAAAAAAAAATAGAATGAGTAAAGTAGCTAGAAATATAAAAACAGATTATAAGAGCCTTTATAAGTTTATAAAAAGGAAGAGAGTAGCTAAAGTTAACGTTGGCCCATTAGAATCAGTGATAGGAGAAATTATCATGGGGAATGAGGAAATGGCAGAGGCATTGAACAAATATTTGGCGTGTGCCTTCACATCAGAAGGCACAAGTTGCATTCCAGAAATAGGTTGTAAACTAGGGCCTAAAAAGAGTGAGGAAATTGATATCAACAGAGAAGTGGTATTGGAGAAACTTAATGGTCTAAAGTGTGACAGACTCCCAGGGCCTACACCCTAGTGTTCTAAAGGAGTTGGCTGCAGAGACAGTAGATGCACTGGCTGTAATTTTCCAGAATTAATTAGATTTGGGAACAGCCCCATCAGATTGGAAGGCAGCAAATATTACTCCGCTTTTCAAGAAAGGAGGGAGAGAGAAAACAACTACAGGATGGTTAGCCTATGAACAGTTGCTGGAAAAATGCTGGAATCTGTTAAGGAGATGTTAAAATTCCATTTGGAAAAGTGTAGTATGATTAGGACAAGTCAACATGGTTTTACTAAAGGGAAATCCTGCTTAACAACTTTATTGGAGTTTTTTTTAAGGATGTAGCTAGTAAGGTAGATAAAGGGGAACGAGTAGTGTAGTATACCTGGATTTCCAAAAGGCTTTTGATTAAGGTGCCACACACAAGGTTAATGGGCAAGAGCTCAGTTGTTTGGACAGCTGGTTTGTGATGCAGAGTGATGCTAACAGCGTGGGTTCAATTCCTGTACCGGCTGAGATCACCCATGTAGACCCTGCCTTCTCAACCCCTCCCCTCGCCTGAGGTCTGGTGACCTTCAGATTAAACTCTCCACCAGTTGTGTGTCTAATGAGAAAGCAGCCTATGGTCCTCTGGGACTATGGCGACTTTTACTAATGGGCAAGATAGGTGTGTATGGAGTTGGAGGTAATATGTTATCTTGGATAGAGGATTGGTTAACAGGAAGCAGAGATTGGGCATAAATGGGACTTTTTCAAGCTGGCAGGTAGGGAATACTGGAGTACCACAAGGGTCAGTGCTGTGGCCTCAGCTATTTACAATCTATGTTAATGACTAAGATGAAGAGATAGAGAATAATGTAAGTTTGCTGATGACGGAAAGGTAAGCTATGGGAAGGATGCAGAGGATGCAAAGAGATATAGACAAGTTGAGGGAATGGGCAACAAGGTGGCAGATGGAGTATAACGTAGGGAAGTGTGATGTTATTCACTTTGGTCGGAAGAATAGAAGAGCTGAATATTTTTTAAAAGGTGAGAAGTTGTAAGTGTTGATGTTCAAAGAGACTTTGTGCTCGTACAAGGAACACAAAAAGTTAACATACAGGTACAGCAAGCAATTAGGAAGGCAGATGGCATGTTGGCCTTAATTGCAAGGGGACTGGAGTATAGGAATAAAGAAATCTTGCTCGAGTTGTGCAGGGTTTTGGTGAGACCACACCCAGAGTACTGTGCACAGTTTTGCTGTCCACATTTAAGAAAGGATATACTTACATTTGAGCTAGTACAGTGAAGGTTCACTAAATTGGTCGTTGGAAACGAGGGGGTTGTCCTATGATCGGCTGAGCAAATTGGGTATATTTTCTCTGGAATTTAGGAGAGGTGATTTCATTCAAATGTACAAGATTCTGAAGATGATTCCTGCTGTTAGGGGAATCTAAGACATGGTCACAGTCTCAGGTTAAGGGGCTGATCATTTAGGACTGAGATGAGGGGAAATTACTTCACTCAAAGGGTTGTGAATCTTTGGAATTCTCTGCCCTGGCGGTTTGTGGATGCTCCATCATTTAATGCATTTAAGGCTGAGATAGACAGATTTTTGGTGTCTCAAGGAGTCAAAGGGCATGGGGAACAGGCAGAGAAGTGGAGTTGAAGCCCAAGGTCAGCCATGATCATATTAAATAGCAGAGCAGGTTTGACAGGCCATATGGTCTACTCCTCCTATTTCTTGTGTTCCTGTTGCACAATAATGTCTTGCCTTATCTCAAGAAAATCCTGAAGCATCGATGTTTATTCGGAGATGAAGAAACATTACCTGTACATGTAGGCATATCTCTAGTTTTAAAATCAAACCAAATGGACCATTCTTCAATTGAGAAACCTCCTTAAATCCAAAAATAGGAACTGTTAACACTAATTGTTTTCTCCAAAATCAGACTTCTTCAAGCTCTTCAAATACTCCCTGCCAAATGCCTACTCTCTTGCTGAAGTGGTTTCTTTGCTTCTCCTCCCCTTGATCCAGCTCCCACCTTGTTGCCCTCATCATCTAACTCTGCTTGATGTGAAGATTGCACTTTGTCTTCTAGTGTACAGTGCCATAGGAGTTCAGCTAGTGGTTTTTGAAAATGTGTTAATACATTGTTGATTGTTCCTACTGTTGAAGTTGTTTTCTTTTCATTGTCTTGCTAACGGCAGTATTTAACTCAGAATCCTGAAGACTGGCATCACTTAGCTGCCACTGTTTACTGTGCTAAATCCCTATCCCAATGGTTGATGTGTAGACCCAGATTTCCATATGTTTAGATGTATCAGTATTCCAAACCCAGTAGAGAGAGAAAAACTGGCCATCTTTTGTTCATTCATGGGATGTACTAGGCTAGCATTTATTGCCCATCCCTAATTGTCCTTGAGAAGGTGGTGGTGAGCTGCCTTGAACTGCAGGTTCATGTGGTGTAGGCACACCCACAGTGGCTAACTTAAACTAACCTCCCCGCTGTTAATGTAAAATTCTGAAACTGTTGTAAAACTGAATTTGGCTTGCTTTCAAGTTTTCTAAAAGATAGGAAGTTTTTGTATTAAGTATTTGCATCATTTCCACTTGTCCCCATCTTTCTTGGGTGCACCATTGGTTTCAACACCCTCCAGTACTTAACTAAGCTAGCTATTCTCACAATATGTAAACCTGGATATGCTATGTATGTAAATGTTATCTTATTTTAAGTACATCTTGGATAGATAATGCAGTCTGATTATTTTTAGTGTTTGGAATAGTAGGGCAGGATTGTGCATCATTTCAACTGGTTAAATTGTTCTATTCAAAGCATTCTGCACAGCAGCCATTTTGTGTTTTTCTAAGGATGTGGAAAACTAAGGTGATATGTTGATCAGAAACTTTATAAAAATATAAATTCATATTAGATTGTCCACTTCTCATTTGGCATGCCTTGTAAATAAAAACAAGCAGATCTTAGCTGCAGTACACACTGGCTGTGGTGATAAGGCATGGCCTTTATGGCTGGAAACCTAGGGATGATTTGTCAGTTGTCTGATTGTTCTGCTTTACTAGGCATTCTGTAAACCAAAGTTAGAAACAAATTCCTAATTGTATTTCAGTGAGTTTATGAAACTTCAGCCATCTTTAGGAACCTTAAATTTACCTTGCATGCAGAAGGATATGTGCATTTAGTTTTGAGGTGTGCTTGTGCTTGTTGAAAATGTGGGTAGTATTCCAGGTTTAATTTATGTAGGAGTTATAACTTGAGGGACTAGTGTTGCTATAACCCTCTGAGGACTTCAGAAACAGTTCTGCAGTGTGTTAGAATATTACTACATTAACATTTAGGTTCATGCAGAAAATACTGATTAAAGATTTTTGTTTTCCGTTCATAAAGACTGCTGAGTTATACATAGTTTTGAAGAAAGCATTTTTGCATCGAGTTGTTTTGAAGTTCCGTAGTGTGAATTCATGTCTTGCATCTGGGTTGATGTGATGGGTGTGGCTTCCTTGAAACCACACAAAGGAAAAGCAGCACTCTGCCTTCTAAAATACATTTACTGGAACAGAAGTGCATTTGGATCCCACTGCATATATGATGTCTGATCAATTCTGATCTGATTTATAGTTAAAAACATGAACACAGATTGAAAAACTGAAATTCTAGAAATATGTAGTCTGGGGCTATTAATTTATTTTCAATTGCTGACTTGCATTCCAGAATTTTCTGATATATTTAGCTTTTTGTTTCTTGCCCTAAGTGATCATTGCACAATAGAAATGTTGAAAGTATTTGTGTGGTTCTTGAGAATTACTATGTAAATAAGCTTTGCGTTGACAGCAGTGAAAACTGCTGAACTAGTTCAGAACGCGTTAGTATCCGAGGACTTTGGGTTCACTAAGTGCTCTTTTTATGCAGGGCTAAGACATCACTAGATCTTGATAGACCATACTCAAGACTTCCTGATTCTTCTAAATGGAATTAATATTAATTCAGGTACTGGTATTAACAAGTCGCCTGATCATGTACAAATAATTTGATTGTCTAGTTGCATAACTCTTCAAATGGTGGTTAGGTTAATTTTGCTTGGGTCCAAATAATAAACTTGTGTCTACACAGATGCTTGAATGTACCAGTACCCAATCGATATAGCTAGTATTTGTCGGAAATAATAGCTGAACCTTGCAACCCCGGTGCAGAAATTTTAAATTGACACCCTCAGCCATTCATTTTATTGAACATTTCCTGTAAAAGTGAGTTCTTAGAAATATGGTCTGCATTTTTTTAAATCCCCAATTCTTAAAGGTAAATTACAGAAAGTGTACTGTACTGAGAGCAATGTGGTTTTAAATTTGTTCAGGAGTATGGCTAGGTGTATTTGAATGTGTGTCCCAATTTTAAGTGAAAGTTCTGCAGGGGGATATGTTAGATTTAATTTCCCTGTCTTATTGTTATATATAATGAGGTTTCTTTCATCACTTAACTAGGCTCCTCATTGAGGACAAGTAACTTTAAACTATCAAATTCTCAGTGACCCAAATTTACTGTCAAAGTAATGCATTAGTCATGTGCAAATCATCCATCACCTTGTGGCAAGGAAAAGATACCCAGTAAATTTAAAATCAACAGAATTTGTTGAGCGATTTGGTTCGCTCTGTAGGCAGCTCACCCTCCAACCACCTGTGAGTTTTATGAAGCTGCAGCGTTTACACATTAGTCGCCAATTAAACTCACTGCGGAAAGTGATGTTTGTTAATTAACATATAGAGATCTATGTTCATGCAATGTGACTCAACCTCTCCAGCCCAAAAAAGGAGCAGTTCAAACTGCAGGGTCTCATTTCTGCAGGTAATAAATTGTTGTCAAAGACTTAACAGAAAAAGAAAAAAAATTCTCTTGTTTTGTTTTTCTTAATCTAGTTTTTCTCTTTCTGACTCTAATTCAGCCCATTTCCTCTTTTGTCATTTCTCTGTTTTGTAATCCTTAAATCTCTAAGTACGAGATGCTCTCTTATTCTTGCTGTGTTATCAGTTTATGCCTCCAGCAACTTGCAGCGTAAAAAAATAATCAAACTTGAAGGTTGAGGGGAAAACAGGGAACTCTACAAGTTGTCCTACTCCAGTGAAATCTGGGGCATATTCTTAAACATTAATTTCATCTAGCCTGGTGGGTGAGCTCTGTAATTGAGGCACTTGATTTCTTGTTGAAGACGGGGGATTGGGAAATAATGCAAGAAACATCTCGGTATGAAGTGGGCTGGCCAAACCCCACCCCCTGCAATGCTATAATAAAATAAGATTGAACAGGGCGAGCATAAGCTAATCATTGTGAGAAGGCCAGTGTGGAATAAAGGGATTGGAGTATTAACACGATCAAGGTATTTGAGGATTGTGCCAAACTAGGAATAATCCTGATGGTGGAATAAACCAGACTTGGAGAACATTTTGTAAACGTGAATCAACATAAAGTAAGGCTGGGTATTCTTCTGCTAATATCGTTACTTACATTTGTTGGATTGTGAGTTTATTCAACTCTTCCATACCAGTCTCCAGATTTAAAAATATACTGCTGATTATTTTAAGGTAGATTCTGATGAGTTTCATGCCCATTTGTCTAGCCTAGGGCTTTTTAAACGGAATATAATCTGATAAATTTCATTTCTTAACGTAGCAAAAAATGTATTTTGCAGCAGTTTATTCCTCAGCTGAGCACAGTTTACTTCAATTTATAATTCTTGAGATTCCCTTCTTTATTGAATTAATGAAGGCAAGCATTGTACTTGTGTAAAATGGACAACTTTCATTGTTGAAATGTAGTATTGTGCAGATTAACTCATTAAAGGTAAGTCCATAAATGCATTTTGTAATAAAAAAAGAAAATGCTGGAAAAACTCAGCAGGCCTGACAGCATTTGTGGAAAGAGAAAGAGTTAGTGTTTTGGGTCTGTATGGCCCCTCTTCAGAGCTGAAGAGAAGTAGAAATGTGATGAAATTTATACTGTTTAAGGGTGGGGGGGTACCTTCTGATCTTGACCCAGTTGTTCTTTCATGTTCTTGCTTTCAAAATGCCCAGTTTAAATGAAGGCTCTTTTACGTCTGACCATACTTTATTTAATGTATGTATTCCAGGTTTTTGGTGCAGAAAATCACCTTTTTTCTGTGAGGAGACTGAAGTGAAGTAAGCTTGGATAGTCTGAATTTACACTTGACATGGGGCAACCCAGAGAACTGCTCACAATTAAATAACTAAATTGATCAATTTCACCCAGAGTGGGAACTCAAAAAAATCACAGTGCAGTTGGAATGTTGTGCTTTGGAATGGGGAAGAAGGCAAAGAAAGTACTCAGTATTGTAGCTTGCTGTTAGAAAGCAACATTCCATTCCTTGACAGTGACAGACTTGCTTTAAGTACAAAGCTCATTAAAACATATGTTGCAGAATAGAGTCAGTTCTACTTTACAGTATCTCTAAGTGAAATGAATGAGGATCTATGTTCCAAAAGTAGAAAAATGTGATTCTATTTGCACTGGTTTAACTTGAGTACAAAAAAATCAAAACCTTGTAGCTTCCTTTCATTTCTTTACATATTAAATGTATAGTAATTAAAGTGAAAATGTAATCATTTTGAACATTTCAGCTTTATGCTTCATATCAATTTCTTGATGTTAGGACTATCTTTAGCCGAAGTTACAGTCAGGTTAGTTTTCTTGAGAGCCCCAAATGTTGAATACATTCCAACAGGATCCAGAGTTCTGAGAGCTTTGCTCATTGGCCACTAATATGCAAGCCACGGTATACTATTTGACCATGGTTCAAAGTCTTACAATATACTGGTTTAAAAATGATGCAAAGCCCTTTTCAGAATAGTGGCTATTCTGCAGTGACTATTGTTAACCTATTCCTAAGTCAAATATTCCACCTTTAGAGAGTTTTTGGAGGAGAGTGATGCTTTACTTGCTGTGCTGTCATCAGTGGCACTCTGACTTCACAAGGTATGCTGGTATCTCCAGAATGGGACCTGCCAATGTTAATACTGCTGTTAAAAGCAAAAGATGTTCTGTTTTCTGGGTGCAGAGACATCGTAGCCCTGCCCATCTATATAGAATTTAAGAACGAAATTAGTTTGCGCAACCATTGGGGACTTTGGGCAGAACAAGCTCTTTTGGGGAAGAAATGACAGGGAATGAAGAAAATGGAAGAATTTTTAAACCAACCATAGAGTGCTTTAGTGTTTTGTCACACTAGTTTAATTATGAAAACAATTGCTGTACAACATTTCAGTGCTATTGTGCAAGAACATTTTATTGAGCAATACTTTTTTTCAATGTGCTGGAATGTTACTATCCAGCTTTTTAAATCATGTCTATTGGTCATGGCATCAAAGTTTTGAAAATGCTTTTTTTGGATAATTATTTGTGAACTATTGTATTTGTATATTCAAATAACCAGGACCACTAATTCTGTGGCACCTCCAGATGAATGATATGGCATGAAAATGTAAATTCTGTGACATCTTCATTAAAAGTTTGGGCTATCTGAATAAGTAAAAGCACACTGAGAGATCTCCCAGCCTTGGGCGGAAATGCTGAAACTGCATTGGTCAGTTATCATAGCATCTTGGATGACTGTGTTCATAGCTCACTGCCCAGCCTCATCATGACTTTTCCACAAATCAAGTGGAGTAAAGCAGTGATGAGCTCCCTGATGCTCAGTTTGGGTTCCACCAGGATTGCTCAGCACTCCTGACCTCATTACAACCTTGGTTCAAACATGGATAAAAGAGCTGAACTCCAGAGGTGAGATGAGAGTGACTGCCCTTGACATCAAGGCAGCATTTTACTACGTATGGCATCAAGGAGTTGATGACATCGTCTCAGTTCCAGGACATCACTGCAGGAGTTCCTCAGGGTAATGTCCTAGGCCCAACCATCTTCAGCTGCTTCATCAATGACCTTCCCTCCATCATAAGATCAGAAGAGGGACTGTTTACTGATGATTGCACAATGCTCAGCGCCATTTGCGACTCCTCAGATACTGAAACAGTCCATGTCCAAATGCAGCAAGACCTGGACAATATCTAGGCTTGGGCTTACAAGTGGTAAGTAACATTCGTGCCACACAAGTGCCAGGTAATGACTATCCCCAACAAGAGAGAATCTAACCACCATCCCTTGACATTCAGTGGCATTACCATCGCTGAATTCCCTACTATCAACATCCTGGGGGTTACCATTGACCAGAAACTGAACTGGACTAGCCATATGAACACCGGCTACAAGATCAAGTGAGAGACTAGGAATCCTGCGGTGCGTAGCTTGCCTCCTGACTCTCTCCAAAGCCTGACCACCATCTACAAGGCACAAGTCAGGAGTGTGATGGAATACTCTCCACTTGCCTGGATGAGTGCAGCTTCAACAATAATAGAAGCTGGACACCATCCAAGACAAAGCAGCCTGTTTGATTGGCACCCCATCCACAAACATTCACTCCCTCCACCACCAACATACAGTGGCAGCAATGTGTACCATCTGCAAGATGCACTGCAGGAACTCACCAAGGCTTCTTAGCACCTTCCAAACCCACGACCGCTGCCATCTAGAAGGACAAGGGCAGCAAACACATGGAAACACAACCACCTGCAAGTTCCCCTCTAAGCCACACAGCATCCTGACTTGGCAGTATATTGCCGTCCCTTCATTGTCACTGTGTTTAAATCCTGGCACTCCCTCTATAATAGCACTATGGATGTACCTACACCACATGAACATGTGGTTCAAAAGGCAGCTCACCACCACCTTCTCGAGGGCATTTAGGGATGGGCAATAAATGCTGGCCTAGCCAGTAATGCCCACATCCCATCAGTGAATTTTTTAAAAGTGCTCCTTTTTCCTCAAATGTTTCTTCTCCATAATGCACATACAGATCTCTCTCTTGGGCCCACTTCTACCTTTCACACAGCAGACATTGCCTCACAAAAAAAATTCTTTTTTGTCCACATGGTTATCTTTGCATCCAGTGTTTCATTCTTGGCCCCCCTTCACCCTTCAATACTTTAACCCATAATCAAGGATTCTGATTTCACATGCATAATGGTGTCCAACCCTGCTTCTTCATTGAATCATAAAGTAAAGGAGACCATTTGCTGAATTGTGCCTGGAAAAGCTCTTTGGAAAAGCTATTCAATTAGTTTCACCCCCACTGTACTTTCTGCATAGCCCTACAAAATTGTCATGTCACCAAATGACTATCTGACATGCAGACTTCGTTGAGCCAGGCCTTCCTTGACTTGCCTCTTTGACTCAAATACTTGCGTACCTCTGGCTTCAACAATCTTTTGGCCATCTGACAATTCTATGGTCCCGTGAAAGCTGAATTTGAGCAACACATTGAACTGTGTCACAAGAAACCCATGTCAGAAAATGAGGGATATACTGACCAAAATGAGCAGAAGCAGCTGAGCCATTTTTCCGCATCAACCCAAATTTGAAAGGATGTATTTTAGACTTCACCTCAAGCCAAAAAAATCCCCAGTAAGTAATTGTGATGTCAAATCGCACTCCAATAATTACACCATCAATACAATGTTCACCACACCTCGCTGATCTACTGGGTCAATTGACCATTGCCATACCAATGAGTGTGTCAACATTTCATATCTCAGCATTGTGTAATAGAACCAGAGATGGAATCTATAAATCTGCTATGCTTGCCATTGCTATTGATGCAAGTCATTTTCAGATTGATTGTTAGAATTCCTGCTATGCATTGACACCATGGTTCAACCTTTGATCACAAAAGAGGGTGATATCAGTCTTATTTTAAATGTAATGCAATCCCAAGTCTTATTTATAAAAAAAGCCTTTTCTGTTAAAGCTGATGAATATTGAATTTGAAGATGGTTCGATATTGGAAAGCTCAGAGTTAAAATGTTAACCAGTGATGTATTTTTGCAGATGGCAACTCCGTACAGATGTTGAGTAAACAGCAACATTCACAGTGTGTTGTCTTAAAAAGGGCCTTTGTTTATACAGGATGACACCATGAATTCTTGTACACTGAAATGTCAGTTCCAGCAACAAAAGAAATTACAATTATATGGACATTGCTCCTTACTGAAACTTTGGGATCTTTGACATAAAAATTACAATAATTTTCTTATTTCAGAAAGTAATTTGCCAAGTTTAGAAATAAAAGATACAGAACAGCCTGTGGGTGAAAAAAATTGGGCTGCAAAGGCATCTGAACTTGAATCATAACTTGCATCTTCATTCAAATTTATCTTTCTTGGATTGGTAGCAGTTTTGTTATGGTTACTACTGAAGTAAGAATTTTACCTCATAAAATAGTGTTAAAACAGTGTTGATTGCAACCATAGGGAAGTGCGCAGTCCAACCATGCCATCGTTCTGGCTGATGAAAGCGAGCATGGGTGACATAAGGTGCAAATAGGTGGTGTTTATTTACTAGAACATATACATGGAATTGTGGAATGATGTACCATAGAAGGTCGCCCTTCAGCCCATCATGCCTGTACTGTAAACATCAAAATTACATGGAGTGTCTCAAAGCTGGCAACCTCGGGACTGAGTTCGTGCTGGATTACAGATCAAGCTGTTCGGACTGGATCAGGTATGTGGAGTGTTGAGGGTGTGTTTTTCAAGTAAGGCTTACAAAGGCAGTTTAGAAAGAAATACAGAATGCTGCAAGATAAGCCAGGAAATATTTTGGAGCTGCTTCAGATCCTTCAGTGTTACTTTACCGGAAGTGTGGCAGTAGCTCTGTTTATGTAAATGGGGTTCCCGCTGCACTTCAGTGAAGTGTTGGTGGTAGAGTGGGAGCTGCTCCAAAGAGCTTCCCAGCCAGTTAGATCAAAGTGTCAGTGAGGAGGGAAAGTCAGGTGATGGCAGCTTTAAAAAAGTTTTTTGGGCATTGCTGGTTTTTGGATAGCTGGATTTGAGACACTATTTGTATTTTTAAACCATCCCAATATTTATACATGGCAATAAAAGTGGTTGCTGTCATTCTGTCTATTTAAGGAGAGTCTAGAATTTTCTTTAAATTTTTAGCAATATTTTAAGAAAATCATTGGTCAGTAACTCATTTTCCAATGACCTGATGGGTTAAAGACTTAATTTAAGAAAGAAAATTAATTGACTGTGTACATAGAATAAATTAATATTGGGTAAAAAAAAAGCACAAGGAGTATCTGTTTCTTTAAGCTCTCTCGCGCTTCTGCATCAGAATCTTCAATTCTTTCTGCTCCCAGAATTGACTCTGAAAATTTTAGTCAGCTTGATGGAATGAATTCCTAAATTTCATGAGCTTTCAGTAAATTCTATTTTGATTATATATTAATCTTGTTTTGAATGTGGAACTTCCGTTGGATCACATTAATTAGCTCAAGTAAAATAAGCGAAAACTGTAAAATGGAACCCAAAAGAGCATTATAGAGGGGTTATATGAATAAATTTATTAATCTGTTACTGCTTAGCTGCAGTAAATAACCACCAAATAACATGGCTTGTATTGGTAGAGGGATGGACTGCTGCAAATGTCGTCAGATCCATCTGGCGAATTGTCACAATTCTGGTCAACTAAAAATGATCATCGTGTCTTCAACAGGGTATGGGTAGCCAAAATTGTTGTTATCTGGAATTCAAGCTAACAGGAAACTTGACGAATTAAGACTTTCCTTTGGGGAAAACAGGAAATTTATGAAGCAATATCGTTCAAGTTTCAAGTTTATGAAATAAATTGTCAAAATTAGAACCACTTTTTGATTAAATATTCCTGCTTCATGGATCTAATATCTTGATCAGGTCAGTGTGTAACTAAATTAAATATTCAACATTCTTAAAAGGTTTATCACTTTATCCCATTAACTCCTGATCTTCTGTAGTTTCTCTTCACCTGTTCTTCCCCCCCTAACCCCAACCCCAATAAATGCCATACCCTTATAACCAGTTCTATCTCCCCCATGCCACTGACTTGGATTGAGCCCAACTGCCCTCAACACCACCATTGTTTTCGATCCTGAGCTAAGCTCTCGGTCTCAAAGGATTGTCTGCTGCCACCTCTAATATTTACTGCTACCTCAGCCCATCAAGACCCTCACAGACTTTGCCACCTGCATGCTTTGCTGCCTAGCTTTTCATCTTCCACCCTACTCAGCTCGTCCAAATTTCTGCTGCCAACTCCCACTCACCATCACACCTGTGCTTGCTGTCCTACATTGATCCTGATACTGAACATTTCAACTTTAAAATTATCATCCTGTATCCACCCCCTCACTATCTCTGTAACCTTGCCCAATGCAGCAACCACCTGCTACAAACTTTCTACACCTCTTACCCTCTTTTGCACCCCCATCTCTACCCCACCATTGGGGGCTGTGCCTTCAACCACCTTAGCCCAATGGTTTGGAATTTTCTACCGAACTTCTCTGCTGTCCCCGCACTCTTCTTTTAAATCTCTCCGTAAAACTTACCTCTTTCACCTTGGTCCCCCTTCCTAATATCTCCTCATTTCCTACAATTACAAAAGTGATTACTCTTCAAAAATACTCGGCTTTTAAGCACTTTAGGACATCCTGAAAACATGAAAAGCACTATTTCTCCCTATGGTACAGGTTCCATGTTTGTCCTCTACACTGCTGTATGTCACTTTGGGGCTTTTTCTATGTTAATGGTTCCATGGTGTTCTTTTGGAGAAGCATGGGATTCTCTTGGTACCCTGACCAGCATTTCTCCCTGAACCAACATCACCAAAACTGATCGATCATCTCATTTTCTGTTCGGGACAATGCTGTGTGTAGTTTGGCTGCTACATTGAGTGCAAAAAATGAGTAGATGTAATTCATGGGTTGTGAAGTGCTTTGAGCCACCTTGAAGTATTAGACAGAATATAAAAGGTTTTCTTCAGCATTATAATGCAACAGGGATACCTCCTGAAGTATGGTTAATGCTTTCCCTCATGTCTGAAGTTCTGCCTCACCATTTCATTATTATCCATACAACTTGATTTTACTTACGGAAAAAATGGTATTAAATGAATGCCACCTGCACTCATTGGAACTGCTTTGTTCAAATGAATTGGTATTGCACATTTGCCTGTTAAATATTTGCTTTATATGCAGTTTATATTTATTACTCAGTGGAATTATTAATGCCATTTTAATTGTATCACATGGAAAATCTTTTGCGACCCTCTGTCCTAGTTTTGACTCATTGATCCTTGGTTCTTATTTTATGCCACTTGCTGAACACAACCTCACATTTTTTATTTATTTTTTGCTGTTTGCCAAATTCAGATTTAGTAATAAGTGATCACTTTCTTAATAGCCTCGCCAAATAACAACAATATTCTTTTTAAATTCGGTGATGTGCATTGTACTTCATACAGGCCTGTAATCTGTTTTGAGATTAACATTGGAGCCCTTTTCATAGAAAGGAAGCCTTTAAATGTCACATTATCTCTTTTTGAGTAACATAAGCCTATATATTGAAAAAAGCTGAGGGGCTGCTTAAATTGGAAATAAGATCAATGGCATGTTAAATGAGTAAACATTATCATTAATTATTGTGGGAGTCTTTTAAGATTGCCTCTTAATGTATGGTTCACGGACTTGGTCCTTGCAATCATACCTGTCCAATTTCTACAGAAAGCGATTCTTTCCGTAAAATCATGACTCAAGGGAGACGTGTTAGAATATTAAAGGAGCACAAATTTGAACTGAGCAGCGGGTAGATCTCTCCTTATAGCGAAGAGAAATTTAGAATATTTAGGTCAGCTTCCTAACCCCTGACGTGGCATTTCTTAGATCCTCTTTATTTTATCCCATTGCTGTCTATCAAACTCCAGTCTCTTCACAATCCAGTGCCTGGGAGGACTGACATTGAGAAAGATTGCTTAATTCTTACTCTGTCATATTCTAATGAAATTGTTTCATCCAATTGTTTACGAATTCCTTTTGAACTTGTGCAGTGTCTTTTAATTTGGTCTTGGAATGTGGGCAATGCTGGCAAGTCTCATTGCCTGTACTACTATAGGGGCTTCCTGCCCTGCCCCTATAATAGTGCTATTTAAGGAATTTGAGGATTTTGGCTGATGCTATAACATCATTAAACAGTGCTGTGGCATTGTGTGACCCTTTCATGATGCTTGTCTATCTTTTCCTTAAAAAAAATAAGTTTTGGCTCAAATGCACAATTTTGAATTAGTGACACAAACATAACCTAACCTTATCTGACTTGTACCTGTGAATACAATATGCACAAACCACCTCTTTCAGGTACCATGCCCTCAGCGGGTGTTGGTGACCACGGACTTCTATTGGATTGGTTCATGATTGTTTGACAATGTATTGCAGTGTTTTGCCATTGCCTTGTGTAGTATGGCTGACCAGGAAACTCTCCTCTTAATGCATGTCATCAGGTGTACTGGAAGGATTCATAGGCTGGTAATTAACCTGTTTGGTCACGTTATGAGCTCACCCGTAGCGATCAAGTCCTGGAGTGGGACATGAACTTGAAGCTTCTGTTCCAGAGGTAGGGACGCTACCACTGTGCAAAAGACCTCCATGCACACAACCAGCAAGTATTTAAAGTTTTCAAATTGTCCCCTTATCACCTTTAGGACAGGAATAACTAATGTTGGTTTACAGAACAAAGGCAGACAGACTTACAGTTGCATAAGATCTTTCATGACCACAGGACATTCCAAAGTGCTTTACAACCATTTAAGTACTTTGAAATATAGTCACTGTTGAAATGGAGGTAACAAACACATTATATGCACAGCAAGCTCCTGCAGCCAGTAATGAAATAATGACTAGGCAGTCTTTTTTACTGAAGTTGGTTGAGAGCAAACTACCTTGCTCTTCAAAATGGTACCATAGAATCGGTTACACCCTCTGAGGGGGCAGGAGGGATCTCGTTCATGTCTTATCTGAAATGCGGTACTTCCAACTGTTGCAATAGTCTCTCGGTGCAGTGCTGAAGTGTTGGCCTGGATTTTTCCCTCAAGTCTATGAAGTGGGACTTGAACCCACAACCAACTGACCTTATGGTTCCATGGGTACTGACTGGGGCAGATAGGAAAATTAAAATTACAATTTTAAATCAAAACTATTTCTTCCAGAAATGTTCAGCAATTCAGAGGAGTTTCTGTTTACTAATTATAGGACACAATATAGAAAATGCCCACTCAGCCTGTTGTCCCTGTTGAAGAGCTGTCTAATCAGTTCATTCCCCTGCTTTCTCCCTACACCCCATAACTTTTTTCTCCAAGTGTTTATCCAATTCTGTTTTGAATGTTATGTGCCAGGAATGAAAACTTTCCACTTTTTGCCAGAATTTTGACTTTTCTGATTATGGAATTTTGCCCATTGAAATGTTTTTTGGACCTCCCTCTCGCCATAATCCTTTGCTTTGCTTCACATGGGCATAATCCAGCAAGGGCATAATCCAATCATGTTCTGGTGTTAGTATTTGCTCCATCCTGTATTAAAGACTGAAATGCTGAGGTCACTTTGATTTCATACAAATGCATTGGTCCACAGTCTTGACTAATTGCAGGTAAAGGGGAAAATGTGTCTACCCACTTGAAGTCTAATAGTTCCATCCATTTGAAGTGGCCTAGAAGCATTTACATTTCACTACAGATCATGAAAAATACTGTAGTTTTCTGGCCCCTCACTCTGCAGTCACTTTGCACAATGGTGTACATTATTCCTTATCATAAAAAAAAATTCAAAACCTTTTGTTTTTACCCACACTCAACCTTCTATCATTGAATCTGCTTCATCCACCCATTAGGACAGCACGTTCCTGATCACAACTCACTTTTGTTTCTTTAAAAAAAACCTTTGGTTCTTTTGTAAATCACCTTAAACCTGTTTTATGGTTACCAGCCCTTCTCCCAAAGGAAACAGTTTCTCCTTATTTACTCTTACCAAAACCCTTTATAAATTTGGATACCCTTATCAAATCTCCTCATAATCTTCTCTGCAGGGTATCTGTGTAGAATTATGATGACCTATTGTCGGCTTGGCTTAGTTGGTAGTATGTGTCTGAGTTTGAAATTACGACATTGAACTTCATAATTCTAGGTTGACAATCCAATGCAGTGCTGAGCATGTGCCAGTTAGGAGGAGGTACAGTCCTTTGGATAAGGCATTAAGCCAAGCCTTCAGCTGCTAGTTCAGGTGAATTTTCAAGGCTTCAAAGCATTATTTGAAGAAGAGCTGAGTTTTTTGGTACTCTGGCCAACATTGAGTGCAACCAGCATCAGATAATCAGATTAACATGTAATTTGTCTAATTCCTGTTTGTGGGATCTTGCTGTGTACCAAATGGCTGTGAAATTTGTGCCATAATGTACATTTTGAATTAAGAAACTAAGTGCATTGGTTTATTGTAATGTATAGGAAAGAAAATCTAATTGACCCTAATGAGAAGCAAGTCATACTTTTTAATAAGTGGAACATCAGTTATCTATGTGCAGATTGTTTGCATCCTCAAATATTCATAAGAATGATTAGTTAACAATGGGTAACCAGTGGAAGTTGCAGCTTCCAGCAATTTTTTCCCCATTTGAGCTGCCATTTTTGTTTTGAGTGGTGCTGCACCAGGTGATCAGTCAGCTGCTCTGCTGCCTCCAAGTTTTTCCAAGGAGCCGCATACAACTCTTAACTGCTGGACCTGCCACACCTGAGAGCTTGATCAAAGTGCTTTCTTCATCACAATCACCGTAGCACTGAAGACACTATGCCCTTGATCTGCAGTGATCCTGCCAAAAGCAGACTCAGGTAGTGCCTACAAATTAGAATAATTACGGAGCCTGGCTGCATGTCTGGGAGTGGGAGTAATCAGCACTGTAGTGCCAGCTGATACTTGCTGACAGAAGTAATTGAATGCTGCGGGGTACATTGGAATGGAGTGTGCGCACAGAGAGGCAATCAGCGTCTTGCTCATTATTTGCCAATTAGCTATGGGGATCCTGCAATTGTGGTGGATCATTGAGCTTCTGCTGTAACTTCATGGAATATAACCATCTTTATATGTTAATCTAAAATTGCAATTGTAATTGTGCTCTTTAAATTGTGTACCAATAGAATTGTTTTATGTATAAAAGATACTGTGCCTATAATATAGTTCTAAAGCACTTGCCAAAAACACCATAATTGAAGGTGGATTAGCTTCTATATCCTTTTACTCTTTGAAATGCGTTGAAGTTCATTTTTATAGAGAGCTGATAGTCAGCTCTGTGGTGTGACTTAGTGGAGAACTTGCTAAGCTGACTGTTGGGTTGAAAACTACTGGTAGATGTAATGTGCAAATCAGGTTGCACTTAAATTTGGTAAAGCCTGTATAGTCTATGGATGTAGCTTTATCTACTTAGCACATAACACAACTCTCATCATTGTAACTATCTGGCTTTTCAGATTGATTCCTCCATATGTACATATCCAGTGGCAAAAGTCAAAAGCTGTCTTAGCTTTTGGGCATAAACTTTGGTTCAAAAATGGTTACTTTGTACTCACCATAAAAGCTCAAATTTACCATATCCTTGCTGGAAGCAAAAAAGTATAAGATGGTCCATTGACGGTTAGATGACTCCTGCCTTTCTACGGATCATAACGTAAAATTCTAGAACAGATTTTGGGGAATCGTTAGTTGCCGTCAGTTTCTAAATTTGCAGTGGATATTTATTTATTGGTTCTGCTTTTGAAGAAAATACACTGAGATATCAGGGTAAGATTCGCCAGAGCAATCACACAACCCCTCTTCCCTGATAGGTTTCACATAAAGAGGAATAGTAGCTGTGCCAGACTCATGGTCAGCAAAGTGGTTAGTATTGCATCCTCTGGGTATCGCTACTATGGACGAGTCTGTAAGTGCGAACTCGTTTATTTCAGGCCTGTTGTGTCTTTAGCATTTAGCCCTCACCTTTCCAAGCAGCAGGAATGTGACCAGGATATGCATGTTTCAGTACTTTATTCATTCATGTGGGAGTCGCTGGCTAGGCCAGCATTTATTGCCAACCTCAAATTGCCCTTGTTGAGAGGGCATTTAAGAGTCAACCACATTGCTGTGGGTCTGGGGTCACATGTAGGCCAGACCAGGTAAGAGCAGCAAATCTCCTTCCTATAGGACATTAGTGAACCAGTTGGGTTTTTATGGCAATCGACAATGGTTTCATGGCCATCATCAGACTTTTAATTCCAGATTTTTATCGAGTTCAAATTTCACCATCTGCCGTGGTGGGATTCGAACCCAGGCCCCCAGAGAACTGCCCTGTGTCTCTGGAATACTAGTGCAGTGACACTCTGCAGCAGAACATTTATTACACAGCCTCACAATTAACTAGCAGAAATTAAGAATGAATAGAATACCTTATTTACACAGCTCTTTAGTGTGCCTAAAGCACTTAAAGGGATTTATTCCACTAATTACTTTTCAATGACAGGTTAAATGCACAAAAGTTTGTCCTTCCATGATAGCACATAGAAGTATACTGTATGATTTTCTTCAATCTTATTCCCCGAACAACTGAAGGTAACTTATTAAGGATAAGTTTCCAAGGGTCCCACTCGCTCTCCTGTAGCCCATTCCAATTGCATTTTTAGGTGAACTTGGACTTTTATTGGTAGAATATTCGTCCATACTGCAACAGAGCAGGAATGCGTATGGTTCCAATTGACTGATCGCAGGTCTGGTGTACATCTGCTGCAGCAGCAGCTGGAGAAACAGGCCTGAGCCAGGCTTCAATTGACTGCCTGATCACTGCAGGTCAGATGAGTAATGCTGAATTCGTGGGTTCTGTGCAACTGAGAATCTGGACACTGATCAACCTCAGAATAGCTGCAATCAGAGGAAACTCAATACTTCTGTGGGTGAAGACTGCCTCAATCAAATGGACTTTTAAACCTGATCCAGAAATTCCAGTGTAAAGTGGGCATGGGAACAGCTCATCTGTGCTTACAGTTCTGAAATCTTTGTGCTATATCATTTGAATATGCCAAGATTAAGCTGGTGGCTGAACAAAAATTGTGAAAACTCAAGGCGACATCTCCTTTGCAGTCTTGCTACCTAGCAGCTTGGAAGCTTGAGGAGTTGCAGTTTGTGTACATTCCTCCTTCCTGTAGAATGAAGTTTGTTGAAGAGCATTTCTTTTATTATTCAGATAAGCAAAATGATTGTGGAAGATCACTTCTTTCCTAGTAACCATTCTGACACCAATTTATGCATTAGAAGGGGTAAGGCAGGTGGCAGTAGAAATTGTTCAGCTCCATAATTGTGAGACTTTGAATCCTTTCAAAATTTATGTAAGTTGCACAGAACTATGAAACGTAAAGATTGTAATTGTGCTACATATATTTTTTAGTCTTTGAAGATTGGACATGTTCCAGATGTAGTCAATTACTCATGGGGGAGGTGGTGGCATAGTGGTATTGCCACTGAACTGGCAATCCAGAGACTCGGGATAATGCGGAGCCGGGTTCAAATCCCACCATGGCAGATGGTGGAATTTGAATTCAATAAAAACCTGGAATTAAAAGTTTGATTGTCGTAAAAACCCACTTGGAAATCTGGCCCACATGTGACTCCATGACCCACAGCAATGTGTTTCACTCTCAATTAGGGAAAGGCAATAAATGCTGGCCCAGCCAGCGACACGCTCATCCCATGAATGAATATTTTAAAAATCTCCGGAATCTAGCATATGTAGGTATTGCTAGAGCATATGTAACTAAAAGAATTTGCATAACATCTACAGTATTTTATGAAAAGAAAATCAATTTGATGGTCTAGCTTGTCTTCTCTCATTCCATGCTCACTATTTACACAAACTTTTGTGCAGTTAACCTGGCTGTACAAGTCATTGCAAAGTAATTAATGGAATAAAGCACTTCAAGGGACATAGGCAGAATAAAGAGCTGTGTAAATAAAGTATTCTATTCATAATTTCTGCTGTTGTCATAACAAAAGTGAATTTGGACCCAATTTCAGCGAAAGCATTTGTTTCTATCACAGAACATTGTACAGTTGGCTTCTCCTGTTTCTAACTAGACCTTCCTGAAACATGTCAATTTGGGCAACTGATGGATATGTGAAGAATGGAGAATTACGTTTCTCCGGCTCTTTTCCACCTCCCCCATCCATAATCCTTTCAGAAGATAATGATCCACGACCTGCTGCAGTTCTATGGGTCTCTGCAGATCTCCTGTACCTCTTTGAATTGGCCATTTTCCTGCATGAAACTGAATTTTGTTAAGCTGTTTTTTGGAAAGGATCATTGCATCTAAGACTGCGCTGTTCAGCACTCTTTAGCAGTGGTCATTTGCAATTAAGATTAGGGAGTACACGTTGATTTTATACAAACTAAATGAAGGTATATGGATTTTTCAAATACTTATAGTCAAGCAATGGAAAAATTACTAAAGATATTGCTGAATAGATTTTGCTAAAGACAGACTAGCTGCTCAGGCTGAGTTCACTTCTGCAGTTCACAAATAGAAACAGCGGCAGTAATTCTTGCCATGGAAGTATAATAATTTTCATATCTTTCTGGTTTATTGTAAAGTAGGTTTATGAGGGTAAGTATAGTTAGGTCTGTCTGTGTGATCTAATTACATTTGGAGTCAAGTAGACTGTAGGCTTTGACTCATCAAAAAGAAGCTAGGTGCTTGACATGCTAATTAGTAAACATGGATGCTGGCTGAGCACGTAAGGTGTGAAGGGGATTTGCATTTTTAGATAAATGAAGGGAGGTTTGGATTTCAAAGGGATGTCTGTTTACAAATAGCTAGACAAGCAAGGCTAAGAGATATGTTTGTTTTTCCCAAGGGTTACTGGCAATATATAGTGACAACATGAAAATTTTTGTAATGAGGGAGATACGGTTTTATAGACATATGAAACAATAGAATTTACATATTAAAAAGAGAGAAACATATTTAAAAGAGAATGTGGCTTTGTGTCAGGAGATCTAACAACAGTATGTGTAATAGCCTTAATGAAGCCTCCGCCATTTGTGCATAAGCCTGCAACCTACTGAAGCTGGAGAAAGTCATTTGGAATTCCACTGTCTAGGGTAGTGTGTTCATTTGCTGGATCTGTTTAAAATCTAAAATGCACTTTTGGACTGCTGTCTTAAAGGTGTAACTGGGAGTCAGGTTAATTAGGAATTTTAGGAGTTACAGGAGTAATTTATAGTCCTATGTATGTGCTTGAATTTTTTTCTTTTGTTAATAAGTATCTTAGATTTTTTAAAAGACTAAACTAAAAGCCTTGGTGGACTTGTTACTTTGGAATTCAGTACATGCTTTTCAAATAAATACAAATTGCAAAATCGTTGTGATAGCACAATCAAATTTCCTTCGTGGATTTGGTCCACATGGCACACTTAATCTGCCGAATCATAACAAATTGGGGGCTTGTCCGGTATATTTGAAATTCCTCGTTTGGTTTGGAATTGGTGAATTTTAAGGTTACGATTATGAGAAGCATTTTGAATTCAGGAGTTGGTGTGAGGGATTTTTAAAGTGGTGAGACTGCAAAAATGGCTGTATCCATGATTAAAACTTCTTTTGGAAGTAGAAGATATATCTGGGTTACAAAAAGCATCTAAGGGTAAGTTAAGAGTTAGTGGATAAGTTGCAGTTGAGGTTACCTGTAGGGGCAAAGAAAGCAGACACAGTTGAAGTGATAGCACAGCATTTGAAGTTGGAAGTGATTGATACCTGACACTCGTGAGTCACAGCTGGAGGTAGTGAGACTTCAGTTACAAATGAAGAAGCTTGAATTTGAGCAAGCAATGGAAATGAAAAACTTGAACTAGAGGCAGCAGAAAAAGGGAAAAAGAGTTTCAATGCTGAGGTTAGGAGTGTAGTACTGTAATCTATAGGTTGGAAGAAGCTGTTCTGGTACAGCTTTTTAACTCATTCCACTCACAGGCCATGGCAGTTACTAGGAAGGCCAGTTTTTATTGCCCATCCCTATTGCCCTTGATAAGATGGTGGTCAGCTGCCTTCTTCCACACAACTGAGTGGCTTTCTAGGCCATTTCAAAGGACTGTTAACAGTCAACCGCATTGTGTGTCTGGAGTTACATAAAGCCAGACTAGTTGACAATAGATTTTCTTCCCTAAAGGACATTAATGAACTGGATTGGTTTTTACAACAATCGAGTAGTTTCATGGTCACCATCACTGATAACTAACTTCTTATTCCAGATTTATTTAAATAGTTGAATTTTTTTATCACCTGGGGAGTGAGTGTGTGCGTCTGTCACTGCTGTATTTGTAGCTATTTGTTTAAAGTAGTCAGGGCAGCAGCAATATAATGGTTGGAAGGAGGAATGCTTATTTCAAGGCAGTTGATTTTAAGAGACAGAAGCAAGCTGCCGCAAAAACCTTTACAGTATGCATAGTTTGAAGGGACCGCTTCAGCTTGCTATCAATTCACAAAATCCAGACATCTTGGTGCCGTTTCTGCTGAGTGTTTTGATCAGAGGTTCCTATAACTGACAGCTCAAATTGGGATCAGATGAAAAATAGAAGACAACAATCTTTTGCCATGAAAGCATAATTATTTTATTTGCGGCACAGAAGGAGGCCGTTCAGCCCATTGGGTCCATGCCAGCTCCCCAAAGTCTATCCTGTGCCCTGCTCAATCCCTGTAGCCCTGCAGGCTTATTTCCTTCAAATGCTCATCCAATTTCCTTTTGAAATCACTGTCTCTGCTCCTTCCACTCTGGCGCAAAATGAGTTCCACACCATTATCACTCACTGTTTAAAACAAAAAAAGTTCTCCTTCACATTCACCTGTATCTCTTGCCCTAAATCTTTGCCCTAGGTCCTAGATGTGGATCTGCATTGATTCTCCAATTCGGTGAGAAAAATTAGTATTAAATCAAAACTGAAGTAAATCAGATAGGATGTGTAAAGTAGGACCATTTTTTTGCGGGCGGTGGGGAATTATGGAGCCAAACTGGAAATTCAACAATCTAGTATTTTTGTAATGGTTGGGCTCTGACTGCATCCAAGCTATTTCTAGACTCTGTTTTCAGTAATGCTTCACTGAAACTTGACCATCTGCTCCCAGTATGTTTACCTCATGTTCAATTGGACATGTAATAGTACGTTTTTGTAGTGAGGTGGCAGACATTGGGACAGATCAAAAAGATTGTGTATTCAAAAATTTCTATAGAACAGTACAGTATTAAATTTTATCACATCATTGATTTCAAGAAGTCACTGGGCGTTCTGATGAAAGATCATCTTGATGTAAAATATTAACTCTGCTTCCCTCCACAGATGCTGCTTGACCTGAATGTCTCCAGCATTTTTGTTTCTAAGTCACTGGATTGAGTTTTATTAGTTGTTGGTGTCGCCACAGTAGCATTTCTTAGGATTTTAAATATCATTGTTATATTGGAGTACTTCAATTGATAAATTTGAATGTTTGAATTTTAAGGGAGGCTGACTTAGTAACCTCTTGACATTTAACAGCATTGCCATCACTGACTCCCCCATCGTCAACACCCTAGAGGGTTACCAGTGAACAGAAATTTAAATGTCCAGCCATATAATTACTGTGGCTACAAAAGAAGGTCAGAGGCTGGAAATTCTGCTGCAAGTTGAGTGCAGGGTCCAGCAATACTCAAGAAGCTGAACAACATCAGACAAAGCAACCCGCTTGATCAGCAGCCCATCCGTCACCTTAAACATTCACTCCGTCCGCCACTGGTGCCCAGTGACAGCAGTGTATGCCATCTACAAGCACTGCAGCAACTCACCACGCCTCATTCGACAGCACCTTCCAAACCCACAGCCTCTACCACTTTAGAAGAACGTGGGCAACAGATGCATTCCCTTCCAAGCCACCCACCAACCTGGCTTGGGAATTATATCATCATTCTTTCACTGCTGGGTCAAAAATCTGGAAATCCCTAATGGCTCAGTGGATGTATCTACACTTCATGGACTACAGGGGTTCACGAAGATTGCTAACCACTGCCTTCTCAAACCCCAGTTGAGGCTAGGCAACAAAACATCCCATGAATGAATAGTTTTTTAAAAAACTGACTTTCTAGGTCTCTGCTGGAATTTTGGTGCAAACTCTTTACAACGTGTAATTTGTATTTAATTTTAACTTGCCATGTGAATTTCAATCAATTTGCATTCATGTTGTAATTAAATTTAAAATATTTATTTTTGAAGCACATCATCTCTTCCCTTTTGGTGCAACAATGCCATAATACCTTATTTGTGCTGAGTCCTGACTTAAGCATGCTTTAAAATTGCTGTTTCCTGGTTTATGGATCCTTTTATTCAGGCACTATTGTAACCTATTTGTCAATGTCAGGAATGTGAAAGCACAACCTGAATGAAAGCCTCTTCTCTCGCTGCCAGCTCTGTGTAGCTGTTTTTCTTCTTCTCTATCCTGTTGTTCTCAATTATCACGCAAAATATAAAGTCAAAATGTATTTTGTGCATGTTGTATTTAGACCTCTAGCTGATATCTGCTTGGTAACTTAAGTAAACTTTTAAGTATTTATCTGTGTGTGCCTTTGAAAGCTAATGTTTCAGATTGAAGTCCTTTCATCTGAACCGTCAACTCGCTTCTCTCTCCACGGATTCTGCCTGACCTGAGATTTCCCAGCGCTTGTTTTTATTTCAGATTTCCAGAAGCTGCAGTATTTTGCTTTTGTATTAAGATGTGAGACCTTCTCAGTTTGCGAGTGGTGGAATGTGGGGCTTCTTATATTACACTGCTTACAGTGATTGAACACTTGCTGATCAAGAATCCAGTGTTGTCTTTGTTGTCAAAGAGTGAAATTTTCATATTCTGTGTTCACTTTAACTGCAAATCTAGTTAGGGTTTCCATTATACAATTCACATCTGGAGGTATCAAGAGAGGGTATTGCGATATGTACTAGAGTTGTAGGATTGTTGCTGGTAACTTCAACGAGAACAATGAAAGATGATGTATTAAGAAATCCCATAATATGTAAACTGGCACATTGTTTAAGTGTAATATTTTCAACAGTTGATTAGGATCCATACGCAAAATTAATAAATCATGGCACTCACTTTTACCTGCACACACTCTCAAATTTCTCCTTTCTGTCTTGAGACATCAAACTGAGGCACAGTCTGCCTGCTCAGGTGGACATAAACACTCCCGTGGCACTATTTCAACCAATACCACCAAAACAGATTACTGCAGCAATGTCCGTGCTGCAGAAGAACTTAATTGGCTTAGGCTTTGAGTGTTAAGAGCATCTAAGGCACAATACAAATGGAAGTTTATTCTTTGGAAGTGACACGTGCTAGGTGTGGTTCCATGGATGTTAGCAGTTCTTCATTTCTAGTGCTCATGTTAATCTCTGTCAGCAATTTGAATAGGGACCATATCTCAATGTTTTTTGATCAACTGCCCTGTGGTGTCAGTATTAAGCATGTCTAGACAGAAAACTCTGACCACCTTGGATATACATGGTCTACAGTTTGCAAATGACTGCAGTTCCTTGCCCACTCTGCACCAGATTTTCAAGCCACTCTTTATCTCTCCAATTCTGCGTACCAGAAATTTGGCCTGCCCTTTTGCCAAAACAAGACTTGTATCAACTCATATCTGGTCACTCAAATATTCTACTTCCCATAGGAGTACGAAATATGCTGAGCACTTCCCATGCCTTGGCAGCTATCTCTCTCGAAAGACCACCATTGACGAGGGGATCCAACATTGTTCAGCTGTGCCAGTTCAGCCTTCTACAAATTACTGCAGCGAGTGTTTGACAACAAAGACTCCCCACAAGGCAATGAAAATTCCTAGTGTACAGAGCCATTGCCATCACCACACAGACATGCTGCAGTGTGACCTGGACTCTGTACCAGCGACACTTAGCACTGGAGAAATTCCATCAGTAATGCCTCCTCCACATCCCCTGGAATCAATGGGAAGACCGTTGAACAAACGCTAGTGCCCTCTTTGAAGGTAACCCCACAAGCATTCCGTCAAAACCGCTGCAAAATCAACCTTGATGGACTGGGTTGTGTGTCTGGATGACTAAAAACAATCTCCGCCGCCAGGCCCTGTTTTTCTGAACACTCAAATGGCCAACATTCCAGGGGAGGACAAAGAAAACTCTGAGACCCTTTAAAGCTCTCCTTGCTGCACGGCACCATTGATATTGATGGCTGAGAGACAGATTGGCAGCAGAAAAGAAAAGGAAGCAAAACTGCACTCCTGATCCTACTATCTTATGGGGCATCCTGCTCCATGTGCCCAAAGATCTGCAGGTCAAGAATCAACCTATTCAGTCACATGAAGACCCATGGCAGAAACTTGCAACTCTGAGTAGATGTGATCCTCAAATCAAGGGATGGCCACCGATGTCTGAACCTAAACCTTCTTGTCTCAATTTCCAACAGGGCTTACTCTATCAGTGAGAGATTATTAACAATGACTTGAACAGACAAAGATACTTTGATATTTAAACTTCCAGTTCCTTTTAAGTTTACCTTGTTGGGGGGAGCACTCATGGGTGCCTATAGACTATTTTGTGGTATGCATTAGTTGAAACTGTTAGGTGCATTAGAATTTGAAATGGTCTAAGTGGTGGACTCTTCAGGTGTATCTTAAGCCCAGAAGACAATTCAGAAATAGCTAATTGATTTACTTATACAAAGGCAAAATTCTGCAAATTTGAAATAAGAACAAAAAAAGCTGGAGAAACTCAGCTGGCCAGACTGTATCTGTGGAGATAAACAGTTAACATTTCAGAATGATGACCTTTCATCAACACTATCAGAACAGAATAGACTTCTGATGAAAGGTCATCAACCTGCAACGTTAACTCACTGTCTCTCTCTCACCCTCACCCTCTCTCTCCTCGGATGCTGCCTGACCTGTTGAGTATTTCCAGCATATGTATGGGCTGACACATAAAGCGATGCCCCTCTATGCCCCATCTTATCTATGACCAGTTCTGTACAACATGAATTGACAAAATGGTTGGGCAAATTGTTACAAACAGTTTTGCCTCAAGTTTTCCACGTTCATGGTGAAGGACTTGTTCACATTTGCGAAGGCCAGACAGGACTTGCATATTGATAGCAATGCTGTGTCCATGTGCTCATTTGACATTGTTAGCCTATGCACCAATGTTCCACTTAAGCCTTAGACATTTGCACTGCAGCACTATCATGGTGATCTAGACCTACCACCATTGCATGAATCACTAATCATTGAGCTTATGAACTCAGCATCTCCTGCAGTTGAGTTCAGTTTTAATGACACCATGTATGCCCAAATAAATGGTGTTGCCATGGGATCCCCTCTAGGCCCAGCTCTCGCAAACATCTTTGTTGGGTTCCATGAGAAACGTGTCTTTGATAGAATGGCACTTAACCACCTACACTTTGCATATTTCGGATATGTTTTCTATGTTTAAATCCGCAGCTGCCTGTAACGATTTCAGCCTTAATGGGCTCCATCCTGCGCTCAAATTCACCTATGAAATGCAGTCAAATGAACTCCCTTCCTTGACAATAGTAGTTGAGAAATCTGCCAGGGGATTCACTACCACAATCTACTGCAAGCCTACCTTCACTGGTTGGTATACACTTTGGAATTCTTACAATTTCACTCACTGTAAGATTGGTCTTATTGGCAGCCTTGTAAATAGGGCTGGAACCATTTGCTCACCATGCAAGCTTGGTGCTGAAATAGGGGCATCAAAGGCATCCTGCGGGATAATGGCTGCCCTAGTCCGATCATTTCACGCTGTATTTCATGCAAACTCATGAACGGGCCTAAGGCTGTCACTTTCGGCCCTGAAAAGTGCCCAGCCTATCTCAGATCACCCTGGAAGGGCAAGGTATCTCAAAAATTTGAGCAATAGATGAAGCTAACTGTTTCATGCTGATACTTTGTAGTAGCAACAAGAGTGGCATTCGCCACTAACAGGATGCTGCTGTCAAGCCAAAAAGACATCCAGCCCATCACACAAATGGGTAATACGGAATATGAATTTCAGTGCCTGTGTGATGCTAGGTATGTAGGCTGTATACCCCAAAGACTGGCGGATCTTATCAAACAGCATGTCCCAGCTGCTATTCACAACAGGCAGGGTACAGACCCGTACCCAACCAGCCCGTGCTTGCAAAATTCAAAACAGTGTCCAACATTAGATGTGATTCCACAATTGGACAACATTTGCTAGATAATCCTCGATGTGCTAAGAATTACACCGACAACCAATTTAGGATTCAGTCAGGCTCTCAACATGGCGTATTTGCATGTACAGGAAGCTACATATATTAATACAAAGGCCCTGTGTGTTCTTTACAGACAGAACATTTACATACATTGTGCCTGTTTCAGCTAAACAAAATAAGTGACAACCATTCGCTGACTCATTCCTCAGGGCAATGCCTTGATCAAGCAAAGCCAAGCTGCCTGGTTTAAATTTCAAACAATGCTTGGCAGTTAACTGTCAGTTGCCATCAATGGTGCATTCTCCATGGCAACGCCACTTGCCAACCAATCATCACTCTCTTTACATAACAGTATAAATTATTTTTTTCCCCTTTATTTTGGTATTCTTGCGAGTGTCCTGATGAGTGCAAGACGAAAAGCTTAGAAAAGTTTTTTTTCCAGCAATATTTCCAGCTTTTGTTCTTATTTTATAATTGATTTATTTAGTTACCCATGAGTCCATCTAGGTACTTAACACCCATTTTGCTGCTTTTGCATCTTGAGCACACGTAGGGAATAGCTTCAAGTCAAACCTGGAGGCCTTAGCCAGGGTTGCTAGTGTAGTATAAGTTGAGCTAGTTCATATTGGGTGGTGGGATGTTGGCATTGCTTGTTTCCAAAGCATGCATTTGTATTGTCTGCAGAAACCTTAATGTAGATCTGCTGGATTGGTGCAGGAAGATCTGGTTAAAAAGTGAATCTCCCTGTGTTGGCCATGGTGTTGGTTTCCACCAAATTTATCACTAGTTGCACAAGCCCTGTGCTTCAGGAATGAATGGGACAAAAAACACCCAGGTGTCAGCAGCTTATAATTTATATCTCTACTCAACAGTAGGCGTAAAGTTTCCTAAATAAAGGAAAAACCATTATGTGGGGCACTTCGGAGAATTGATAATATACTCAAAATACACACTCAAATCACTATTTGAACCTGACTTCAACTCCCGTGAAAAACATTTAAAGCTAAAATTTATGATAAACTGCAAATGCGCTTCATGACAAAATTGATATTCATACCTACTTGGACCTAATGAACACTGAACTGTTGTGGCTTTCATAAATATATGCTGTTTAGTAATAGCATCAGTGAATGAATAATGTGCTGATTAGATAATATTGTGAAGTTGAATTGGAAAATGATTGCCATAGTATTACCATAATATGTATCTGATGTGCTGTTCTGCGAATTAAATAGAAACCGGATTTCTATGGAAGAACAGAACATCCTGATCAGTTCGTTCTTCTGTACTCTTATGTCTGGATCTACATTTCTAACCACCATTTCCCACTTTTCCTCCCAATGCATACACCAGAAGTGGTAATCAGCTCAATAACTGGCGAGTGGTATTATGAAATAAAAACAAAATGCTGGGAATACTCAGGTCAGAGCATCTGTGGAGAGAGAAACAAAATTAACATTTCAGATCGTTGATCTCCCATCAGAGGTTTCCTATATCTGCAGTGTTTTACTCTTATTTTTGTGATATTGTGTCACTGAACTTGAAGTTGAAGGTCAATAGAAGGCAACTGGTTCAAATTTAAATTTTCAGTTTCATTCAGGCAAATGTTTTTAAAGGGAGAATTTAAGATTGTATTGGAAATGTTGACTTTGTTTCATCAGACAAATACATTTTCCTTTCACTAAATGTGTGCCCTTAAACTCCACCCTTTAAAAGACTGAGAGTCCAACAACATTTTGCTTATAATGTATACTTGGGGGTGGGGGATGGTGGTGGATCTTGCAATTCTTTCCTTAGTAGTCACTATGAAAAGTATCAAAATCTGCCCTATCCTTTGTGACATTTTACTGGTTTCACATAGTGAGCATGATTAGTGTGGGTCAGCAGATGGGCTGAATGGTGCCCTATGTCTGTTCTGTTAAAAGGATTTTCACTCCTTGATCCAATTGGCTGAAAGTTTGATTTGTATCTGCTCACTAAGTAATAATTGTTCACTTCTTGAGATTTAGTCATAAATTGTGAATTTCAATGAAGGGTAACATTTTATCTGATTTGTTATTTGTCTCAGTATGTATCCCCCTCCTGTTCAATTTTTTTTTCTTATTGCCTTGCTTCGAAATTTTCTCCCCATTCCCAATTGCTCATTGTACATCATGTCATCACGTTCCAAATCAGCCATTGTGTGTAAGGAAGTTGACTAATCCAGTTGGAGCTAGTCAGAGTATATAGTTGGAATGAATGCAAAGAACAGCAACTCATAAGTGACTACAGCAGAGACACATTGATTACATCCATGACCGTGTTCTTTCAGCAATCAGTATCAGTTTAAAAAAAACCATTATCTGGTCATTATTATAGTGCTATTCATGGAAGCTTGCTGTGCACAGATGACTTTTGTATTTCCAACATTACAACAGTGACGACACTTCAGAAGTATACAATTGACTGTAAAGTGCTTTGGGGCACACAGGTTGTGTGAGCTGCTGCAGAAATACAGATCCCAAAACAAACTTGGCCAATCAACTATTTGGACTAACCAACACTTTAAACAGTCCTTGAAATGTTGGAGAATTTACACAAGGGGCAAGTGTGTCTCTTCATTGTGCCTAATCATAACCAAATGTCCGAGGATCGAAATTACTTTATCCTTGCCTAAATTCCCCAAGATGTTATTGGATAACCTGTAAACCCCTGACTCCAAATTTAATTCATTTGATATCACACCTCTGGCTCCTATTGTTTTTGGTTTGTTAATCTTAGCATGCTACATATCTGGACTGTCCATGATGTTTGATTGAAAGCTGGTATTGGTCACTTGACACTAAACTGGCATTGCTTTTAAAGAGGTGGTTCATGCCCACATTTAGACCAGCCATCTTTAAAATGTGTTGCAGACCTGGCAATTGTCTTATTCATGGTTTATACTTTAGCCCTGATGTACTCTTCATTTTGTTCACTTCTTATTGATGATCACTTTATATCAACAGCTTATTAATAGAAATATCTTGCAAAATAAATGAAAAGCTGCATCTAGTAAGCTGAGAGCATATTAAGTAACGTACACTCTGCCATGTATTTTCTCACGGGCATATAGAAATGAAAATATGTACAAAACTTAAATTATTAAAAAATAATTCAGGGCTTTCCTGTGGAAACTGGTTTTAAATGTTGCAATTATTTTCTATCTGCTGTTTTTAAGCAAAGCATAGTCTAACCTAGCACACAAGCTGAAGCCCTTGCATTATCTTTACTTTAGCTGGAAGTGCCTTTGTGCCACTGAGAGCAGAGCACAATATTTGATGCCAGCTGGTTTCTTTTGTTTGCCAGTGAGTTGATATTAAAATTACCCTCCACTCACTGGCTGTAACTTTCAATTTACTTACAAGACATCTTGACATCAGAACATGAATTTCACTGATGATAAAACTTGTCAGAAGCCTCAGCAGTTCTAAAGACTGTCACCACAATTGTAGTACAGACTTTGAAGAGGACCTTAGGATCATTCCTGGGCTCTGTACTTCTGAAAATAAAGTCAAATTTACTTAACCAATGATTTGAATTCAAAGCAAAATTTATAATCCATGGGCCAGTATAGTGAATGTTACATGGAACCAGTGCACAGTCTCTGACTCTGCATTATAGGAGAACCTAAACATATTAGAATCATTGGAATATCACCATAACACTGAACCAGTTGAAAAGAATTAATAGTATTAGTAACATAGCAAGCCCCAAATTTGACCTCCATTGTATTATTGGAGCTGTCTAGATGCATCAGTTACTGAGAAAGTTAAAGCTACACTGTAAGTGAGTAAATTAGTATGATTAAAATGACATAGAGGTCATTCATTACATTGAGCAGTAAATGGTACTGACAGCCCTATGGATTAGATAGTGTTCTGATAGCATTAACCCTGGCATTTTTTTAATAAAAAGATTAAAGGATTTAGTGTCATTGCCTAGCTGCAACCCCAGTTTAGGAGAATGGGCCAATCAACGTGCTGGTTGGAAGCCATTTTGCAGTTGAGACTTAATCCTGGTGCAGCACTGATCCAGCTATTCACTTCAAATCAAATAAAATTGCCATCTTGGCAAGTTGGACAGTGAATTTTGTCAGCCATAGTTACATTTTAAGTTCATGTTGTAAAGTTTTATCTCTAGTTACAAAGATAAGGAATTGTTCAATGAGAATTAAAAGCAGATGCTTAATATTTTGCTTAATTGCCAGTTTGCTTCTTGAACTGGGAAACAGTCTTAATGTTTGAGAAGTTCAGTTGGTCAGGTTTGCTTCTGTAGTTTGGATTTTTCAAGAAATCTTGGAAGTGGATGTACAAAGTGTACAGTAGTTCCCAAGCAAGGTCAGTTGGAGCTATCACATGACTTATCCATTATAATTGTAACATAACGGCAAAATTAATAGCTGGGACAATCATTTCAGCTAATGCAACTTGATTTATTAATGTCTGTGAAATGGCAAGTAGATTCTTTGCCCAGGTAAAGGAAAAGAAAGGAACCAAAGTGATTTTCATAGTTCTCATTTCTCAGAAAATCACATCTTAAGTGATTTCACCTCCAGCTATGAAAGGAACCTGGCCATTGTTCTATCTAAATTCCAGCTTTCTCTTTGCTTAACATGGAGAGAGGTAATGGTGTAAGTGTAAATTACATGTCTTACGGCAGTAACTGGATTTGGGTCATGGATTGCGGTGAGTTTGTATAATCAGCAGGTTTTTGTTAAACCGATTTGGCTTAGCATCGGAATCAACAACACTGAGCCTGAGTGAATTATACTGCTGAGAAAGACACAGCCATGCACACATAGCAAATAGACTAGACTGTAGGAAAGCGTTGAATCACTTGGGCAAGCTAGCATTTAAAAACTCAAAAGGAATTGCAAGTGGTAATTGTAAGTATGCAATAGTTGAAAATGTTAAGATCTCCTGGTTCAGACAGTGTTGCTGGTGGAGATTCTTTCTACCCCTCAGTGCTAAGAGCATTTAAAAGAAAAGCTATATATTTAGTATATGAAAAATTTGGAATAAAATTTTTGAAGTCAATTCTCAGTACTACTTGCAATTTTGATGAACATTTGGTACGTGTTGGCATACGCTTTCCTTATGAATTTTGCTAATGCCTAAAAGTTATAGAGCTTTTAACAAAAGAATTGTAGTGCAGTTTTTTGACTTTATTGTTAATTCTCCTACATTTTAGCTATATTAGGGGTTCTGACATGTACTTTTTCCTCCAATCTCTTTGATCTTTTTCAGATTGTGACTTGCTATGGTTTCTTTTTCAGATATTGGAGTGTCCCAGTGGAGGCAATAAAGCACAAGTTTAGTACAGGAAAATGAGTGAGCTAGATCAGTTACGTCAGGAGGCCGAGCAACTGAAGAATCAGATCCGAGTGAGTATTGCATCAGCTGACCCACACTTGCAAATGTAGAACTATTGAATTTTAGTTTGGTTTGAATTCATAAGTAGGCAGGTGTTTAAAAATTAAACTTGAAAGGAATGGCAGTGTGTTGCTATCAGTGCGCTGTGCTGTGAATGGTACATTGTGGGTTTGTCTGCAGTTTCCTGTATAGGCAAGTTCAGTATCTTGGCATGCTATCATTTAGGGAGTTGGGGTGGAAGTGAGAAAGATGAGTGTTTCAGGCCTGCTATTGATGTGCATTGTGATTTGCCAGTTGGGAGTACTATTTGGTGGGGTTTATTAGCTAGGTTGTTTATCTGCCCCCTGAATTTGAAATCTCCTTGCCCCCAAAGTACCAGTGCTTTAATTGAAATTATCCAACCTGTAGTAAGCAAGTTGGAAGTCTCCATTCGTTCAAGATACTGAATGTCAGCTTTTTCTTTTGTTCCTGACTCTGATGTTTCATGAATATACAGTGTCCGCTTAAGAACCAATGTTCCCGAACACCCAAGTTCCAACAACGTTCTGTCAAAGACCTGTGAAATAGTTTTTACAGATCAGAAAAATTTATATCTTCAATCTCTACTTTGATTGAGGGCAGTCAGATTATTTGTGAAAATTTATGGCAAGCTTTGAATGAGAAGCTTTATGGGCCTCAGTAACTGCAAAACCTGTTTACCTAGTTGGCAACTGACTTTTCCGTGGTCCATCTTGCACATGATCCAAATTACCTATCCACAGCAAAGGTTCCATTGCTGAATGAATGGGTGAAGAATCTAAACACATTGGAACCTTTCAGCTGCAGATGTTGTTGAAATTTGTGTGCACTGTACCTAAACTGGTTCAACTGCTGATGTATATAAATGTATTGGTGTATTACATAGAATTTACAGCACAGAAACAGGCCATTCACCCCATCTTGTCAGTATTTGTGCTTCAAACACTCCTCCTGACCTAGTAGTTTCAAAATGCTTCACACAATATTTTTTGAAGTACACCAATTATTATGTAGCCAGGAACAAACTGATGTGGGATATGCCAAACAAGGCAGCTTCTCCAGCAGTTGATAAGGCCCTGCAGAAGCAATCAATTGGAGAATTGTGAACCATGGAAAGTGCTCAAGCTGAAAATGCTAATGTTGGGAAAATGAACTCTTCTCATCTCAAGCACCTGGGGTCTGAATTGTGCAACACCTCTTGGCCCCACCCTCAAAGCATTATGCTGCACCCTGTGGCATTTTTTCCATCTCCCATACTAGCCACCCTGTGGCCTCTGAGATAGTTAGGGACAGATTCGTGCTGTAGGCCCATAACTCCAATTGCTGGATTAAGACTTATACAACCATCAGACAGAGGAGGTTTTCATTGGCCTGCGTTTGAACTGGGGGCTCAGACATGAATAACCAGTGTCTCTCGCATTCTGCCACCCTGATCTAGCTGGACATCTTTTAAGATGAACCAACTAAATTTGACCCACTCTTGATATAAGAATCCAACCCAGCAAGCACATAATTTGCACAGATATGTCTGATTAAGTAGGTTCCGTTTCGAAGGATTGCACCACCAGTATGTTTTCACCAGGACATGATGAAAAACATCTGAGTTGATCTATATTTCCTCTTGGGTTTCCCTTTTTGACACTGTTATAGTTGGGGGAGAGCAGGAAAACATTGAAAGTAGAATCAGAATGCATGGGCACAACGTCATCTGAGTTCACAACTGGTGCTGGCAACTAACAATCATAGCATATAGAAATTTCTGGCAAATCATTCATTTTCAAATACAGAAAAATAGATTACATTTCTGAGTAGATTACATCTGAGTTTTATTCCAATATCATGGATCTCTGGGCTTTTTCACAATGTAAATGATTAAAATTAGTGGATAAGTGAGCTCTTGAAATAAACTGGATGTTTAATTTTATTTTCCAATGGGAAGTATGAGATCTCTAATATCTTAAGAATTTTCTCTTTGTTATTCTAAGAAAGAAAAATCTGTTTATGTTGACAAAGAATGTTGATGGAGAGTCATTGTTCCTTACCATGTTTTTTTTAGTGGAGAAGTTAGTGGGTTTTTAAAAAGTCATTTGAAACTGCAGAAGAGGATTATTGCCATTTCTGGTAATTGTATCTCTTGAAGTAAGCACAACCAAAGTGTAATTAAACTGAATTGACTGGTGGGCTGATGAATTTGTGTTTCAGGCTATTCACTTTTATTGGCATTAGAGTATCACTTTACTGAGCCCAAGCTAGAGTAATCATCATTAGTGTATTCTGACTTGCGTTTTCACTTTCTGTTATCTGTTTAACACTTACTGCTGTTCTGAAAGCTTCCAAGTTAAGCAGGATATAGTAGCCCAGTGGTTATGGCACTGAACAGCAACTAGAAAGAAGTCGTGAATTCACATCCCATTGCAGCAAGCTGTGAAGTTGAATTTAATTCATCTTGACAAGACCTAAAAAAAATGGTCATGGCAGCTGCTGAATTTTTAGAACCCAATTGGTTCATCAGTGTCCTGACATCCCATCTGGTCAGGCCTACACAGCCCCAATTCCGCATTGTGTTGTCTCAGTGCCCTGGTATGGGCAACAAATACTGCTTTGCCAATGTCTTCCACATTCCAAAGAATTTTTTAAAAAAATCAAAACTGACTAATTAAGATTTTGCAAGGGCTAAATAGAATTACATTAATGCTCTCCAAGGTATTGATCATTCTAGAAGGGCTTTTATTGGAATTTGTTAGTGCATTTTTTATTTATTGTCTCCATTTCCCTTTTTAGGATGCCAGGAAAGCATGTGCAGATGCCACTCTGGCCCAGGTAAGGATATAATTAGTGATGGCATACTCAAATCATTAGATTTTTTGCAAGCTTTTCCATCTTTTGGTATTCTTAAGGAATTTATTTAAAAGCTTCAGAAAATGTGCCTGTTCAGGAAAGGGTAACTACAGAATAAACCTTGTCAGTTGTCATTAGTGGGTACTCAGAAAGATGCAGGCCAGTCAGGCCACTAGCGTGCCCTTGTAAAGGGCAGGTTGTGTTTGTCTAATTTAATTTTTCTGCTGTTGAAATAATTGGAATATGAATTGATAAAGGAAATGCAGTCAATAATGTATGAATGGATTTCCAAAAGGCATTTGATAAAATGTGGAAGAAACTTGTAAACATTGAAGTATGAGGTAGTTAAGAGAATATAGCTCTAGCAGAAGCAAATAATTGAAAGACAGAAAATAGGAATAAATGTATGTTTAACAAATTGGGGTCTTGCAACCCTGAACAATTGTTACTGTCTGCATAAATGATTTGGGTGTAGGAAGAGCAGGAATAACGTTGAAGTTTGCTGAGTGGTATCAAACTAGGGAGTATCGCAAGATGTGAGGAAGAACTCTGGGAATTGAAGGAGGACATAAACAGGTCAGTGAACTAGGCTCGTGGCCTATGCAGTTGAATGAAGAGAAATGTGACAGTACATTTGGGGGTAAAAGAACAGTGAAACAAAATATGTCTAGAGAGTAAATATTATCCATAAATCCTACAGGGTGCAGCTAAAGGTTTGTTGAATGTTGAAATAAGTGAATCTAGCCATCTTTATCCAATTTTTGCTGAGTTGTATACTGCAAGAGTTTCTGGGCCAAAATTTCAATAAAATATGCAAACCTTTAAAAAGAGAGCAAATACAAAAAATACACTGACCCATGATATCCAAACTGGCTAACTCTTGCATTATAGATTGCAGAAATTCAATCAAAACCATGTTATGTTTTTGGAATCACAGAACTTACAGAACAGACTGTAATTTGTGCCATTATAGCTATGTTAGCTCTCCCACCCAAGGTAAAACCACTCCAATCCCCCTTCCATTTTATATATTTTTTAAACGTTTGACAAAGTAAGTATTTAAGGAAAGCTAGACTTGTTCCAATATCAAATTCTAATTTCCCCCTCACTATTCTGGGGATAATGTTGTTCTTAATGACTCATTACAAATCCTCAACCTGATTGGCTGGCATCCTTCCATCTGCAAGAGATGATGGGAATGCAGCCTCAGAACTTGGGTGTGATCAATTGAGATCAACTGCTGCACTTTTACATGTGAAATAAGAGCAGAAGTAGACTATTCGGCCCCTTGAGCCTGCTCCACCATTCATTATGATCATGGCTGATCTGTTTGTTTCGAATTCCACGTTCCCATCTATCCCCGATAACCTTAGATTCTTGTTAGGCAAGGGAATCCATCTACCTCCGCCTTAAAAATATTCAATGACCCTGCCTCCACCACCTTCCAAGGCAGAGTGTTCCAAAGTCGCACAACCCTCAGAAAAAATTTCTCCTCATCTCTGTCCTAAAAGGGCAGCCCCTAATTTTAAAAGTGTCCCCTAGTTCTGGACTCGCCCACAAGAGGAAACATCCTTTCCACACCCATCTTGTCAGTACCATTTAGGATCTTCAATCAAGTCACCCCTCACTATTCTAAACTCCAGCGGAAACAAGCCCAGCCTGTCTGTCCTTTCCTCATAAGACAACCTGTTTGTTCCAGGTATCAGTCTAGTAAACCTCCTCTGACCTTCCAACGCATTTACATCCTCCCTTAAATAAGGATACCAAAACTGCACACAATATTTGAGATGTGGTCGCAGCAATGCCCTGTACAACTGAAGCATAACATCCTTACTTTTAAGAAGGGCCTGAAGGCTCTGAGGAAGAGTCATACAGACTCGAAACATTAACTCTGTTTCTCTCCACAGATGCTGCTAGACCTGCTGAGTTTTTCCAGCATCTTCTGTTTTTGACCCTTACTTATGTTCAATTCCTCTTGTTATAAAGGATAGCATTTCATTAGCCACTTTAATTACTTGCTTTACCTGCATACTAACCTTTTGTGACTCATGCACTGGAACACCGAGATTCCTCTGCAGCTCGGAATTCTGCAGCCGTTCTCTGTTTAAGTAATACTCATTTTTTTATTCTCTTTGCCAAACTGAACAACTTCACTTTTTCCCACATAATACTCCATCTGCCATATTTTTCCCACTCACTCAACCTATCTATGATCTGTCTGCAGCCTCCTCTTTACAACAAACTTTCCTACCAACCTTTGTGTCATCTGCAATTTCACTCCCCTCATTTAAGTCATTGACATAAATTATGAAAATTTGAGAGGCCCTAGCTGGACACTCCTCGCCACATTCTGCCAATCAGAAAAAGACCCATTTATGCATACTCTGTTTTCTGCCAGCCAGCCAATCTTCTATCCATGCTAATACGTTACCCCTACCTACACCATGAGCTATTATTTTCCTCAGTAACCTTTGATGTGGCACCTTATCAAATGCCTTCTGGAAATCCAAGTACAGCATGTCTACAGGCTACCCTTTATCCACAGTGCATGTTATTCCTTCGAAGAACTCCAATAAATAATTTAAATGTGATTTCCCTGTCACAAAACCATGCCGACCCTTCCCGATTACCTTTGAGTTTCTCGTAAGTGCCCAGCTGTAACCTCCTTATGCAGTTTGGCAGGAAGAATATAGGAGCTGAACATTATTTAAGTGGAGAAAGACTGCAGAAAGCAGCAGCACAGAGGGACTTGGGGGTCCTCATGCATGAATCGCAAGGGCTAGCATGCAAGTTCAGTGGGTAATAGGGAAGGCAGATGGAATATTGGCCTTCATTTCAAAGGGAATGGAGTATAAAAATAAGCAAGTCTTGCTAAAATTATACAAGGCACTTGTTAGACCACACCTAGAATACTGTGAACAGTTTTGGTCCTCTTATCCAAGGAAAGATGTACTGGCATTGAAGACAGTCCAGAGAAGGTTCACTAGGTTGATCCTGGGTATGGAGGGATTTTCTTATGAGGAGAGGTTGTGTACTCATTGGTGTTTAGAAGAATGAGAGGTGACCTTATTGAAACATATAAGATTCTTAGAGAGCTTGAGAGGGTAGATGCTGAGAGGTTGTTTCCCCTTGTGGGAGAGTCTAGGACCAGAGGGCATAATCTGAGTAAGGGGTCGCCCATTTAAGACAGAGATGAGGAGGAATTTCTTCTCTCAGAGGGTAGTCAATCTGTGAATTCTTTACCACAGAGGGCTGTAGAGGCTGGGTTGTTAAGTACATTTAAGGCTGAGATAGACAGATAGTAACGGGATCAAAGGTTATGGGGAAAAGGCAGGAAAGTGGAGTTGATGATTATCAGATCAGCCATGATCTCACTGAATGGTGGACTCGATGGGCCAAATGGCCTACTTCTGCTCCGATATCTTATGGCCTTAATGATTGACTCTTAACACCTTCCCACAACAGATGTCAAGCTAGCTGGCCTATAGTTTCCTGTTTTCTGCCTCACTCCCTTGAATAGAGGTTGTTATGTTTGCTACTTTCAAGTCTGATGGAACCTTTCCAAAATCTAGAGAATTTTGGAAAATTAACACCAACTACCTATTAGCCGCCTCTTTTAAGGCCCTAGGATGAAGTCCATCAGGACCCAGAGACTTGTCAGCCCACAGCTCCATCACTTTGCGTAATACTACTTCCCTAGCGATTATAATTTCACCAAGTTCTCCTCTCAGTTCCACCTCCATATTTACCAGCTATTACTGGAATGTTTTTTGCATCCTCTATAGTGAAGACAAGCAAAACGTTTGTTCGTTCCATCCGCTATTTCCTTATTATCTACTATTAGCTGCACATTGTCACTTTCTAAAGGACCAACACTCAAGTTTATTTTTTTCCATTTAAAATACCTGTAGGAACTCTTGCTATCCATTTTTACATTTCTCACTCTTTATTTCTTACTCATTAACCTTTTAGTTATTCTCTGCCGTTGTTTATATTCTGACTAGTCATCTGACCTGCCATTCAACTTTGTGCAGTTATATGTTTTTTCCTTAAGTTTGGTGTTTTCCTTAACTTCTGTTAACCACAGGTGGTGGGCCCTATCTTTTGAGGCTGAACAAGTTGATTCTGGAAAGGCAAAGTCTGCCAGAAGTGCCACGCAAGAACTTGCCCCTTGGTGGTGCAGGATGATCTTTGCAGGGTTGGCATCTTGCTTTAAAGCTTCTGAAACCACATGTCGTTGTGACAAATTCCTGCTGACAGCTGGTGTCGCTTTTGCATCGATTGTCAGCTGGAGTTTATGTACATTTTTTTGTTGATTGCAAATCATCATGCAAGCCACAACATACAGTCCTGCCTTTCCAGTTTCCAAGCCTGAAAATCTTCACTCTTTGTTTCTTGGGTACCCGTTTTCTGTCTGCTTGTCAGGATAGAATCCCTAATCCTCATGTATCCATACAGAGAGGCAAACATTGACAGCTCAGTACCTTAGTGGCTGCAGGCTACCCAGCTTGAGGTGGATGGTGACTGTGCAGTAGTATATAATGATGCTTCCCACCGTTAGAAGCACCATCCATATGCCATTGAACTGGGCTTATAACGTGTAAATTGCTACTTACCGTGTTGGTCACTTGCTGGTAATGGATAAATGGTCTTCTCCACTTTTTTTTGGCTGCATAACCTGGACAGGATTTGGAGGCACAGACTTGCCCAGCATCTGCATCTCCCTTTCGACCTCTGACTGAATCCAGAGCAGCGTTGGGAGTCCCCATGTCCAGGACCCGCTCAGTTGCAGTTGGTAGGCACTTAGAGGCCTGTAGGACTCCACTCCTATGCCTTTGACACAAGGAAGTGAGTTCTAATTGACCCATAGCTGGGACCTGGTTGATGGACACCAGGGTGTGTCCCCACGCCATTGAGCCTGTAAATCATATTGCTGGAGGCCAAGGTTTCACAGAGAACCCCTGCAGTTCAACCTAGGGCTGTATGGTGCTGAGTTGCCATGTGACACTACAAGGATCTTGATGCAGAGGCTGTGTACAAACAAGAAAGACTTATCCACCTGGCTGCTTGTCACAGTATGCTACCCAGTGGCAGTGGATCATGCAACTACATAGCCCCATCCTGTAACAAAACCATTAACGCACAAAGCCATGAGCTTCCTTGGGTGGTCTCAAACCACCAACCTTTCAGTTAACAGCAGAACGTGCTAACCGATTGTGCCACCCCAACCAGTGTAAACCGTATTTCATTAATTACCTTTTCAAAACTTCATGATTTTGGCAAAACGGGGTCTAAGAAAGAAAATAGGATTCTGGATTTTAAATATAAAGGATTTATGGCAAGCAGTTGATAAATTATAGAAGACATTGACATCTTGGTTGTTTGTTGTTCTAGGCACCCCGTTACAGGAATTATATTAATCACGGGAAGATCTATACCACAAATAAAAAGTTGTAGCGTTGAAGGAAATTTAAAAAAAAATTTTAATTGGAAACAAAAGGCAAAGGGGAGTGACATAAGAATTTTGAAAATTGTAAAGTTTTTTAAAAAGTAATTAATGAAATACTGTTTGCACTAGTTGGGGATATGTGATGAGTCATCGAAAACACGATTGTTCCCAGAATAATGAATATTCTAATGGAAGGATATTAAAATTCTTTGTTATTGGAACAAGTCTTGTCAAAGGTTAACATTAAAAAGAAAACAAATTCTGGTATTCTATAAATATAACGTGGATTTGAATGGATTCCTGTGATCTACAATGCAGAGTTAGCCAGATTATATACAATGGTCAGTGAAATTTCATATTTCCTCTTTTTAAAGGCTTGTTATATCATCTTGAAATGTTTGCATAAAACCTTCTACAATATACAAGTCAGCAAAATAACTGGTTGTGTTCACATTACAAAGATGGCTAGATTTCCTTATTTCAACATTCAGCCAAAAAACTTTTTTCCTGTTTCCATTTATACCTGCTGGATTTCAATTTTCATCCTACACATTCTGTAATGTGGCAAGAAAATTCAAGCAAAAAAGAAACCTTTAGAAGTAATTGAAGTTAAAATAGTTTCTCTTTTCACCTTGGAGCATGACACAGATTTAACAAGTTTTTGCCACTTGTCACCATTTAGGCTCAGGATGTATCATGTTATAACTGCTCTGTAAAATTGTTGCATAAACCTGAGTCTATAATTTGTACTATAGTCTAATTCAAAGGTTTCATAAAAGTTGCTACTAGAGTAGGATAATACTTGGTGTGCATTGGTGAGAGAGGTTTTGGTAAAATTAAGAAGTCTAAATCTAAATATTGTCCATAACATTTTAAGATTTAAATTGCCCCACACATCATAACCAAATTTCAGAGAGGAAATGGCTTTCCAGCCCACTTATCCACAAATATACCACTGGACATGCTCTACAGAAAAGAGAAATCATTGAATGGACTTTGTTATAATTCATGACATGCTCAACTACCAACCCTGCATAAATCTCCCACTCCTTTTATATTTCAAAATCAGTGAATGAAATGCTTTTCCTTCCTGTACCTTTTTTAGTTCCAAGCTTTTTACAGTTAGTTACAGTTTGTTTTCATAAGATCACAAGTAGGAGCAGGATTAGGCCATTTGGCCCATCAAGTCTGCCCCGCCATTCAATAAGATCACGGCTGATCTGATAGTGCAGTTACTCCACTTCCTTGCCTGTCCCCTATTTTATGTTTTCACCATCAGGTTTTCAACGTTTCTTGGATCTTTCATCACCTTTGTGTCAAGTAATTCACTTTTCCCACAATTTGTTTAAGCTTTCTACCTAATACTAAAACATAAATCAGGATCTGTGTGTTCGGTGAGTTAACTGATCTCAGCTTGGATAGCAGTGGGGTGTTGCACTTGGGGAGGTGATCATGAGCTAGGGAGATTAGTAGGGAGTCCATCTGAGTTTCTATTCATAACTGTTGTTAAATCATCCTTACTCAGAAAAGAACGTGACATAATTTGATTCATTAATTTTCTTTCTTAATTTGCCAGCTTCATAAATATAGCAACTACAAACGTTTAAATAAAAGCAAAATGTTGAGGATGCTGGAAATCTGAAATAAAAACAAAGTGCTAGAAATACCCAGTTCTGGCAGTATCTGTAGAGAGAAAAATTTCAAACTGAATATGACTCTTCAAAACTGTTCTGCAGAAGAGTCATATTTAACTTGAAACCTTTCCTCTCCTCTCCTTGGATGCTGTCAGACTTGCTGAGTGTTCCCAGTACTTGATATTTTTATTTTAAATACAAAATAATCTTTCAGATTGGATGGTTTCAGATTTATGGTTATTGTGGTCATGGTTCTAAAATTCTTATGAAATGAATAATATGGGAAAGATTCCCTGATGCAAGCTGACGTTTTTTTTCCCTCTATAGATTACAGCTAACATCGACCCAGTGGGTCGAATTCAGATGCGTACCAGGCGAACACTAAGAGGCCACCTTGCTAAGATTTATGCAATGCACTGGGGTACTGACTCCAGGTGTGTACATCATTAGTTCTCTTGTTTTCTAAGTGTTACTATAGATTCAGAAGGATAGTGATTGTTAGAGCAGTAGCATGGGATAAAGTAAGTTCATTAGGATTTTTAAAAAAAAATTTAGCTAACAAACAGTCTTGTCATTGGCACATCGCCATTTTAAATGGAATTTTGTTTGCTACTTAATCCCAACAGGCCTGTTTTCATTGTCTAATGACTTTGGAGAGAGAGACCAGTGCACAACATAAACGAGTGGCAATCTGTAAAAACATTATGAAATGTTAACCATATAGTGTTTTTAATACAGAGAAATTGCTATCAATTTTTGAAGTGAGTGATCTATTAGAGCACTGTACTACTTACTAGTAACTTAGCATTAGAGCTCCTCTGGTTAAGGGAGTTAACTAACCTAATTCCATTGTGAACAACTTTGTCTCATTGTTCAAGTATGGAATATCTTTCTCTGATGCCACTAAAATTTTAATTATGCCGATATTACAAACTGAACAATGATTGGAATAGACGGTTTTTTAATAAGGCCAATCACAATGTAATTATTTTTGTTGAGAAACCTGTTTGGCTGCATTCATACTTGTACGGATTTCAGTAAATCCACATCAGTGTTCAGTCAAACCAGATTTTAATACTGTAAGACAATAAATGGAACAAATACTAATGTGCCAACAAAAGGTTTAACATTAATGCAGCATCATTGATGTATTGATTTTATTTTAAGTTTTGCATATTCTGACACTGGAAGTATTTTCATTTTCAATGCAAGATGATGCTTCATGTAAAGAAGGGTTTAAGCATCCAGATTTTTGAAATCTGGATGGATAAATGTACAAACCAAAACTCTGGTTAATTAAACTGAAGCAGGTGTGGATCAGATCATTAGGGAAATCTAACTGCTTTGTGACTAGGTGCACCTATACCCTGGAGACCATGAGGGAATGGGCTTGTTCATCTTGTAGATGAGCAGTCTGACCCAGCATTTCAGCAACTTGCCAAATTGTAGTAGCAAACAGGTAAAATAAACATCTCCCTTTGTTCATCAGACGTGCATTAATATAGTTTAGATATTTATCCTTTGCCATCAACTTGGAAGTTAAATGTAACTTCTTAAGAGGTGTGTTTATTGTTTCCAAAATTTTCATTGTTAAATCATGCTTGTTTTTTGGAACACAAACTTTAGTAAACATTCCATTGCTTAATATATATATGTGCACAAAGCAGTTAATCGTCAGAACCCTCCTGCATTTGCAATCAGGTGGCTTGCTGTTTACCACTAGCAGCTGCTGTTTATGCCCGCGTTTCATGAAAATAACACGACACACATAAGTGCTTTTTTTTGTTGAATGGAATATAAAACTTGATAGTTACAGGCCCCTGTAACTTTAAATCTTGCATAGAAGTATATGTTTATTAAAGATCCTAAATGCTGAATGCATATAGTGGTATACCTTTGAAAAGATTTTAAATTATCACTTGAATTTGATGCATTGTATTCAAAGATTAAATTTGTTAAAATATTTGTAGCCTAAGAATGGCAACAATATGCAGAAAGCTAAATTGCATAGTGATTAGGTTAACACAAGCCTTAGCAATGTGTTGTAACTAAAATTCAAACGCATACAAAAAACAGAATTAGTTTTTAATTTAGATTCCAAAGTGTGTTGCAGACCTTCATTGTTATTGCTTCAAGTTATTAAACCCTTGATAGTTAATGACGTACAAAGGAAAATCCGTGATGTATCTAGCTGCATCTGTCATGAGAAGTCTTGAAAATGTGGAAAAAATGTTAAATTCTTAATAGCTTTATCTGTATTTTGATAAAATTTGGAAAATGTAATTGTACCTAGTACCAAGTGCATTAATGCATCAGGTTAAAGCTAACTAATGCCATGAGACATGTTTTATAAAATAAGTACACTTAAGTGTTTAAACTGTAGAATAATATTGTTTACCTCCAAAACATTAAGTTAAATCAATTAAAATTAAGCTTTTCAAAAAGGAACTTTTTATAATGAAATGTATTAAAAAAGGTTTGGTGTTAAAGTACTTTGGTAATGAGCAAAGCTGAAACCCACTGTACACTTTCTACATTAAATCTGATTGTTTATTCAAGAAATTCGCTTTTAAATCACTTTAGTATTTCACTGAACTTGGTTTAATGCATATGATGAGCAAAAAATCTTGTGAAGTGAAGTCATTTTGAGAACTGTGTGACTTGCCTATATTTAACCGCGTGTGAGTCAAATGTTTTAGGGAATACTCTTTGCTTGTATTTGTCATGTGAAGCATATATCTGTGGGTGTTAATTTCTGTAAATAAAGTTGTTTATAGGGTATGCATGAACTGTTAAAATACTTGAATTTATTTTAGAAATTACAGATCAATTTTGAATGTTATGGTTGGACCTACTCCAGGTATAATTCTGAAAGTGGTATCAGCTGTATTTTCATGTTTTTCTCCCTATAGACTGCTAGTCAGTGCCTCCCAGGATGGGAAATTGATCATCTGGGATAGCTACACCACAAACAAGGTGAGCCCAATCTGAATTTTGGAATTGAATTTGGCTCAAAGTTTCCATGGCTGCACCCAACACAAACGGGCATTCAAAATATACCTACAGCACCCTTGTTTAACTGCACTATTGGACCCTTTGGATCACAATAGTTATACAACTTCAAAATCTGTAATATTATCTCCAGTAGCTCTGCAGGTAATGGCATCACCTGCTGTATAAATAAGCCATGTATGATACATAAATGTCAGGTGGTTAACAGATGAGGCTCAGTTACATCCTCCATGGTCAGGAAACCTGCTGACGACCATTGCTGTCTACATAAATGGCCGTTTGTGTGAGGTGCAAGGAGGGTTTTTGGCACCTACAGATTGAGCCACTGTCTTCAAGAAAAAAGCAAACAATGTGGAGGGAGGCGGGGGTGGTGGCACGAGGGTGGCGTAATTATAAATCTGAACAATAACTTTCTGCTTTATAATTCCCTCAATTGTGCTTTGTAAGACTTAAACTCATCTCTGCTGGGATATTTAGTGTTATTTATGTGGACTTCTCCAATTCAAATTGAAGTGAAGCATGCTCCATAAAAGATTTAAAATATTGTTGGATTTTTTTTTATAGTTTAATTGCACATGTAAGCAGCTGCAGACTTGAACTGTATCAGTGGTTGTAAGCATAGTGTTTTCAGAGGTGTACAAAAGTATTGAAATGTTCAGAATCTTTCACTGACTGCACAAAGGAGTTGGCATAGAATCAGCTGGAAATTCCTGATGTGATGGTGTACTGCAGCACTTTGTATTGAGGCTGGTACATCTACTACAGGAGGATGACTAACTCACTACATTTGAAATGGAGTTGACATAAGCATAACATTGATATAAACTATATATGGTAAACTCTCTATCTTGTGTTTTAAGTCACTAGCAGCATTCAGGGATTGGCAATAAATGTTGGAGATGGCCTGAGGTGGGGAGATTGGAGGATAGCTATGTTACAGATGTGTATGTAGGCAGTCTTTGTGATAGAGAGGACATGGGGTCAGAGGCTCAGCCTGACCACCTGAACCAGCCTGAATATATATTTGTAATCAGTCTATTAACCATTTTATCTTTAAAAATGCTGGACTTCACATTCAAAAGTAATTTTGATAAAGTGCAGCAAAAATATGACTGCTAAATGTTATTAAAGAGCATTGCAAAAGCTAAACACCAGGTGGGAGACATGAAAACCATTATGTTCACCCCGAGTATATATTTTTGCTAGTTGTGTGGTGACATCTCCACCCTCACATCAACAAGTTTCTGCTGCTTCCCCTGTTTTCCTTTGTTTAGGTTGCCAAGCCTTCCTACCCCTACCCCTACCCCACCAGATTCCCCCACCCTAGCTCTAAGCCCACATTCCTCTATCACCCCTCACACGATCTCCAAGTTCGTCACCTATTCCCACTGCCACTAAATTGCTGAACATCTAGCTTCCCTTCCAAGCCTCTATGCTAGCTGATGTTGTAAATACTTCCCAGGTGATATCTCCCTCCCTTTCAAAGCTGCCATCATCTCCACCTCCTTTTCAAAACAGCTGATTCCATCAATCTTTATAAACTGTTGCCCTATCTCAAACCTCCCTTTCCTCTCCAAAGTTGTTAAACATACTGTCGGTTCCCAAATTAGTGTCTCCATCTTTCTCTCAACTCTTCCGAACCTTTCCAACCATGCCTCCGACCCTGTTACAACTGAATCAGCCTTAATTAAGGTCACAAATTATATTTTTTGTGATTGTTGCTATGATGCATTCTTCCTCCTCATCATCTCTGCAGGTATTGACAGGGTTGATCCACCTTCTCTTTCCAATGCTGTTCGTTGTCCAACTCAAAGGGCCTGCCCTCATTTGATTCCACCCTTTCTTATCCAGTTATAGCCACGGAATTGCCAACAGTAACATTTCTTCCCTTCATTAGGCTGTTATCTCTGGAGTGCCCCAAGGATGTGTTATTGGTTCCTTACCCTCCATTTAAACAATAGGAAAGCTGAAGCTGTCATTGCTCCCTGCTTCAACCTCCCTACCCATTTCAACGATGATGTCATCCTCCATCCATCTGCCATCTCAGTTTAAACCAGATTGTTTGCAGCTTTGGCATTTCATTCAGCACCAAGCTGAGCTCGTGACCCCATATCCTCTCTATCACAAAGACTGCCCACTTACACATCTAATATAGCCCATAGCCCCTTACACTGGCATCCCCCCTGCCACCCAGCCCAGCTCTAGTATTTATAGCCCATTCCTAATTTCTCTTGAGAAGGTGGTGATGAGCTGCCTTCTTGAACCGTTACAGTCCATCTAGTGTAAGTTAACCCACAGTGCTGTTAGGGAGGCAGCACCAGGATTTTGATCCAGCAGCAATGAGTGAACAGCAATATAGTTCCAAGTCAGGATGATGTGTACCTTGGAAGGAGACTTGCAGATGGTGGTGTTCCCTTGCATTTGCTGCCTTTGTTCTTCTATGTAATAGAGGTCATGGGATTGGGAGGTGCTGTTGAAGGAGGCTTGGTGAGTTGCTGCAGTGCATTTTGCAGATGGTACACACTGGGCACTGGTGGTGGAGGGACTTGATATTTAAGGTGGTGGATGGGGTGATGATCAAACGGGTTGTTTTGTCTCGGATGCTGTTGAGTTTCTTGACTGTTTTTGAAGTTGCAATCATCCAGGCAAGTATTCCATTGTAGTGGTAGATTGGCTTTGTGGAGTCAGAAGGCGAGTTACTTGCCACAGAATTCCCAACTTCTGATCTGTATTAAGCCACGGTATTTATATGGCTGATCCAGTTAAGTTTTTAGCCAGTGGTAACCTTCAGGATGTTGATGGGAGAATTCGGCGATAGGAATGCTGTTGAATGTCAAGGCATGTGAACACAGGCTGCTTCAGCATCTGAGGAGTTGCAAATTGTACTGAACACTACAGTCATCAGCAAACTTCTGACCGTTTTTGCAGGGAAGATAATTAGTAAAGCAACTAAAGATGATTGGGCATAGGACACTACCCTGAGGAACTCCAGCCGTGATTGACTTTCAGCACCCCGACCATTTATTTTTGTGCTAGTTATGACTCTAAACAGTGGAGAGATTTCCCCACGATTTGCCACTGACTTCAATTTTGGTAGGGTGCCTTGATGACATACTTGGCCACCAAACCCCACCCCTCCTTTTTCCTCACCACTGGTGTCTACACCTTCATATAGGCCCACACTGTGGAATTTGCTCCTTCGAACCTATTTTAGTGACACAGCTTTTTGGTCACTCCTCCCAATATCTCCTTCACTGGCACAGTACGTCCAGTGCCTCTGTGAAGCACTTTGAGATGTTTTTCTCAAAGGTGCTATGTAAATACAGCTGGTTATTGATTGCTCTACTTGTTTTAAAAAATCAAATTGAAATTTTTGGCCCAAATGGGAAACAGTAAAGATTGAATCAATTGAAAATGAAGCCCACATGGGATGTGTTTCTTTAATTTTGTAGAATAATTTAGATAAAGGGATTCTATTTTATACCTTACTAAAAAGGTTGTTCAGATATTCAACATCTCCATGATGACTTTACTGTGCTGTCTTAATTAGATCCCGGTACATAGTCCGTGAGTCAGAGGTCTTACTTCAGGGCATTTTCTAATCTATAATAGTTGATGGCACTTTGATAATGTAGTGACAAGCAACCTTAATGTTAAAATTTAATGCAAAGGCATGTTTGATTTGTAATGTCACTGCATCTTGATAGCCATCTGATCAGAACACTGGCAAAATTACACCTTTCTGGCTTATCATGTACCTTATTTTTTCTATTGTACTACAATAAAAGTAACTCCGAACATTTATCTGTCATGTTAGAGAAGGGAGAAAACTGCATTGACATATACAACTACTGCAAGTCTTTCCCTCTTATCTTCCTACCCCTCCAGCTGTGCTTCAGCTGACATTTTTTATAACGTGTGATCTTAAAAAAAAAGAATTGACTTCAACTGAAGCTCTTGAGAAAATGTTTCATTTGTCCTAGCTTCTCTAAGTTAACAGTTTCTGGTAGAAACTAAGTCATGTCATTTTGGTTCAGATCGTGTTTGCCACTGTAAATTGTAAGAATTTATGGGTCTCTTGTGGTTTTGTTTCTGGTGTGTTGGGGGATACAGTGGACATTTCTGGTAGATGTGTCAGTAGTTAAGTGGATAATGGTGTTTTCTGATTAGCTCGTGGAAGTGTTTTTGTTAAACTGCCTTTGATCTCTGGATGTTTTCCTATGCTCCATGGATGTTTGTTCACTTTTTATTAAATAGATTTGAATTTTTTGCTCATTTTTGTGAACAGTTAATGCAAAAGAATGGAATACTTGTTTGGGATCAGCATCATAATGCACTTTTTTTAATAGGTTAGGTTTAATCAACCTTTTTTAAAACTAAGTTCCCACTGTCTGTTGCTAGTGAATTATTGGTGCATTAACAGGTAATGTATGCTATTCATAATGCAAAAGTGATGCTGTCCCAGCAACATTCAACCACAAACTTGCACTTGGTTAGTTTGTTCCATTGTTTCATTTTCATTCAGATTCATTGAATTTTGCAACACGTGCTGTGTTGCTATCTACTAAGAATTAGGTTGAGACTGACCAGGTGAAGCCTTCTGAAAACAGCTTTTGACATCTTTTGTGCTGGCTTCAGGAGAGTGCTTAATTGTTGTCTTCATCCAACATGTTTGTCTGTTCAGGCTTGAGTATAAATATGATGTTACAAGCAATTCTGTGGTGTTAATATGGGAAGTTTCAGAATATTTTTTCAAATGGAGAAATGAATATCTTGTCAGAATGAATAATACAGTTGTAACTGTGTAGATTGACATTAAGGATTAAAGGTAGAAAAATCCAGCTGGTGATGGGAGTGTTTTCACATTTGAACATTTTTTTTGAACTTGTTAAATGTTTGAGTCATGGCGAGCTAGTGTATTGTCTGGTATCTAAAGTATTCCACTTGAAACTGTTACCACACCTGTCAAAGAGTTACACAAATTCTGATGTTCAGCCAAGTATCAGTGCAGATGAATTTGACTCTTGAGTTACATTCTTTCTTTGTGGTTGCTGTGTGTAATAGAGTAATTATGAAACCAAGACAGTAAAAACAATGTCAATTAACAAAATTGGCTTTGAAAAAAACAAAGCAAATTCATAATCTTAAGCTCTTATTGCTAAGTAATAAGGTGAATTTTTAAATCAGTTTGGCGTGACAATATTCTCTCACGCATTAGAAATAAGGCACCACTTCAAGATGTACTGTATCTTGTTCTTTGTGTCTGAACAATAGGTTCATGCCATTCCTCTGAGGTCTTCCTGGGTCATGACTTGTGCATATGCTCCTTCTGGGAACTATGTTGCTTGTGGTGGTTTGGATAACATCTGTTCCATTTATAACCTGAAAACCCGTGAAGGAAATGTCCGTGTGAGTCGTGAGTTGGCTGGGCATACAGGTAAGGAGTCTCAACAGATCTTTTCTCTTATTGGAGGCTGATGCTGTATTCATATAAAAACACAGGTGTTTGTATTAATTTTAATGGACATTTTGACCCTATGTAAGGCTGTACTTTGCCAAATGATAAGGGATTTACCAGGGATGTGGGAATCTGGCAAAAAGTGGAGCTGTTGTAGAAGTTCAGCCTTGACCTTAATTGTATACCGGAGCAGGCTCGTGGGCTATATGGCCTATTATTATTTCTTACATTCTTAAGTTCAGAAAGAGCTATGGAAACTACAGATTATTTGAGGGAGGTCCCCAAAACCTTTCATACAGTTCAACCCACTGATCAAACTTTCTCCAACGGAAGAGATTCTAACCATTGCCCCATGACATTCAGTGGCATTACCATCTCTGAATCCTCCATGATCAACATCGTGGAGGTTACCATTGACCAGAAACTGAATTGGACTAGCTGTAGAAATACAGTGGCTACAAGGGCAGGTCAGAAGCTAAGAGCCCTGCAGTGGGTAACTCACTCCCTGACTCCCCCAAAGCCTGTCCACCATCTACGAGGCACAGGTCAGGAGTGGGATGAAATATTCTCCACTTGCCTTGGTGAGTGCAGCTCCAACAACACTCAAGAAGCTTGACACCATCCAGACAAAGCAGACCGTTTGATTGGCACCCCATCCACATTCACTCCCTCCACCACTGATGCAGTGTGTACCATCTACAAGATACACTGCAGGAAATTGCCAAGACTCCTTAGACAACACCTTCCAAACCCACGACCACTACCATCTAGAAGGACAAAGGCAGCAGACACTTGGGAACACCACCACCTGGAGGTTCACCTCCAAGTCATTCATGATCTTGACTTGGAACTATATTGCTGTTCCTTCACTGTTATTGGGTCAAAATCCTGGAACTCCCTCCCTAACAGCACTGTGGGTGTACCTACACCACATGGATTGCAGCAGTTCAAGAAGGAAGCTCACCACCACCATCTTAAGGGCAGTTAGGGATGTGCAATAAATGCTGGCCTAGCTAACGATGCCCACGTCCCATTATTGAATTTTTTAAAAAGACAACTATTTTAAATGTTGTTGGAAGTTTCACCCCTGGAGTTAAAAGTTCCAGTTGAATTTAACAAGACCAGAATGTTGATAATACATGGCGACTTTAGTGATTCCTTGCTGATGTTCTGGATATTGATGGCACTCCAGTCAGTCTGGTGAACAGCAGTACACTATCTCAGTATTTGGGGGTAGTGGACTTCACCCTTAAAATTCCCAGCTATAGTGAGTAAAAGGCTTATTTTCTGACCCTGATTTCAGCCAAATCTCGCACAATTTCACTGTCACTAGTCATCTTAAGGGGCATGGCCTGTTAGTTCCTGCGTCTTAGCATGGAAGACAGAATTCAAACCAAATCCTTGGATTGATGGCAATAACAATTTTAGTGATAAATGACCCAAACCTGTGCAAAATTGTTGTAAATAAATACTACTTTGTGGAATTAAAGAAATACTTACTATCTTAACAGCAACCTTTCCAAGTTCTTGTTTTGAAATAGCTGAGACACATTTATACTGATTATGTGGTAGTTCCAGGCTGCCATCCCCATGGAGACTCATTGACAACACCTTTGTAGATCTCTCAGTATCAGGAAAAGATGTCAGCTATTTTGGACTTGAATGAGGGGAAACTGCTTCACTCAGAAGGTTGAGCCTTCCAGGATGTTAACAGATCCTCAATGTTTGAACATCCTGGTATTCAGATGGCTGGTCCTTGATAAATTGATGTGGCAAATCTTTACTCCTCCTGTTTCCCCTTGTGTAGAGTTAAGATGAGTATTTTTCTCCTTTGCTGCAGTGAGTACTTGAGCCATATGGGGAAAGTCCTAGGTTCAACTTGATTTCTACCAAACTAGCTGATCTCAGCCCTATGTTAATGTGGATATTATCATTTTCCTCCGTTCCCTGAGTTAAGAGGGGACAATCGGCTGTGGGTGCTGCAACAAATATGTGGACGTGAGTGAGGGCAGGGTTGAACTTGATTGAAACAAGGTAACTTACCAGTGTCTGTTGTCCCGGAAGTAATCACTATGTCTGCCACCACACTTGAACAGGAAGTCACTGCCACTCTGTCATCATTGTATGTCTGGCACATGTGCAGTGGTGCTGCTGATGTCATCGTTGTGCACCCGTTGAATGCTCACTGCCCACTTGCTCACCTCGCACCCAACCTTTGGCTTCACTCGCTGCAGTCCCCCTCGCTGTAGACAGCAAGGGAACAGGGCAGTGAGGGGTTGGGAGCGGGGTGACCAGTGAGGCAGCGAATAAAGCACAGTTGTGATCCTAGGATTTTTAACTGGTGTTCTGGGGTTCAATTTTCTGTGAAAACCAGGTCCTCAACCATGGTGGGGGTGGAAAAGAACACGTTTTATTAATGTTGCAATTGTTTAAATAGTTTTACATTGCTCAGTATTATGGATGGTCCAATTCTTTGATGCAGGCAGCTACCTATGGCACCAGTGACATCACAGGCACTGTGACTTCATGTCCCGTCTTCTGAATATGCTGCCTGCAGTTGCGGTGGCTGCTAATACAGCCTTAAATAATACTCATATGGGCAGGTTACAGAAGGACTTGTGGTGCCCATGGAGCCACACTGCAGCAAGAAGTTGATACTAGCAAAATAAATTAATGAAAATAAGCATAATGCATATTGTAACGTTACTGTCGTTAACTGTAATTTTAACTTTGACTAGATTACAGGAAGAGAGTTATTCAAAATGAGTACAGATTTTGGCTGTTTTTATATACACCTGCAGTTTTAATCATTTCTGCTTTAACTGTTCTTGATTACAGGCTATCTGTCCTGCTGCCGCTTCCTGGATGATAATCAAATTGTAACCAGTTCAGGAGACACCACTTGGTGAGTGTTGAAGTCATGCTGCCAACTATTTTTAAAATGTGCTTTGAAGTGTACTGTCAAGTGAGCAACCTATGTTCATGTAGTATTCAGGATACTGGATGAAAGTTAGGCACAGTGTTGAAAATTTCATCTTTTCTATACCATGTGCATTTAGTCTACTTTGAAAAGTCCAAGGACTGTATCCTTGAAGTGCAGTAAGGAAAGAGTCACCAGAATAAATTATTGTAAAATGATCTGGGGGCAAAAAAAGCAAAATGTTTTTCCGGAGCTTTTTATGGTCATAAGGTATTGGATGGAAGTAAAATAAGGACACAGTTACATACTAAACATAGTATAAGGGGTAAAATATGAAAGCTGCCAACACCAGGCCAGATACCAGCCTTAGCTTGAATATTAAATGTTGCTTCATGATTGCAGTAGAAATGAGTTCCATCTTTCTTGCTTGGCTCATTGATTATGGTGGGGGGATATTGAAATGGCTTGTCAGCCATGAGCATGGAACGGAATGATAGGATATAGTAAATAAGTTGGCCTTGCCTTGTTACAGTTTTATATAAAAACCTAATTATTTCATCCAAGCAAATGGGGGGAAATCAGGAGGATGCATTTGACCCCTTTATATTTCCATGTTTACTTTAACCTTGTTGCAGAATTTGTGATTCTGCTTAAATTGGCAGCCTTCTTGGTTTAGTTATCCTGAGCGCAGCACTTGGGTTAAAGCTATATGCAGATTTAAACACAATTTGAAATGTTAGAATTTCTCAGATGAAACGTTGGCCGTTGAGATTATTGAAATGTTAATTTGAAGCATTCCTTTGCATCTAAGCTATTTACTTTTATACATTTTCTCTCATCAGTGCTCTTTGGGACATTGAAACCGGGCAGCAAACAACCACATTCACTGGCCATACTGGTGATGTCATGAGCCTTTCTCTTGGCCCTGATACAAGGCTTTTTGTCTCTGGTGCTTGTGATGCCTCAGGCAAACTTTGGGACATTCGAGATGGCATGTGCCGACAGACTTTTACTGGACATGAATCTGACATAAATGCCATTTGTGTAAGTTTAGCTTTATCTTTTGTGGGTTTGTTTTGTGCTTGACTGGAGTGATGCTGTTCTAATCGTTAGTCAGTCAGAACCAACAAAATATAGTTTTGATCCTTCCCCTAGCTTAGTAAAATATTTCTACAAAAATAAGGTTTGAGAATTTCTTTGGGGCTTAAAATAACGAGGCATCACAGAATCTCAGTGCAGAAGAGGCCTTTCGGCCCATCGTGTCTGCACCGACACATGACAAACATGTCAAATTAATAACACATATGATCAAAAAACATTTGTAGACACAGCAAAGATCAAGTACTTTTTAAAAAATTTATGGGATGTGGGCATCACTGGCTAGGCCAGCATTTATTTCCTATCCTTAGTTGCCCTTGAAGGTGGTGTGGAGCTGTCTTTTTGAACCACTGCAGTCCATGTGGTGTAGGTACACCCAAAATGCTGTTAGGAAGGGAATTCCAGGATTTTGACCCAGTGACCGTGAAGGAACCACAGGATAGTGTGTGGCTAAGAGGGAAACTTACAGATGGTGTTACCATGCGTCAGCTGCCCTTGTCCTTCTGGGTGGCAGAGGTCACAGGTTTGGAAGGTGCTGTCGAAGATGAGTTACTGCAGTGCATCTTATAGATGGTACACAATGCTGCCACTATGCATTGGTAATGGCGAGAATGAATGTTTTAGGTGATGGGTGGGGTGGCAATCAAGCTGCTTTGGGCTGAATTATGTGAAATGTCTTGATTGCTGTTGAAGTTACACTCACCCAGGCAAGTAGGGAGTATTCCTTCACATTCCTGACTTGTGTCTATTTAAATGTTTAACTTTCTGCAAGAGGAAATATACTGTATCTAACTATATTTTCTGGGCTCAGACAAAGTTGGAGCAGATCTCTGTTCAAACATGTTTCTACTTCTACTTTGCATTCAAAGTTTAAAATTGAATGGTTACCCAGAAAGGCTTATTTTCCATGTTCCTTTAAATCACTTGAAGACAACTTGGTGATTTTACTTCTGCAAAGCTCTGCAAAAACAGGAACATCGGAGCATAGTTAGGGCATTCGACCCCTTGAACCTCCTCCACCATTCTGGTAGATCACGGCTGATTATCTACTCTTTCCTCCTCTATCTCTATAATCTTTAATATCTAAAAATCTATCAATCTCTGTCTTGAATATACTCAATGACTGAGCCTTCACACCCCTCTGGGATAGAGAATTCCAAAGATTCACCACTCTGAGTCAAGAAATTCCTCCTCATCTCAGTTCTAAATGGCCTACCTCTTCTTCTGAGACTGTGTCTAGAGGCGCCCCCCCTCCCCCAGCCAGGGGAAACATCCTCCTTGCAGCTACCCTGTCAAGTCCTGTAAGAATTTGTATGTTTCAATGAGATCACCTAAACTCTAGAGAATATAGGCCCAGTCTCCTCAATACTATAGTATAGGAGAAACTATAATATTGTTTCCCACTGGTTTAGCCTTGGCATACAAAATAATAGGCCATCTGCGGTCACCTGGCTCCAGGGGCAAAACAGTGTTGATGAGCTTTGCTGCATATTGAGCTGCTTGAGCATTTTTGTCATTCAGCACTTTAGGGTCAGCTGCCACTTAAAGCCCACGCTGCTCACCCCATTTAATCTGGACACTCTAAGACACATGTAATTGACATCACAAGAACACTTCAGGAGGGCAGGAGCCTAGAAATACAAAATATGAGTATCGGTTTAGATAACCTTTCTCCCTAACCCTTTCTTTCCTGTTTTCCCTGAGTGCGCAGAAATTTTCTCTAGTTAAGTATTGGAAATCTGAATCTGTTGCCTTTGGACCTCACCACTGGTTCTGTCCCAGACAACTATGCAGCTGAGCCAGGCTGCTGGCAAGCTCAATTAATACTTGGCCCTTAGATGAGCTTTCAACCGCACATCCGTGACACTGCTAACACCGCTTATTTCCACATCTATAATATCACCCATCTCTGTCCCTGCATCAGCTCATCTGCTGAAGCCTCATTCACACTTTTGTTAATTCCAGGCTTGACTATTCTAACGTACTCATAGCTGACCTACCACATTCTACTCCATAAACTTAAAGGCCTCCAAAACTCTGCTGACTGTATCCTAACTCCCACCAAATGCTGTTCACCCATCATCCCTGTGGCTGCTGAACTACACTGTTTCCCAGTTAATGCTTCTATTTTAAAATTCTTACCCTTGTTTTCAATCTCTTCATAGCCTCATCTCTCTCTCTCTGATCTCTTCCAGCCCTAAAGCCCCAGATATATGTGCTCCTCATAAGCATCCCTGATTTTAAACACACTATCTTTGGATGTGCCTTCATGCCTGGGCCCTGAGCTCTGGAATTCCCTCCCTAAATCTCTAGCTCTCTTCCTTCCTTTAAGATACTCTTTAAAATTTACCTCGTTGACCAAGCTTTTGGTTATTTGCCCTAATATCTCCTTATATGGCTCAGTGTCATACTTTGTTTTATAACGCCTCTGAAGCACCTTGAGACGCTTTATTACGACAAAGGTGCTATATAGATAAAAGCTGTTGTAAATGCCTGCCTATGTCTTAATGCTAGAAATGCCTGGATGCATGTGTGTAAAATGCTGGTGTGCGCACGTACCTGTGTAAAATGCTGGTGTGCGCATGTACGTGTGTAAAATGCTGGTGTGCACTTGTACGTGTGTAAAATGCTGGTGTGCACTTGTACGTGTGTAAAATGCTGGTGTGCGCACGTACGTGTGTAAAATGCTGGTGTGCGCTCGTACGTGTGTAAAATGCTGGTGTGTGCGTGTAAAATGCCGGTGTGCATACGGAAGTGTTTAATGTGCTCTATTGCCTTTCAGTTCTTCCCTAATGGAAATGCATTTGCGACTGGCTCAGATGATGCCACCTGCAGGCTGTTTGATGTGCGTGCTGATCAGGAGTTGATGGTGTATTCCCATGATAACATCATTTGTGGCATTACATCTGTAGCATTCTCCAAGAGTGGTCGTCTGCTGCTAGCTGGCTATGATGACTTCAACTGCAATGTCTGGGATACTCTGAAAGCTGACCGTGCTGGTACTTCACACATTTTCACCTTAATTATGCCCTGCTTTTATTTTGTGGATTATGAAAATATTTCCTGTGTAAAATAGATTTTGGATAAGTAAATTTAAAATTGTCTAATAGCCTATGATTTTTCTGAGTCTTGCTATGCAATTTAACAAACTAGCATCATTACAACTAACACTGGTAAAATGTTAGCTAAATGTATTCATCATTCTTGGAATGGCAGAAAACATCACCTAATTTTTTTCAAATAAAGCACCAAAGATATGCAGCCTGAGATCTAAATCTGGACTCAAATCAAATTAGCCCTAAATCCAGATTAATGAATGGAGGTCATCTTTAGTTTTATGGTATTGCTCCCTACCTGCTGAAATCCAAGTGCAAGTTATGTTAAAGGTTTTTCCCTTAACTGTTTCAGGTGTTCTGGCTGGCCATGATAATCGTGTAAGCTGTCTGGGTGTTACTGATGATGGCATGGCAGTTGCAACAGGATCATGGGATAGTTTTCTGAAGATCTGGAACTAAATCTTAGGTTTGTTGAGCAGTTTTTCTCTGCAGATGATCCAACATATTTGTGTTGTATGTAAACTTGTTTCTTGCGATTAGGTTAAGTTCAAATTTGGTGTGAAAAAATCAGTTTGATTGCGAAAGCAAGTTGCGCTATTATTAGAAGAAAATACAATTAGTATGTTTACAGATCACAGCAAGCTGAAAATGAGTTATTGGCAGCCTTGTTTCTATTAGCTATTGTCTTATGACCCTGCACTGATTTTGCAATCATTGTGAATGTATTCTATACAATTTCTTTATCACTTTGTTTATGAAGAGAATTTTGGAAGTGAATAGTGGTGCAGTTCATCGGTGATACTGTGGAGAATCTTAAGAATTCTCTTCCAATTGGCCTCCATGTCTTGATTGGCATTTTATTAAAATCCTAAAAAATATACTGGTTTGTTCTCAATTTTCCTGAATAATGAAGTTTGCTTTTTTCATGCTTCGTGAAGAGAAAAATTTGCTGTCCAAGTCTCACTGCACAAACACGAAAGAAAATCTGTTTCCGGCAGTGTAACTTTACAGGTTTCTGTACAAGCAATTGGGAGGGAAGAGGAAATATCAGCATGAAAAATCTTGCTGCAGCTACCGGAGTGAAGCTTCATGCTACTTCTAAAGAGATTTCTAAAGTGCTGTAATTCCTCATGTTGGGCTGAATCAAATAGAATTTCCTGATATGTTCTGGATCTGATTTTATAAAGCAAACCAATGAAGTGCATGAAGAATGGCTCTTCATTTATTAAAGGGCATGTAATCAAATTTACTTTGGCTACCATATTTTGCTTGTGTTAAATAAAACAATTGGTGTATAGCAAGTTATAGTACCATGAGCAATGCATCCTCCTTCATTCTGCGCCCTTCAAACATATGATGACATATTTGGGTAGTTAGGGAATCACCTTTTGGTATCCTGTTATATGCAAGCTTCTAGAAAATTGTAGAGTGAGACCCACAGTGGTTCTCTGCTGTGGTCATGATTTTGCTCTTCAAGTTACTACTAACATTTGCCCTTCAAATATGCGTGGTTCTTTAATTTAAGGCTGTGCTGTCAGTGTGGTTTGCAAAGTCACCCTACTAACTTCAAGCTGCTATTCATCACTGTTATCAATATTTAATTTGCATTTAGGCGGGGTAGACCACAGAAACTCCGTGGGTATCCCCTAAGTTTCATTTGAGTGAAGGAATTCTGTCATTGTACCTGCTGCCCCACATTTGAAAATTGGACCTAGTGCTCTGCAAATATTTGGAAATTAAATTAGTTAATTCAGCTTGTGTAGAACAAGGCAAGCCCATGACATTTTCATGCATGTGTTCCAAAATAGTTTTCCCAGAACCTTGCAAGCTACAATGTAGGGAGCCCCTGACATTTGATGAGAAAAACAACGGGATCCTTTTGCTTGAGCGTTGTCCCACAAGAACAAAATGGTTCATATTTGCTAGAATTACCTAATGGATCAAATGGCCTTATGTGCATTTGGAAATTTTTGGGAATATTCCATGTGTTTTGAGTATAAAAATATGGTATTAACCAAGGTGTTTAACCTATAAAGAAGTGACACCATGGATTAAGCTCATTTTTAAAGTAGGGAGTTGAATCATAACATTCTGACTAGTGTGATGTAGACATGTTAGCTGACTAACATCAAGTCCCAGGGCACAATGTTGATGAATTGTGAACAAGGGCTCGTTCAGTCAGGAAGTTTTTATTTCCAATGTCTGTCTAAACAAGGAGCAACTGTACAATACTCATCAAATCAAATTTTCTTCATTCTTTCCAGATTGCAGATGGACTCCATGGTGACTGGAAGACCATTCCACATTCAATGACATTGCATATCCGATCCACTGATACTGACTTGGACACCCCCAACTTCAAAGGGCAAAATGTACTTTTAACCTTTGCTATAATGAAGAGCACAATGTTAGGCATCTTTAAATGGAAGATTCTGTGGTATAAAAATGAGATTGCGCATTCCTTTTGGGACCATTATTTTGTTTCTGTCTTGAGAAAACACTATCATCCCACAAAATGTAGCTATAAAATAAACTTGGTAATCATGAATAAACAGGTAATTTCTCAGTAGTTTAAAATTTTAGATCCATGAAGGTTTGCTGTCAGTTAAGGGTTGAAAGCTCTGTTTTAACACGCATCTCAATTTTAAGTTGTGTTTTTAGCTAAGGAATTTGCTGGTATGAAATTTTTCTGCTAAACAAGGGAGTCCTAGACCAGCATCGTCCTGGTTTGTCAATGACTGTAAATTAGTCCCAGAGCTATCTTCTTTTTGGTCTTGTCCTGTGTCACGGACCTTTTGTTGCACAAATGTTGCATTTAAAATGTGTTGGAACTAAACTAACCAAGCACACAGTCCTGGTAATGAATGCTTGTTTTTAAAATAATGTAATATTTTCCCCCTTCACCTTGTGGGTTACGTAGAAAAATTAAAACTCCCCAATGAATTTTAAACTGGTGGGTTTCTCAGTAAAGTTGCTCAGGGCTCACTCTGCCCACACTTACTGGAGATTCCTGCTTGTAGCAGCCGCAGATGTCCTGTGCTTGGATTTGGTCAATGTGTGTATCAAATGATGTAAGTCAATGTTGAAAATAATGATCTTGAGGTTTCTAAGTTAATTTTTTTTGGGAGGTTTTTTTTTTGTTTTTCCTTTTGCCATGGGAGGGTTTACTCTTATAGAAGCATGCTGTAGAATTGCAAAAAGTGCTTATGGAATTAAGTCAGTAGATGTTCTTTTAAGACACACCTGTTAAATTGTAACCATTGCAGCTGTAATCATGGCTACTCTGTGCATAAACAATGAAGAATAAAAAAGCTATGCACTTTCTGGAGTAGTGCTCTCACAACAAACTTGGCCTGTTCAAATGATCTTCACCTTGAATGATTCTTAAGGAAACAAACCATCCTGTTTATACATTAAAAATTGAAATTCTTTATGTAGAAAGCTTAATGTTAGAATCATTTTCTAGAACAGGTTTCTGGCTTTCTGATTTTGCTGAGTTGAACGGCAGAGTTTTCTGCACCATACTTTACTGTAAACAGAAGTGCTCTTTACTAGCATTAGTGGCTTTCTCATTCTGTTCCTGCAAACCTGTACAGATGTGCTGTAATTGTGCGTAGGCCTGGACTGGCAACCCTTTCCATTAATTCTGTAGGTCTCTCCTCACTCCTTTCCTTTTGCCTTTTGTATTTAATTTTGAAGTTGGTGTACTACAAGAAAGCTGGATGCAAGATAGATAACTATATTAAAATGTACTGTTATTTAAGATGTAATAAAGCAGTTTGACATGAGGTATGTCTCGGCTGGTTACTTTTAGCATATGTTTCCATAGACTCACAGAAGCAAGATTGTCCATCATTAATTAGAAACTTCAAAAGCTCCTGACACTGAATAGAAGAAATTTGGTAATATCCATTCCCCATTTCTGGCCTACTTTCAGCTGTTAGATGGGGCATCAGCAACACTCCGCGCATAGCTTCAGCATTGCATGGGAGGACATGCTGCACCAACTAGAGTAGGTTAATGGACTGCTGTGTGGAAGGTAGCACAGCCAGAACACACCAAACATTGGTTTAGTGAGCACAGTATATACCATAATAGCACCACTCCCCAAAACTTGCCCCCAGTGTTGCCTTCAGACCCTTTTGCAAGGCTTACTTGCTATTGCACAATATCATGTACACTGTACTTTGTTTGTTGCATGCTATGAATGTAATGTATGATTTCTAGCCAAAGAAAAATTGGACTAATAAAACAAATACTAACCTTAAGCTGTCAGTGTCAGAAATTCTACCATCATTTTTTTTTCATGCAATTGATTGTAGTTGTTCTGTATGTTGTAAGTTTATTTGCTCCCTTCCATTCCTGAAAGTGATGACTCCTGCTGAAATGTGGTTTTGTAGCCTTCACCGAAGTGGGCAGAGTTGTCCAAGTCATGTAGTCAGGCTCAATCTTGCTTGCTTAATGATCTGTTTTAAGATTATCAGCAGAAGCTGGAGGTCAGACCTGAAACTTCCCTGATCTGTATTGCACAGTGCCTTCCCATACCATGCGTTTATCCAAGCAGCTGGAGAAATTAACTGAGCATAGATGATATATCTGTGCCAATTGTAATGTTTTTAATGTTCTGCCAAACAATCATTTCATTTCAATTATTCTGAGCTATAATATTTTCACGGCCCAATGAGAGCCATTTGTCCAAATAGAAAAGTGGTTGATTTGCATACCTCCTTTAAATGCAAATTTGAGCTGCCATTCTGAATTTAAAAGATATTAGTTCAGAAATATTTCAAACCTATGATTGCACTTCTTGTGCAGGAATCTTGATGAGTAAAGATGCCTGTTTAAATCGCTGAAATAACAATTGATCTAAATGAAATCCGCTGCCTTAAATAAAAGCACTGTTATAACTGTAGTGTGTTACCACTATTAAGGATGCAGGTCAATAGCCTTCCAGTACTTTGTGTTCTATCATGAGTTTACTGTTTGCCCTGTGCACCGATTTTGTTCTGGTGTGAAGATTTCATTAAACAAGCCATGATTTATGCTGCCTGGTTGCACATTTTGTAGCATTTCTGGAAAATTTTAAGCTTTATAATTAAATAGGCAGTGCTACATTTTACAGATAAATTTACAAGTAACTGCACAACATTGCACATTTCTTCATTGGTCTCTTCTAGTTACATAGTTTAATATTTTTCTAATTAAAATGGATAGGTTGAAAATAGATAATTCTCAGGTGAGCAGTTTAATTTTTTTTAAAAGCTACTAATGGCTCAAAACAAAATTTCAGCTGTGAAGTTTTGAATTGGGTCCGCCTAGCGAGACCACCGGGGGGATGGGGGGGGGGGGGGGAGGCCATTTCACCTAACAAGTCCATTCCTTCCACAAGTTTTCATTATCACAAACTTCTAGCATCCATTTTTTTGAGGCAAGTAACCAACCACTAATGAGATTTCCAAGAATTTCAAGCTCGGTCATGTTTCTCACCAACAGCCCCATTCTTTGTCATCATTGCTATTTAACTTTTGTGAAGTCAATTTACTCATGTTGGGGAGTTGATTTTTAACAGTGAGATTACCTTGGCTTCTGAACTTCAAGGTTGATTCAGAATTAGATGGATTTTACAGCAGTGCTGGAGTATACTGGTGTTTATGCTGCTCTGGAACATCCTCCCTGTCTACTACTACTAACCCCATCAATATTTCCATCTATTCCTTTCTCATTTGTGTATTTAGCTAGCATCTTTTGCTATTCAGCATAACTGCTTACTGTGATAGCAAGTTCCACCTAACCACTCTGGTAAAGAAGGTTCTCCTGAATTCCTTTATTAGATTTATTAGTGACTATGCTGTATTTATGGATCCCTAACTTTACACACCCCCCCACAAGGGGAAACACCTACCAAAGAACCTTCGTAGTTTTCAGTGTTGCATTTTTCGGGCAAAGGGGCACGTGGCAGTTGAGCCTGAAAGAATTCCAATCAATGTTGACTGGATTCTTTTAGATATAAGGCACTTCAGATTTTCAAATCCAGGTGGTGTAGGGAGAGAGTAGACATAATGCACCGCCATATTTTGTTTTATGTACATTGCACATAGCAAATCTCCAGCAACTGGTCTTGGTTGTTCTTGAGCATGGTGTACAAGGAGAGCCATTTTGTCCAGTTTAACATCTTGGGTTTCTCAGGCAATATCAAAGAAAGTTTCCTGAGGTATTCTTTTTGAGCCTCGAGCTCTTTGAAGGCTAAATTGAAGTGAATTTCGAGTTTTTAAACCGGAAATATGGGGTATTGCAAGAATTTCCATGGAAATTGGTCAGGCAAAAGCACGAGGAACAATCCTGCACTTAGAAGGGTATTGTCCTTTCAATAGATTGTCTGTAGCATAGTTGGCATATCCTAATGAATAACTACAATCCCCAGACACACTCGTAGTTCCAGCTCTGTAACCTGATCAAGTACGTAGGTCATTAACTACCCCTCCCACATCATAGGTAGCCAACAAGCATTTGGCAAACACTCAGTCAACAGAAACCAAGTAACACCGTGCCTTTTATTTGGGTAGTGCATGTTTGTGTAAATTGTCCACTGAGTTTCTTACAACAGTGACTACATTTTTAAAAAGTACTTAATTGACTGCAAAGCACTTAGCGAGGTTCAAGACATTTTTCTCTTTCAACACCAAACTTCTTGTATTTGTAAGGACATCCCAAAGTGCTTTACAACCAGTTAAGCATGCACTATGGGACGGTGAATACTACTTGTTCCTTCATAGATTTATTGTAAACACTAGCTGAATGTCATAATCCATGTGGCATTTGCACTGCAGGTAAATGATTATGTATTCTGGGTAATGGCAGCCCACGTAATTACCTATTTGTTTTTTTTTATTGTAAAAATATACTTTATTCATAAAAAATCTTCAATCACATTCAAAACCAATTCAAAAACAACATTACAAGGGTACAATCCAGGTTAAACTTTTACAAATGTATCACCAGGTGCATCAGTACAAACAATATTACAATCATTTACAGCCTTTCATTTTGATCTGTACAGCCCGAGGGGCTCTAAACAGTTCCCAGTCTCTCGGTGCGCTGTGGTAGAAAGGTCTTAGACAGCGACCCTTCCCCATTGCGCCTTTGCGGCAGCTGCCCCAAGCTTTAGTGCGTCCCTCAGCACGTAGTCCTGGACTTTGGATTGTGCCAGTCCGCAACAATCGGTCGGGGACAACTCTTTGTGCTGGAAGACCAACAAGTTTCGGGCAGACCAAAGCGCGTCTTTCACCGAGTTGATGATCCTCCAGCTGCAGTTGATGTTTGTCTCGGTGTGTGTCCCTGGGAACAGCCCGTAGAGCACAGAGTCCTGTGTCACAGAACTGCTCGGGATGAACCTCGACAGCAACCACTGCATCTCTCTCCAGACTTTCTTTGCAAAGGCACAATCCACAAGGAGGTGAACAACGGTCTCTTCCCCACCACAGCCACCTCGAGGGCAACGTGCAGAGGGGGTGAGACTCCTGGCGTGTAGGAAGGATCTGACGGGGAGGGCCTTTCTCACCACCAGCCAAGCTACGTCTTGGTGCTTGTTGGAAAGTTCTGGCGATGAGGCATTCTGCCAAATGACTTTGACAGTCTGCTCGGGGAACCATCCCACAGGGTCCACCCTCTCCTTATCCCTCAGGGCCTCTAGGACGTTACGTGCTGACCACTGCCTGATGGACTTGTGGTCAAAGGTGTTTTTCTGCATAAATTTTTCCACCAGGGACAGGTGGTACGGCACGGTCCAACTACTTGGAGCGTTCCGCGGCAGCGTGGCCAGACCCATCCTTCGCAACACCGGGGACAGGTAGAACCTCAGCACGTAGTGACACTTGGTGTTTGCGTACTGAGGGTCTACGCACCGCTTGATGCAGCCGCACACAAAGGTGGCCATCAGTATGAGGGCGATGTTGGGCACGTTTTTTCCCCCTTTATCTAGAGGCTTGTACATCGCGTCCCTGCAGACACGATCCATTTTCGACCTCCAGATAAAGCGGAAGATGGCTCGAGTGATCGCCATCGCGCAGGAGTGTGGAATGGGCCAGACCTGCGCCACGTACAGCAACAGCGAGAGTACCTCACACCTGATGACCAGGTTCTTACCCGCAATGGAGAGGGAGCGTCGCTCCCACATGCCCAGTTTCCTTTTCACCATAGCCACTCGCTCCTTCCAGTTTCTAACGCATGCCCCGGTCCCTCCGAACCATATCCCCAGCACCTTCAGGCCGTCAGCCCTGACAGTGAAGGGGACAAAGGATCGGTCAGCCCACTTCCCAAAGAACATGGCCTCGCTCTTCCCACGATTTACCTTGGCTCCCGAGGCCAGTTCGAACTGGTCGCAGACGTGCATCAGTCTGCGCACCGACAGCGGATCCGAGCAGAAGACGGCGACGTCGTCCATGTACAGGGAGGCTTTTACCTGAGTGCCTCCACTGCCTGGGATCGTCACTCCTCTTATGCCCGGATCCTTCCTGATGGACTCGGCAAAGGGTTCTATGCAGCACACAAAAAGGACAGGCGAGAGAGGGCAGCCCTGCCTGACTCCAGATTTAATCGGAAAGCTATCTGTTTCCCACCCATTGATTGAGACTGCGCTACTGATGTTAGTGTAGAGCAGTTGGATCCAATTTCGAATTCCCTCCCCAAACCCCATTTTGGAGAGCACATCCCCCATGTAGGTGTGCGATATTCTGTCAAAGGCCTTCTCCTGATCCAAGCTGATGAGGCAGGTATCCACACCCCTGTCCTGTACATAGGCAATCGTATCCCTGAGCAGCGCCAGGCTGTCAGAGATCTTCCTGCCTGGCACAGAGCAGGTCTGGTCAGGGTGAATCACCAATTCCAGAGTGGATTTGACCCGGTTGGCGATGACCTTGGACAGAATCTTATAGTCCATATTCAACAGTGAAATGGGTCGCCAATTTCTAATTTCCTCCCTTTCCCCCTTGTGCTTGTAGATGAGGGTGATGATGCCTTTCCTCATGGATTCTGACATGCTGCCGGCCAGGAGCATACTCTCGTACACTTCTAGCAGGTCTGGGCCGATCAAGTCCCACAGAGCCGAATATAACTCCGCCGGCAGGCCGTCGCTTCCGGGGGTTTTACTCTTCTCGAAGGACTCGAGGGCCTTAGTCAGTTCGTCAGGGGTTAGCGGTTTGTCTAGGCTCTCCCGAGTACTGTGGTCTAGGACCTCCGTGATAGAGGACAGGAAGGACTGGGAGGCCGTGCTGTCCGTGGGCTTCACGTCATACAGTCCGGCATAAAAGGATTTGCTGATCCTCAGAATGTCGGACCGTGATGACTTTACTGAGCCGTCTTCTTCCTTCAGGCTGCTGATCACAGAGCGCTCTCTGTGTACCTTTTGGAAGAAGAAACGTGAGCACGTCTCCTCCTGCTCCACGGAGCGGACTCTGGAACGGAAGATGATCTTGGAGGCCTCCGAGGCAAAGTGCGAGGCTTGCTGGCCCTTCACCTCTTGGAGCTCCTCCTTGACATCGACCCCCATCGACCGCAGCCGGAGCAGATTCTGCATCTTTTCCTGGAGTCGGGACATTTCCCTCTGTTCCTTTCTAGCTTTCTGGGTGCCTTTGAGGATGAAAAACCTCTTGATGCTTCCCTTGATCACTTCCCACCAGTGTGTCAGGGACTCAAAGAGGGGTTTCACGGTTCTCCAACCTTTGTAATCCCTCTTGAGCTCCTCAATGTTCTCTGGGGTCAGCAGTTGCACATTTAGCTTCCATGCCCCCCTGCCCACCCTCAGGTCTTCCTCCAAGTGGCAGTCCGCCAGTAGGAGGCAGTGGTCAGAGAAGAACACCGGCTTGACGTCGGTGGATCTGACTGTGAATGCACGGGACACAAACAGGAAGTCTATCCTGGAACGAATGGACCCGTCTGGCCGCGACCAGGTGTATCTACGCTGCGCTCCGTCTGCAGGGTTGCTGAAGACGTCGTGCAGCTTGGCATCCTTAACTGTTTCCATCAGGGATCTGGACGTAGCGTCCAATCTGCTTCCGGCCCTGCCGGATCGTCCAGCCGCATCGATGATGCAGTTGAAGTCCCCGCCCAGAATGACCGGCCTGGAGGTCGCCAGCAGCAGTGGGAGCTGCTGAAAAACCTCCAGCCGCTCAGCCCCTTGTGCCGGGCCGTACACGTTAATTAACCGGAGTGGAGCGTTCTTGTACATTACGTCTGCTACCAGGAGTCGCCCGCCCACCACCTCCTTGACCTCGGAGACGGTGAAGTTGCCTCCCCGCAGCAGAATACCCAGGCCGGAGGAACGAGAGTCGTTTCCGCCCGACCAGATCGATGGCCCGTGGGACCACCATCGTGACCATTGCCTGTAGGAGCTGAGGTGCGGTATCGCACACTCCTGCAGAAACAACAGGTCAGCTTTGACCTTGGCAAGGTAGTCCAAGGTCGCAACACATCGCGTAGTAGATTTAATGCTACGCACATTTATGGATACAATCTTTAAACCCATATTAAAGCATTTATTCTCCTACCAAAACCACTGTCTCTGAGAGTCCCAGACCTTTAGTCTGCTCCTTCATACCCGTAGTGAGCTCAAATTCCTTCACTTTGGATGGGCTGAGGTAGATCTCCTTGGCCGTGTTCTGCTCCAGTGGCATCTGGAGGTTCACGTAGTGAGCGGATTTTGAGATGACCTTTGCTGGAGAAGCTTCTCCAAAACTCACCCCCTCTGGGGGGTTGCTGTTCCCGGCTTCCTGGAGCTGGGGTGCGATGATTGCCTCACTGCTCCCAGATTCCAGGGGCTGTGGTGCACTGGCCTCCTCAGGTTGCAGGCAAAGTTGGGGTGCGTTGGTCTCCTTGTTGTCTCCAATTTTCTGGAGCTCGGGTGTCTCGTCCTCCAACGCCCTGGAGCTTTGCCGCCTCTTCTGTCGGTGCCGCTCTGGCACTTCCTCATCCGAAGAGCTGCTGCCCTTGTCATCCGTGTCGGATGGGAGACGCCTCTTGCCGCTTCTCTGGGAAACGCCTTTGCTTCTTCTTCGCTCCCTCTTACTTTTCTTGTTCTTCACCGTCCGCCACTCCCCCTGCTGCTTTTCCACTGCTGCCTCCTCCTCCATTGATTCGCTGTCCTGAGGACTGGAAGGTTCAGGGGGTGGTGCTGTTGATTGGCTCTCTGTTGCCTCAATCTCTTTCTCCACCTTGTCTCTCTCTGTGTCCTCCTTTGTCCCGTTGAGCTCCCTGGGGGCCTTGGTGGTTGGAGTGACACGGAACATTTCTTCTGCTTCCCCGTGGTCGGCTTTGGCTGCCTGTGCGTAAGTACGGCAGCGTTTGGGGCAGGTCCTGTAGAGGTGACTTGCCTCGCCACACAGGTTGCAGCACTTGGCCTGTTTGCAGTCTTTTGTCTGGTGCCCTTCCTGTTTGCAGATCTTGCAGAGGGAGGCGCTGCAGTTGGCCGCCACATGACCAGCCTTGCCGCATGAGCGGCAATGCTTGGGTTGCCCAGCGTAGACCAGGTAGCCACGGTTTCCCCCGATTGCGAAGCTGGAAGGAGGGTGGAAAATGGCTCCCTTACCATCGGTCTTTAGCGTGACCTTAAACAGGCGTTTGCCTGTCCAGATCCCCAAGTCGTCTCGAATCTCAGTGCCGCTCCCCACCTTATCGAAGTACCTGGTGAGGAAGGTGACCACGTCGGCGACAGGGACGAAGGGGTTGTACACATGCACCATCACCTCACGTTCCCGTTGCAACGGCAGAGAAAAGTGCGGCTCCGCCGTCAGGATCTTCATCTCCGGCAGGTCTCTCTTCTCCTCGAACACCCTCAGGAGCCGGACGCAGTCTGCCACTTGCTTGAACGTGACGTCGAAATAACCACCTTTGCGGGAGTCGTGCAGGGTGAAGATCTCCGTAGCTTGGAAGCCGCACGCCTTCAACAGGATCCTCCTGGTGAAGAAGCCCCGATCCATAGGTGATCCTCCTTCGTCGCTGTGGTTCACCGTGACTCGGACGGTGATAGGTAACCCACGGTATGAATTCGGATTGCGATTGGTTTTCGCCCTTCCATCCCGACCTTGCCATGGCAGGACCATGGTGTCGCCCATGCAACACTTGATCTTAGCCAAAAGGCCGAGAAGCGATCCTATTTGTTATGGAAGCGCTCCATAGTAACTTATTGAGATAGTAAAGTGTGCAATCAACCAGGGATATCAGCCATACAGTAGTCAAACTACATACCTGTAAGTATGCCTGTGGCTCCAAGCATCATCTTAAGCTTATGTGACAGATGCATCTTTCAAGATGGACCCCCATCTGCAGGAAGTATAGACACTGTTTCTTTTGTGTTTGCTATCTGATATTTAGCACATAAAGAGGCTTTAAATTTGCAGATTAGTGATGGATCCATTCAAAGAAAACTGTTCTAAATAAGGTTTTGAAGGTGTGGCCTATCAGTTGGCAAGAAGACATTCTCCAGACCTTACACTAATATATCTGCAGAAAGTGCTGACTATATTAGCAGGTCTGGCAGCATCTGTGGAGTTAATTAACATTTCCATCCGTTAACTCTATTTCTCTCTCCACAGATGCTGCCAAACCTGTGTATTTACAACAGTTTGTTATTTCAGACTTCCAGCATCTGCAATATTTTCCTTTTATACTAATATATCTGCATTGTATTAAGGCTATTGTCAAACATGAGCAGCGTAAAACTCAGCAGTCAACAGAACAAAATGATAATCCCATTAACAGAGACAAAATCCATCCTTACAAGCATCCTGTTGAGATTGATTTTCAATTAAGTATTTCCACAGTTTTTCAAGTCCCCAATGGAGCAGTGACAATAAATGGGTTACCAATTCTTTGAAGGGAAAAGTCCTGGAAGAATATTTTGTGTCTCAATATTCCTGATTATCAAAAGGATTTGGGAGACGATAACTAAATTCCTTGTGATTTCTGTATTTGCTACAGAAGAATTGGCTTTTGGAACTTCTGGTCAGTGTAGTGCTACCCCTCATGCATCAAGAACTGTAAATATCTGAAGGGTTTGGCTTCTGCACAATCTAATGGGGAATTCAGAAAAAAAACTTCTTTACCCAGAGAGTGGTGAGAATATGGAACTTGCTACCACGTGGGTAGTTGAGGGGAAAAGCATAGATAAGGATAGAAAAGTACCTGGATCTGCACCTTAAGTGCTGTAAGCTGCAGGGCTATGGGCCAGGTTCAGGAAGGTGGGATTAGAAAGGGCACCTGGGTGTCCTTGGGCTGGCATGGACAAGATGGGCCGAATGGCCTCCTTCTGTGCTGTAACTTTTCTATGGTTCTATATGTTTATGTGGACGCTAGATAACACAAGGAATGGAAAGACATGTTGATGGGGTTAAATGAAAAGGGGTAGCAAGAGGCCCATGTCCAGCATGAACAACAGTACAGACCTATTGAACCAAATGGCCGCTTTCTATGCTGTAAATACTTTGTAATCTGGTGTTGCAGAGGAGAAAAATGTTTCCACAATTTATGCATGCTATGGTAGAGCATCTCCTTTTGATTTGCACCCCCTGTAATGACATTAATTGGTAATGCTTAATAACTGCTTGTGTAGCCATTTACAACTGAGCCTCTAATACACCATTCCTTAATGTACATCCTGCCTGAATACCTTGTAGACCCAGGGTGGTTGCCATGCAATGATGATCACAAAGTTCAAGCATAAGACCACTAGACATAGGAGCAGAAGTAGGCCATTCGGCCCATCGAGTGCTCTGCCATTCAATGAGACCATGGCTGATCTGATAACCCTTAACTCTACTTTCCTGCCTTTTACCCATGACCTTTGATTCCCTTACTGATTAAAAATCTGCCCATCTCCACCTTGAATATACTTAACAGCCCAGCTTCTACAGCCCTCTGCGGTAAAGAATTCCACGGATTACCCTCTGAGAGAAGAAATTCCTCCTCATCTCTGTTTTAAATGGGTGACTCCTTACTCTGAGATTATGCCCTCTGGTCCTAGACTCTCCCACAAGGGAAAACAACCTCTCAGCATCTACCCTGTCATGCCCTGTAAGAATCTGAAATGTTTCAGTAAGGTCGCCTCATTCTTCTAAACTCCAATGAGTACAGGCCCAACCTACTCAATCTCTCCTCATAAGAAAATCTCTCAGTACCCAGAATCAGCCTAGTGAACCTTCTCTGGACTACTTCCAATGCCAGTATATCTTTCCTTAGGTAAGGGGGCCAAAACTGTTCATAGTACTCTAGGTGTGGTCTAACTAGTGCCTTGTACAGTTTAGCAAGACTTCCCTACTTTTATACTCCATTCCCTTTGAAATAAAGGCCAACATTCCTTCTGCCTTCCCTATTACCTGTTGAACTTGTATGCTAGCTTTTTGAGATTCATGCCCAAGGACTCTCAAATCCCTCTGTGTTGCAGCTTTCTGCAGTCTTTCTCCATTTAAATAATATTCAGTTCTATTCTTCCTGCCAAAGTGCATAACCTCACATTTTCCCACATTATATTCCATCTGCAACTTTTTTGCCCACTCACTTAACTTGTCTACATCCCTTTGTAGACTCCTTGTGTCATCCTCACCACATGCCTTCCCACCTGTTTTTGTATCATCTGCAAATTTGGCAATAGTACATTCACTTTCCTCATCTAAGTCATTAATATATATTGTAAATAATTGTGGCCCCAGCACTGATCCCCACGGCACTCCACTAGTTACAGGTTGCTACCCTGGAAATGGCCCCCTTATCCCAACTCTCTGTCTTCTGTTAGTTAGCCAATTCTCTATCCATGCTAATATACTACCCCCAACACCATGGGCTCTTCTTATTTAGCTTTACATGCAGTACCTTAGTGAATGCCTTTTGGAAATCCAAATATATTACATCTACTGGTTCCCCTTTGCCTATACTGCTAGTTACCTCTTCAACGAATTCTAATAAATTTGTCAGGCATGATTTCCCTTTCATAAAGCCATGCTGACTCTGCTTGATTAGATTGTGCATTTCTAAATGCTTTGCAGTTACGTCCTTTATAGTAGATTCTAACATTTTACCAATCATGGATGTTAAGCTAACTGGCCTATAGTTACCTGTTTTTTGTCTCCCTTTTTGAATAAGGGTGTTACATTGGCAGTTTTCCAGGCCTCTGCGACTTTTCCAGAATCTCAGGATTCTTGGAAGATTACCACCAGTGCATCCACTATCTCTGTAGCTACTTCCTTTAATATCCTAGGATGCAACCCATCAGGTCCAGGGTACTTATCAGCCTTTAGCCCCATTAGTTTCCCTAGTACATTTTCTCTAGTGATAGTTATTGTATTTATTTCCTCACCCCCTTTTGCCCCTTGTTTATTTAGCATTTTTAGAATGCGATTAGCGTCTTCTACCATAAAGACTGATACAAAGTATATATTCAACTTCTCTGCCATTTCCTAGTTCCCTATTATTATTTTCCCGGCCTCATTCTCTAAGGGACCTATGTTCACTTTGGCCTCTTTTCCTTTTTATATATTTAAAGAAGCTCTTACAGTCCATTTTTACATTACTTTCTAGTTTACCCTCAAAGTTTATTTTCACAGAATCACACAGTGCAGAAGAGGCCATTCGGCCCATCGAGTCTCACAAATCGGTATTCCATTTTGGAGGCTGATGAGGGCACTGGTTCCTCCAGGGAGTGCGGACAGAGCCAAGCTTCTGGCACCACAAGCAGCCTGTCTGTACAGGAAGGGAAGAAGAGCAATAGTAACAGGGGATTCTATAGCCAGGGGAACAGATAGGCACTACTGTGGCCGTCAACGTGACTCCAGGATGGTGTGTTGCCTCCCTGATGCCAGTGCCCGGGATGTCACTGAACGGCTGCAGGGCATCCTGAAGGGGGAGGGTGACAAGGCAGAGGTCATGGTACATGTTTGTACAAATGACATAGGTAGAAAGAGGGATGAGGTCTTGCATCAAGAATTCAGGGAGTTAGGCAGTAGACTAAAAAGCAAGACCTCTCGGGTTGTAATCTCTGGATTACTCCCAGTGCCATGTGCTAGCGAGCTCAGAAATAGGAGAATAGTGCAGATGAATACGTGGCTTAAGAGTTGGTGCAGGAGGGGGGGATTTAGATTCCTGGATCACTGGGACCATTTCTGGGGAAGGTGGGACCTGTACAAGCGGGGCAGTCTACATCTGAACCAGAGCAGGACTAACATCCTTGCAGGTGGGTTTGCTAGTGCTGTTGGGAGGAGTTTAAACTAATTTGGCAGGGGAAGGGGACACAGAATGTTAGCAGAATAGGGACACATCATAATACAGTAAAACAATCAAGTCAGAGGGAGTACAGCTGCATTAGGCTTCAAGGGAGTAAGGCAAGGCTGGATGGCCTCTACTTTAATGCCAGGAGTATTACAGGTAAAACGGATGAGTTAAAGGTGAGGATTGACACGTGGAATTGTGATATAGTAGCCATCACTGAGAAGTGGTTGAGGGAAGGGAAGGATTGGCAGCTTAACATTCCGGGATATAGAATCTTCAGGCGAGACTCGGGCGGCGGGGGGGTTGGGGGGGGTGGGGTAAAAGAAGAGGAGGAATTGCATTATTAGTTAAGGAGTCAGTTACTGCAGTAAGGGGAGATGATATCTTGGAGGGGCATTGAATGAAGCTTTGTGGGTAGAGCTTAGGAATAAAAAAGGAGCAGCCACATTGTTAGGTGTTTATTATAGACCCCCAGATAGTCAGCGGGAAATTGAGGAGCAAATATGTGCACAATTTGTGGAGGTGTGTAAAAACAATAACAATAGGGTAATTATATTTGGTAATTTCAACTTTCCCAACATTAATTGGGATAGACATAGTGTTAAGGGCTTGGATGGAGTGGATTTCTTGAAATGTGTACAGGAGAACTTTTTAGGTCAATATGTAGAGGGTCCAACAAGGGACGGCGCATTGCTGGACCTAATTCTGGGGAATGAAGCCGGACAGGTGGCTGAGGTAGTGGTGGGCGAGCATTTTAGCGATAGCGATAGTGACCACAACATGGTACAGTTTAAGTTTGTTATGGACAAAGAAATTGACAAGTTGCAAAAAAATGTTTTGGATTGAGGGAGAGTGGATTTTAGTAAAATAAGGCAGGATCTGGCCAAGGTAGACTGGGAACAGTTACTTGTGGGGAAATCTACAGAGGAACAGTGGGGGGTGTTCAAAAAGGAAATGGGGAGGGTACAGGCACAACATGTTCCCTCTAGGGTGATAGGAAGGAGTAACAAGCCCAGAGAACCATGGATGACCAGAGATATTCAGGTTACGATGAGAAAGAAAACAGAGGCTTTTAGCAGGTACAAGGGAAACAAATCAGCGGAGGCATTAGTGCAGTACAGAAAGTGCAGGGTGGAGCTTAAGAAAGCAATTAGGAGAGTAAAGAGGGGATATGAGAAAGCTCTGGCTGGTAAAAGTAGGGAAAATCCCAAGATATTCTATAAGTATATCAATGGGAAGGGGATAACCAGGGAAAGAATAGGGCCCATAAGGGACCAAGGGGGCAATTTAAGGGTGGAGCCAGAGGATATCGCTAGAGTGTTGAACGAATACTTCATATCCGTCTTCACCCAAGAGGATGAGGATGAAGGTATCGAACTTGGAGAGAGAGACTGCGAGGTTCTTAAGCAAATTGATATAGGGAGTGACAAGGTATTGGAGGTGTTGGCAGGCTTAAAAGTGGACAAATCTCCAGGTCCAGATGATTTGTGTCCCAGACTGCTGAGGGAGGAGATCACAGGGGCTCTGACCCAAATTTTTAATTCCTCTCTGGCCACGGGGGAGGTGCCATAGGACTGGAGAACAGCTAATGTGGTTCTGCTATTTAAGAAGGGTTGTAGAGATAAGCCAGGGAACTACAGGCCAGTGAGTCTCACATCAGTGGTAGGGAAACTATTGGAGAAATTTCTGAAGAAGAGTATCTATCTCCACTTGAAGAGGCAAGGTTTGATCAGGGATAGTCAGCATAGCTTTGTCAGTGGTGCAGACTTGATGTGCCAAAGGGCCTCTTCTGCACTGATTCTGTGATTCTGAGTCTGCACCAACACGTGAGAAACACCTGACCTACCTATCTAACCCCATCTACCAGCACTTGGCCCATAGCCTTGAATGTTATGATGTGCCAAGTGCTCATCCAGGTACTTTTTAAAGGATGTGAGGCAACCCGCCTCCACCACCCTCCCAGGCAGTGCATTCCAGGCCATCACCACCCTCTGGGTAAAAAAGTTTTTCCTCATATCCCCCCTAAACCACCTGCCCCTCACCTTGAACTTATGCCCCCTTGTGACTGACCCTTCAACTAAGGGGAACAGCTGCTCCCTATGCACCCTGTCCATGCCCCTGATAATCTTGTACACCTTGATCAGGTCGCCCATCAGTCTTCTCTGCTCCAACGAAAACAACCCAAGTCTATCCAACCTCTCTTCATAACTTAAATGTTTCATCCCAGGCAACATCCTGGTGAATCTCCTCTGCACCCCCTCCAGTGCAATCACATCCTTCCTATAATGTGGCAACCAGAACTGCACACAGTACTCCAGCTGTGGCCTCACCAAGGTTCTATACAACTCCAACATGACCTCCCTACTTTTGTAATCTATGCCTCGATTGATAAAGGCAAGTGTCCCATGTGCCTTTTTCACCACCCCACTAACATGCCCCTCTGCCCTCAGAGACATATGGACCCACACGCCAAGGTCCCTCTGTTCCTCAGAACTTCCTAGTGTCATGCCGTTCATTGAATACTTCCTTGTCAAATTACACCTTCCAAAGTGTATCACCGATTTTCTCCCTCTATTTCTTTTCGTCATCTTCTGTTGGTTTTTAAAACTTTCCCAATCCTCTGGCTTACCACTAATCTTTGCCACATTGTATGTCTTTTCTTTCAATTTGATACTATCCTTAACATCCTTGGTTAACCATGGTTGGTTTATCCCCCTCCTAGAATCCTTCCTCCTCACTGGGATATATCTTTGCTGAGTCATGAACTATTTTCTTAAATATCTGCCATTGTTCATCAACTGTTTTTTCTGCTAAAATCCTATCCCAGTCGACTCCAGCCAGCTCTGACCTCATTCCTTTGTAATTACCCTTATTTAAGTTTAGCACAGTTGTTTCCAACTCAAGTTTCTCGCTCTCAGACTGAATGCTCAATTCTACCATTTTATGGTCACTGTTTCTTAGGGTATATTGATAGAATCATAACTTTAAGAACCTCTTTTAAGTCCTTTTAATTCTTGATGGATTTATCTCACAGGAAGGGGACTCACCTGCATGAAGCCAGAATATGAGACGTGTGGAGTCCCCCCATTAGTGGCATTAACTAGTTTTGAAATGCCAAGCTGGCTTATTAAAAGTAAATCAGTTCTAAGAACAGCTTCAAAACTGTCAATCTGAGCAGTGATAGATTTACAGTTAATGGGGCCCGAAGCTCAACTTTGTTTTTTGGGTTGCTGTCCCACCCTGGACATAACCCAAAACTTCAAAGCGTTGGTTATTTCACTGGTTTTTTCACAGTCATGTAACTACTTCTGCACACGGTATCATATAACCTCAGCTCTCGCTACTCAATTGGAAAAACTTAGTCCCTCTAACGAGACGATACAACTTAAAACAAATTTGCAAAGTGAGTGCTGCTTTGCTCTTGTGGTACAATAATTCAGCACGTGGTACATTAATGGCGAGTTTGAGGCATGTGCAATGCCGAGGTTGTGAGTTCGAGCCAAACCTAGAGGACCTTCTGTTGAGCAGCTCACATTGCAAAGAACATGAGCTTCCGGCTAGCTGTGGAACAGGACACGGCACAACCTCCAGCAATAAAATAATTCAATTGGAAGGGGTCAATTTCTGTAGATTGAGGACGGATCTGTCTCGGTTAAATGTCTCAAGTATCAACATCAATACTCAGAAGATGAAGCAGCTTCTGTGGAGAGAGAAACAAAGGCGATGGTCCTTCTGATCTCACTGATCCTGCATTGTGTGTTTCATCTGAGTGTTGATTCTTTAACTCGTTTCATGTTGTTCGATATGTTGCCAATTTCTCGGATCGAAAAATGTCACAGAGATGATTATTGTAATCTAAACCATCCGATGTTTATCGGTAATATATGTTATGGATAGGTTAAACATTCGGGATAGAGATTAAAGTCCATGGTTAAGCTCAATCTTAAAAAAACAGTTAAGTTATACCTAGGCTCACCTCACAACTTATTTATTGCCCTTTAAAATGCATCAATATATGGATGGGGCAATAGAATTCCCATTAGGCGGTGTGGGTGAGAGGTGTGTCATCATGTAGCTTCCTAACTAGCAGTCTCCAGGTTAATTTAACCTGTGACCCTGATCGCTCTCCCCGCCTTTACACTGAAGTTTTTAAAAGAAAGACTGAAATGTAATAACACTTTGAGTCATCCAGTGGCCGTAAACGTTGACAATACAGCCAGTAAAGTACCTGCTGAGTTGTAGTCACTGTTGCACACAGCAAGCTCCACAAACAACAGGTGGCCTTTACCGGACAACCTGCCTTTGTGACGCTGGTTGATGGGTAGCAGGACTGCAGGGAAAACTCCCCCACTCCTCCAGAAAACACTGTCAGCCCAAACCCCCATTAACACACACAACAAAAAGGGCTGAAGCTTCAAGAAAGCATCAAAACCACCTCCTTTCCCACCCAGTTCCCTCTGAATGAATAGCACTGCAATGGAATGGCATCCCCTTTGTCTCTCGGTCCACCCCCTCCCTGTCCTCCCGGTCATTGTTCAGTTCAACTCAGACCCCAAATCAGTTTTTGCAATATGCAGAGATAAAAACAAAAAACTGCGGATGCTGGAAATCCGAAACAAAAACAGAAACAGAATTACCTGGAAAAACTCAGCAGGTCTGGCAGCATCGGCGGAGAAGAAAAGAGTTGACGTTTCGAGTCCTCATGACCCTTCAACAGAACTAAGTAAAATTAGGAAAGGGGTGAAATATAAGATAATACAATATCATATAAGTTATATTTCACCCCTTTCCTATTTTCACTTAGTTCTGTTGAAGGGTCATGAGGACTCGAAACGTCAACTGTGCTCTTCTCCGCCGATGCTGCCAGACCTGCTGAGTTTTTCCAGGTATTTCTGTTTCTGTTTTTGTTTTGCAACATGCAGGTTCTTTTCCTGCTGTCATACTGCCCACAAAGAGAAGGGTTATTATGCAGTAAAATGAAAGCACTGTGCGTCCAAATCGTTTCTCTCTCTCCCTCACCCATCTCGTTTTATATTCAAAGTTGAAAACTAGCCGCCCAGCAATGCAATCTGGTTCCTCTGAAGGTTAGTACCATCTCACCATTCCTCTCCCTGGAACCGTGCTGTGTTCATTGTAATCAACCTGCACGAGTGAAACCTGCAGCGCTCAACAAAAGCAGCCCACACACTGTAACCGAGCGAGCACAGAAAGGTGAATCTAAAAGCTGCAAGAGGTGGCGTTATTACAGGAACACCACTGGAGAGTGTCTCCCATCTCTCAGAGCTCAGCCATTCATTCACATTGCCTGGAGCACACTGAGGCTGCTTATCCTGAACCGTCATCGCCCCCACTCTTCCCCGCACCCCCCACCCCCCCTTCTCTCCAGCCGAATCCAGCTCGCAAATCACATCATGCTTTGGTTTTGTGTCTTGAGAGGGAGGGAAACTGCCAGGAGACTTTTTGTATGCAAATCGTTTAATGTCTCAGCTGAAAGATGACACTGCCCACAGTTCAGCGTTCCCTCATCATTCTGGGGGCCCCGAGTAATGGCACGATGTGTTTTATTATAAATCCTCCCTCAGATCTGGAGCAGAAATGTTCGTACATTTGAAAATGTTGGAACTGAATCCTTGAAGAGTTTTGTACAACTTTTCATTCTTCTAATGTAATTGAAACAAAACCTACCTTGTCTTGATCTGTGTCTGCCACACACCCGCTGTAATATCCCTTGGCCATTCGGTCTTACAGTTCAAGGAAGTGTTAAAAATTGCAGTGCATTATCCAAATTCCTCCCTTAAATGTACTAGCAAAATAAACACATTAACTAATCTTCTGTCCGATTGCGATTTGTGAAATATTGTTGCTGCAGAACAACTGCCCACATAACCATGGTCATTACGCTCCAACACAATATTTCACCATGAGTTGCTAAGAGCTATTATGTGATATCACAGGATAGATATGAGAAAATCAATGTTTATTGATGTAAGTGTTTTATGAGTGATGACTGTTTAGAAGGTATCAGTTTTCCATAATGGGTGTTAAACTGTTGAATGATGATTTATTAAAATTGCACTATGCTGATGTAGTGTAATTTATTTGGGATTTTGTATTTAAGATAGCTAACTCTACTTTAACTGCCCTAAACATGTTAAATGCTACAATCAGTTTAGGCATATTTTTTTCAATGCAGAGTTTTGTGTTCAGCACTAATATGTCACTTTGAGAGAAAAATAACTTGTATTTCTATAGCTCATTTCATGACCTTAATACATCCCAAAACATTTCACACCCAATTCTGTGCATCTGAAGTATGATCACTGTTGTAATGCAGGAAACGTAACTCAATTTGCACACAGGCAGGTCTGTGATAATGTGATAATGACCAGTTAATCTGTTTTAGTGTAGCTGGTTAAGGGATATATATTGGCAAGCAGGGAAAATCATCCTGCGCATCTTTGAAATCGTTCTATACTTTCTTTCTCATCCAACTGAGAGGAGAGATGGAGTTTTGATTTAGCATCTCATCTGATCGGCAGCACCTCTGACAGTGCAGCAGTCCCTCAGTACTGCATTTAAGTGTCAGCCTAGATTACATACTCCAAGGCCAGGATTTTACAGCCCCACCATGGTGTCTCCCCCAGTGAATGCAGCGAACCATTTAAGTCTCCATTCAGTTCAGCGGGACTGTGATATCCTGATGGGCGGGAGGGGCTGTAAAATCCTGGCCCTAGTCTCTGGAATGGGGTAAAAGCAAAAAACTGTGGATGCTGGAAATCCAAAACAAAAACAAAAATACCTGGAAAAACTCAGCAGGTCTGGCAGCATCTGCGGAGAGGAACATAGTTAACGGTTCGAGTCCGAATGACCCTTCAACAGAACTGGCAACTCTGGAATGGGGATTGTTACCATGACTTTGAGAGTCAGAGGTAGACAGTGCCAACCACTGAATCACAGCTAACTTTGAATTGCTAATAACAAGTGCCAAATGTTTGTGTTTTCTGTATTCACTTTACAAAGTATTTATTGTTTTTTTTTAATGGGAAAATTAAGAAAATGTGCCATTTTCAGTAAATTACTACCTACAGAATAACATGTTATTTCAGCTCTTTTATTTATTAATAGCTGAGTACAGGAATATACAGAAAAAGTAAATGTCAATTGTACATTGTGGCAAGACTGCCGTGTACCATCAATGCTGATTTGAAATGGGATTGTACATGTTTTGGATGAAACAGAGTTACCCCCATTTGAGGTGAAGTGCCTGTCATCCTCAGTGATAGTTTCACTGATGTAACTTCAAGCTGCATGTAGAACGGTGATGTGAATTTTGCAGCAATACTGTCACATATCACACACTGAGGTAGGCTCCATCAGAATTACACATTCAAGGTTCTGAACAAATAAAGACCTGTCTGTGTTTTACTCCATTACTTTAGCAGGAAAAGGTTTAGTTTATACACTGATTATTTTTCTACAAACTACGCACATTGAGAATGAGTTCTTTTACACCTGTACATAGTGACACTGCAATTCCTGGTCAGAGTGGAGATGGCTGAGTAAATGTCCCATCAATCCTGTCCCTGGAGACTGCCATAAGCGACTGGGGTTGATTTGACATTTGTGTTAAGATGCTACAAACATCAGAGGCAGTGAGTTTCCTTGATGTCTTTGCCAACTTCAAACAACTGATCATTCATCTTATTGTGCTTGTGAAATCTTGTTGTGTACAAATAGACAGCAGCTTTTGACTCAGGACAGTAACATTTTAAAAGTAATTCAGTGACGGTGAGGCACTCTGAGACATCCTTTACGAAAGATGTTAAAGAAATGCCCATTCTCTCTCTCGGGCTGTTCCCAGGGACACACACCGAGATAAATATCAACTGTGGCTGAAGAACTTCCAACACGGTGAAAGACACTCTTTGGTCTGCCAGTTCAGAGAGTTGTTCTCATCCAAGTGTTGCAGGCTGGCACATTCGAAAGTCCAGGACTACGTGCTGAGGGACGCACTCAAGCTTGAAGCAGCCGCCACAGTGGCATAATGGGGAAAGGTCACTGCCTAAGGCCTTTCATCCATAGTACACTGAGGGGCTAGAAACTGTGTAGAACCCCTTGGGCTGTATGCCTGACAAGGAATGTATTTGTAAATATCAAGAGTATTGAAATTGTATTGAAGCACCCCAGAGTGGAACATGCTGTATGAAGAAATGTTGGATTTTATTGCACTTTCTGTAATTTCCAAGTTGAAATTGTTGCAATATACCTTCATAAATTTTATAAATGGAGAACATTTTTGAAAAAAGGTCACTTGAAATTTTTACCTGGAGATTGAAAATGGATCGTGTTCACAGGGATGCGATGTACAAACCCCTAGATAAAGGGGGAAAAACATGCCCAACATTGCCCTCATCCTGATAGCCACCTTTGTGTGCGGCTGCATCAAGCTGTGCGTAGACCCTCAGTACACAAGCACCAAGTGTCGCTACGTGCTGAGGTTCTACCTGTCCCCCGGTGTTGCAAAGGATGGGTCTGGCCACTCAGTGGTTGGTAAGATTTTAGAGTCCAATATTAAGGATGAGATTTCAGAATACTTGGAAGTGCATGGTAAAATCGGGCAAAGTCAGCATGGTTTCATCAAGGGGAGGTCATGCCTGACAAATCTGTTAGAATTCTTTGAGGAGGTAACGAGTAGGTTAGACAAAGGAGAGCCAATGGATGTTATCTGCTTGGACTTCCAGAAGGCCTTTGACAAGGTGCCGCACAGGAGGCTGCTCAGTAAGATAAGAGCCCATGGTGTTAGAGGCAAGGTACTAGCATGGATAGAAGATTGGTTGTCTGGCAGGAGGCAGAGAGTGGGGATAAGGGGGTCCTTCTCAAGATGGCAGCCGGTGACTAGTGGAGTTCCGCAGGGGTCAGTGTTGGGACCACAACTTTTCACTTTATACATTAATGATCTAGATGAAGGAACTGAGGGCATCCTGGCTAAGTTTGCAGATGATACAAAGATAGGTGGAGGGACAGGTAGTATTGAGGAGGCGGGGAGGCTGCAGAAGGATTTGGACAGGTTAGGAGAATGGGCAAAGAAGTGGCAGATGGAATACAATGTGGGGAAGTGTGAGGTCATGCACTTTGGTAGGAAGAATAGAGGCATAGACTATTTTCTAAATGAATTCAGAAATCTGGAGTGCAAAGGGACTTGGGAGTCCTAGTCCAGGATTCTCTTAAGGTTAACTTGCAGGTTGAGTCGGTAGTTAGGAAGGCAAATGCAATGTTGGCATTTATTTCTTTATAAATGAGAAACTTATCAGCCATGATTGAATGGCGGAGCAGACTCAACGGGCCGAATGGCCTAATTTCTGCTCCTATGTCTTATGGTCTTATGGCCACGCTGCCGCAGAACGCTCCAAGTAGTTGGATCGTGCCGTACCACCTGTCCCTCGTGGGAAATTTTATGCAGAGAAACATCTTTGACCACAAGTCCATCAGGCAGTGGTCGGCACATAACGTCTTAGAGGCCCTGAGGGAAAAGGAGAGGGTGGATCCTGTGGGATGGTTCCCTGAGCAGACTGTCAAAGTCATTTGGCAGAATGCCTCATCGCCAGAACTTTCCAACAAGCACCAAGGTGTAGCTTGGCTGGTGGTGAGAAAGGCCCTCCCGTCAGATCCTTCCTACATGCCAGGAGTCTCACCCCCTCTGCACGTTGCCCTCGAGGTGGCTGTGGTGGGGAAGAGACCGTTGTTCACCTCCTTGTGGAATGTGTCTTTGTAAAGAAGGTCTGGAGAGAGATGCAGTGGTTTCTGTCGAGGTTCATCCCGAGCAGTTCTGTGACACAGGACTCTGTGCTCTACGGGCTGTTCCCAGGGACACACACCGAGACAAACATCAACTGCAGCTGGAGGATCATCAACTCGGTGAAAGACGCTCTTTGGTCTGCCCGAAACTTGTTGGTCTTCCAGCGCAAAGAGTTGTCCTCAACTGAGTGTTACAGACTGGCACATTCCAAGGTCCAGGACTACATGCTGAGGGGTGCAGTAAAACTTGGGGCAGCCACTACACAGTCGCGATGGGGAAAGGTTGCTGTCTAAGGCCTTTCTGCCACAGTGCACCAAGGGGCTGAGAATTGTGCAGAACCCCTCGGGCTGTATGCCTGACAAGGAATGTACATTATAAATATCAAAGAGTATTACAATTGTATAGAAGCACCTCAAAGTGGAACATGCTGTATGGAGACAAGTTGAATTTTATTGCACTTTCTGTAATTTCCAAGTTAAAATATTTTGTAATTTACTTTTACAAATTTTATTAATAAAATATTTTTAGGGGGAAAAAAAATCACTTAAAACCAATGTCCTGGGATGAACTTTACACAAGAACTGACATTCCTCAATAACATAAACAGAACCAGAAATACCTGGAAAAACTCAGCAGGTTTGGCAGTATCGGCGGAGAAGAGTACAGTTGACATTTTGAGTCCTCAAACGTCAACTGTGCTCTTCTCCGCCGATGCTGCCAGACCTGCTGTTTTTTTCCAGGTAATTCTGTTTTTGTTTTGGATTTCCAGCATCCGCAGTTCTTTGCTTTTATTCCTCAATAACATGCTTTACTCATAATAGTTAGAAGGAACAGTAACGTTATTGTCCTACTCACCCAAATATGTGACTAAACAAAAAGAGTAATTGAATTCACTAGACATAAAAATGAGTGATATAAACTGTATTATGTCTTTAAGATACTTGGAGGCAAGAAACTACTGGAAAAAATGGTGTTGATATTAATCTGAGATCATTATCGCAAATGTAGGTGTGCAGGATTGTAAGTAACATGCTTATTTTATTTTAACTGTGAAAAATATGGCTGGTTTATCAGGAATAGAATACCATCAGTGTTGGTTACCAGTTTCTATATTTTGAGTTCAGTTTGATAAAATGTTGATCACAGCAAGACAAAATTATCACTCAGCTCATTCTTACAATGGGAATATTTGCATGACAAATCCTACATCACAACAACAGCAACAACTTATGTTTATATAATATCTGTAATGTAAATAAATGTCCCAGCTGCTTCATAAATAGGCATAAGGAAAACAGATGCTCAGTTAGCAAGGGACATGAGGATGCAAACATGGAATAAGGATATATGTACAAGTCATGTGCGGCATTAATAGTTCAGACTTGTTCCTTGTCTAGGTGAGTGACATTATATTTAGGAATTTTTTATGTCAGCAAAGTTTACAACGAGAAGTTTTGAAATTATTCCAATTTATAACATGTCAGTTTAGAATAAATGTAGATATACAGAATTTCAACCACTTTATTTCAATCCAGATTTTTATTTGTATTTAAAAATAGATCACTGTTGCTGGGCAGCTAAAATAGACTTTATAAGTTTGGCATTGGGTTGCGTTTTGTGTTTTAGGAAAGGTTATGAATGAATGTCACGATCAGCAAAGCAATCGAAAGGCTCTGTTTGTGCCAAGGGTCTGAGCGCCACCTGTGGGTGAAACCAAGACAATCCATTCAGCTGAATTGCTCATTCCATAAACTTACATAAAACAAAAATAAAATAACAGTGGCTGATACCTAATCAGCTGCCCAAAATTAGATGACATGAATACCTTTCATAACAACAATAACATTTAACTTGACCTACAATTTACTGTCATGCAAAGAAACAAAACTAAAGAATCATTTGAAAGTAACTCCAAGTCGAACAATATCTCTTCAAGTGTTGGTCTGTGATGAATGTGTGTAAGACACACTGTTGGGGAAAGTTGCCATTGTTGATGCCAATGGGTAACCTCCTCCGTGTCCCAATTTGCATGAGGTGCACAGGCTGGATCAGCACCACCTCCCATTTCCATAGGTGAAGGCAATGAAGTGGTTAAGTTTTTCTACACTGGAAACACAAGCCAATCTTGTACCAACGACATAGGTAGGAAGAGGGTTGGAGTCCTGAAAGCAGATTTTAGGGCACTAGGAAAGAAATTTAAAAAGCAGGACCTCAAAAGCGGTTGTCTCAGGATTGGTCCCAGTGCCACATGCTAGTGAACATAGGAATAGGAGGATTGAGCATGTGGCTGGAGAATTAGTGTAGGAGGGAGGGCATCAGATTTCTGAGGTATTAGGACCAGTTCTGGGGAAGGTGGGACCTGTACAAGATGGACGGGTTGCACGTTAGCAGGACCGGGACTAACATCCTCGCAGGAAGATTTGCTAGTGCTGCTGGGGGCGTTGGCAGGGGAATGGGAACCAGAGCGGGAGCTCAGATTGGAGGGAAGCAAAGCTGATAACAGGAAGTAGAAGAGTAGAAAACAAAATTAAAAGATAGACAAAGCATAAGCAAGCATCAAATAGACCAGAATGTGGAATAATGTTAAAAAGATAAAGTTAAGGGTGCTCTATCTGAATTCATGCAGCATTTGCAATAAGGTAAATGATTTGAAGGCACAAATAGAGGTAATTGGGTATAATTTAATTGCCATTACAGAGACATGATTACAGGGTAACCGAGACTGGGAACTGAATATTCAAGGATATTCATTATTTAGAAATGATAAGCAAAAAGGAAAAGGAGAAGGGGTAATGTTGTTAATAAGGGACAAGATCAGTACATTAGTGACAGAGGATCTTAGATCGAAGGATCAAGATGTAGAATCAATTTGGGTGGAGCTAAGAAAACAGCAAACATTGGTGCGAGTTGTTTATAGGCCCAGTGTAAATCAAGGAATGTAGCATGGGTACTACAGTGATAATGGGTGACTTTAATTTACATATAGACTGGGTAAACCTAATGAGCATCAATGCTGTAGAGGATGAATACCCGGAGTGCATAGGAGATGGGTTTCTGGAGCAGTACATTGAAGAGCCAACTAGGGATCAGGCTATTTTAGATTTAGTATTATGTAATGAGAAAGGTCTAATTAATAACCTTGCTGTAAAGGAGCCTTTAGGAAATAGTGACCATAATATGATAGAATTTTTACATGATGTTTGGAAGTGATTTAGTTCATTCTGAAGCTAGGGTCTTAAATCTGAACAAAGGAAGGTATGAGGGTCAAGTTGACTATGGTGGACAGGCAATGGCTAGTATTTGAAGAAATATTACATGATCTACAACAGATATACATTTCCTTAAGACACAAAAACCCACCAGGAAAGGTGAATCAACTGTGGCTAACAAAATAAGTTAAAGATTGCATTAGATCAAAGGAAGTGGTTTATAAGGTTGTCAGAAAAAGTGATAAACCCGAGGATTGGGAGCAATTTAGAATCCAGCAAATGAGAACTAAGGCTGGGATTTTCCACCCCTGTCATGGCCGAGCCCACCGTGGGAGATTCGACAACCCAGCCAAAAATCCATTGACTTTCGGCGGGACCGGACCATCCCAGCGGTGGGTGGGGGTGGAAAATCCAGCCTTAAAAAAATGATAAAGAAAGGGAAAAAAGAATATGAATGCAAGTTAGCAACAAACATAAAGGCGGATTGTAAAAGCTTCTTTAGCTACGTGAAAAGGGGAAAAGATTAGCTCGGGTCCATTACAGGCGGAGACAGGAGAATTTATAATGGAGAACAGGGAAATGGCGGAGAAACTAAACAATTACTTTGTGTCTGTCTTCATGGAGAAAGATACAGAAAATCCTCCAGAACTAGTAGGGAACCAAGGGATTACTGAAAATGAGGAACTGGAAGAAATTAGTATTAATAAAGAATTAATAAATAACTTGACACATTTAGACCACATTTAGAATTTTGTGAGCAATTTTGGGCCCCGTATCTCAGGAAGGATGTGCTGGCCCTGGAGAGGGTCCAGAGGAGGTTCACGAGAACGATCCCAGGAATGAAAGGCTTAACATATGAGGAACATTTGAGGACTCTGGGTCTATACTCGATGGAGTTTAGAAGGATGAGGGGGGATTTGATTGAAACTTACAGAATACTGAAAGGCCTGGATGGAGTGGACGTGGGGAAGATGTTTTCATTAGTAGGAGAGACTAGGACCCGAGGGCACAGCCTCAGAGTAAAGGGAAGACCTTTTAGAACAGAGATGAGGAGAAACTTCTTTAGCCAGAGAGTGGTGAATCTATGGAATTCATTGCCACAGAAGGCTGCGGAGGCCAGGACATTGAGTGTATTTAAGACCAAGATAGATAGGTTCTTGATTGATAAGGGGATCAAAGGTTACGGGGAGAAGGCGGGAGAATGGGGTTGAGAAACTTATCAGCCATGATTGAATGGTGGAGCAGACTCGATGGGCTGAATGGCCTAATTTCTGCTCCTATGTCTTATGGTCTTATGGACAAATTAATTGGATTGAAGGTTGATAAATCCCCTGGACCAGATGAACTACATCCCAGAGTGTTGTAGGAGGTGGCTATAGGGATAATGTGTGCGTTGGTGGTTACCTTTCAAAATGTTATAGATTCTGGAAAGGTTCCTGCAGACTGGAAAGTAGCAAATGTAAGCCCACTATTTAAGAAAGGAGGGAGAGAGAAAACGGAGAACTACAGACCTGTTAGTTTGATGTCAGTAGTAAGGAAAATATTTAGAATCTATTATATAGGATATGATAACTGGACACTTGGAAAATAATGATATGATTTGGCAGAGTCAACATGGATTTATGAAACGGAAATCATCTTTGACAAACTTGTTGGAGTTTTTTGAGGATGTTACTTGTGGCCTAGATAAAGGAGAACCAGTGGATGTGGTGTATTTGGATTTTCAGAAGGCTTTCAATAAAGTCCCATACAAGAGGATAGCAAATAAAATTAGAGCTCATGGGATTGGGGGTAACATACTGTGGACTGAGATTTGGTTAACAGACAGAAAACAGAGAGTAGGAATAAATGGGCCATTCTCAGGATGGCAGGCTGTGACTAGTTACAGCAAGGATCAGTGCTGGGGCTACAGCTGTTCACAATCTATATATTTGGATGTGGGGACCAAATGTAATATCTCCAAATTTGCTGATGATACAAAACTAGGTGGGAATGTAAGTTGTGAGGAGAATGCAAGGAGGCTTCAAGGGGATTTGGACAGGCTAAGTGAATGGGCAAGAACATGGCAGATCGAATAGAATATGAATAAGTGTGAAGTTATTCGCTTTGGTAGAAAATCAATAAAAGATAATGGTGAGAGCTTGGGAAGTGTTGATATCCAAAGGGACCTGGAAGTCCTTGTTCATGAGTCATTAAAAGTTAGCATGCAGGTACAGCCAGCAATTAGGAAAGTGGATGGTTTGAGCACAGCAATAAAGATGCGTTGCTGTAATTGTATCAAGCCTTGGTGAGACCACACCTGGAGTATTGTGTATAGTTTTGGTCTCCTTGTCTAAGGAAGGATATACTTGCCATAGAGGGAGTGCAATGGAGGCTCACCAGACTGATCCTGGGATGTCAGGATTGTCTTATGAGGAGAAGTTGAGGAAACTGGGCCTGTATTCTCTGCAGTTTTGAAGAATGAGAGGTGATCTCGTTGAAAGTTACAAGGCTCTTGCAGGACGTGACAGGGTAGGTGCGGATAGGATGTTTCCCCTGGCTGGTGAGTCTAGAACAGAGGACACAATCTCAGAATAAGGGGCAGGCTATTCAGGACTGAGATGAACAGAAATTCCTTCACTCAGAGGGTGGTGAGTCTTTGAGGATGTTACTTGTGGCCTGGGGTACCCCAGAGGGCTGTGGAAGCTCAATCATCGAGCATGTTCAAGACAGAAATTGATAGATTTCTGGGTACTAATGACATCGAGATATGGGGATAGTGCAGGAATGCAGCCTGGTAGATGATCAGCCATGATCTAATTAAATGGTGGAGCAGGCGTGATGGGCCGAATGGCCTACTCCTGCTCTTATGTTTCTCTCTTAGATGTTGTTCAACCTGTTCTTCTTTTCCAGTATTCGGTACAGGAGGAAGGAATATTGTTATTCAGCTTTTATACAGAGCTCATAGATTTGTAGTTTCTTCAGCATGGAAGGAGGCCACTTGGCCCATCATGTCCCTGCTGGCTCTTTAAAAGAAGAACTATCCAATTAGACCCACTCCTCTGCTCTTTCCCCATAGCGCTGCAAGATTTTCCTTTTCAAGTATTCGTCCAAATCTCTTTTGAAAGTTACAATTGAATCTGCTTCCACCACCCTTTCAGGCAGCGCCTTCCAGATTATAGCAACTGAAACTAAAAAAAAATCTCTTATCCTCTGGTTACTGACATTCCTGTCAGTGGAAACAGTATATCCCGATCAACCCCATGAAGACTCTTCACAATTTTAAACATCTTTATTAAATCTCTCCTTAATCCTTTCTAAGGAGAACAATTCCAGCTTCATTAGTCTCTCCCCATAACTGAAGCCTTTTATCTCTGGTACCATTCTGGTAAATCTCCTCTGCACCCTCTCTAAGGCTTTGATACCTTTCCTACAGTGTGGCACCCAGAACTGTATACAATGCTCTAGCGGGGGGCTAAGCAATGGTTTATGAAGGTTTATTATGACTCCCTGGCTTCTATACGCTCAGCCTCTGTTTATAAAGCCCATATACCTTTTTAACAGCTTTCTCATCTTGTCTTGCCCCGAAAAATATTTCTGTATGGACATCCCCAGGTTTCTCTGTCTCTACACTCCCTTCAAAAATTATTCCATTTATTTTATATTGTCTCTCCTTATCCTCCTGACTAAAATGGATAACTTCACAATTCTCTACATTAAATTTCAACTGCCTGGCCAAATCACCAGTCTGTGTATGTTTTCCTGTTCTGCTGCTGTCCTCTTCACTCTTTATTATGGGTAGAATCTTTCCAATGGCGGGTGTGCTGGGCGGGAGTGGGCGCGGTGCTGATCGCCGCCCACGATTGGCTGCATGCCGCCATTTTACGCGGGCGGGCTAATTAAGGTCCGCCCAGCGTAACATGTGGCCGGTAGCAGTACCTGTGCGAGTGGGGGGGGTGGGAGGGAGAATGCCCCTGGCCTGAGCTCTTACGCACATGCGCACAAAGGAGCGCAGCGATCTCCCTGAGGCAAGGAGCTACCTCGGGGAGATTAAGTTGAACGTAAAACTTTTCAATAAATTAAGTAAAAAGTTATTTAAACATGTCCCCTCATGTGACAGTGTCACACGAGCTGGGACATGCTTGTGCATTTTGCAAATTTTATGTAATTATTTTATAAAACCTTCAGGAAACCTCATCCAAGTTTCCTGAAAAACGCGAAGGCCGCTTGGGCTCTTCACCTGCTGCCAACCTTAAGGTTGGACGGGCAGCGTTGTTAACTGGTTTAATTACTGTTTTAATGGCCTTAATAGGCCGTTGACAGTTCGGTGGGTGTGCAGCCACCTCCAGCGCACGCCCGCCAAACGAAATATTGAAATGATGCATGGCAATGTCTGGACGCACGCCCGACATCATCGCGCATCATTTTACGCCTCAGCACATCGGGCCCGCCCCTACACACTGACAGCAATATTCTGCCCTATATTTCCAAGCTTTGGTCATCTGCAAATTACCTGCTGTTATGTCTAAGTCCAGGTTATTCATATCATTGAAACAAAGAGCCCTGGTCCGAATACTGATCCCTGGGAAACACTACTTTACACTTCCCTCCTGCCTGAAATACATTCACCCACCATTCCTGCTTCCTTAGACACAGCCAGCATCACATCTACGCTGCTGTCATTCCAATAATCCCATGGCCTTCAATTTTACTAATGTCTTTTATGTGGCACTTTATCAAATGCCTTTTGAAACTCCATGTACACAACAGAAACTGGGCTCACCTCATTAACCCTCTCCATCAGTTCATTAAATAGCTCGATCAAGTTAGTCAGACATGCATTTGCCTTTAACAATCCTGTGCTGGCTGTCATTTATTAACCTCTGTTCTTCCAGTGACAATTCATTTTGTCCCAGATTATTGTCCCTGCAAGCTTTCGCATTGGCAACGTCAGGCTGACTGACCTGTAGCTCCTGGTCTATTTCTCTTCCCCTTCTTTGGAGGAGGTTTAACATTTGCAATCGTCCAGTCATCTGGCACCATTCTCTTAACAAAGGAAGATAGAAGGGTTGTGGCAAAAGTCTCCGCTATTTTAACCCTTTCTTCCCCTGGGGTGCATCCCATCTGGACCAGGTGATTTTTTACTTTAAGCGCTGCCAACCTTTCTCTGTATCTCTTCTTATCTACTTTCCCCTGTCCAATTTCTCTACTATCTCTTCCTTCACTGTGACATTGACGGAATCTTCTCTAGTAAGGACAGAAAACACACATCTTGTATCTCAGCTGTGCCCCCACCCCGGCATTTGCAAAAGATTTCCTTTCTGGCCCCTGTCATTCCTTTATATTTATTTGCATTATAGACTCTATTGCTACATGGGACAATAGCTCAGCTTCTTCCTCTTACTGGCACTTAGGGAGCTCCAGCAACAGTTGCTCCAGTAACTACTAAAGCAACCTGTCAATCCAGAAGGATTTCTTAAGGGAAATTTGATAGTAGCAAACTTTTTCTATAGGGCAAACATTCCTTCAAGTGGCTTCCGCTACATCTCCTGATTTACAGAACAAACTAGTTTTTAACATTCCTTTTATGTTAATTGTTAGAAGTGACTTAACTAGTTTCATCAGAGGATTAAAGATAATTTGTTCACCGGTGTCCGGTGCATAGAGATTTATTAGGCATTACATTATAGAATAGTAGAGAGGACTTGCATTTATAAAATGCCTTTCATCTTATTGGGACATCTCAGAGCTACACAGACAACAGTTTATTTTTGAAATGTAGTCACTCATATTTTATAGGCAAGTGGCTCACAAACCATGTTCACAGCAAAGTCCAAGTAACAAAATGAATGCGCAGTTAATCTCTTTTGGATTCTAGTGAGGACTCCGGAAGAACTCCCTGCTCTTATTTAAATAGCACCATGGGAGCTTGTATATTGAATTGAAAAAGGAGGCTGGAGATCAGCTTAAACATCTCATTCAGCAAATGACTCATCTGGCAGTGCAGCAACCCCTCAGCACTGCACTGAAGTATCAGCCCAGCTTTATGTGCTCAGGTCCTGGAGTGGAACTTACATTTGTACCTCTGTAATCTTTACAACATTCCTTGTTCAGACATGAGGATTCTAGATGGATTCTGGATTCCAATGTTGCAGGGAACTATTAGGAGCTGGGACATGTGATCCAATAAATTCCTGGGTTCAGCAGGAGAATTGTGAAGTGTCTCCATGATTCCTCACATTGTAAATTCCCAAAATTCTGGAATTGGAATGCCTGCAGGAAACTAGGATGCTTGAGGAGAACCAAGTAAAACAAACTCAAAGGTTGACTCAGTTCATTTTGGCCTGGTATTCCCACAGTTGGATGATTCAACAATGACATTGGTGAGACCTAAAATTTCCAGACGTAGCCTTTATATGTTCAAAATGTCAAATTTCCAGATTCTGTAAAAATAAAAATAAATGCGAGACAAAACTATCAATTCACGCTAATATTTCTGTTTCTTTTAATCAATAATAATAATTTAATATGTTTTGTTGTGGTAACTTTGACAAATGGACCACAGGAGGCTCAGGTACAGGTCACGATTGTTTATTTAAGCAATTGCAAGAAGAGAACCATCTCAAGGCAGCTTGAGATAGCACTCTGCTAAATTACTAGTGTTCAGCATATTTATACTTTACTGATCATGTACATCTCTGGCATCAGGTACATCCCACTTTTCACCCAGGCAGAGACCTTCCCTCCTATCTAAACTGGGACCATCTGTCCTTCCCCTATCTGTTGAAGAGTACACTTAATCTTAGTTGTTTTCCAACCTAAGTCTCCAGTCTGACTCCCAGGACACCCAATCTATCTTATTTTTAATTCCTTCATGTCCAGTCTAGCTCCCAGGACCTTGCTGGTGATTGCAAGCTCTGCGGGTGTACAAAGTTTGTCTGGTTTATCTGTTTAACTGTTGATTTACTGATGTGCGCTGGCCTGCCTGTAGACTCTAATTTAAGTAATTAATTCCCTTATAATGAATTCTCCCTTACCATAAATTCTCACTTACTTTCTTCCCCCTAACAGTCCCCACTTTTGGTCCTTGACCTAGCTCAAGGTAGCCAACTACAGTGGTCCTGTCCGTCCCTTTATGCACCGCCACCCATTGATGCTGGCCAGTCATTCAGCTTTGAGTTGTAAAAGGTACCGTCAGATCAGCTGTATCATCTGGCCCTTCAATTCAGGCCTCTGTCTTACTAAATTTCTTCTCCGCCTGCTAAAACTCCCCCAGCACCACCTCTTTTACCACCTTCAGGTACAATGAATCAAGTATGTTAAATATATAACTAGTATCAGCTGAATCATGACCAGGGCATGGGAGATAATCCAAATCCATGGGTGTATTTGTACATCTGAGCCCCAATTCCACCACCACCATGTGGAGGAACCTATTTGCTCGATATCCTCTGTTAAGGCTCTAACCTGTTGCTGCAGTGTATGGTAAGTTCTATATATCTGCTGAGCCTGTCTCCGATTCACGGTTAGGTGCTCTGGTAATAGGGGAATTTCATAGGAGAACTGGTTCAAATACTGTGTCAGGTTATCCTTAAGGCTCCCCATGACCTGAATAGTAGCCACTCCTCTCTTGCACATTTCAACCAGTTCCACCTTACCCACCCTTGCCGACACCTGCGGGTGTAGGCACACTGAATGATTGTGGATGGGGCACTTCACGTTGCTCCTGTACTGGATCTTTTCCTGCCATGCGGTGACACAATATCTCCCATTCCCTGTATATGCAACATGAGTCGGTTCTTTTGCAGCCCATTTAGTTCCATTGTACAATTTGCTGCTGCTTTAAATCCACACCTAGCTTCTTCCGTCTCATATATTGGGTGCACGCATACTACTGCGGTGGTCTCTATACTGCACCCTTCTAATGTGGTGCTAACTATATTCCCTTCTATATCTACTGTATATGATGGAATGTCATGGTACCTAATATGATAATCCCCCCGTATCACCCCAATATGTTCTACTCCATGTAATGTTCTGCCGGGTGTTGACATAGGTATAACAGGTATCACTAAGACAATTAGCATACTATTATTCACTACACATTCAACATTCATTCTATATACACGTGTTAAACCTCTGAGCTGGCAACCAGTCAAGTCATGATCCTTATGTCGTGAAAGATTAAATAAATGTTCATTAGTTACCCCTAAAGGAACTACCCATTCATTAATCTGTCTTAAATTCTCTCGGGCTTGTTCCAGTGCCCAGGATCCATAGGTGCTGCAAACATCATTTCTACTTGCTTCACCTGAAATATTTTCCCCTATCCCGGTCAGTTTAATGATAGTCCCCGCATGACCTTCAAGCAGAGTAGTCAGGTTTTGAATTAACCGTGTCATGTCCTGGTCTGTGTTTAATTGGGCGTTGTGAATTCCATGTATCCGTTCTAAAATTTCCTTAAACTTGGAGCTCAAGGTCTGGGCCTCCTGGTCAACAGTTGCCAGGTTCTGAATTAACCACTGATGTCACAGAATCACAGAATATCACAGTGCAGAAAAGGCCCTTCAGCCCATCGAGTTTGCACCAACACATGAGAAACACCTGACCTACCTACCTAATCCCATTTACCCAGCACTTGGCCCATAGTCCCTGTATTGAATATAGTCCCTGTTGTGAATATCGTGGCAGCGTCATTTATCAGGCTGCGCTTAACGTGGTTCCCTCCCAAGCCTGGTCACATCTCACCGTTGAATTGAGATGCTTCAGTCATCAGCTGGCCCATTCAAGCCGTATTTAGTGCTTGAATATGGGTTGAGCACCACTGGGGCGGGGCAATTCCGGATATGTTCAAGACTACAGGTACCAGCTCATGGTGTACATTATCATACAAAACTTCTGATTAACCAGCACCAAACCATTCGTCGCCCCTGGATGCATAGTCGGACAAGGTGGGTCAGTCGGTGTGGTTTGAGAGGCTTCAATTATCTCTACTCGAATTGTGGAAGTAGACGTGGGAGGTGGTTGGGTGGTGGTACTAATCTTCTCTTTTGGGCGGACCTCCCACGCCCGATCTGAAGCAAACCCTTACTACAATTCAAAAGCACTTGTTCTCCTACTGTTACATTTATCATTCCCCATTGCGTGTCGCATTCGGCACTGTCCATGCTGTACCAAAGTTCCTCCTGCGGTGCGGGATGAGCAGTGATGATCCCCGACCTTGTTGCCAGTACTGATAGGCCCACGACCAGGATCGTAAACCTCTGGAGACATTAACATCGGCTCCCGTTGTCCAGGTTACCGCTTGGTCAATTGTCATGTATCTTTAACTGTGCGTAATGCCTCCATTTACTTCCCGTTCTCATATCTACAAGTGCCCACATATCACCTGTCATAATTACCTCGTATGGTCCATGCCTGTTCGCTCCGGGCTCACCTTGACCATCACCTTACTCATCACTTGGGGGGGCGGGGGTCCATTGTTGCTCTTTGGATTTGCCTGTTTCCATATCTTTAATCACCTGTTGATCTCTGACTTCCTTCCTTAACTCATGCAATTGCTTACTTATTTCCCTCACATAGTCTCGCATCCTTCCTTTTAGTGGTCCTACATCTCCCCCTCCTACTAGGATTCCCTCGGGTAACTGCATTGCTCTCCTTGTCATTATTTCAAATGGGGTGAACCTGGTGGTTCTGCTTGGGGTGGCCCTAAGGCGCATCAGAATACTGGGCTGTTCCCTGTCTCTTGAATTGCTTTTGTGATTGATGTTTTTCTTTAAAAGTTCGGTTCATCCTTTCCACCATCCCCGAGCTCTGTGGCTGGTAGGGAATGTGGAATTTCTGTTTAAATTTAAATTTATACATTTCTTTAATGACTCTTCCTGTGAAATGAGTTCCCTGATCTGAATCCATCTGGATGGGCCCCCTCCACTCCTTCTAGTCTACTGTCTCCTGCTGCTGTCCCACACCGGACCTCAATTCCTTAAACTGCCAATACAACTCTACAATGCACCTTCTTATCCTATCTTTCAATGGCTCAGTATCTTCACTTCCAGTGATGGTTCTCTCTGGGAGCTGCTTAACTGTCTGTCATCATAGTGTTAATCCTGTGGCCTTACTTTTTGTAGCTTGCAGGCACATCAATATAATCAGGAATACATCTATTTAGCCTTTTTCCAGCTTTCCCTTTATCTGTATCCATCTTGTGGTAAATTGTTGTCAAGTATTATTTCTCCTTACATTTCAGTTCCTGAACTACAGATTCCACATAGTTTTACCTCTATGTTTTTTTTCCCTGACCATGATCATCCTAAGATTCTCTTGAGGTCAGTTTCTCTATTGTCTTGATCGTTTATAATGTTTCCTTACTCTTTAGGCTGTATTAACTATTCCACGTCAATGAGGATCTCTGTCTCTAGATCTTTGCTTATCTCCTCCTGTGCGTTTCCAATGTCTCAGTCGATGGCCAGATTATCAAATTCACTTCCCTTAAAACAGTTTGTACATTGTGTCCTCTTTCCCTGACTCTTTCTCCTACTTGCCTCATACCATTTTACACATACAACAGCTACCATCTTATCTAGTTCAGGTTGTCTGGAGAGACTTTACAGTCCAGTAAAGTATTCTCATAACAGTTTTAATATCGAAATCAGGCATTGACATGTTTTGCTTCCTTATCTTCTTCTCAAACAACATTTTATTGTCCTAAAAGTAACCCAATAAATTGTGTCTGACCCTTTTCTTAGAATTATCCCAGGTTCATTAACTCAGCCAAAAATTGGATTTCTGCCAAATTTTGTCAAGGTCTTGAGCTTAGCTTCATATTTTGGGAACAGACTTACAAATACAAAGCTTGCAGCATTTGAATTAGTGTCAATTGTTGTCAAAAACCCTTTAAAATGAAAATTCCCTTTTGAGAACTTCATCGCGAACCAAACCTCAAAATTTTAAACTTTGTAAGAAATTAATTTACACTATCAAAATTAAAACAACCTCTTTCTCATGTGTAATGATTTGTATCCAGATTAAAGGTCCCATATGTTTATCGACACATTCTTTATCTTTGGATAGCATCCTAGTTATTCAGAAGTCACCTGTTAAATTACACTGCACTTTTCACATCTCAAGATTGTCCCAAATTCAAAATGAGATGCAGATTTCCTTTAATGTTTAATTCATCTCTTCAAAAAAACCCCTTTTTATCCATTGGAACCACCTAGACCGTGTGTTTATGTCTTTTCGTTTTCCTAGAATCCTTTTGAATTTCAGGTAATCTTTTTATTCCTCAGAATTTTAGAAAACCAACTCATATGTATCAATCCCAATCAGCTTGGAAGCTGTTGATACTAGTCTGCAAGGGGGTGGTACAAAGGCTGGTTCATCCAACCCTGTTTTAGCTTTACAATACCTTTAAATTGCGATTTTTGCCCGAAATCTCAACTCAAACCTTATACTCAAAACTTTAGAATGTTTGAGTATACTTTTCCTTTAATCTAACATGGGGCTTTCAACTCTAAAGTGCTGAACTGCACACACAAATAACAATTTACGGAAGAAAACACATTAAAGCTCACACACAAATGCTTCCTTGCACACAAACAAACACATATATAAAGGTATGTATTTATGTTCCTATAATATTGAACTTAACGACTTAAAACTCATACTCTAAACGAAACTTCAAGTGACAGTGGGGGGAATAAAGGGATCTTGGAGGCTCCATCTATAGGGACAATCAAACTGGCTGAAGCTCACATTTCCTTGGCTCCTACATGTCACTGCTCATTAACCCCCCCTAGGGACACTCCCGCTCTCTCTCTCTCTCTCTCTTCAGCACAAACAGCTCTTGTAACTTAGATCAATTCATTTTATTAAGTTACAGAAAATTCAGTAGGGGACCTTTCAGATCCCAATCATCCTTCCACATTTTCTTGATTAATTTTTACTATTGTTCTGCTATGAATCTCGTGATGGAGTCCGGGGCTCCCCCAATCGAGTTCCATAGCATTTTCCTGTTTTCCTGTTTCCTGTTTTCCTGACTATTCTATTTTGTTTGTCTCTGCACAATTAACTCATGCGGCTCTGACAAATTAGTTACTCGCGGTTTAATTAGGGGTCTGGCCTCCCTGCGCGGCTTCGGTTCTGGTTATATTTCAAACCGTAATCCTCCAGCACAGCTCTGCCTCCTGCTTCGGGTAGTGGTCTGGCCTCCCTGTGCGGCTTCAGCACCGCTAGCCCGACAGCGCGGTTCTTGCCTCCTACGCCAGCACCTCTTCTCCCTGTCCTGTCCTGAGTCCTCCTCCCAATTCTTTGATACACGGCCAGACTATTCTCAGGTAGGCTGACTGCACTAACCAAAGGTGGTAAATAAAATATACTCACCCACTTTGCAGAGCCGTCCCGAGGATCCGATCCCAGTATCCTGCCAACTACGCCAAACTGTTGTGGTCGCTTTGACAAATGGACCACAGGAGGCTCAGGTACAGGTCACAATCGTTTATTCGAGCAATGGCAAGGAGAGAACCATCTCAAGGCCGCTTGAGATAGCACTCTGCTAAATTACTAGTGTTCAGCATATTTATACTTTACTGATCACGTACATCTCTGGCATCAGGTACATCCCACTTTTCACCCAGGCAGAGACCTTCCCTCCTATCTAAGCTGGGACCATCTGTCCTTCCCCTATCTGTTGAAGAGTACACTTAATCTTAGTTGTTTTCCAACCTAAGTCTCCAGTCTGACTCCCAGGACACCCAATCTATCTTATTTTTAATTCCTTATGTCCAGTCTAGCTCCTAGGACCTTGCTGGTGATTGTAAGCCCTGCGGGTGTACAAAGTTTGTCTGGTTTATCTGTTTAACTGTTGATTTACTGGTTTGCGCTGGCCTGCCTGTAGGTCCTAATTTAAGTAATTAATTCCCTTATAATGAACTCTCCCTTACCATAAATTCTCACTTACTATCTTCCCCCTAACAGTTTAAATAGATTCTCCATCATAAAATCGAGTAAACACACATTGTAGGTTGTAAGTTTAGGAAGATAATCAATAAAACAAGGAATCATTTGCAAACTTAAGAAGAGAATTTCCCAAGAAGGGAATCTGCTTTATCCCAAATTACTATTAGGTCTGATGGAGGCAGAGCCAGATGGAGTTTTAGGACAGGTATGAGTGTATAGGAATTTGATTGCAGGAAATCAATTGAACAGAGTAAGGGCAGCAGGATGCAAGAAGAGATATTCCTGGTTGTATCGTTCATGAATTTTTGTAGATTAAATAGGTTAGGATCATAAATGAGAAGAAAAGGATAATGAGGCATGGCTGGATTATAGAGCAGTGATCAATGGGGAGAACCATCCGCAGAGTGCTTTATACATTTTACAACCCCTTTGCTGAGTTAGAGAAGGTTATCATTTCACTGGTCTCTCTTCACCAAACCTAGTTGACAGGTGCCTTACTCCAAGGTTATTGTTAAATAGGATGTGTATCGGTGTTCTTTGTCTATGATAAATGCAAATCTTATACTGCCGATTGTATCAATTAATATTTAAGTCTCTTTAGTTTGATTCCATAATTATCCAAAACTTTAAAAGTAGCATTAGGTTTGTGAGAATTGTCACCTGTGACTATAAGATCATCTGAAACGGACTCAACTCCCTCAAAACTCATCAATACTTTATCCACACATTCTTGTAACCTACCCAGAACTGATCTATCCCAAAAGATAGATTTATTTATTGCTGATAAATGACATCGTTTCATGATTCATTGGGCATTAATCGATGTATTGGACTGGTCTAGATTGAGAATCTTTAGCTTGGATTTAACACATTGAATTCTTTCTCTGTGACAGGCAATGGGCACTGAGATACTTTCAGAGCTTGATTTATTGAGTGTTTACAGTAACTACACACTTTATGTTAATGGGATCTAAGATGGTTGATGAAGCCAAAACCAAGACAGAAATTTTCCTTGCTGAGAGAGTTTATTGACTTGGCTCAGTCTCCACACTCCTCACACACACCCAGTGCCCCAGCCGTCTCCTATGTGTTCCAAGTACTTAATTAAACAATTCCTTTCACCTGTGTATCTTAACAATAGAGTTAACGTACTATTAACAGATTCCCCTTTCTTTCTTTAAATAATAAACTTTATAACACACTCAAATAATTTCAAAACAAATCAAAGACAAAGAAATGATTTTCCACATTTCCTATAACTGATCATAATACAAGACAATACTCTTCTAAGACCTTCAACAATTTCTTCAAGCAAGCAATCCTTTTTATAAAACATTCTGATAATTAGTGACTTGCATCGACCAATTTTATCTTAGATATCTTTTTTCTCTCTAACATTTATTTTATGCTAGCAAGGTCAATCCTTTACCTTTTCAGTCACACACTTTGTTGACTGTACATTATCCCATAGAAAAAAGGTTATCCATATGACATTCAGTGGGAAAACTTCTCTGAATGTCCCATGTGTAGGATTTCCCTCATCCCTCAAAATGTTTGCTAAGTGAAATCCCATATCTATCACTTCTATTAGAGCCAGTGTTTCTGCAGCTAAGGTGCTTTTAACCATTCTTTATTTTCTTGGCTTACCAGGCCAATGGACATTTATTATTCTTTCCAACCAAGACTATGATGAACCCTGCCATATTAGAATATCCGTCTTGAAGATTGGCATGTGAAGCATCACTAAAAATGACTAACTTCATATCTTCTGGATTACCCAAGGCTGGGGGCTTCAGTGCGCATTTCTCTGAATATAATTTCTTGAATGTTTTATTTGCTCTCAGAATTTACTCAAATGTAGCATCTTTCATCATAGTACCCAGTTCCAATATGTCATAACTAGCATCAGGTCTAGCCTGGACAATTGAACTGGTTTTGCACTCAGACTTAATAATTGGTCTATTTCTTCCTTGGATGCAGGGTCCTCTTTTTGTGAGGACCTGGTCCAATTTATTGGGATGCAATTGACATCTTCGAAATAAGACTTTTGATTCAAGGACAGCCCCAATTTACTCTGCTTAATGTCTAAACCTAAATATCTAAAGGCCCCTTGAAGCCTGACTTCCAACCTTAAACTCCTTCTGTAATTTATCTATCACCCATTGCTCAAATTCTGCAGAATCACCCCACAGAAAATCATCAACATGCATCATAAAGATGCCTGCTAGTTTTCCCTTGTGATACCAATACAACATTTCTCAGTCTGCTTTTAGCTGAGTACAACCCATTTTCAGCAGGAGGGATCTAATACCAAAGCCTTGTTGCATCATTCAACCTAGAGAAATACGTGTTTAATTTTCACAGTTCCCCATCTATATCACCCGCTTCTTTAGGTGGTTTCAAAAACACTTCCCTTTGAGATTTCTCATCTTGCAAAAATGTAGCTTTTATATCAATTGATTTACATTCCCAGGAATATGTTGTTAAAAGAGCTAAAAAAAATCATCAAGCTCACTTTTCCTGTAGTGGGGGAATGCACTCTGACATCTTGATCACCAAGTCTCCCTTCAAAACCCTGAGCCACTGGTCTAGCTTTAATTCTATACCTTGTTAGGAAATAAAGTTGGTTGAAGTAAATTATATATGTATTTAGGTGTTAGGAATAAGATATATCTTTGAGTTTAAGTTTAATTTATATATTTTTTCTATTTGTGGGTTAAAAGGTGAAACCGGGGATCTAGTTTTATTTTTGAGTAGAGACAGCAGGTCTAAAGTTCTGTTTGTTTACCTGCATTTCTAATGAGTTTTATGACTGTTGGAGAGAAGTTAAAGCAAACACAAGGGTAGAAAAAACTGTGCTGTTGCCTAGCGACTGGGGTCCAGGGAGGGAGACCCACCGACACACGCACACAGAAAATAACAGCAGTTTGAGGGCAGTTGGAAGAAGGTGCCAGGACACGAAAAGGGACAAATAGCAGGTTCCAAACGAAATAAGAAAGTCCCCAAATTCCAGGGGAGTGGAACAGGAGAAAGTCCCAAGAAGACCTTCTAGTCAAAGGAAGGACAGGAACCTGGAAAGGGTCCTGTTAAGTGAAGTTAAGAGTGAGGAGCAGAAGAAGGCTTCAAGCAAGAAAAGCTGCAGGAATCAGATTTAAACTAAGAGGCCAGAAGGTCCAAAGAGGCAGCTGAAGGTCTGTACCTCCTTGCTCTGGGCTGTGAAGCAGCAGCTGAGTCGGTGAGAGAGTGCATGGAAAAACGTTTGAATGCATGTGGTGAGAGTTTGAAACCCTGGAGGTGGACCCTTGTGGAAGACATCTGAGAGAAAGCATCGGTTTGGGAGAAGATTCCAAAGTGAGTTCTTGGAGAATAGAGATTGGAAACCCTGATGTGAAAGACGGTGTTCAGTGAGACAGGTTGGCTCACAGTATGACACGCGTCTGGGGTGGTGGGGTGGGGAGAGTTGTTGAGAAATTCATAGCATCTGTTTGGGGTGGCATCTACCACTTGGCTTCAGAGTGTGGTGTGCCTGACCACAGGTTGCCAATTGGTTTACATGGACTGTGTACTTACTGTGAACATTGGAGTATGAGATAGTTTTTGTAACTTACTGTTATCCTTACAAATCTGTATATATCTGTAAAGGTATAGTCGTGTGTGAAGGAGTATTGTAATATAAATAATCTTTTCTTGTTAAATAAATGTTTTATTATTTTGTTAAAAGTTCATCAGCTGACTTCTGTGACTCTGTTCAATAGATACCCTCCGCATATCTGAACAAAAAATGAAAGCTAGGATCTATCAAGCCAGGTTCTACCCTGGGATCAAGCTTGTCCAGTAGTAACATCAGCTGGGATCGTAACAAACTGCCATCAGGAAGTACCTTTTCTGTACATATCCAGCTGTGTGATAAGGCTGGCTGTCCCCTGTCTGGTATTTCAGTGTATACACCAAATTCTTTCCAAATCCTTTTGTTTGGCATCCTTTATTAACTTATCTTCTAATTTGTTAGTAGCCACTAAAACTTTGATCATTCAGCTTCTACTTCTCCTAGCATTCCTAGCCTGTCCTATGGCCCTTATTCTTGTCAAACTATGACCTCAATTCGCCCTTCTATCTCTTTCTGAACTACTGTTACATGATCTCTCCACCCTATGACCAGTGTCCCTTTCGCAAGGTCCATGACCTTTTCTTAGGTGTTATGGTAAGTGCTGAGTTGCTCAAATCCCAGAGGGAAACTTGAAGCAGCCGCCACAACTATTTGCAATTTGTAATTATTTCAAGATGCAGGCTTTGAATTCAGTAAAAAGAAGGCCACTAAGCCTATAGGTTTCTTACAAAACTAAATTAAACCTTTATTATTAGAATAAATGATTTTAAGCACATACATAGATCTATAAATTACTACTATGATAACTTCTAAATTAATATATCTTCCTGACATCCACCTCCTTATTAAATTAGCCTACACCTCCATTAAGGCAACAGTGAGACACATAGATTTTAAAAGACCCAGGCAAAGGAACAGTGGAATTCAAAGTGAGTTTTTCTCAGCTTCAGTTCCTTGTAGACAGTAGCTTGAGGCTTTGATGCTGGATGCTTTTCACATTTGTGTTAGATCTTAGAATTCCTGCCCTTAAAGACAGCCTTCTCTCTTTTATACATATTTTCCCCTTTGAATGCAAATTCCCATTGTTTCACTGTGTCTTTGGACTTTACCTCTCTAATAATAAAATCTATCATAGTCCTAATTTTAACAGCAATCGTTGGGAAAAATAAACATGCTGTTTCTTAATTTCTCCTGGCTAGGTGTAACATTTCACCCCCCTTTTTGAATTCAAGCTAGTCTGGTTAATTTTAAAAATGCGAATGTTCCTTTTACACCTTACATTCTAAAACTTCCCCCATGTTTAACCTACTTAACATTTCAAACCCAGCTTATCTTCTGATACATCAAAGCCTTCAGACCAACTGCCTTTAATTCAATTAAGTCACACACATACATACACAGACCCCACTATTACTCTACCTTACAGTAAATTCCAATAACATTATTATATATATTATATTTATATTATAAATTATTATATCTTCCTGACATCCATCTCCTTATTAAAAAATGTAAAAAGACAGCTTCATTTTCTGAACCCATCTTACATTATCTCCTATACTTATTACACTATTGTATTACTAAATGCATGCATTAACTTAATATATATTCACACAACTCCTTGGTATCAACAGAAATCACTCCAGTCCAGCGTCCAGGTTTTAAATGTCAAATTTTCCCTTTAAGTTTCAAACTCTTGACAATGCATCTGCAATCAGGTTTTCTTGTTCCACAACATGTATAATCTGTAGATTAAATGGTTGCAGTAATAAACTCCATCTGAGTAGCCCTGAACTTCTGCCTTGAAATTTGTCTGGACACTTTAAAGGATTGTGGTCTATATAAACAATTGTTTCTGATGAATTGTTTGCAACATATATCTCAAAATGCTGCAATGCTAACACCAAACCCACAGTCTCCTTTTAGCTTTTAGCTTTTTGTTTTTACCAAAGTCTCCTTTATCGTTGAGTATCTTCTGTTGTACATTCAACTTCCGTGAAAAATATCCTGTCAGTTTTACAATTCCAGTGTCATCATCTTGTAACATTACAGCCCCAATGCCTATATCGCTTGCGTTAACGGCCAACTTAAATTGCTTGGCATAGTTGGGTACTGTCAAAAATGGTGTCATAGTTAATACAGTTTTCAAACTATCAAATGTGTCCTTCCACAATGGAATAGGTTTAGCATCTCCAAGAATGCCACTTATTATCACCTGTTCCTGCAATATTCCCTCTGAGCAACAATTGTCACTATCCCACAACATTAAGGATTGACTGTGTCTCTTAAAATTTTGATATCCTTATCTACTCCACCCTGTACACATGGAAAAACTTCCCCTTCACATACAAAATCTCTAAACAGTTCTGTAACCTGCTCCTCAGCATTCCCGCCCCCCCGCACCCGCAACAAACACACACATAGACACAGACCCCACTATTACCCTACTTTACAATAAATTCCAATAACATTATGAAAATTATCATATCTTCCTGACATAAGGGCCGTGATCACTTCCTGGTCCCCTTTCAGAACTCACACTGCTTTTCTGGCCTTCAGCACCTTTACCTCATTTTGCTGATCCATGGATCTTACCTCCAATCCCTCATCTTGCACATTCAGCCAACGTTTGTGCTTATCGATGGCTTTTCCTGCTCTCCCTATAATGGTGGCATTCCCCCACACATTGCCCCTACTGGCATATATGTTATTCTAGTGCGGAATTTGGGTAATTGTCCTTTGGGATAAATAGCCTTATCCTGCGCTTCATCATCACTTTGTCCATATTCAGTCAGCTCTTTATCCACTATAATCTGCTCCTCGTAATTGTCCAACAAGTGTGTATGTGAAGTGCATGTTGCCCCTTCAATTTCTATCACCTGTTCACATTCTGTAAATGTATAATCGGTGCCAAAAGCCCTGAGGAATGTACTCTTAACAGTTTGATTCCCATGTTGTAAAATTACTGGTTTTCCGTCATTGCCTATAGCCTCACCTGAACCTTTCCACTCTCTGTCCTTCCCTTTGGTAATATACCATTTTCCTTGGATTAAACTGTATTCCTGATGGCTTTATGCAGTGCCATAAGGTGCCGAATTTTCTCTGAAATCTCAGCCTTGATAAATGCTCTTTTCCCTGTATGCAGGGCATCCAAATGCTCAGAAAAAGTCAAACTAATTGTCCTTTCCAAGGCTGGGGTATGATCCTACATTGCCAAAGCTTTTTTTGGATTTCTCCTATAAACTAATTGATAGGGACTGTGGTCCCAAAACCATCTGAAGTGAATTCTTCACACGGACGGTCCACACCAGGGCAGACGCCAATTTACAGCTCTGTTGGTCAGCTAAGATTTTGTAAAGTATCTCATCAATTGCTGCCTGATTTCTTTCACAAACCCCATTATTAACTGTTATGTTCATTACTACGATGTTCATATTTTCACACATACTTTTAAATTAATCTTTGGCAAATTCCCTCCTATTGTCAGTTAGGAATTTAGCCAGTGCTCCCAGTTCAAGTTCCTATCCATTTTTCCATTATCTTGTCCACAATTACCTTTTTGTCTTTATTATATATTACTTGGGGGGTAGGGGGGAGGATGGAGGGGGGAGGGCAGAGGGCGGAGGAGGGGAACAGGGGGAGAGGGAAGGGGAGGGGGAGGAGGGGAAGGGGAGGGATGAGGTGGGAAAAGGAGGGGAGATTGACCAACAGCCAAACATAGTGCAAGCTGGAGGATGGGGGGGGGGTGTGGGAGTGGAGTGTAGCTGTCATATGTACAGCAGAGTGGCTCACTTTGGAGGAGAAAGCACAAAGGTTGCCAGATGACCCCACAGTTACCAAGGCTGGTGCTGGAGGTAAGTTCAGCCTTGTTCAAGAGAGGGGGGGTTTTTTAAAAAATATTTAAGTGCGACATTATGTGCAGTGAGAAGCAGACACACACATCTCAGTGGTGGTGTGTTATATTTCTCTCAGGGATTCTGAGTTGCTGTGGCAACATAAACTTTTGCATGTATGTTGTAACCTGGAGTTATGGACAGTGATGGTAGAGGCTCCAACAGTCTTTCCATTACATGGCTGACCAGGAATTGTTCCCGCTCTTACCACCTGCCATTGGTGTATGTTGGAAGGGTTTGCAGACTATACTCAACCTGTTTGGCCACGTTATGAACATAACTTCCTTGCTCATTACATCCTGGGGTGGGACACAAACCCAGAACTCCTGCACCACAAGACCTCCCTCATCTCACTAATATCTGTAAGTAAAGACCTGTTTCCTTAAAAGCATTATCAAAACATGCAAAACTTTCAGATTATATGATATTTATAATTTAGATGCCAGGGGGTGTCTGTGGTTGCTAACTCTTTAGAAAGGGGTTCTTCAATCAAATAAGTCTGAGAGCCACTGCTTTAGTTGCTCCATCGAGTTAAGAACCACAACAACTGGAACTTCTATTTGCAGAGGTCCTCTCTTTCTTGATTACCTTCAGTCAGTATAGCTCTGCTGAACACAATTTCAATTTCAAATGACACAACAAAGTTTTATTCCATGGATATTAATGTCCCAACAAGTCATATAGCACAATACGTATCTCTCTTTAGCAATCTCTTCTGCTATTTTATTGTCACGGACAGTGTTTTGTTGTTGTCTGTGATCAATGTTTTTTAATGTGTGAGGTTCGTGCATTTTCTTACCCTCTGAATGGTTTGTCCTAATTTAAATGACTCTAGCAGCAAGCTTTCTGCAAATTTAAAAATAAATTAGCACATATTTACCCCAGAGGTTAAATGCAATGTCTTCCACACCATCACTTACAAAGAGTAGATACAGATAAAGAAAAAAAACAACACTTTGCAAGTAGTAACTATTCCAGTCTCTTTTGTAGAAGGCCTGTAGTTTCTTTATGAATTAATTCTTTGGCTGGAGTGGAGATCTTGTAAAGCAAAGGATTCTCAATTAACTGTGAGGCTTCTTGTAGTTGAATTGTCAGGAGGTTGGCTCTCAGATGAACTTGAAGATGAAACAGATTGGGGGAGAATCCTTCTCCCATTTCAAGGTATGCTTGTTTTGCCACTCATTTGATGACTTTTCAGATGGTGTTTGTGATGGTATCTGTCAAGGTGTTTCTGACCCAAACAGCTTCTGCGGTTATTTTTAAAAGAACAGGTGACAAACATGGCTGTCTTAACCATGTGACCTCTGACAAGTCCAAAGTCCTTCTTCCAAAAATGGTGGTGGGCTGGGCTGATACACATCCAGTGTGGTAGCCTTTCATGCTTTGAGAGATTGAGGCATCCAAGCCCTTTGTGTTTGGATGTGGAACCATCACAGGACAATGAAAGGTTGAAGGGATACATTTCATATTCATCTACCACCCATGGACTTTGAAGTCTTTGTACTCCCTGGTGAAATATGGAGACATATTGTCTGCAAACCTCGTTGTCTGTAGGTTTTGATCTATTCTTAAACAATGAGATGTGTGAATCTCACAAATTGCTGTAAGATTCCTTCACTCGGGTCCATAATTAGTCAGGTGTTGGCCACAGACTCTATCGTCTACAACAAAAACAGAATTACCTGGAAAAACTCAGCCGGTCTGGCAGCATCAGCGGAGAAGAAAAGAGTTGACGTTTTGAGTCCTCATGACCCTTCAACAGAACTGAGTAATATTAGAGATACGGAAATCCTGTCGGAGAGCAGAGCAGTACTTCTTCAAGGTAGGCATTTCTTGAAGAGGAGTGGTAGTCAATTAAACACAGAGATAAGTTCTGTTGAAGGGTCATGAGGACTTGAAACGTCAACTCTTTTCTTCTCCGCCGATGCTGCCAGACCTGCTGAGTTTTTCCAGGTAATTCTGTTTTTGTTTTGGATTTCCAGCATCCGCAGTAGTTTTTTGTTTTGACTCTATCGTCTAACAGTTCAAATGTCAAACAAGTACCACATGGTATGCTACAGCCATCTTAAATTTTTGTATCCATTTTTTTAAAAATTAAAATTTGGAATATCTTTTTGCCTGTACTGGGCATGACATTGTTAACAATAACATAACTCATTTTTAAGAGAGGTCAGTTGATGTTGCAATTATGAAATCTTCCCAACAGAGAGACCCAGGCACATAGAAAATTCAACTAATTAAAGATCACAATGGATCTACAGTATGCCTAAACTAATCTTGAAAAATGAAATTCCCTAGATTTTTACAACTGCCACACAGATCCCTTCATAAAATTACAATTAATGAACAGAATATCAAAATGACAGTCATGATGATTAACAAACATTCCATTGCTCAAGTGCCGAGATGAGTGAGGTCATTCTAATTTCATGAATCAAACAACTTCTGACTAACAGAGGTTTATCAGCAAGGTTCTTTCTCTGAGTATCTTTATTCCTCCCCCTCCTCTCCGCTACTGGGCCAGGATCTTTAGGTTGGCGAGGAGGGGGGGGCGGTGGGCCCACTCGCCAACACGTAAAATGATGCTGGATGACATCGGTCGGGACTCCCAACATCACCCCTCGTCGTTTCAATTTTCAGGTCAGTGCGCCTGCCGACCTGTCAACGGCCTATTGAGGCCATTTAAAAAGTAATTGAGATAATTAATGGACCTGCCCGTCCAACCTTAAGGTTGGCGGACAGGCCGAGAGCCCTGGCGGGCTTCAGAGAAAGCATCAAACCTCATCCACGGGCGGGATGAGGTTTCATGAGGGTTTTTTAAATTTTAATAAATGTATACTTTAAAGTGATGGACACGTCCCAACTCATGTGTCACATGAGGGGACATGTCAGGGAAATTTTATTTTTGCACCTTCACCATTTTTAAATTTGGCGCCGACCTCCCTGAGGCAGCACTTAGCCTCAGGGAGATAAGTGCGCTCTTCCACGCACGTGCGTGAAAGAGCGCACTCTCGGCTGAGGGATTCCACCCCAGCCCACACAGGGAACGCATAGCGCTTCCTCGTGGACGTCACATTGGGCAGGCTAATTAAAATGGCGGCGCACCCCCAATTGGGGGCGCCGATCGGAGGCGCGCCCGCCCACACCTGCTCCTGCACTTCCCCCTTGACAGGGGGACAATTCTTCCCCTGGAGATGCTGTCTCCTTGCTGTGACATCATTCCTCAGACACCATATATCACCTTCTACTGACCAAATTGCCAATATTCACAAGTGAATCTGGACATGAATGTTTCCAGCAGAAGTCGTGGGATAGTGATCTGATTTCACTCTGTTCAATGAACTGTGAGGTAATACATTGTTAAATTTGCAATTGGAGACCTGGTTCACAAAGTAAGCTGAGGACAGTTCCATCCATGTCAGATCCTGGCCAGACAAGGCTGTTATAAAACTTATAAGATGGTGTGGATTCACAAAGGTCATTTGGCCAACAGAATTCATTCTTAAACACACCACAGTGCAGACGACACTAAGGTTGGAGGAGTTGCAGATAGTCAAGAGGATTGTCAAAGGATACAACGGGATATAGATCGGTTAGAGACTTGGGCGGAGAAATGGCAGATGGAGTTTAATCCGGACAAATGCGAGGTAATGTATTTTGGAAGGTCTAATACAGGCAGGAATTATACAGTAAATGGCAGAACCCTTAAGTGCATTGACGGGCAGAGGGATCTGGGTGTACAGGTCCACAGGTCACTGAAAGTGGCAACGCAGGTAGATAAGGTAGTCAGGAAGGCATATGGCATGCCTGCCTTCATTGGCAGGGTTATTGAGTATAAAAGCTGGGAAGTCATGCTGCAGCTGTATAGAACCTTGGTTAGGCCACACTTGGAATATTGCGTGCAATTCTGGTCGCCACATTACCAGAAGGATATGGAGGCATTGGAGAGGGTGCAGAGGAGGTTTACCAGGATGCTGCCTGGTCTGGAGGTTATTAGCTATGAGGAGAGGTTGGAGAAACTCGGATTGTTCTCACTAGAGCGACGGATATTGAGGGGCGACTTGATAGAAGTTTACAAAATTATGAGTGGCATGGACAGAGTAGATAGTCAGAAGCTTTTTCCCAGGGTGGAAGAGTCAATTACTAGGGGACATAGATTTAAGGTGAGAGGAGAAAACTATAGAGGAGATGTGCGGGGCAAGTTTTTTACGCAGAGGGTAGTGAGTGTCTGGAAATCGCTGCCAGAGGAGGTGGTGGAAGCAGGTACGATCGTGGTGTTTAAGAGACAGCTTGACAAATACATGAATAGGATGGGAAGAGGGATACGGACCCCGGAAGTGCAAAATGTTTTAGTTGACAGGCAATGTGATCGGTGCAGGCTTGGAGGGCCGAAGAGCCTGTTCCTGTGCTGTACTTTTCTTTGTTCTTTGTTCTTTGTCCTCACATACAACTGAACTGTAAAATCCTGGCCATGGGAAGTATCGATTCATCAACCTCGATTCTAAAACAAAAATTGCTGGAAAAACTCAGCAGGTCTGGCAGCATCTGTGGAGAGGGAGACAGAGTTAATATTTCGAATCCGTATGACTCTTCATCAGAACTGAAGAGAAATAGAAATGAGGTGAAATATAAGCTATTTGAGGGGGGTGGGACAGGTGGAACTGGACAGAGGGTCAGTGATAGGTGGAGGCAAAGGAGAGATTGCCAAAGATGTCATAGACAAAGTCCGGAAGGCTGTAAAGTGCCTAATCGGAAGATGAGGTGCTGTTCCTCCAGTTTGCGTTAAGCTTCACTGGAACATTGCAGCAGGCCAAGGACGGACATGTGGGTATGAGAGCAGCCTTCCGGACTTAACACTGAGCTCAACAATTGCAGATCATGAACTCTCTCCTTCATCCCCACCCCCTGCTTTTCCAGCTATCTTTGTTTTTGTTTCAGATTTCCAGCATGCGCAGTATTTTGCTTTTAACCTTGATTCTAATCCTAAATCAATGGCTCAATTTCACCAATGCCAAATTATCAAGGTTTTAGGACCAATTTAGTACTCTGCATTAGTATAAACATCTGATAATTATAAGATAAAAACATGTCATCAATTTTATGCAATTTTATCAATAATACTTCACTTTCAGGGTCTCTTAGAAGGTAAGTGAATTTTCTAGAGGTCAGTATGTGTTTAGTGATTGATTAACTTCCTGAAACTATGTGGCTTGGCTTCCTCATGTTTAATTTATTCCTCTGACAGTTCAGGTATTACTCTGCACAACAGATGAAGGAGGAAATATATTAAAATCGGGCATTACAGGGAACCAGATATAAACAACAATTTTCATTTAAATAGCATCTTAAACAAAGTAAAACATTGCAAGGCGCTGCACAACTGCTTAAACAAACAGCAAGCCACAGAAGGATACTAGGGCAGGCGACAAAAAGCTTGGTAAAAGAGATTTTAAGGACAGTCTTAAACAAGGGGAAAGAGATTTAAGAACATAAGATTTTTGCTTTATTCTTGGGGATCTCTGGCAAAGCCAGCATTTGTTGCCCATCCCTAATTTCCCTGAGTGGTTTGCTAGGACATTTCAGATCAACTACATTGCTGTTGGGTCTGGGGTCACATGTAGGCCAGCAGATTTCCTTGTCTAAAGAACATTAGTGAACCAGATGGGGTTTTACAATAATGGCTTCATAGTCACCATTACAGACACCAGCTTTCAATTCCAGATTATTAATTAATATTTAAATTCCACCAGCCGCAGTGGGATCTGAACTCATACCACCAGAACATTAGCCTTGACATTACTAGTCCAGTGACATTACCACTACACCACCATGCACATAGGCTGATTTGCTACATAACCTTCACTTCCCTGCTCTAACCCCATATCCCTTGATTCCACGAATGCCCAAAAATCTACTAATCTCAATCTTGATTACACTCGATTACTGAGTATTCACAGCCCTCTGGTGTGGAGAATTCTAAAGGTTCACAACCTTCTGAGTGAATAAAATTTTCCTAATCTCAGTTCTAAATTCTGACCGCTTATTTAACACATATCTCAAGATCTTTAAACAGTCGGTCTCATTTCTAGTTATAAAATGTCTCAAATTACAAATTTCATTTCACCCTGAAGTGACTGAACTCCCAATCAATCCACCATCTAGAGTCTGGGAAGTTGATGTGCTGTCAGTCACTGGCCCAAACTCCCAGCATCTCCTGGGCCTCAATGAAAGTAATGACGAGGGGAACATCTTGTTAAAAATTGAAGTCTTACTTTCAAACCTGAATCGAAGGGTGATTTTCCAAACAGATTCTCGAAAATAAGGCCATTGCAGTACGTTATTTCAGAGTCTGCGTTCAGTCCAGAACTTACCATCTTCTTGTACGGTTGTTGTAAGATGCCCATTCATAAAAAAATATGTGTTAGAAGGAGATCCTTGGTCAAGCAGTACCTCATTGTATAAGAAGGGAATTCTAGAGCTTAGGCCTAGACAATTAAAGGCATGGTCGCCAATGGTGAGGAGAAGGAATTGGCGCTTGCACAAGTGGCCAGAGTTGGAAGACAGCAGAGTTTTCAAAGGATTGTACAAAACAGCCCGCCTCCTTTTATTAACTTTGGAGGCTATGTGTATGTGGGGAAGGAGATGAGGCTCAATTATTAACAACTTTTTCACCTCCTGATACTGGGATGCGGGTAGATGGAAAGTTAAAAAATTACCTCAAATACAGACTGAGGTTCTTGCAAGAGACCAAAAATACTCAACAGAACTTGAAATAATTTAACTCTAGAGCTAATGACAAGAATGGCTGTTCGTGGACCACACATAATTTTGATTGCACTACCAACCTTTCATCAAATATGTATCGTCACAAGTATTAATATTACTCAGTGGTGTGTAGTAAAACTCAAAGACCTGATGTCTGAAAATTTACACCATCAACTTTCTTTTCCCTCAAGATATCAGTTTCTAGCCTTAAAGAAAGATTAGGGATATATACAAGCGTCCTGTAACATACTTGGGATGTCCCAAAGTGCATGATCTTGCACCTTTTTTGACTTAGCCGGGAGCTGGGGAAGACTATTGTTCTCCGCAGCATGGCAGAAACTCGGCCAATCAGAATCAACTTACCAATCAACACCCTTTTCTCTGGTAGTAAAATTTTGATTGTTTGAAATTTGGCATTCTTGCATTTGTCCTGATGAGTGCAAGGCGAAAGCTTCCGCAACATGTTTCTGTTCTCATCAATTTCTGTACTATCAAGCAAATGCTATTAGTTTGTAATGTTATTAAGGTCCTCCCCTTCATCTGTCACACTATAAACAAGTTGCTTAGCAATCATGGTGAATTGTCTGTGATATTACTGTTTGCAAATTACTGTTCACCATCACCATTAGATTTGATAGAGGTATACAAAATCATGAGGTGTCTGAACAGAGTGGATTGGGAAAATCGAGAATAAGAATGCAGATTTAAAGTAATTGGCAAAAGAAGCAAAAGCGACATGAGGAGAAACTCTTTCATGCAGCGAGTGTTGGCGTTTGGAGTGCACTGCTTGAGAGTGTGATGAAGGCAGGTTCAATCAAGGCATTCGAAAGGGAACTAGGCTGTTATATGAAAAGAAAGTGCAGGGTTGCAGGGGAAAGGCAGTAGGTGAAATGCTCACTCAGAGAGCTGGTGCAGACATGATGGGCCGAATGGCCTCCTTTTGCATTGTAACAATTCTATGATTTCTTACTGAGGTGCAACATTGATTTCTTCCAGCGATTCACTGCAGAACTTACTTCTCTCAGAGATTTGCTGCAATGTTGCAATTTTCTTTACACTAATACTAATACTAATTTTGTAACATTTCCCTGATTTCTCACAGAAACTCAAATTCCCTTTTTTTCTCCAAAAATAAACATCATTCATAGAATTTGTAAAAAATAGATCATAAAACATTTCAAATTCAATGCCAGAAAGTGAAATAAAAATCTACTTGTCTATACGCAGCATGTTTCTCAATACAATTTTAACTTTATGTATTTATTCTTTCATGTGATGTGGGTGTCACTGGTATTTGCTGCCCACCCTAATTGCCCTCGAAATGAGTGGCATGCTAGGTCACTTCAGAGTCAACCACATTACTCTGGATCTGGAGTCACATATAGGCCAGACTAGGTAAAAATGTCAGATTGTCTTACCTAAAGGACATTTTTATAACAATCAATGATAGTTTCATGGTCACCATTACCAGGACTAGTTTTATATTCCAGATTTATTAACTGAATTGAAATTTCACCAGCTGCTGTAGTGGGATTTGAACCTACCCCAGAACATTACTCTGGATTACTAGTCCTGTGACATTACTACCACCCCATGATATTCACAATATACATTTGGTGTCAGGTATACAGCCCAAGGGCAAAACATTTCAAATTGAATATTACAGAAAATAGCATTCAACTTTTCTCTACACAGCATGTTCCTTCCTCTGATGGCAAGAATAGGTTTTTTTCCCCATAGATTAGTGACCTGCTTGTCAAGATGACTCTCCAAGCACTCATTGAAGCAGGCAGGCAGGGACAGCAGCTAACTGCCAGGGGTCTGCCCAGCTTGAGGTGGGCGATAGCTACACAATGAGACGCGATTACCTCTCCCACCATCAGAAGTAACTTCTGGCGCGTGTGCTCTACGCCAATTGAGTGAGAGCTTATAACTCGAGACCCTGAGTTGCCCAAGCATCAGAACCCCTCTCTCGGCCTTTGCTATTATTGTCCAAAGGAAAAGATGAAACCAGTACTGTTGGGTAGCAGTTCAGCTGCAGGAGTTGCTGGAAAGCTGTCTGATAGATGACAGATTACTGCCCACAGTACTCCACTCTGAATTTTCTGTCAGGATTTACTCCCTTAGCTTTCTTCTCTCCCAAAACACCTACACAGCAGTCCATAGCTGGGGCCTGGTTCGTGGGCACCAGGACTGATCCACACATTGGCTTGTCTGTTTGCCATGTGTCAAGAGGCACGCCTCCTCCGAGTCCCCTGTAGTTTAGTTTGGGGCTGTGGGATACCCAGTTTACATAAGTCACCATGGGGAGGCACTATATAGGCCTTGCTGATGAAGAGACTATGTACTGGTGGGAGAGGTTTACACACTTGGCTCTCTTTTTGCAATAGTTATATTGCTAGCCAGCGGTGAGAGCTGAAAGCAAGAGGTGACAAGCAGACTGACTAGTACAAACCGCCCACTACTCTAACACATGTGATGCATCACACCAACTGGAGACATATTCCAAAAATATACTTCACTCACAAAATCTGTAAATGTACATTCCAAAACATTTCAAATTGGACATTAGGAAAGTGCAATAAAATTCAACTTTTCTCCATAGAACATATTGCACTCTGAGGCGTCACAATCCAATTGCAATACACGTGATCTTTACCATATCCAATCATTGTCAAGCATATAGCATGAGGGGTTCTATACAGTTTCCATCTCCTCGGTGCATGACAGCTGAAAGGCCTTAAATGGTAGCCTCTTCCTGTTGTGTCTCTGCAGTGGCTGCCTCAAGCTTTAGCGCATCCCTCAGTGCATAGTCCTGGACCTTGGCATGTCCCTGTCCGTAACACTCCGTCATGGACAACTCTTTGCACTGGAAGACCAGCAAGTTTTGGGCAGACCAAAGAGTGTCTTTCACCGAGTTGATGATCCTCCCTGCATTCAATGTGGCATTATTCTAAGGATTTTCTGGTCTCATTAATAGAGGCTCAGTACTCTCATCATTGGCTGATACACCACCACATATTATTCATAGGATTTCACCTTTGCATCTGTTTCTGGGGGACCAGGAAGATTCCAAAGGCTTGACTTGATTAAGGGATAAATCTGGATTACTTAGATTGTGCCTCATTAATGCTCATTACACACTAACCTGGATCAATAAGTAAGAGCTGGCGTGCGCGCTTTGTCGAGCTGTGCAAAGATTTCCAATCTCTGGGAAATTTAACAAGCTGCTTCTATAAACACAAGTCCACCCGGTGCGGAATGGGGGCCGGGAAGGTGGACAACCTCCTCTTGAACCTGCTCCTGGGCCTGGCCAAGTTGGCCATTAACAGGTCCAGGCAGCGGGCGATCGAGGGGTTTGTCCCACCCAACTGTTTGCCCCTCTTCCACAGCTACGTTCATGGCCGGGTGTCCCGGGAGAGGGAGCACGCGGTGTCTGCCCACACTGTCGAGGCCGTCCATGCCCGGTGGGCACCGTGGGGGCTGGGGTGCTTTATCGACCCTCTTAATCACATTTTGGTTTGATGTTGTAAGTTTCCTTTAAATTTTGTCTTTTGTTTTGCAGTGACCCTAACTTTAGGGGCTGCGTTTTATTTTATCCCTCATTTTGTTACTTTAGTTTATTTGGTGAGCTTTTAAAAGAGCTATAAACACAAGTCCTAAACCAGCCTAAGTGGCAGCGCTGTGAAGAATGGCCTAAAAGCCGCAAATTTACATTCACCATTGATTTTAATGTGATATTGTAATGATCTTCTAGCTGTTTTAATGAGAGGTAATGGTGGATTGGTGGAAAAGTCCCAGGAAATTATGATGCAGTGTAGCTAATGCAATATTAATGCAAAGTTTCAGTAAATTAGGGCCCATTTAATGTTTGCCATCAGTGCTGATTTGACAGTTAAATCAGGATGTAAATTGGTTTGGTGAGATAGTGCTCTGTGCGTTCAGATGTTAATTGCCCACTCTACAGCGCAGCCAGTGTGACCACCTGCCTTGTATTTTGAGGGATTACCTCTTATTTTGACCATTTGTCCCGTGCCCCTTAAGGGACGTATTTTGTCCTGTATTTCCAGGACAGCCTGTGGGAAACTGAGCCCCAGGGTGAGATGGAGCGATTTGAGTCGGACTGCAAGTGAGTGACTTGGCCAGCAGAGAGAGAGAGCTGATAATGTTGTGACTCAACAAGATAAGTTGTTGATTTTAAACTGCTGTCCGCCTGCTATTCTACTAATTACTTTAAATCTATGTCCTTTCATTCTCGATCCTTTCGCAAGTGGGAATGGTTTCTCCCTATCTACTCTGTCGTGACCCCTCATGATTTTGAACACCTCTATCAAATCTCCTCTCAACCTTCTTTTCTCTAAGGAAAACAGTCCCAACGTCTCCAATCTATCTTCATAACTGAAGTTCCTCATTCTTGGAACCATTTTCGTGAATCTTTTCTGCACTTTCTCTAACGCCTTCACATCTTTCCTAAGGTGCAATGCCCGGAACTGGACGCAATACTCCAGCTGAGGCCGAACTAGTGACTTATACAAATTCAACATAACCTCCTTGCTCCTGTGCTCTGTGCCCCTATTAATTAAGCCTAAGATACTGTATATTTTATTAACCGCGCTCTCAACCTGTCCTGCCACCTTCAGTGGTTCATGCACACAAACACCCAGGTCCCTCTACTCCTGCACCCTCTTTGGAACTGTACCCTTCATTTCATATTGCCTCTGCATGTTCCTCCTACCAAATTGAATCGCTTCACACTTATCTGCATTGAACTTCATGCTGTTGCAATGCTGCATTAGAAAAACAGGGAAGGCGACGGGCAGGGGGAGGGGGAGGGTGGGGGGAGTCGAGCATTGTTTCCGAGAGGGAGAAAGCGGAAGAGAACTGAGCTCCGGGATTACTGGGGGTAATACGGTAGGGCAGCAGTGCGCATGTGGGGAAGGCGGTGCAGAGGGAGTCTCTGGACAAATGCTCCTGATTGTGGAGACCGGCCTAACGGGACGGCAGCACCCGGCCTCCGCCTGGGCGAGCAGATGCATTGGGCCGGAATAAAGGGCGCAGTTTTAAGGAGATTCGTGGGTTCTGGCAAGTCGACGCTGCTCCGGCGTTGATGTGGCGGGGCCGCTGGAGCGAGGCCCGGGTTCCAATGAAATAGACACCTTGTAACCGTGTAAGTTTCAGCAAGTAACAACTTGGAGTTTCCTCATTTCTATTGGTCACCGAATGTATCCAACAATGTCAGCAAAACTATATTTTTCTATAGGATTTAAAGTGGGTGCATTGAACTTTTTTCTTATATTTTATGCTTTTTAAAACAAAATTCCTCTCCCCCCCACCCCACCCCTTCCCAGGCAGTTTTCTCGTGGACTTTTCACATGAATCCCTGACACGGCGGTAATGGACTGCGCCCAGGAATATTCTCTCGGAACAGAGCCCCCGGACACGGAGCAAGAGCTGGGCTGTTACTGTTCCTGCGGTCAGGGGCTAAGCGGGGGGTCCGAGCTCAGAGGGAGAGCCAAGTCCAGGAGTCTGTCGGCTTCCCCTGCATTGGTCAGTGGAAAGGTGTACAGGTAACTAACACAGGCTGAGTGTCAGCTGCTAACAGCTTCTGTCCGTGAGATTTTAACTGTCTTAAAGAAGTGAGAAGGTAATTCATGGGTATAAGGTTGGTACCAGACCAAAAATGTTTTAATATTTTAGAATGAATGGAGTACAATCGAGAAATTCATCACTTTTCACTTGTGACATTTCCAGAACCTTACCTTGACTTTTTAAACGATTCTAGCTAGTTTGGTTTCTTTAAAATTCCAAGTCTCGGTTGTAATTCTGGTGGTGTTGGTCTCTGGTGAGATGCCCATGTCTGGGGCCTGGGACATGGTATATTCCTGTGACAAAAGGCTTCATTGTCAGTTGATGGAAATTTACTAAAGTCTACCCTCCCACAGACTGCACAGGAGAGGGAATGGTTAAAAGGCAGAGTCCAGTGCCTCGAAATGACAGAGTAAAGTTTGCACTGAATGAATGTGAGTGACGGGAACACTGCATCCATCGAATCTTCAGGAACAGGTCAGGCCCTGTGGCCCATCAAATCTGTTGGTGTCTTTTTCTCAGTTACCGAGACCAGATAATTAAGTAATAAAAATAGCTGGAAAAACTCAGCAGGTCTGACAGCATCTGCAGAGAGGAACAAATTCAATGAACGTTTCGAGTCATTATGACCCTTTATCAGAACCTGATTAATTTGTTCTCTGGGAATGTCTGGTGAAACATTCTCTTTGTTACTAGATTTTATTTCACTTTCAAAGGCCTTGATCTTGAGTTGTCACAGGGAGATGGTGTATGGGACATTAATGTATTTTGTTTAACCAGCACTCTAGGTGTTTCAGTGATGCTCTGTCTGGTCAACAATAACATAATGATTTGGAAGGTGGTGATGTAAAACTTTTTGTCAAATAGTGTTGGTGATAGCGGGGTAGACTTCAGTGCCCCATTCCACTTTTTGTTTTGTCTCCAGTTGGTCTTTGATATAATGGAACAAGTTGTATTGCTGAGACAGTAGTGATTGTGTAATTTAATCAGGATGGCAAAGGTTGAGTGGTTTGTAGCTCTCTAAACCCACACACTGATTTACAGCATTCTGCCAAGAAGAGTATAATCTTAGAAAATTGGGAAAATGACTGAAGGCTGTTGAATGATTTCACCAGCACTGTGGGCTTCTGCAGAAATTCTAATAACAAGTTCCTGACATCACTTGAGCCTCTATCACTTAAAGCACCAGCTTTATCACTCCTAATTATTCATAATTCTTTATGAAATTTCTCATTCCAGCTGTAATCTAGTCAAGTGTGATTCTGAACCATATGTCTGCGTCCAGTAGGACTCCAAATTGGTGGTGAGACAGACTCGTTATGTGGTGCTTGGTTATGTCTCAGACATTACTTTTTAGCAGCATTTGGCTGTTATGTGGATAAGTGAAGCAGCATTTTTCTCACAGCAGTGTCCCATCAACTACAATGATGTGAAGGAGCAATTAACCTGTTTTTGGTGGGGTTGCTCAAAGGAGCAATATTGAGAGAATATCACGGTGACCCAGGCTGGATCTTTATTGTGCCTTGAGGCCTTTGAGAGCAGTCAGGCAGGATTTAATGTCTCAGCTGAAGGACATTATCAGTCTTGAAAGTTCCAAACAAACAGTTGAAAATATAGATTTTGTAAAAGACACTCTTAAATTGATGTGCTCTAGGCAGCAAGTTTCCTGTAGTGCTTATGCCAGTGGAACAGTCACTTCCCTAACAGCACCCCAGCCCTATGTTTTCATCAGTCCCAATGTGGGAAACATGGGTCTCTTTTAACAGAGACCAGCACTATGTACATGCAGTAAGAGCTTTTGGACTGGTGATCAGAGATCATGGATCTCTGTTTGAAGATCAATCTTGATGAAACACAGCACAAGTTGTGCAGTTTAAATTCTTTGGTAAGTCCAAAAAGAAATTCCAGTGTCCTTTATAAAAAGTTTCCAGCTTAGTACAATCTAATACTACAATAGTAAAGCTACCAAAATGTCAGGGAGAGCTTTATCACTTTAATATTTCAGTACTAAAATAAACCCAAAGCAATTTTAAACAAAAATTAATGCCTCAACCCATCCTGGAAACGCATCCCGTCTTTGCACGTTTATTTTCGTAAGGCAATGATGATTAATTTGTCAAATGCTACACCATCTGCACTAGCTGTGTCCTACAAACAGGTATGAGATGAGTGGCCAGTTAATCGATTTTATTAATGTTATTGCCGAGGCTGAGATACCTGTTCTTCTTTGGTGCATTGCCAATTTTAAAAAAAAAGTCTGCTTGGACAGAATAAAGTCTCTGGGTGGAATCGGAAGGCACAGACAGAAACAGAGAGTTTATGAAATTGGAAGAGGAGGGAACAAATGATTGAAAGGATGGTGAAGCGGCGATTGGAGAATGGATTGTAACCTGGGAGAGAGATGGAGGGGAGTATGTGAGATGTATAACAGGAGAATATCAGTCAGATGGGGTGGTTTGAGACTGTGGTGGAATTTAGAAATGAAGGTAAAGGCTGAGAGATCCAGTGGGACAGTATGAATGACCATGAGGAACATGGTGCAGGAGGGGATATGGACAGGAGAGCTATGAAGTTGTAGTTTGTACCAAGCTTGCAGTGGACAATGAGAAGGATGTTGGAGAAGTCCATTTTTGAAGTGATAAAATTGGATGAAGGATTTGGAAATAATAAGGAAGGCGCAATATTCCCAAGGTATAAGAAAGCTGTCTATCTCTTGGCAATGGTGGAAAGTTAGATTTAGCTTGAGCAGAGTGCTGAAAGGATGAATCTCCAGAACTGGCCTGATCGGGCCATCAGAAATGTTGATTGAGTTGAGGCCTAAGGTTGGTAGGTACTGGTTAGAGAGTGGCTTCGTCTTGTCAGTAGTGGAATGGAGGTCATATCATAGCATCCAGGACCTCATTGGACAAGGTAGTCGGGAAGCTTAGCACCAATCTTTGAGTCAACAGTGGAGACAGTGAGGCGTAGTTGGGTAACATTCCAGGTGTGAATATGGCATGCAACAAGAAACAACTGGAGGTACAGTAAAGGGACAGTAAAGGTAAGAGAGAGAGCAGTACCATGGGGACCAATCTGTGATTGAAATATCGTCGCTTCTCAGTTCACCTTCAGCAACAGTTTTCATTTCTAGGAAACATCCCAAAACAATTTGCTCTGGGCGAGTGGGGGAAACAAAGGGATATTGAAAAGAAATAAGGGAACAGCTGGAAAAATAATGGAGGAAAAGATTAGTTTGGTTGAGTTTTGCAAAGTTTTTTAAAGCTGGAGAGGTGATTGGGGCCTCTGGAGGTTTTGACACCAATGTTTGGACAAAACAAGGAGGTGTGTACTCAAGGCCAGATGCAGTGGGCATAAGAAGGAATACAAGGCTGAAGGAAGTGGCAAAGATTGAGTTTGGACCATTGAACGATTTAAAGATGCTTGTAACGCTTTGGATGACTGGGTGTCAGTGTAAGTCAGTGAGGACAAGGAAGGTGGATGAATGTGACTTAATGTTGGACAGGTTACTGGCAGCTTGCTTTTCAGGTTCATTGGAGTTTGTGGAGTGTCCAAAGGATGTGGCCATCATAGAGGATATTAATGGAATCTATTTCGGAGCATGGGTTAAATGACATGCTATTGTGAAACTCTTTCGAGTTATCAACAGTCACAGATTGCAACTCTTTCGAGTACAATCACAGTTCTTGGTTTCCGGGAGTGGGACATGAACCCACAACCCTCTGATTCAAAGGCGAGGGTGCTATGAACTGAGCCACAGCTGACACCTCTATGCTATTGTGAAGATGGACTAAGGAGTTGGTGATGAATAGGATGTGAGGTTTGCAGTTTGGCTTATGGTTGAACATGTGGTAAGGTTTCACATCATCTTGTGTAATGCGAATGAGTGAGTAGAGAATCTAGTGCCAGTGACATGGAGAGGGAAGTGATGGGAGCTGAAACTGCTGGTTTCCACTTTCCAAAGTGTTTACCAGGGTGGGGAGGAGAGCTCCCCAGACAGAAGCTGGAGAAAGTTGACTTGATGTGACACACATTATCAAATTCGGACAAATAAGAGCTAGTCTCCAGACAAGTTTCTCAAGATATAGCTGAATCAAAGTAATGACTGTATGGTGTGAGAAATGTTATCATCCAGATTAGAGAACCAATGATATCTGATGAAACTTTATAGTATGGCTGAAGTCACTGATCCTTTCAGCTTTAGGTTGGATTTGAACTGGCCACATTGTTGGGATCAGTCTATGTTCTAACTGTAAGAGACGTGCTACATGTTGGTGAAGTCCTCTTTTCCATGTCAGCTGTGGTTGGATTTGAACTGGCCACATTGATGGGATCAGTCTATGTTCTAGCTGTAAGAGACGTGCTCATGTTGGTGAAGTCCTCTTTTCCATATCAGCTGTTTCACTGTGTCTGCTGGAAGCAGACATTGTCCCTTTACTGTCTGAAAGCTCTGCATTTTACACAATCTGTCCTCTCAGACCTTAAGTAACCCAGAGCTAATAATTACACCAATTGACCCAGTGCCACTCAACTTGTAGTAAACTCTGCACAAGGAGTTAAGTAAACAAATCTCTGGTGAACTGAAGCTCCTCACACGAGTCAGGGCTCTTGCAGGCTAAAGTAAATCCAGTCATTGCTTACAACTTAAAGGGCAGATGAAAGCATTAGAATTTGGATTATGCAATATTAGATCAGTACAATAATCAAACATACATGCCCTTTGCGATGGCATCAAGGAATAAATTACTCCTCTTCACTGCTGTGATGAAGCAGTGAAAACAGACACGTTTTGTACCATGAAGGGTTCTTGATGAATGAGCAAACGTGAGGGACCTTTCCCCCCACCTTTTATTGCATTTCCTCCTCGGATGAACTGTTTTCTACTGAATGCACCAGCCATTCAAACTGATAAACCTTACTACTTTTAAAACATATATTTTTAGTTTATCAGATGTCAAGTCAAATGTTCATGGGGTCAGTGAACAAAGACCAGCCTGATCTAATTAAAACTCATTGGTTACTGGAGGGAAGCGAAACTTCTGACTGTTGAATTTGCCTGGGTGTTCCAAGAATGTTAATTGTTATAGATTTCCCAATAAGCACATTCCCTTTTTGCCTTTTTCTATATTGGAACATTGTGCTGAGTCCCCACGATATATAAGTTGAAGAATATTACAAGCTTTTGGATAGACCTGCAGCAATCTTGAACTTTTTTTTTTCTACCTTGTATCATTTTAAGAATTACGCTGCTGATCGCCTTCTGTGTTTATTTTCTTTTAATGATGTTCTTTTATATTGCTGGAAAGAGAGACATGCTGCCTAAGCTTTTCGTCTTTCACTCATCAGGATGCCAAATTTCAAACATTATCTCAACAATTTATACTACAGAAGAAGAGGGTACCAGTTGCTTGGAAAGCCAACTCTGATTGCTTTCTGAATGGCAATGCCTTGGCCAATGGGGAACTATAGGCTCCCCGAGCTCTCGTGTAATTCAAAAAAGGTGCAAGGCTTGAACATATTCCTTTTGTTTGCAGGGAATGGGTCCCTGTGTATGAATGTATGTCACTTTGAGCAAGTGTAACTCTTTCGAGTTATCAACAGATCTCATGTAACTCTTGCGAGTACATTCACAGTTCTTGGTTTCCGGGAGTGGGACATGAACCCACAACCTTCTGATTCAAAGGTGAGGGTGCTATGAACTGAGCCACAGCTGACACCTCTTTGAGCAAGTGTAAATGAGCCATGTTATGAGGTTGACTGATTATATTAAATTGGTTGTTAGTGTAGCTATTAGCACACTCAGGATTGTTCAAGTGCTGCTCAGTTATGGAATCACATCTAACAGACGTTTTGTTTTGGGGTTTTCAAACTTGGGCTGGTTGAATCGGCAACATGTCTCTCTTTTCAGCAATATTCAGGTTCTGTACTCACAAGCGTACATTCTTTTAAATAAATTCATTCTGCAGCATCCTATCTCGATCATGCCACATAAAATGTTGGAAGTTTTAGATTATGGGCAATGAAGGCCAGATTGTAGAAACACTCTTTTACTGTGAGCACAAATAACTGATCTTGAGCTTTAGCCAGAATTTCAGGTGTAATATTGTCTCATCTTTACACCCATGTTAAACCTGGCTGTTTATCCACATAAAATGTTAATATATCGGTGGGATATGTTAAAGTGAGAAAAGAGTTTAGAAAGGAGGAGGAAGGATAGGATACATCAGTTGCAGCTTATGCAGAAGTGAAAAAGGGAGGGAGGGGCAATGGAACTATCTTGGTAAACATCTCGCAATAAATGCAGCTACCGATCATTAGCAACTTATCATTGCTGCCTTAATTGCAGATTTCTTTTCCATCAGCCTCATAATTATATATTCATACTGTTAGAGAGAAATGGTCTTCACTGGAAAGTAGAAAATCTGTCAGCCACCTGTTCGTTGTGAAATTTGGATACAGAATAAAATGTATTCTCATTTATGTATAAGTAGAGTTCAGGGGGAGGTATTGGCGTAGTGGTATTGTCGCTAGACTAATAACCCAGAGACCCAGGGTAATGACCCGGGTTCGAATTCTGCTACAGTAGATGGTGGAATTTGAATTCAATGAAAATCTATTGATGACCATGAAACCATTGTCGATTGTTGTAAAAACCCAACTGGTTCACTAATGTCCTTTTAGGGAAGGAAATCTGTCGTCCTTGCCTGGTCTGGCCTACATGTGACTCCAGACCCACAGCAATATGGTTGACTCTTAACTGCCCCCTGAACAAGGGCAATTAGGGATGGGCAATAAATGCTGGCCTAGCCACATCCCATGAATGAATTAAAAAAAATTAACCATGATGGAAGTTGGTTGTGAATTAACAATTTGAATTTATACAATATCTTTAAGGAAAGTCCTTAAAGATATTTTTAGTTTAACTGTTAAATAGATTGAGTTATAGGAGATACAAAATATAAAGATTAGTATAAATCTATGGTTTTCTATATAAATATAACGCTTTAAATAAATCTAAATTTTAACACTATTCTAATATATTTGTGTGATAGAAATCAGATTTGAAAGGCCTGGTAATCGGACCATCTTTCACAATAACCATTGGCACACTTCCTTAAAAGTCATTTTGTAATTTTTACACTGAACAGACTATTTCTGTATCTCCTGTAGCGAGTATCTCTTTTAGTAATTCGGCAACAGGTTTGACTGAATTCTCGCACCAATTGTGCAAGTAGCTACTAACTGGCCTTGCGCAAACTCATAGTTAGGATACGTCAAAGGATTTTCCTACCTCTCTCCTGTGCCCTGCTCCTTCGTGTGTATGCCCAGGCAATAAGTATCAGCAGTTTCTTTAACCATAAATTGTTTCACAGCCGTCTTGAGGGCAGTTAGGGATGGGCAAGAAGTGACGCCCATATTCCAAGAGAGAATATCAAAAAAAAAGTCTGATCTTGACCTCCCTGATACCCATACTTTCCAGCAGCAGTGTCTCGATGAAGATAAGTGGAACCAGCAGATAAGTTTAGTTTATTCTTCCCCCAGCCCCACCACCACCGTCACCTGTGGTCGGTTGTGGAGCCACCAGCTGCTGGTGACTGACTCAGAGGAGACCTTGTGTCTTTGTTGATCTGTTTGCGTCAATAAGTGCACTTACCTTTAGCCAGTAGAGGAGCTTCTTTGATATTTTTACTAAGATGAAACACCAAGTTGGAATTCCACAAGACTAAATGCTAGGATATAAGATATGAATACCTATAAACTCTCTGCCTCTTTCTGATCTCAGCTGTGTCACTGTGATGCTTCATGGAAGCCACGTGCTTCCTTACAGGAGGGGAACATCATCCAAAGCTATTCTTAGGCACATCCTGACTTCAGAGTATTGACCATGGACACCTGGGAGCAGACCATCATCCCTCTCGGGGAAATCCAAAAATCAGAAGTTAACCTCAAAGTTAAATTAAGCCAGGAAAAGCAACATTGTGGTCAATGAATTGAATTTTAACATCATCAGTTTGATTAATTAAACGTGCCAGTGTTTCCATCAGTGCAATTGATACCTCAACTTAAAAATATCCAGATGTTTCTTTGCAACATGGGTAGAGGCACATCTCAGAATGAAGGTTGTCAGGACCTTTTGGGGAAAGGTTAAAAATCTGGTTTCCCCTCTTTCCCCCCCACCCCCTCCACCACCCTCCATAGCTCTACTAGAAGTGTAAAAAGCCTCCAGTATTTGTGCATTAAGCAAGTGCTGTCCACAGAAACTGAAACTGGGAGAAGCTACTTTGAATTCTACTGTCCAGGGTATTGTGTTGATTTTCCTGGATCGATTTAAATCTATTTTTTTTTTTACCATTGCCTTAACGGGGGTGTAACTGGAAGCCAGAATAATTAGGGGTTATTAGCATTGTAATTTTTAACATAAATGTTTAATTTAGTTTTCTAAAAAATCTCTGAAGTCTTGGTGGACTTATTACTTCTGAATTTAGGGCACACATCTCAAAATAAATACAAATTGCAAAATAGTTGTGCTCGCGTGATCAAGTTTCCCTTATGGATTTGATCTACCTGGCGCACACCACCTGCTGTGTCATAACCGCTTTCTGTGCCTGTTCGCATGTTGTATTAAAGACAAAAACTTGGAGGGTTTAGGTGTGACTATCCAGTTGTGATAATGGTCCAAAGATTGAGCCAACTACAGCTAAAATTGAAAAGCTGGATCCTTGAATTGGGTTAGGTTGTAAAAGTAACGTAGTCTGCGGTTAGATCTACACATAAACAACACTAAGACCTGGTTAACTGGATTTTTACAAAGCTTCAATTTGTTCTTGGATCATTTCTGTTGTATGCAAACATGCTGCGAGCAATGCGTCTGCTGAAATGAATTTTGTGCAGCCAAGTTCCATTGTCATTGCTTGGGTTTAATTTGGAGCCAATATTGACCAAAGATTTAGCACTCTTATTTAATTGGAAAAGATAACAGTGCTCTTCAGCTAGTCATGTCGAAGAAACTTGCTAAAGAAATGATTCCTACATTGAAGTTTGTGCGTCAGTGATTTTTAGCTTTCTGGGTGATTTCTGCTAATATTTTTGGTCTACTGACATTAATTAGATAAATTTAACGGACCCAATCACTATCTCCTTTATTCATTATCCTAGTTAAGCAGGTACAAACACAAGATGCTGGAAATACTTGGCAGGTCACACAGTGTCTGTGGAGAGAGAAACAGAATTCACATTTCAGGCCAATAATCTCATGTTAGAACAAAAAGCTGGAGGTATATTGGTTTAAAGCAGCCACAGAGGCAGAGGGAGGAGGCTAGTTCAACAAATGTTTGAAATGGGCCAGTTCCTTAAAATGCAAAGTGAGAGGAAGAGAGATGACACCGCTTCACAGCTGCTGATTCGGAGCTTGAGATCAAATCCATCCCTTAAATCCAATTCTACTTCCTTTTTCGGCTTTGGATGTTTGCGTTTGAGACAAGTTTAGATACTTGACTCTCGTTTCTGTGTCACAAAAGTGAGCATTCCTTGAGGGTAGCTCAGAATTCTGCATGGGGTGTTTTCTGGGTATGAGATGTGTGTTGCTTTCGTAGAGTTATTAAGAGCAGGAGACCATTCAGCCCATTATGTCTGTGCCAGCTTTTGAAAGACATATTCAGATAATCCTAAGCCCCTGCTTTTTCCCCAGGACCTGTGCACATTCCTCCTTTTCAGTATGTGTTTTAAATAGTGACTGTGTGCTTTTTGCATATCCTTTTGTCATTGCATGTCATTTGATGGGGAGGAATGTATATTTAGGAAGTATCCATTTGTTTTAGCAAGGTTCAAATTCTTTGGAATCCTAATTTTCCCCCTAATTACCTCCCAGTTTTTGTCTGCTCATAAAATCAAACCATTAATAACGCCCAAATAGTGAGTTTTTAAGTTGCCAACAAAAAATGTAATAATCCTGGTATGTCCCGAAAGGAGAATTCAAGCCCTTAACTGCGGTGACTGAATAAAGTTTTCATTTTAAAAAAACTGAGTTAATGAAGACCAATTCAGTAAAAATGTACCAAAAATGATCTGACCTCAGTTAACCAATGTTACAGCCGAAGAAACTGGGTGGATGAGGAAACGCTGACTGTGCTGTACACCCTACTGTTGGCTACTGAGCCTTTTTAGGGAGGTTTAATTGAGGAGCACCCATGGCAAGTTTCTGTTTAACCATAGAGCCACAGAAAGGTTATGGCATGGAAAGAGGTCACTCAGCCCATGTCTGTGCTGGCCAAGAAAGAGTTCAAAGAAACTATCCACTCATGTTAACCCCACTTTCCAGCGCTTGGTCCGTAGTCTTGCAGGTTCCAGCGCTTCAGGTATCGACCCAGGTACCTTTTTAAACGAGTTGAGCATTTCAGCCTCAACCACCAAGTCAGGCAGTGAATTCCAGATACCCAAAACCCTCTGTGTGAAAAAGTCTTTCCTCATGTCCCCTCTAATCCTTCTACCAATCACCTTAAATCTATGCCCCCTGGTAATTGACCCCTCAGCTAGGGGTCTTTACTTTCTACCCTATCTAGATCCTTCAATTTTGTACACCTCAATTAAGTCATCCCTCAGCCTCCTCTTTTCCAGCCAATCCAATCTCTCCTCATAGCTGCAGCTTTGAAGCCCTGGCAACACACTTGTAAATCTCCTCTGCACTCTCTCCAGAGCAATGATATCCTTCCTGTAATGTGAGAAGAATGGACACAAAATTCCAGCTGTGACCTGACCAGCATTTTATACAGTTCCAGCATTACATCCCTGCTTTTGTATTCAATACCTCATCTAATAAAGGAAAGCATTCCATATGCTTTCGTTACCACCTTATCCACCTGTCCTGTCACCTTCTGGGACCTGTGGACATGCACTCTCACGTGTCTCACTTCCTCAACCTTTCTCAATATCCTCCTGTTTATTGAGTATTCCTTTGCTTTGTTTGCCCTCCCTAAATGCATTACCTCACACTTTTCCGGATTGAATTCCATTTGTCACTTCTCCGCCCACTCAACCAGACCGTTGATATCATTCTGGAGACAACAGCCGTCCTCTTCACTATCAACTACACGGCCAACTTCTGTGTCATCTGCAAATTTTGCAATTATATCTCCCACATCTAAGTCCAAATCATTAATATATACAATAAACAACAAGGGTCCCAACACTGATCCTTGTGGAACACCACTAGAAACCACTTTCCATTCACAAAAACATCCATCGACCATTACCCTTTGTTTCCTGTCACTGAGCCAATTTTAGATCCAACTTGCCACCTTCCCCTGTATCCCCTGGGATTTCACTTTGACCAGTCTGCCATGTGGCACCTTGTCAAATGCCTTACTGAAATCCTGTAGACAACATCCACTACACCACCCTCATTATCCTCCTCATTACTTCCTCAAAAAATTCTATTACATTCGTAAGACACGATCTTCCCCTAACAAAACCGTGCTGTCCCTGATCAATCTATGCCTTTCTAAGCGACAGTTCATTCTCTGTCTCAGAATTTATTCCAATAATTTTCCCACCACCAAAGTCAGACTGACTGGCCTATAATTTTCTGGCCTATCCCTCGCACCCTTTTTAAATAATGGTACAATGTTCACCGACCTCAAATCCTCTGGGACCTCATCTGTATCTAGTAAGGATTGGAGAATGATCACCAGAGCATCCGCTATTTCCTCCCTGGCTCCCTTTTAACAACCTGGGATACAATCCATCCGGCCCTGGTGATTTATCCACCTTCAAAGATGTCAGTCCCTCCAGTACGCCTCCTTTCATTATGCTTATTGTATCTAATGTTACACACTAATGTTATACACTCCTCCTCGTTAACTAGATTGTCTGCATCATCCCTCATTAATGATGACAGAGACAAAGAACCCTGCCCACATCTTCAGCCACTTAATGTGTAATATGCATTACGCATAATGCATAAGTTGCCACATACATCTCTGATAGGTCCTACCTTTTCCTTAGTTATTCTCTTGCTCTTAATGTACTAATGAAACATCTTTGGGTTTTCTTTGAGTTTACCTGCCAATATTTTTTCGTATCCTCTCTTTGCTTTCCTAATTTCCCTTTTTTACTTCACCCCCATACTTTCTATACTCCTCTAGGCTTTCTAGAGTATTAAGCTTACTGTGACCATCATAAGCTTTATCGGCTTTATCTTACCCTGTAAAATTCTGGATAACCAGGGGACTCTAGATTTGGCAGCACCGCCTTTTTTCTTTGGGATATGTTTACACTGTGCCCGTGGCATATCTCTTTTGAATGCCTCCCACAGATTTGACGCTGTTTTCCCTCCTGGTAGCTGTATCCACTTTTGCCAGTTCACCCCTCAGCTTTGTAAAATTTGTCTTCCTTCAATTTAGAACATTTACTCGTGTTCTATTTGGTCCTTCTCCATCATGATGCTAAATCTAACTGTGTAATGGTCACTATCTTCAAAATAGTCACCTGCTGCTACTTTATCCACTGGCCCAGCTTCATTTCCTAAGACTAAGCCTAGAATTGTACCCCCTCTCGTTGGGTATGTTACGTGCTGACTAAAAAAGTTCCCTTGAACATAGTTCAAGAATTTTGTTCCCTCTGTGCCCTTCACACTATTCATTCCCCAATTGATTACTGCCCTATTGTTTTTGCAATCAGAAATTTGCCTACTTATTTGCTCTTCTAGCTCTCTTCCACTATTTGAGGGTCTATAGTACGCTCCTGGCAATCTGGCTGCCCCTTTTTTATTTCTCATTTGCTTCATTTAGTATATCATTCCCCCCCTCTGACAGCTGTAATTGATTCTTTAGCCAATAATGCTACGCCCCCATCTTTTTTATGCCCTTTTCTATCCCGCCTGAAATCTCTCTACCCAGGGATGTTGAGCTGCCATTTTTGCCTCTCCTTTGAGCCAAGTTTCTGTTATAGCGATAATATCATGCCACCATGTGTCTATCTATGCCTTCAGCTCATCAGCTTTATTTACTATGCTCCATGCATTTACATATATACCTTTTAACACAGCCAAATTCCTGTGCTGTACACTTTTTAACCTGTGCTGCTGCTTTCTCTCTGAGTCACTCACTAATTTTCCATTTCCTGTTCACTAATCTGAATTTGCTCTCAGGATCCCACTCCCCCCGACCCCCGTTTAAGTTGTAAGCAAACTATTTTACAGTTGTTTCGAGGGTAATTGTATCAATAACACTTAAATAAAAATTCAGTCTTCTCCCTGCAATGAATGAACTCCCTGCCTGTGAAATGCTCAGTTTATGTGGATGAGTCACTGCCTGAAAGGGAAGGAAAAGCACTTTCCGGAAAGGAATGTGTAAAAAGTACCAAGGTTTAAATATGGGTTGGGAAGAGGACCTTTGCAATCTATCCTCTGCGCAACACCAGGAACTGAGAGGAAAATCAAAGGTTCAGGGTAAGGAATACAATGACACAATGGCTATCGGGTTCTTTTGAGGTAATCGGGGGTTTCCAATATCACAATTCCTTGAACACTGGCTATGTCAGGCAGTGGTATTGCTATTGTGTAAATTAAATAAAGGTGAGCCATAAGCTTGCATTTAAGAGAGGTTGTAAAACCTTGCCCCTACCAGTGAGATAAAGAGAAAAAACTGTAAATGCAGGAAACCTGAAATTCAGAGATTCAAATAGGTGTGGTCGAGAAAGCAGAATGGTGTTTTGTACATTCAGTCCACAGCAGAATCATATACCTGGCTGTGTTTGAGTGATGGGGCACTGGTTGGGGTGGTAAAGAAGGGATTGCTGTACATCACCTTACCAGGCTCCCCTGTTTCCTTGCTAATTATTGAAGAACAATACCTCCCACATATTGATACCTTGGGGATTTTGCTTGATAAGTTTCTAAGAATTTTTACCCAGATGTTTCCTTGTTTTGAGCTCGTGAGACATAAACTGAATCAGTCTTTCTGCCTTTATGGTCCACTCAAAGGTGATTACTCGAGGGATAAATGACCTCCTTTCATTGCCCTCCTTAAGTCAGAGTCAAAGCTGTGCTTTGGGGAAAGTGACAACAGAAGCATAAGGAATGTGATTTGAGCCAGAATGAAAGCTTCAAAGGAGGATTTTTATCCTTTACAATTGAACTGAGACAGAATGTTTACGTTCCCTGGACTGATTTCAGACATATGGAGGTGAAATATGCTACATGTAAAAAGTTGTTTCTTGTGGAAATATTTGGCAGCTCTATGGTCTTGAATACGGTTAATATAACCCTTACTTTGAATGTGTTTACCTCCTAGTGACGAACACATTGTGGGTTATTAGCAACTGTAGACTGATTGGATTAAATATATTTTTCTTGAGGGTCACGTGGTCATGAAAGCAATCTCACCTTGGAGTTGGAATCAGACAAGTACTTTGAGTATCCTGCACTGAGATGGAGATTGATATTTACCCCTTTAAACAAGGTTAGAGAAACACATCCAAGAGTTCTGATAGTCTGTAGAGTTGAACACTAAGCTCACTCCCCTCCTTTTAATTCATTCCTTAAAACTTACCTCTTTGACCAAGCAACTCTGAATATCTCCTTATGTGGTTTCGTGTTACCTGTTTGATAACACTCCTGTGAAGTGCCTTGATATATTTTGCTAAATTTAATGTGCTATTTAAATGCAAGTTGTTGTAGCAATGATCAGCATTTAATAAGTGATGATGACGACCTGTAGTAAGAGGCTGCGCAGGAACTAATGAAGGTTTTGAAGTCCAGCTGCCCTGTAGGAATATTTGGCAGAATAAACTAATTTCTGTTGTGGTGTGTTGATGCGTCTTGTGCGATGTTGCTATTTGTGCAATTCTGTGGCCCTAAGGTGTGGAGAATTTGAGGCTGTGTGTGTAATTGAAAAAATCCTTGTTTTCAAATCCCTCCGTAGATCCCTCCTCCCTATCTCCTCCCAGCCCCCACAACCCCCGAGATCTCTGCATTCCTCTAATTCTGGCCTCTTGACTGTCCCGATTTCCATCAGTCTACCATTGGTGACAGTGCATTCAGCTGCCTGGGCCCTAAGCTCTGGAATTCCCTCCCGAAAGCGCTCTACCTCTCTCTCTCTCCTTTAAGACACTCCGTAAAACTGACCTCTTTGACCAAGCTTTTGGTCACCTGTCCTAGCTCCTTATGTGGCTCAGTGTCAAACTTTGTTTATAACGCTCCTGTGAAGCGTCTTGGGACGTTTTATGATGTTAAAGGTGCTATATGAATATAAGTTCAAAGGATGTCATTAAATAAGGGTAGCTATAATTTATAATAACAAACCTTCAGACTCCTAATAGGGTTTATAGAATTGAATTTCATCCACGATTAGCATTAATGAGTTTCTGTAGTAGATTCAGTGAGTTTTATTTGTTGTTAAGCAGTACTCGTTCTCTGAAGTCTACAATGTTTAACCTTTCATTTGTGTAAATTTGTGGAAAGCTGGAGATTTTTATCATCTTTTCCCCCTCATCAGATTTCGGGATTTCTGCTTGGAGGGATATATTCCTCGTTCTGTGCTCACCATCACAAGTAAAGACTCCACTCAAGTGTAGACATGGAACTCATTTTTAGTCAAACTCAACAATGTGCCATAGCTCCAATCTGGAAAGCCTTCCAATCTGTGGAGCTATAACATTTGTTTCTCAGCTAGACACCATGATAGACTCTTTAAATGAGACTTCCAACTTGTGCTGAATTATTAACTTGCCTTATACCCAACACAAATGGCTGTGACTATCGGAGCCCACAGATGGGATTTGAACTCTCAATCTTCTGACTCGGTGGGCGTGCGTGTGTGCACTGAGCCAAAGCTAATGCCTTGTTCAGCTCCATTGGCATCTCCTCTGACAATGAACCAGTCCATCCAGCCGACAGCAGAACCTAGTTAACATCGAGGCTTGAGCTGATAAGTTGCAGGTAACATTATGCTGATGGGGATAGGATAAGAAGGCTGGGAGAAGGCTGGTGTGGCACATAAACACTGGCATAAAGCAGATGGGCTGAATGGCCTGTTTATGTGGTGCCGTGAGAGAGCAATCACCAATATTTCATGCCAGACTTTGCATGCATTTCCCATCACCATGCAGCCCAATTCACTTCCAAAGGCAGGAAAGGCTACTCTGATGATCATTCAGGTTAACAATATTAGCCAAATTTTATTTGCAAGATTTAAAATTACACGTGTGTTTGAGAAACAAGCAAACAATGCACAATGCAGTGCTTAATTTCACTTTTTGAGATAGGTGGAAGTGTTGGAAATCTATTCAACGTGGTATTGATGTTTGTTTCAGTCTCTGGAGTCCAAAAGCTCCCAGTGCCTGTAACTACTCCAAACAGACATTCGACATCCCAAATCCGAGCAGATGTTTAATCGATCTTTGTACTTTCAGGCAGACAGAATGGGAGCTACTGACTTCTAATGTTTGGGTCAGGATCAGTGTCTGAAAAGAATGTGGTGGATCCAGGGGAAAACGCGCTTTCTCCCTGCACACCCGCCTCAACATCACAAGGTCCTTGAACGAGCATCGAGATGATGCCTTCGGGAATTGTACAGTGTCGCTCTTTCAGAAATCCAAACTACCACTTTCAATGCCAGTTAATCTAATGTTACATTTGTGCCACTCAATCCAAGTTCTCCCCTTTTCGACTCCAGAAGTCCTTTTATTGACGCTCTGAATTGGGCAAGAGACAAAATTCAACAAGATGGTAACTCTGGGGTAGTAATCAGATCTGAAAGGACTTTTCCCTTTCAAAGCGGCAGCGAGCTTTCTGCCAATGCATCACATAATTCACCTGACCTAGTGGGATACTGGGCTAGAGTTCTTGGAAGAGCACTTGGCTGGATGGCTTCCCATGCTCCGAATTCATTCATCGATGGTATCAACTTTGAGAATGAAGCTGGCATTTCCCATTTTCCAGTCAGACCAAGAGGGTGTTAAAAAGAAGTGAAGAGAGAAGGAAGCTCAGCATGAACTGTAGCAAGGAAAGGGGAGATTAAAGTGCCAACATAAACTAAATGGAGGACAGCAGAGTGCCAACTCAAATAGAGGAGAGAAGTGCCTGTGTGAGCTGGGTGGGCGGGAACAGAGGGAGGAGGGAATGGTGAGGGTCAGGGGAGGGAAGGGCGAGGGCAGATGTCGAGTGGCAGGGAGTGGCGAGGGCAGAGTGGGAGGGAGCAGCAAGGGCAGGGGGTGCAGTGGGAGGCAGGGGAGAGCGGTGAGGGCAGTGTGAGGGAGTGGCGAGGGGGAGGGGAGTGCCTCCATGTCAGCAGAACTGTGTAAACAATTGAATGGCTAGATTCAGCGCCGTAGTCCATAATTTCATTACATAAGCATTAGGAGCAGGAGTAGACCATTCGGCCCCTCGAGTATGCTCTGCCATTCAGTAAGATCATAGCAATCTTAGGCTCAACATTTCTTTTCTGCCTGATCCCAGTGACCCGTGATTATCCACAAAAATGAGGAAAAATTCCGCACAAATTTTGCCTCAATTTCCCTCATACAAGTTATGGAACATTTGGTATAACTGCAGTTTTATTTCAGATAGATTCCCAACCCCACAACACTTTGTGTAATTCTGTGTTGTAGACCTATGCTGTTTTGTGTGATGGCTTTTTATAAAGCCGTTGATCAGTTTTTGCTTATTTTTTTACTTTGGCAAGTCTAGAAAAGGTCTATTCTTGGATGGAATGTAGGAGTGCTATTTGGCAATGAATCATTCTCTATTAAGACCAAAAAAACTCCAAAAATCTTTCTCTTCATTGACACTGATGTGTCCAGCTTGATGAGTGCAAACCTTCTCTCTCTCTCTCTCTCATCCAAATTGCAGCTAAAGTGCATTAATCGCAATGTAGTTTGTACATAACTAACACCCAGATATTTGCCTATTGCAGTAAAAATGACTCGAGAAATGAGAACAACACCGATTAGATCCTACAGCAGCCAGCTTGTTGTACAAGCCGCTACTTTGGCATTCTTGTGTGTCTGTGTTCAACCACAAGATGTCAGACATTTTCCACGTAGTTAGATGCAAAACAATTAAAAAGGTATTTAAACCCTCGTTTGTTGTGCTTATCAATCTTCGCTTACCTTTTTAGTATCGATGAACTTGTAGGAGTTACTGGTTATGTGACAGAACATATCGGCGTGTAATGGTGCTTTAAAAGCTTTGTCAAGTTCATGTGAAAATGACAAATACAGGAAAGGATATTCTGGCCCATCCATCCACCTAGTTGTGATTTCTCTGTCTCTCGTGGAACGGACAGTCCCAAGCCACACAGAGCCAGGTGATCGCTTCATGAAAAAAGGTGAAAAACCAGAGGATAAACCCAGGCCCATGAGAGAGAAAAGTTCCTGGGAAATTCCCCTCCAACTTCTTTTAGGTGGTTGAACTTTGAACTGAGTCCAGAGTATCACACTGACCCTGATTTGCAATACACGGACCCATCTGTTGTACAGAGTAATGTCGGCGACCAGGCACTGGTCCAGTTCTCTTGTGAAGGAATACATCAAACCAGCTTTCACTGCACAGGTTTGTGACCTGTTCAATGAGTGCACGATTCTTTAGGAAAAATAGAATCACTCATCATCCAACATAGTTCCCCCCACCGACCTTGAAGAACGTGTGTGCCTGGTCACCTGATCCTTCCGAATCTCTTCAGTTTGAAATTATTGGTCTGTATAAACGTAATCTAGTCCCATCATTATTCATATAAACCTTGTTCAAATCTCCCCTCAGTCTGCTTTTCAAAGGTGCTCCGACCCAGTTCTTCAAGACTATCTGGGTAAGGAGTGTTTGAGCTCAGGAAGTGATGTTGTGCCTACCGTGTGTTATTAAATTTTATCTGGTAATTTAATATCACGTTCTTGACAGTTTAGCCTCACCAGCTTTGAGATTGCCATGTATGGTGAGGTCACAGATTTTAGATTCCAGCAGATTTTGATTTGTACCACGTTATTTCTCAGTATTTTTTATTCCAGTCCCCCTTCGATACATGGAGCGCTACCAGAGAACAGGAAGGGAACTAGGGATGAACTCAGCAACCACACACCAGTCAGTTTAACCTCGGTGGTGGGAAAGCTTTTAGAAACAAATATCTGGGACAAAATTAATAATCTACATTTATCCAAGTGACTAATTTAATGAAAGCCAGTATGGGTCTGTTAAGGGCAAATTGTGTTTCACTAACTTGATTGAGTTTTTAAATGAAGTAACAGAGGTTAGTTGAGGGTAATGCAGTTAATATGGTGTACATGGTCTTCCAAAAGGTGCGTGATAAAGTATCACACAACAGACCTGTCAACAAAGTTAAACCCATGGAATAAAAGGGACAGAGCAACATGGCTGCAAAATTGGCCAAATGACAGGAAGCAGCGTAGCGGTGAATGGTTGATTTTTGCACAGGAGGAAGGCAGCAATGGTGCATACCATGACAGTATACTTCCAATCAAGATACAAAATGGAAATCAGTGGAACCCGTAAGTGCTTAATTCTATACACTGAGAATTGTCGATTAACTGGGCAGGTTTAGATTGCAAGTGTTCTGATCTTGTATGAAATGAAAATGGGCTTTCCAGAAAATGAATAGCAACTTTTACAATCACCACTCTGTAAATGGTTTAGAAAAGGTGGAAGAATGAGATGAGCATCTGCTCCCTTATATAATTGCTGCTGTTTGAGATATCCTTCATACACTCTTCTAATTGAATCATCAGAATCAAAATAGGAAGAAGGGAGGGAGGCAAGGAGAAATATGGAGTTCAACTTCTGAACCAATGACACACTTGTTGTTTTGAAACCATTTAACAAATGACCACCTGCAAGTCAGTTCTGGGAGTGCTCCTGTACATGTGATCCTTAAAACAGCTGAATCATTGTGATGTGATAGACGATTGGGTTGAGACGAGGGGACAATTGAAAAATGGCTATGGGCAGAATGAATCAGAAACACTGAGCATCAGTCAGAACCAATTAACTTTAATTGGGTGCTTCAGATTGGGTAAGAGCTCAAAGTGCAATAATAAACGGAACAAAGCAAACGAGAGGATGGAATAGTGAGAAAATCAAATTAGATACAGAAAGAGAAAAATATTTTTTAAAAATTAAATTTAAATAATCTCTAGGAACACGTTAATTACCTGTGAAAGTGAAACTCTGCAGCTTGTTCTTTTTCTGGCCCTCCAAGGTTGAGTAACAATGCCAGGACAATAAATCACAACATTCACAGTGTCCTTATGGCATGAATTACTAGCCCTAAATGACTGCCGTGAAATTAATTCCTATTGATTGTGCAAATCCGGCAATTTCGTCACATGTTGTAGGAGGCTCGTGGCCAAATAGAGTCAAAGAGTCATAGAGGTCTACAGCACAGAAAGATGCCCTTCGGCCCATTGAGTCTGCACCGGTCAAACAAGTACCTAACTATTCTAATCCCATTTTCCAGCACTAGGCCCATAGCCTTGTATGCCATGGCATTGCAACTGCACATCCAAATACTTCTTAAATGTTATGAGGGTTTCTGCCTCTACCACCCTTTTCAGGCAGTGAGTTCCAGATTCCCACCACCCTCTGGGTGAAAAAATTCTTCCTCACATCCCCTCTAAGCCTCTGGCCCCTTTCCTTAAATCTATGCCCCCTGGTTATTGATCCCTCCACCAAAGGGAAAAGTTCCTTCCTGTCTACCCTATCTATGCCCCTCATAATTTTATACACCTCAATTATGTCCCCCCTCAATCTCCTCTGCTCCAGGGAAAATAACCCCAGTCTATCCAATCTCTCCTCATAACTAAAACTCTCCAGCCCAGGCAACATCCTGGTAAATCTCCTCTGCACTCTTTCTAGTGCAACCACACCCTTTCTGTAATGTGGGTTCCAGAACTGCACGCAATATTCTAGCTGTGGCCTAACCAGCATTTTATATAGTTCCAGCATAACCTCCCTGGTCTTATATTCAATGCCTCAGCTAATAAAGGCAAGTATCCCATATGCCTTCTTAACCACCTTATCTACCTGTCCTGCTATCTTAAGGGACCGGTGGACATGCATACCAAAGTCCCTCTGATCCTCAGTACTTCCTAGAGTCCTACCATTCACCGTGTATTCCCGTGCCTTGTTTGTCCTGCCCAAGTGCATCACCTCATACTTATCCGGATTAAATTCCATTTGCCACTGATCAGCCCATCTGACCAGCCTGTCTATATCCTCCTGTAATCTAAGGCTATCCTCCTCACTATTTATCACTCCACCAATTTTCCTGTCATTCGCAAACTTACTGATCAACCCTCCTACATTCAAGTCTAAATCATTTATATATACCACAAACAGCAAGGGACCCAACACCGATCCCTGTGGAACCCCACTGGACACAGGCATCCAGTCAAAAACACACCCCTCAACCATCACCCTCTGCTTCCTGCCACTCAGCCAATTCTGGATCCAATTTGCCAAATTGCCTTGGATCCCATGGGCTCTTACCTTCATTATCAGTCTCCCATGTGGGACCTTATCAAAAGCCTTGCTGAAATCCAAGTAGACTACGTCAAATGCATTGCCGTCATCTACACACCTGGTCACCTCTTCGAAAAATTCAATCAAATTGGTCAGACATGATCTCCCTCTTAACAAAACCTTGCTGACTGTCCTTGATTAGTCCCTGCCTCTCCAAGTGTAGATTAATTCTGGCCCTCAGAATTGCTTCCAATAGTTTCCCCACCACTGAGGTTAGACTGACTGGCCTGTAGTTCCCTGGTTTAGCCCTTTCTTTCTTCCTTGAATAGCGGTACCACATTGGCTGTCCTCCAGTCCTCTGGCACCTCTCCTGTGGCCAGAGAGGTATTGAAAATTCTAGCCAGCGCCCCTACTATCTCCTCCCTTGCCTCACTCAACAGCCTGGGATACATTTCATCTGGGCCTGGAGATTTATCCACTTTTAAACCTGCCAGACCACTTAGAACCACTTCCCTTTCTATGCTAATTTCTTTAATTATATCACAGTCCTTCTGCCTGATTTCTATGCCCACGTCGTCCCTCTCACTTGTGAACACTGACACACAGTATTCATTTAGAACCCTACCTATGTCTTCCAGCTCCACATACAAACTACCACTACGGTCCTTAATGGGCCCTACTCTTTCCCTAGTTATCCTCTTACTCTTAATGTACTTGTAACATAACTTTGGATTTTCCTTTATTTTACCTGCCAATGTTTTTTCATGCCCTCTTTTTTTGCTCTCCTAATTTCCTTTTTAAGTTTCCCCCCTACACAGTCTATACTCCTCTAGGGCTTCCGCTGTTTTGAGCCCTCGGTATCTGCCATAAGCCTCCCTTTTTCTCTTTATCCAATCCTGTATATCCCTCGACATCCAGGGTTCCCTGGATTTGTTGGTCCCACCCTTTGTCTTTGCTGTTATACGTTGGCCCTGTACTCTCCCTATTTCCTTCTTGAATGAGTCCCACTGCTCTGATGCAGATTTACCTAAAAGTAGCTGCTCCCAGTCCACTCTGGCCAAACCATATCTGATCTTATTAAAATCGACCTTCCCCCAGTTGAGAACTTTGATTTCTGGCCCATCCTTGTCCTTTTCCATAACAACCTTGAATCTAATGAAGTTGTGATCACTATCTGCAAAATGCTCCCCCACTGATACCTCTACCACTTGCCCGGCTTCATTCCTTAAAATTGACTCCAGGACCGCCCCCTCTCCTGTAGGACTTTCTACAGACCGGTTCTAAAAGCTTTTCTGGATGCATTTTAAGAATTCCGCTCCCTCTAAACCTATCACACTATGACTAACCCAGTTAATGTTGGGGAAGTTGAAATCCTCCACTATTACTACCCTATTATTTTTACACTTCTTCTCTGAAATTTGCCTACATATCTGTTCTTCTATTTCTCTCTGACTGTTTGGGAGCCTATATTACACTCCCAGCAATGTGACTACTCCTTTTTTGTTTTTCATTTCTACCCATATGGCTTCATTTGAGGAGCGTTCTAAGATATCATCCCTCCTTACTGCTGTAATTGATTCCTTGATCAATATTGCAATACCTCCTCCTCTTTTACCTCCTTCTCTGAAGACCCTATATCCTGGAATATTGAGCTGCCAATCCTGCCCCCCTCTCAACCATGTCTCTGTAGCAGCAATGACATCATACTTCCATGTGTTAATTTGTGCCCTCAACGCATCTGCCTTATTCGTGAGACTCCTCGCATTAAAATAAATACCATCCAACCTTGCCAAGCTCCCTTGCAGCTTAACTGGCCTATAATTTCTATGCCTTCCAGACTCACTTGCTCTCTCTTCTAATTTTGGCTGTGCACCTCCCCCTGCTGAACCTCCTCTCAGGATCCCATCCCCCTGCCAAGTTAGTTTAAACCTTCCCCAACAGCACTAGCAAACCTCCCCGCAAGGATGTTGGTCCCATTCCGGTTCAGGTGCAACCCGTCCGCCTTGTACAGGTTCCACTGTCCCCAGAAACGGTCCCAATGTCCCAGAAATCTAAATCTAAAGCCCTCCCTCCTGCACATCTCTTCAGCCACGCATTCATCTGGGCTAACTTCCTATTTCTATACTCACTGACGTGTGGCACTGGAAGTAATCCAGAGATTACTACCTTTGAGGTCCTGTTTTTTAATCTGTTTCCTAGCTCCCTAAGTTCTGCTTGCAGGACCTCATCCCTCTTTCAACCTACCATGATCTCTGTGCGTTTGCCCTCCCCCTTTAGAATGCCCTGCCACTGTTCAGTGACATCCTTTACCCTGGCACCAGGGAGGCAACACACCATCCAGGAGTCACGTCTATGGCCGCAGAAACGCCTGTCTGTTCCCCTTACTGTCGAGTCTCCTACCATTATTGCTCTTCCCCTCTTTTTTACCTCCCCCCCCGCCCCTGTGCAGCTGAGCCACTCACAGCGCTGTGAGCGTGGCTGCACTCCCCAGAGGAACCGTCACTCTCACCGTTTTCCAGCACAGAGAAACGGTTCTCAAGCGAGATGCACCCTGGGGATTTCCTGACTACCTGCCTGACACCTTTCTCCTGACTGGTCACCCATTCCCTCTCTGTCTGCACTTCCATAAGTTGTGGGGTGACCACATCTAAAAACGTGCTATCCACGAAACTTTCAGCCTCGCAGATGTGCCTCAGTGTCTCCAGCTGCCCCTCAACTCCAAAACTCGGAGCTCAAGTAGCTGCAGCTGGTGGCACTTCCTGCACAAGTGGTCGGCCAGAGCATCTAGGACTTCTGTAAAAAATGTAATTCTTTTTGGATGGTTAACGGGGGAGCAGTACACATCAACCAGTAATTTGTGCAGAATCCAAACTTTAGTATCTGACAACAGCTTGCATTTATACAGAGCCTTCAATGTGTGAAAACATCCGAAGGGGATTCATGGGAGGGTTATCAATGGGAAGGTATTAGGACAGGTGATTAAAAACTTGATCAAGGAGGTAGGTTTTAAGTAGCATCTTAAAGGAGGAAAGAGAGGTTTAGAGGGGGAGTTCTAGAACTTGGGGCCCAGGTAGCTGAAGGCAAGGCCATCTTTGTTGGAGCGATTAAAATCGGAGATGCTCAAGAGGCCAGAATTGGAGGAGTACAGAGACCTCGGAGGGTTGTAGGGCCTGAGATTAGAGGTAGGAAGGAGTGAAGCCAGGGAGGGATTTGAAAACGAGGATTAGAATTTTAAAATCAAGTTGTTGCTTGAACGGGAACCAATTTAGGTCAAAGAGATGGATAAGGGCTTCAGTGGCAGATGAACTGAGGCAGGGGCACAGCTGGAAGATGCTACAGGAGTTGGATGTAAGCGATCTTGGTAATGGATATGTGTGGCTTCTCCTTACAAATTGCTGTAATAAAACTGCAGCAACACCTACGCCGTTGGTGTCAACAGCAAGTATAAATGGCTTAGCATAATTTGCTGCTGCTAAAACTGATGTGGTAGTCAGTACAGCTTTCAAGCTGTCAAAGGCACTTTGACTCTCCTTTGTGCAATCAAATTTCTTGCCTTTCTTTAACAAACTTATCAGGGGAGCCACTACAGCGCTGAAATTCGGTACAAGCTTCCAATAGAATCCAGCCATGCCTATATACTGCAAAATACACTCGTTTCACCTCAGGCACTGGAAAACCTGAGATGGACCTTATTTTTGTTTCTCTAGGTGCTGCTTGACCTTGTCCCACAGTGTGGCCCAAATCAATTACTTTTGCTCTGGCAAATTCACCTGCTGCCAAGTTTATAACCAAATTGACTTTTTGGAACTGATCAAAGATTTCGCTCAAGTGTTGTATCTGTTCCCCCCAGATTGGCCTGCACATGATCAAATCATTAATAAATACCACATAGTTGCATAATCCTACCACAACCTTGCAATCTTTGAAAAGTTGCTTGTGCATCCTTTATTCTGAAAGGCATGACTTAATCAATTTGAAGTCCATCTGGGGTTACAAAAGCTGATATTTCTTTGGCTGCATCGGTTAATGGAACTTGTCAATATCCCTTCAATAAATCAGTTTTTGTAACAAACATTGCCTGTCCAATCTTCTCAATACAGTCTTCTAATCGTGGAATTGGATAAGAATCTGCCTTTGTTTCCGTGTTAACCTTGTGATTAGTCTATACATAGTCGCTGCGACCCATCTGGTTTCGGTATCATTGCAATAGGTGAGCTCCAGCTACTGTGACTCAGTCCAATAATGTCATTTTCTATCATGAATTTGATCTTTTCCCTCTAACTTCTCTGGATTGGGTCTGTATAAGGATGTTGTTTTATGGGTAATGCATCCCGAAATTAACATCATATATGGCCAAAGATGTTTCCCATGGCCTATTCACACAAATCGATTCAAGAGTTTGTAATAGCTTTTGTAAGTCACTTTGACAGTTTTCTGGAAGATAGCTTAGTATCACATCTAAATTTTTAAGCATCTCCATATTATCCAATCTGATTATCGGAGGGTCGATTTTAGAATTTTCGACTTCTGACTCATTCTGGGAGTTCTGATATCTTCATTTCACTCCCTACATCTTTTACCGCTAAGTACACTCCTATCCTGACTATCTTCCTGTCATAATATTGCTTTTAACATAATAATGTGACACACTCGCTGACTTTTCTTCCTCTCTGGAGTACTCACTATGTAATGCACATCATTGAGCTTCTTTTTGATTTGATAAGGTCCAGTGAAGCCCGCTTTTAAGGGTTCACCAGAGACGGGTAACAATACTAACGCCTTGTCTCCAGCGACCAAATTTGGAGCTTTGGCATTTTTGTCTGCTCTAGCTTTCGCTGTTTGATGAGCGATTTTCGAGTGCTCTTTGGCCAATTCACATGATTTGGTTAATCTTTCCTGGAAGTTTGACACACAAGTCAAAAGCATAGTCCCTGAGCTTTGGCCTATAACTTTTTCTTTACTTTAAGGCATCCCCTCACCTCATGCCCATATCTCAATTCAGAAGGACTGAATCCTGTTGACTCATTCGCGGCACCCCTAGCGGCAAACAGTAAAAATGGAATTCCTTTAATGCCATCTTTCTAATGCTCCTTGCGATTGTGGATGATAATCTGAAGACCTAAATTGTTTTATTCCCAAACTATTCATTGTTTCTTTGAATATTTGTGATATAAAAATTGAGCCTAGATCTGACTGCATCTCCTTGGGTAATCCATATCTTGTTTAAAAAAAGAATTGAACTAACTCTTCCACAGTCACTTTTGCTGTAATTTTCCCCAAAGGCACAGTCTCAGGAAATCTTGTTGCAACACTCCATAATTGTTAAAAGATACTGATTCTCACTTCTGGTTTTAGGTAGGGGCCCTACACAATCTATTAAGACCCCGCAAAACTGTTCTTCAAAAGTTGGTATTGGAATTAAGGGTGCAGATTTAATTGATGATTGGGTTTTCCCCACTACCTGCTATTTCTGGCAGAATTGAACCACGTCTTTATACAATCCTGGCCAATAAAAGTGTTTCAGTATTTTAGCCTGTGTTTTCCTAATCCCTAAGTAAGCTGCCATTGGAATTTCGTGAGCCACTCATACAATTTTGATACGATATCCAGATGGAGCTATCACCTGATGAGCTACTGCCCGTTCCTCATCAGCTAGTATTTGAGGCGGCCTCCATTTCCTCATTAGCACGTTGTCTTTTAAATAATAACGCTCGGGTATTGGTTCTGATTCAGCCTATGAGTAGGCTGTTTGATACAGTCGTCTCAACTCAATATTGGCCTGTTGCATTTCTACTAAAAAAAAAGATGGGTCAAACACGTCAGTCCCATTCTCTTCACCTTTCTCCTTTTTGCTTAAGTTTTCGAAAATAGTGTCAGATAACGGAATTTCTAAGTCACCTCCCTTTTGTACAGATTCTCCCTCTTCTTCTTCCTGTCTAATTTTATGGGCCTGAAATCCAGTCACAACACAGGAAACAACCCAGGACATTCTCCTTGTCGTAACACAGTTTCTTTCACTTCCACTGGTTGTTCCAATACCCTCGGTGAGGCTAATATTTTTTTGAGCCAGCCGGGCCATTCCTCAAGATAAAATCAATTCCTTCTCTCTGGATTTGATGCACCACTCCAACTGCAACCTCTCCACTTACAAAATCACTCTTTAATCCAACTCTATATAATGAGACCAGGTTATAACCTCTGCGGATACTTCCAATTAATATTTTTTCTGAAAAAGAGATGTTTTGTCGAAGCTTTTTGTCTTGCACTCATCAGGACAATTCACAAGAATAGAATGTAAGGGAAAACAACAAATTTACACTACCGATTTGTTGGCAAGTGGATGCTGGTAGAGGCGTTGCCATGGGGAATGCACCAGTTGATGGTGGCTGACAGTTAACGGCCAATCATTGTTTGAAATTTAAACCAGGCAGCTTGACTCTCATTGGTCAAGACATTGCCCTGCGGAATGAACCAGCGAATGGCTGTCACTTATTATGTCATGTTGAAACAGGCTGATTGGGTATGGCATGTACCTTACCCGTTGTGAACAACAGAAGGAACATGCTGTTTTTACGATCTGCCAGTCTTTGGGACATACGGCCTACATACCTAGCATCACATTGTCACTGAAATCCATATACCACATTACTCATTTGTGTGATAGGCAGAACATCTTTTTGGCTTGATGGCAGCATTCTGTTAGTGGGGAATACCACTTATGTTGCTACTGCATAGTAGCAGCGTGAAACAGTTAGCGTCACCTGTTGCTCAGGTTTTTGAGATATCTTGCCCTTCCAGGGTAATCTGAGGTAGACTGGACACTTTTCAGGGCTGAAAGTGACAGCTTTAGGCCTGTTCATGAGTTTGTGTGATAGACAGCGCAGCATAATCTGATTAGGGCAGCCATTATTCTGCAGGATGCCTTTGGTGTGCCCTGTTTCAGCCTCAAGCTTGCGTGGTAAGCAAATGGCTCAGGCCCTATTTACAGTACAGAATGTACCCAAACAGCCTATGCTTGCAAAGCTCAAAGCAAGGTGTCCCAACATGTGATTCCGCGATTCCTCAGTGTGCTAAGAATTATGCCGACAACCAATTTAAGATTGTCAGTTGGGCTTGCAGTGTGGTACATTTGCGTGTACTGGAAGCTACATATATTAATACACAATTCCTAACAGTGTACACGCATTCTTCGAGGTGCAGGAATGTGGATCCTTAAATGTGGGAAGCATGTCCCTGTTGGGAACCATAAAAAAAAAACTGTAAAAGTCATGGAGAAGGTGCAGAAGGAATTCACTTTGAAAAGTTAAGAAGGCAAAATTTGGAGAAAATTCATTAGGGCAAAGAAGATTAAGAGTAGATTAACTGGAGTGATTTTGATGAAATAAAATGGATCAATCTTTAAAAAATGAAATCTCGAGTGTATAGAGAAAAGACAGGAGACGGAACTGAGAATAGTGATGGACTGAATGGCTAGCACCTCCTATGCTGTAAGATTCCGTGATTTACAGAAGTGCTTTCTTTCCAAGTAGAAATTCTTCAATTTGCTGCTGTTGTGTTCAGTTAAATTGATCTTCAATTATCTAATTTTAATTGAACATGACACCAAAAGACTTTAATCCTATGAGTAAACTAGTAGTTGGTGTTCAGAACCTTCTGTTAATTAAAGATGACATTCTGTAAATTAATGCAATCCGTGTCCGTTTCACTACATTTTTCAGCATATTCCTTATAAAAGTAGCTTTCAGTGGCAAACACTGAAGTAAATTAGTTAATTCAGTTTGCAATAAACATCCATTTAGAATAAACAGCCCACTTTTGTTTTTTTTTTTCTTGCTCTGGACATAAGGAGAGAAGGAAGCCATTTGGTCCCTCAAGCCTGTTTTCCAATCAATATAATCAAGATTGATCTGTGACCTAATGCCACATACCTGCCTTTGCCCTGTACCCCTCAGTACCTGACGCAACAAAGATCTGTCAGTTTCAGATTGAAATGTTTTCAGTGTACATTCCTGCCTTGATGGGTGCCAAACTCTAAATTGTGATCCTGGATGGGCATTGTTGATGCCAGACCCAGTGCTCGAAACTGTACTGCTGCTAATTGTCACAAAAGTATAAGAATTCTTATAATATTATTGTGATTTATTGTAAAAGTAGATTAATAGTGGGGTTTGGATAGTTTCTGTGTGTGTGTGTGGGGGATTTAATTGAATTGGAAACAGCTGGTCCCGAGGCTTTGCCTTACCAAAAGGAAGCTGGGTCTGAAATGCTGAATATGTGAACATGGCTGAAATTTTAGAAGGCAAAGTGAGGAGAATTTGCATTTTTGGATAAATCAGGGGGATTTGAATTTCAAAGAGATGGTAGGATGTTACGCCTAGCCAGAGAAGTTAGGCCAAGCAGTGTGTTTATTTTTCTCAAGGTAACTGATAATATTAGCACCATGAGAAGATTTATATTATGAGAAAGGTAAAGTTCCAAAGACATATGGGAACAATGGAAATTGCATTAAAAGGGTGAAACATGTATAAAGGAGAAGAGGCTGTGTGTCAGAGAGGAAGGCATTGCAAGATCTACCAGAAGTGTGAAAAACCTCCAGTATTTGTGCATTAAGCTGCTGTTCACAGAAACCGAAGCTGGGAAAAGCCACTTTGAATTCTACTGTCCAGGGTATTGTGACAATTTGCCTGGATCTGCTTAAAATCTTTTTTTTTTCCCATTGCCTTAATGGGTATAACTGGAAGCCAGATTTAATTAAGGGTTTTAGGAGTTGTTATAGTAATTTTAGACCTATGTATGTGCTTGAAATCTTTTCTTTTGATAATAAATAATGTTTAATTTAGTTTTGTGAAAACTCAAGTCTTGGTGGACTTATACTACAGAATTCAGGGCACGCATCTCGAAATAAAATACAAATTGCAAAATCATTTTGACTGCGTGATCAAGTTTCCCTTGTGGATTTGATCCGCCTGGTGCACCTCATCTGCTGCATCATAACATTCATGTTGAACGTTGTCATGGTTCGCACATCAACATTTGATGTGGTGGCTGTAGACATGACTCTAAAGAGAACTAATTAGTAGTGGTGGGTGGAGTGGGTTAAACAATGCTCATACATTATTATTTTTTTTAAATGCATTTTTCCCTTGCCTTCCATGTATGAAGCTGCCCTGCGGACTGATTGACTAGTTTTACTTGTTGCAGCATGAAACTGCAGAGGGCTGGAGTCACATCCCATGTGAAATAATGTATAACAAGACTCTACTAGTTACAATGGGGAGACTGGGGCTTGTTAGAATTTTTGATTTATCACTAAATTCTCTTACATCACTCCTTTCTTTGAAAAATAAAGTTGGAGAAATAATTAAGCAAGGCATGTTTAAGTTGTTATTTATGTGTCGAATTGAAATAGTTAAAAGGAAATATTCTTTGCGCTGTGCCATGACTTTGTAAGTCCGTGTGTTGTGTGTATTTCAGAACCAAATCAGGATGTTTTGGTCTAAATCACACATTCTTTTCTTAACGTAGTTGGAGGTGAGCCAAAGGTTGCTGGAGCATTGAGGGAAAAATACCCCTAGGTTAGCATTGGGTTTGCTTTGTGGCAACAAGAACTAAATGCTCTTCTAAATTTAGTGCATTGGAAAATCTTAGCATAACCGCTATAGGTTTCCACATCTGTGGCTGGGTGAGGTGTTAGGTTATATATTCTATTTGCTGTTTCATAGCAACATCACATTGGGTGTGAACAATGAACATGTCCACTGCATCATAGAACCATAGAACACTACAGCACAGAAAACAGGCCATTCGGCCCTTCTAGTCTGTGCCAAAATATTATTCCGCTAGTCCCATTGACCTGCACCTCGTCCATAACCCTCCAGACCTCTCCCATCCATGTCTCTATCTAATTTATTCTTAAAACTTAAGAGTGAGCCCGCATTTACCACGTCAGATGGTAGCTCGTTCCACACTCTCACCACTTTCTGAGTGAAAAAGTTCCCCCTAATGTTCCTGGGTCGTTTCTCATTCAATTCTGTTCACTGGATAATGTGACCCAAATATCTTTGGCCTTTTCTTGTTACTGTAATACTTTATAAGTATTCAATGTACAATGTAGTTTTTCTGTTCATTTGCATAACTGATCTAAAGCTAAATTAAGCTGCAATATCTATCTCCATTGTTCTTCCTACTTTTCTTTTGGTGACTTGGTGCAGCGATTTTCAGATCTGGATGAACTTATCTGGATGAGAAACAATAAAGACTTGATCACTCATCCTTGTGGAATATGAAAACACCTTTGCTATTTTCTATCTAGTTACTAGTTCCATTCCATGTGCTACCCAAGAATCCTTTGGCTTTTTTTTATTTGTTGAAAGGATGTGGGCATCACTGGCTGGGCCAGCATTTATTGCCCATCCCTAATTGTCCTTGAGAAAGTGGTGGTGAGCTGCCTTCTTGAAACACTGCAACCCATGTGGCGTATGTACACCCTCTGTGCTGTTAGGAAGGGAGTCCCAGGGTTTTGACCCAGCGACAGTGAAAGGATAGCGATATAATTCTAAAGTCAGGATGGTGTGTGACTTGGAGGGGAATTTGCAGGTCATGGTGTTCCCATGTGTCTGCTGCCCTTATCCTTCTAGGTGGTAGAGGTTGTGGGTTTGGAAGGCGTTGTCGAAGGAGCCTTGGTGAGTAGCTGTAGATGGTGTACACACTGCTAATCTTCAATCTTCAGTGCACACTAATCTTCAGTGTTTCACTGCTTTTCAGAATTCATTTAACAATTATAGAGAGTGATATTACTGTTCACCTGAAAGAAATAAGGAAAATTTGGTGGGCTGGATTCAAGTTTTCTAGTTCCATGTTAGCTGTTTTTATTTAATAAGTTACTGTCTGGTTAGAGCAGCACCTTCTCCAGTAAAGAAGAAAAGTACAGGTTTTAATGATCTTACAATCCATGTTGACCGTTATAATTTATTGCAGCAAAATCATTTAGTTGAAAGCTTATAAACCATTGCCTGTGAACAGGCAGTGGGTTGGCACCTTTAAATGCTTCAAAATCACCTCAGTACATTGGTACAAGTGGTGGCTTTTCCACTTTTGAAAAGGAACCATTTTCCCCTGGGGAGGGGAGATATCTTTCCCAAATTCCTGCTTGGTCTCACCAGCAGTTTTGCAATGTCTGGGTGTAAAGGTGTACCATCTATTTCCACAGCCAGACCCTGATTCAGCTGGGGATTCCAATCACATGGCAGTAAACTTGCCACTCTTACACCACCTAGGCATTTTAGATATTGAATTTGTTTGAACTGTTTCTGGACATGTGCTTTTTGGAGCTCTGGGGAATTACTTTTGGATGGGGAGTGAAAGAAATTGGAAAATGATCTGTCTGTTATCCAAACTTGTTTTTGCAAATTAAGCTGAAATAAAGGTTGTTTTTAAAAAGTAGTTGTTGAAAAGATCACTTTGCACACGCCGCCCTTGCTTTGTAACAGAGAGCAGCAGACATTGCTGTGTTTCCACATTTCCAATTAACAATTGGAGAACTTTTAGTATCAGTGGTTTATTTTTAAAGGCTGCACATTTATTATTTTGAATGACCCTAGTTTTACTTTACTCACTAGGAGGACGCGATCACTTCATGGACCAAGTCCAGCAACAAAATTTGGACCAAAAGCTTGCATGCTACAGAATCCAAAGGCAGTAATGTAAGTAGTTGGTTTATACCAATCCCATCTTAACATTTGCCAGCATTTTAGTGTATTTTCCTATCGGTGACTGCACACTTTTCATCTACGTTTGGTTTTATTTTAACTTGAACTCTTTCGAGAAAACTTAACATTTTTCAAAAGTTTTGTTTAACCTGACAGTGAACTTTGGAAATGAATGTTCCAGATGTTAATTAATGGAATGCTCCGCATACGTTAAAATCCGTGTTTTTCCTCAAAACATTGCTGATGTTACCCTTGAATACATTGCCAACACGTATCATTTAATTTTGCAACCTAGCCCATATAGAATAAAAATGTTACTGTTGTCATGAAGTTTGACAAAAATTATGTTCTAGTCCGTTCTTGTACGTGAACTCTGCTAACTAACTCTTTCATGATTTGCCAAGTTCAATATTATGGAAATCTTTCATCTGCAAAGGAGTATGTTTAACAGAATCTTGATATTTCTGACAGATCGATGATGTAACAGATTGATATCTTAGCGCCTTGTTTGCAAAATGGTTCAGAATCTGATTGGGCAGAATTTTGCCGTCGGTGAGCAGGGGCGGGGCCTGCTCACTGACGCGGGCCCGCCGACCTGTCAATGGCCAATTGAGGCCATTGACAGGATCATTTATACAATTAAAGGACCTGCCCGTCTAACCTTAAGGTTAGCGGGTCGGCCAGGAGCCCCAACGGCAACTAGAAAAAACATGAAACCTCATCCACCGGCGGGATGAGGTTTCATGCAGGGTTTCAAAAATGTTAATAAAGTTATTATGTAAATTATGAACATGTCCCATCTCGTGTGACATTGTCACATGAGGGGGACATGTTAGGGAATTTTCTTTTTTCTATTTTTAATATTTTTCAACGTGGAAGTGATCTCCCTGAGGCTGCACTTAGCCTCAGGGGGATGTGCACTTTATTGTGCGCATGCGTGAAAGAGCGCACTCTCGCCTTTGGGGAATCCCCCCCCCCGCCCGCACAGGGAGCGCATAGCGCTTCCCGCTGGACGTCATGCTGGGCGGGCCTTAATTGGCCGGCCCACGTAAAATGGCGGCGGGGCCCACTTCTCCAGCGGGGATCGGCTCCCCGCCCGCCGGAGATTGGGTCGGACCTGCCTGCCTGACAGGCAGGAAATTCTGCCCATTAAGTGCATGTGACCACAGCTGAGAAGCTTCCTGTTCTGGGTGACTTAGAGGAGTCGGGCAGAGGATGAACTAAATGAAAAAAAAACTGAACTGAACTAAATAAGAAAGAGCTCTTCAATCTGGAAGGAAGCTCCTCAGTGGCAACCGTTTTGTAGAAGTGTATAAATACTTAACGGATATGACAGAGTGACAGGGCAAGATGAAGAAGTTAGGGCAGGCTTAAGAGGAATTTCTCTGTGAACAAAGGGTAATGGGCAGATGAAATGGGCTTTTAGGATCAATGGTTTGCAGCAAGAACATTGGTCCCATTCACAACCAGCTTCAACCTGGAGCTGGAGAAGGTAGAGTTACATCTCTGGAAAGAAGAGCATAAAGGCGCTGCATTCAAACCTGTCTTGTAATTGAGGTGTCTATCTCTCTCTCTCTGTGTGTCTCTCTCTGTGTGTCTCTCTCTGTGTGTCTCTCTCTGTGTGTCTCTCTCTGTGTGTCTCTCTCTGTGTGTCTCTCTTTGTGTGTCTCTCTCTGTGTGTCTCTCTCTGTGTGTCTCTCTCTGTGTGTCTCTCTCTGTGTCTCTCTCTGTGTGTCTCTCTCTGTGTGTCTCTCTCTGTGTGTCTCTCTCTGTGTGTCTCTCTCTGTGTGTCTCTCTCTGTGTGTCTCTCTCTCTGTGTGTCTCTCTCTCTGTGTGTGTCTCTCTCTGTGTGTGTCTCTCTCTGTGTGTGTCTCTCTCTGTGTGTGTCTCTCTCTGTGTGTGTCTCTCTCTGTGTGTGTCTCTCTCTGTGTGTGTCTGTGTCTCTGTGTGTGTCTGTGTCTCTGTGTGTGTCTGTGTCTCTGTGTGTGTCTGTGTCTGTGTGTCTGTGTCTCTCTCTCTGTGTGTCTGTGTCTCTCTCTCTGTGTGTCTGTGTCTCTCTCTCTGTGTGTCTGTGTCTCTCTCTCTCTCTCTGTGTGTCTGTGTCTCTCTCTCTCTCTGTGTCTCTCTCTCTCTGTGTCTCTCTCTCTCTGTGTCTCTCTCTCTGTGTGTCTCTCTCTCTCTGTGTCTCTCTCTGTCTCTCTCTCTCTGTGTCTCTCTCTGTCTCTCTCTCTCTGTGTCTCTCTCTGTCTCTCTCTCTCTGTGTGTGTCTCTCTGTCTCTCTCTCTCTGTGTGTGTCTCTCTGTCTCTCTCTCTCTCTCTCTCTCTCTCTGTGTGTCTCTCTCTCTCTCTCTCTCTCTGTGTGTGTGTCTCTCTCTCTCTCTCTCTCTCTCTGTGTGTGTGTCTCTCTCTCTCTCTCTCTCTCTCTGTGTCTCTATCTGACTTTCTCAATTGAAGTGATTAGTTTTGATACTGAAGGTCAAGATCACTCCCATAGCTTTTGAGTACCAGTGCTAGCTTCTGGAAAGTTCCAAAGCTTCCTAGTTTCAGGTTAATCTGGAGCAGACATGAAGTTAATACTGAATTATTAAACTGAGATTCAGCTGACAGCCAATATTACTCATGTATAACTTCAATGCAATATTAATTTTGATCTAATCATAGCTTAAAATTACCATAAATATTCAGTTTCAATACAAAGTTTCCAAAGCACTGTCTGTTGAAGATCTATAATTCACCTTATATTTTAATTTACTGCTGTATCACAAGTTGCCATTTACACTCTCATTGCTCAAGTGATGAAGTGTCAGGTGTGGAGCTGGTCAGAATCTGAGGTAATGCTGAAGGTTGTGGGGAAGGACAGCAGTCACAGTTCCACAAGCAACAATAAAATAGATAACTGGATAATTTGTTTTAGTGATATCAGTTGAGGTAAATCGTGAACAGGGCAACAGGAAAGCTTCCCTGCACTACTCCAAGTTGCGATATGAATCTTTTATGTCTACCTGAGAGGGCAGATAGAGTCTCTGTTTAATGCCTTGTGCTCATGACTTCCTACCCCAGAGGTGCCATCTCTGAACTAAGGCTGACACCAATGACTTTTAAAACTCCTATTATATACTGTGGCAAAATATATTGAGAGTGGTACATGGCTGTGGTCCTGGTATGTATTCTGAGCGAGATTTTCTGACCTAACGTTAACATTAGTCAAACACAGCCTTGCAAAATTACCTCTTAAGTATTTTTATAGAAAATTGCAAACTATAAATATGGTGTGACACTTGTAAATGGACAGCACTGTAATGTTATTTATTTCTGTTTGCTTGATGGCCTCTTCATTTATATTTGAACGTTGAGCTGTGTTCCCAGAATGTGGACAGCAGATCAACTACAAAGCCCTGCCAAGTGTTCTCTGCCACCTCAATCAACAATCTATTTCCAACTATCTCTGAACAGTATCACCAAACCCTACACCAAATCAGGAGCTGGGAGTACCATGTCACTCTTGGTAACAATCATTGAATTACAAATTAATTTATTCTCTTTTGTTCATTCCCTCCAAATGCAACTTCTGTTTGTTCTTGAATGGACACCATCTGGTTCTAGTCATCAGGGCCTTTCTATTCAAAAGGTGCCCTTTTGTAAGTGACCAGGAAACAGATTTTAAGATTGGTGAGACATTGGAACAGGAAATCCAGCAAGTAATTGAGCAAAAGCAGGCTATACCCTTTCAGAAGTTGCAAAGGGAATATCAGCTGCCAATGACTAATTAATTTACAGAATAGTTTACAAATGAGGCATCTCCTGCTGGGTTTAGATGATTAGAGCAAAGCGCATACCCGGACACTATGAAATATTAGTGATGTCATGGTGCAGAACCCTTATAATTTATCCCTAGTTAAGCATCTCTCAAACAGTCATATGCCCGCTGACTTGTGGAAATCCCTGCCTTGTGACCAACAAAAATAGAAAAGCCTCATCTGAAAAGACACCAAACACATCGAGAGGCTTTGTTGGGAGTGTGCAGAGGTGAAGCTGAGGCATCAGAGGGAGCGCACAAACCTCCAAACAGCCCATCTACCCAACCCTTCAAGCAGCACCTGCCCCACATATGACAGAGTCTGCAGATCGTGTATTGGCCTTTCAGCCATCTCAGAACCCAACGAACTGGAGTAGAAGTGAGTCACCCTCGATCCCGAGGGACTGCCTAAGAAGAGTTAATCGTATATAGTTGGGGTTGAATCAATCCCAAGGGATTGAACCAGTTCAGTAACTCTTGGGTCTACCAGTGTTGCTAGACCTGCCTATGACTGAACTGATGGGAGTTGTGTTTACCTTCCATTCACACATCCCCAATCAGACACTCCCGAGAAAGAAATGCAGCTGCAATTTTTATAGCTTTTGAGGGTGTTCAAAAACAGTAGCGAAACCAGTTTATATTCAATTCTTGTGGTTAGATTATTTTAGAGAGAGGGAGAGAATAGTTGCCTTGCTCCACAATATCGAGTGACAAGAACTCCAACTTATTGTCACCTTTTGCCTCATTAATCCTCAGTGCAGTGTATAACATTGAAAACAGGCAGCTATGTGACCTTCAGATAATAATACCAACTATGTAGGAACTACTGTAATCAAACCATATATAGATGTAATGGGCGAGATGTGGAAAAGATTCTCTCTCCTTAACAAATGCACTGCTTACTACCTACACTGAAAATCACTTTTCAATACAGCAGCGAGACATTTTGGAGCCCTTCTCTATTATTATTATGTATAATTTTGCATTCTTTGTTTATGAATGCTCATCCAGTACCACCCTTTTTGTATTAGCAGAGCAAAGTAAGGAAAGTATTTTGAGAAAAAATTCTGTTTATTGGATTGAAAGTTGCAGCAGAAACTCAACACTGTGATAAACCAGAGGGGAGTGGAAGGCTGTTGGCACCATAGGGTCCACTGTAGAGAATAGTACTGCTGTACATGATAGGTGAGTTTGTGCAAAGTGATGTACTGATTTTTGCTATGGTGTAGCAACATTTTTTTTTCTCCAGTGATTTCAAAAGTTTTTTGTAAATTTTATAGATAGGAACATTGTAAGTTCCAGAAATGTGACTCTAAAGCAAAAAATAATTGGATTTAACTAGCAGCTCCTTAGAACTATAATACGGCAGCTGGTATTTGCCAGGCTGACCAAATCCACAAGGGAAACGTGGCCAGGCTATCACAACGATTTTGCAATTTATATTTATGACAAGAAGGCTTGTGCACTGAAGTCAGAAGTCATTAGTCCACTATCACCAGAGATTTTAAAGATTTAAATTAAAACATTTATTAACAAAAGAAGAACAAACTTAAATACACAGGATTACAGCTACACAGTTATAACAGTTCCCAAAATTTCTGCTTAACCAAACTCCCAACTATAACCCTCTTTAAGGCAACAGGCCAAATAAATTCCAAATTTATAAAGTCATCCAGCAAGTTTACCGCAAGCATCCACTGCACAATGGACTTCCAAAGGCTTTTAACATAACTTTGGTTACTGGAACAGCAAACTTCTGGCTCGAGGCTTTTTCCCCCAAGGCTGTGTTTCACACAGCCACCTGTCAAGATCTCATATGGCCACACCTCACGCAGCCTTCCATCCTCCTTTAAATATCCCTTTTGATTTGTAAATCCCATTGTTTCCACTTGTCTTTATAACTTACTTTTCCAAGAATATAAAAATCTTTCATGTTATCATTATGGTCAGCACTTTTGGGAAAAATCAACATAACTTCACAATTGGCAAGATAAATAAGGCAAAAATCTTATGTCCCTTTGGAAATCAAACACGCTTCCCACTTATCTAAAAATGCAAATTTAATTCACACCATATCTGCTAACCTCACCCTAGCTTTATTCATCTCCATTTCAAATGCCTGTTTTACACCTCACTTCCTTGATAACTTAAACCTTGCAGTCTAACTGTCTCTAGTTTAATTAAATTAGCCACACGCAGAAGCACACACGTACATACACCCCTTTAAAATATCCCACAATATTATTAGGAAAAATATGATAGTTTCTTGAAAAGAGAAAAGACAGGTTAACATTTTGGATAGGAGACCTTTATCAGAACCGAGCATTCATTATACTGGGACAAAAGGTGTTTTTTTAATTCATTCATGGGATGTGGCATCGCTGGCAAGTCCAGCATTTATTGTCTGTCCCTAATTGCCCTTGAGAAGATAGCCTTCTTGAACCTTTGCAGTCCATGTAGTGTAGATACACCGACAGTGCTGTTAGGGAGGGAGTTCCAGGATTTTCACCTAGCAGCATTGAAGGAACGGCGATATATTTCCAAGTCAGGATAGTGTGTGGCTTAGAGGGCAACTTGCAAATGGCGGTGTTCCCATGTACCTGCTGTCCTTGACCTTCTACGTGGTAGAGGTTACGGGCTTGGAAGGTGCTGTCAAAGGATTCCTGAGTCGCTGCAGTGCATCTTCTAGATAGTTTACCAAAATATTGCTGTTGACTGGCCTGTTATGTATTTCATGCAGCCTTTCTTTTCAATATTAAATTTAACGTTATTTGAAAATAGATTGAGCGTCGGGTTTCATAACGGTTGTGGGTTAACATGAACTGAGTCACATATTTACCATATATCACATCTTCCCATTTAATCGAGACCTTGCACTAATAGGCTTTTCGTATTTGCATTGTGTAAGGAGAGTTTAAATATTTTCATCAGTCTGTGTCTGAACTCTCTGTCATGGAGTTGTGATGTTTGAATAATACAGGAACTGTTTGATGATGTGGTTGTATCTTGCTGGACAGACTGATTTTATTGGATACTTTGCTGGCCAGTTCTGCAAAACATGGTTCATGCGCTCAATCATCAGGGACAGGTTTATTACAGTAATGTCGGCTGTAAATTAAACATCTAAAACATGTTTTTATATTAAAATATTTAAACATCTAATTTGTTGCCTTCTCTCTCATTTCTCACATTCTCTGCTCAATTTTCTCTTGCTTTATAATTATTCAAACACTTTTCTCCTTAATTATTCTCATTTTAAAAAATTTTAACTTGAGATCTTTTGGAAGTTTAAAAAAAAAACATGCTTAAGCTGCTTGTGACCCTAATGGAACATCCTTTAGATCCACTTACCTGTTGAGTAACTCACTTTCTATATTCCTATGCTTGCTGCATTCTGAATTCACAGCGTACGTGAAATTGAAATATGTTCCTTTTTCAGTGCTCAGCGTTATGGCACAGCCGATGGTAAATGCTGAGCTGCTCAAATCCCAAAGGGAAACTTGAAACAACTGCCACAATTGTTTTGCAATTTGTATAAATTTAAAGATGCGTGCCTTGAATTCAGTAGTAATAAGACCACTGAGTCTTATAGGTTTCTTACAAAACTAAATTAAATCTTTATCAATAGAAGAAATGATTTTAAGTACACATACACATCTACAAATTACTACTATGATGACTTCTAAATCCCCTAGCTAATCTAACTCCCAACCCTTAAGGCAACATTAAGACGCATAGATTTTAAAAGACCCAGGCAAAGAAACACGATGCCCTGAGCAATCCAATACAAAGTGAGTTTTCCTAACTTCAGTTCTTTGTAGACAGCAGCTTGAGGCATAGATGCTGGAGGCTTTTTCACACTTGTTTTAGATCTTAGCATGCCTGCCCTTACACAGCCTTCTCTTCTTTATACGTATTTTCCCCTTTGAATGCAAATTCCCATTGCTTCACTATGTCTATGGACTTTACCTCTCTATTAATAAAAACCTCTCATAGTACTAATTTTACCAGTAACCTTTGGGAAAAATAAACACACTGTTTGTTAACTTCTCCTGACTAGGTGAAACATTTCACCCCTCCTTTGAAACCAGTCTAGTCTGGTCTATTTAAAAATGCAAATGTTCCCTCTACACCTATGTTTACCTATTTAACATTTCAAACCTAGCTTATCGTCTATTACATCAAAGCCTTCAGACCAGCTGCCTTTAATTCAAGGAAGTCACAAACGCGCAGGTGTGCACACAAGCACATAGACCCATAGGCACAGACCCCACTATTACTTTACAATAAATTCCAATAACATTATGAAAATTATTATATCTTCCTGACACCAGCTAATGAATTTTTTTTAAATTGTGAGAATTTAAAGGATTGTGTCATGAATTTGACCAAGTCAATGGGCACACAAGCTATGGTAAAACCAATTCAACCACCTCCTGCTGCCCATACCACATCCCTTCACCCTGCCCAGTAACATGCAAATAAGTAAATGCATACAAAGTGGGCATTCTGTTGGAAATGTAAAGTCTTGAACTATAAATTGACAAAGAGATTAAATAATTGAGAGCCGTGATGGGACAGATTCAAACGTAATCTTTGGGATGAAAGGCTTAACGTATGAGGAACGTTTGAGTTCTCTGGGTCTATACTTGATGGAGTTTAGAAGGATGAGGGGGGATCTGATTGAAACTTACAGAATACTGAAAGGCCTGGATAGAGTGGACGTGGGGAAGATGTTTCCATTAGTAGGAGAGACTAGGACCCGAGGGCACAGCCTCAGAGTAAAAGGAAGACCTTTTAGAACAGAGATGAGGAGAAACTTCTTTAGCCAGGGAGTGGTGAATCTATGGAATTCATTGCCACAGAAGGCCGTGGAGGCCAGGTCATTGAGTGTATTTAAGACCGAGATAGGTAGGTTCTTGATTGGTAAGGGGATCAAAGGTTACGGGGAGAAGGGGGGAGAATGGGGTTGAGAAACTTATCAACCATGATTGAATGGCGGAGCAGACTCGATGGGCCGAATGGCCAAATTTCTGCTCCTATGTCTTATGGTCTTATGGGATGAATGAGCTTGATGGGTCAAATAGCCCTGTCCTTGGATCTTGATTTCTTGCATTCCCCATTTGATGAATTTCTGACTCTGACCAGTAAATAAGGCAAGCGCTGGATCGGGGACATGTATTCCCAAGACTACCAATTGGCAATAACGGAACCCTTGAAGGAGGGAACCTTTTCTTTCAACTTTCCTGGAGAATTGTTTGTCACTGGACAACCTTAGAAGAAAGAGGGGTCTAAAATGGAGCAAAACAAATTAAAAAAAATAAAACACTTACTTTTAGTTTTGACTTTGAGTAAGTTAATGTTCTCCCCATGGCAGGAGAAAAACTTCTAATATCCCAAATAGAATTGAATTATTTGGGTAATTTGTCTGAAAATGTAAACACAAACATTTTAATTTGTGTAGCCTTTCCCCACACTATTAGCAGCTTTATTTTGTCTGATCGATTTAAAAGAATGAAGCACATTCCATCAGAATATTTGTTATCCTGGCTCTTCAGCCAAAATATTTTAATCTTGCAATAACATTTTAAGCATGTTTTCATCCGTAATTTGTTCAAAGTTTGAACTTCAGAGCACAGAGACCCTTTACTTGAAATGCTGGTGAAGACTGGCCCCAGTTTTTCTCCTTTTTCTAATGGGAGACCAAGTTTGTGACATTTCTGATGTTTTTTCTTATTTTATTTTAACTAGCAGTTTTAACACTTTTTTCAGAATATCAGTATGATTGTTTCGAGATGTGACTTTATAATATTGCTGCTTTGAAACATTTTAACATTCAGATGTTTTAATTGCAAAGTTATTGAGAGAAGTTGTCCAACAAGGTCACTTCCTGCTGGCCATTTCAGCGATTGAATTTGCTGGGCTGTACCTCATTACCACATTGAATTGTTTGTAAGTGGCGTATTCTCCCTGCTGACTAATTACCTAGAGGAAAATTGCTTTTAATCAATATGCCCGATTTAAATGTTACGCAACTGCCAAATGTGACTCAGTTTGTTTTGCTGAGTGCACTTGTTTATAATTCATCCAAAGGCTTGTTTATTTTCACCTGGTGAGCACTTCCTCTCGTGCTCCAAGATGAACAATCCAAAGGAACTTGTCTGTTGGGTCACAGGAGTTGAAAAGGACAAGTACAGCCAAGGGAGAGCATTCAACCTACCTGTAGACTTTGCACCTCCCATCACAGTAACTAATAGCATCATCTCTAACTCCAAAAGGCCTCCATGATAGTTAAACTACTCTCATTTGTTTGATTCACAATCCTGGTGAAACCTTTACCAACTTCTAGCACTGCCTTGAGTTGCTCAGTCTCTCACCTGTGCTGCAGATAATTCTGTTCACGATAAAACCTATTTGGGAAAAAACATATGTTATCTGACATTTATCTGTCTTTGGAAGTGACACAAGAGGTCATGGGATCTGGTGTATATTAACCATTTTCATAAATGGTGCCATTAGCAAAGTAAACATCCCCAGGATATCATAGGAAGTTACCAAACATGATGCATGTTTGCAAATGACCAAACTTTTGGTCAAAGAGGTAGGTTTTAAGCAGCGTCTTAAACAAGAAGAGGGGTTCAGGGAGGGAATTGCAGAGCTTCAGGCTGAGGCAGCAGAAGACATGGCCTCCTACAATGGTGGAGTGATTAAAATCAAGGCTGTGTGAGTGTGTGAGGGCAGAGTTGGAGGAGTGCAGACGTCTCAGCTGGCCGGGGGGCTGGAGGAGGTTGCAGAGGGAGGGAGGGAGGGGTGAGGTCCTGGGAGGGATTTGAAAACAAGGATGGGGATTTTAAAATTGAGGTGTTCCTTGACCTGGGAGCCACACTGTTAGCTCGCTGTGCTATAAGTGAGCACAGGGCGGATAGGTGAACAGAGCCTGCTGAAAGTTAGGACACGGACAGCAGAGTTCTGGATGAGCTCAAGTTTATGGAATGTGGGGATGGGAAGCTGGCCAGGAATAGCCAAGAATAGCCAAGTCTGGTAACAAAGGTTTCAGCAGCAGAAGAGCTGAAGCGGGGCAGAGTCGAGCGACGTAACAGAGGTGAAATAGGCAGCCTGTGTGATAACATACATGTGTAGCTGGAAGCTCATCTTGAGGCTAAGTACAACCGGGTTGTGAATGGTCCGGTGCACCTTCAGACACTTGTCAGGCAGGGGGACAGAATCACTGGATAAGGAGTGGGAACAATATTTCTGATTTGCTACTGGATGACCAGAAACGTTCTTCCAAATTCCCAGTGAAAGGGAGGATTGTTTGTCTTGTGGTGTGCCACAGCTGGATGGCCATCTGTGGCCAGATGTGTTACTAGAAGTTTCATCACATGATCTCCCATCACCAACTGTCCCTTCCAAACTCTTCTGCCATTGGTCCCTCCTCTTGGCTTACTGCCTTCCCTTGGAAAGTGAGCTGACCCTTTGTTAACCAATTGGATTGATCATGACTCTTGGTCAAACAGCCTTTCATCCCATCTCTAACACTTTTAATAACTAATAAAGGAAAATGTTTAAAGAAATAACACTTGCAAAATGTCCTGTTGAATTTTCTCATGGATCACCTGTTGAAGTGTCCCAGGGATTAACCTTCAAGCCCTGGAAACTCCAGGGCAACCCTGGAAGGTTGGCAACCCCCGAGCCCAGGTGACCTGCTACAGCCCACATCCCATAGATTTGGGTCCGAGTGGAGCAGGGGCTGTAAGAACAAGGTGAAAACACTGGGGATGTGCCTCAGTTGTACTTATACCCTGACTGATGGCAGCCTTGATGCCAGTGTTTTTTGTGGGGGGGAGCGGGTGGGGGTTTCTGAGACTTTGCCACTTCATTGAAGCAGCAATGACGTTGAAAAGAAAGAAGAATGGAAGGTTCTGGAAGCTCTGTCAGGTCAGAGAGCTTCCGTGGAGAGGGGCGGACAGTCTGTGCTTCAGGCTTCAGCTCTTCAGAACTGAGGAAATAACGAATGCATAAATGCCCCAGACACTGGTCAGGACCCAGATGGAAGAGGCTGTACAGCAGATCAGATCATGCTGCTAACTGGTAATCCTGCTCCACCTCATCGGCGTATTCTTCCTCCCCGTGGCTTTTGTCTGAATATTGGAGATGTTGCTGAAGTGGAACTCGAGGTTGGGCGTTACAGGCGAGGGGGTTTCGAGACCCTCCTTGTACACGTTGTGCCTGTCAGGCCCAGCTGCCAGAGGAGTTGGAAGCACCTGAACTCCCCTCTACGTTGGTGCTCTTTAAATCAGGTAAAAATCCTTTAGAGTAAAGAAGGTTTGGAGGAGATTTGATGGAGTAGATAAGGAGAAACTGTTTCTAGGAGGAGGGTGGATGATAACCAGAGAACTCAGGTTTATGGTGATTGACAAAAGAACCAGAGATGACATCATGGAACATTTCTTAACACGCTAAGCTGTTGTGATCTGGAATTAGCTGCTTGATGGGGTGGAGGAAGTGGATTAAATAGGAACTGTCAAAAAGGAATTGGGTAAATGTGGGTGAAAAATGTACAAGAGCAGGGGAGTGGGTCTAATTGGATGGCTTTCCCAACTAGCCAGTACAGGTACGATGGGCTGCTGTGTTGTATCATTATATCACCCTGTGATTCTGGTTTGGAATGGGAAAAGCCGATGAAGGATCCTAGTTGACAGTGTTCAACGCGCTTGAAGTAAGATTCTGGTCAGATTACTGTCTTGTTACATAAAGACTTGGGGAACACCTAGCTAAGTTGTCAACTCAACGGATTCTTCTGTGGTTAGTTCACGAATGCAAATTGTACCAGCATGAGAAATGATCAAACCATGGCAACCGAAATCTGGACGATTTTGTAATGAACATTACCAACTCAGTTTATTGCCTGTGGGGTTAAATTGTGTTGTTTTATGCAACCTGGATTAGGATGTAAACAAAGAGTCATTTATTTAACTTAATAAATTCTGCAACATTCGGCCTTTTTAAAAAATATTTGCAATCGATCATATTTATTTGCCAAAGAAAATTACTAAAGCAAAGAGCAGTCAATTCATTAAATGATAAGGAAATGTAGGAGTACAGTGCATCAGCCTGTAAAGATTGATGGTAATACCGCAGGAACACACCAAAAATGTCATAACCTGCCTTTTATGTTCACAAATGCCAGCTGAACTATAAGTATTTCCAACGTTTTGGGATTTAATTTACAGTAAATTCATCCCGATTTGCAGTGAATTCATTGCTGTACTCGCCTGCCTTACTGCAGGTATATAATTTCCTCCTGTTAGAAGCACTGGAACCATTTGGAGCATCCTGCCCCTTCCCACTAACTTTTCAATACTGCCACTTTCTTATTTTTCAGTTCCATCACTTAATTCACTGAACGTTTTCTGATTCACAATGCTGTATAGTTTTGCATGTGGACCCTGCTCTTATGCCAGTACCTGAAGGCAGTTAACTTGCTCAGTACGTTTTACAGAGTGCCAATGGGTTCTCTTTATTCTCTGTGAATGGTGAGACATCGGTTGGCAGCGATTCTCTGCTGAGGGACAGAATCAGCAGCTTTTCAAAAGCTACTGGATAACAACAGTGAAACACTTGGACTCAGATTTCCAGCATACCATATAAAATATTCCAACAAAGGAATTCCTAGTCATTTTTAACAGGTGGATTTTGCATGGGTTTGGTTGGGGGACGGGGTGGGGGGAGATCATTGTGTCCGATCTCATTTCTTCCCTGATATTTTTAATTTGTATTCTTTTTATTTTTTAAAAAAAAAAGTTTTGATTTCCTTTGTATCTTCATTTTTTTGCAAAAACAAAATGTAAATAACATGCACAATTTTGGTTCTCTTTCCTTGGTTTTTGTTCTCGATCGAACCATCTCTCTTGAGCTTTTATTTAAATTTGCAGCTGGGGACACAGCATCACGTCTGTAAGCAAACTTTCAGATTTGCTGCCTTGTTTTTCCCAATGCTGACGGATTCAGTGGATGCATTTTGCAGAAGACAAATACCCCATTGTTTCCGAGCTTTTCTTTTCAATCAATACTTAATAGAATATTGTGGAGTTTGTGGTTGTGAACAGACTGTCCTTCATACAATACAGCAGTGTTGAGATGTGTGCTTTGAGGAGATGAAGCTTTCTCTCCTGGGCACACATTTGGACTAGTCGAGGAAGCAGGTGACCTACTGTAGCAATATACGTTTTACCCCAACAAATGCGAGACAATAACATAAGGATGTCTGTCTGCCTAAATTACTGTCTGCTGGTCTGTCTTCATTTTATTTCTTTGTCTTCGTGTGTGTGTGTGTGTGTGTGTGTGTGTGTGTGTGTGTGTGTGTGTGTGTGTGTGTGTGTGTGTGTGTGTGTGTGTGTGTGTGTGTGTGTCTCTCTTTGTGTCTCATAGCTGAGGTAAAGAATTCTGAAGGAGGGCAACATTTGATATGACTTGCTACCACACTCTAAATAAACATCTGTTGGTAATCCAATACACAGCTAAGTAGATATAACTTTTAACACAACAGATGTTCCTCCGCACAGCTCATTGACTTTCCTTTGTCCAGGTCATTTCAAACCCCCCTCTGAGATCCTGTCTTGCTCCGCTCATTGCTGTTCCGTGTTGGGACTTCTGATCTCCCTGGAATTCATTCCCTGTACCTGTGAGGAAGTCGAAAAGGTGGCAAGGTGCATCAGGTTGTGAAGGATCTTGCATTTCTTTGAGGAAGCGACTTCATCATTAAGGAAGTGATGATTTGCGCTGGAGTCCTGAAGAGGTCTATACTTGCTGGTCTCTCGGGACATCTGAGACATAGCAGAAAGAGAAAAATTGTGTATTTGCCAGCTCTGGCCAGAACCAATCTTCCATGAGAACGGAGGTAAGCTAGGGAAGTAGAACTTGAATTTTAGTTGAATTGTGGACAGCACAAGAAACTGGGATTCGCTGTAACTAGGAGATCAATACACAAATGCCTGGATTTTTAAAAAACTGAACTTCTGCATCAACTCCACTTTCCTGGTCAATCCAGAATCCCCTAGTTTCCTTGGTATCCAAAATCTATTGATCTCAGTCTTGAATACACTCGATGGCTGAGCCTCCACAGCTCTCTGGGTTAGAGAATTCCAAAGATTCACAACCTCTGAGTGAAGAAATGTCTCCTAATCTTAGTCCCAAATAGCCAACCCCTTATCCTGAAACTGCTGCCTGTGTCCTGGATTCTTCAGCCTCTCAGCATCCTCTCAGCATCCACCCTGTGAAGCCGCCTACTTTCTATCTTTCATGAGATCTCCTCCTCTCATTCTTCTAAACTTCAGAGAGTATTGGCCTATTCTACTCAATCTCTCCTCAAATGGTCAATCCCCTCATCCCAGGTATGACGCTTCCTGCTCACTTACACAGCTGGACAGATAGATACCAAAACGTAGAAATAATATTGCAATACTCTGAATAAATGCTTAGCCCACAATGCATACATTCATTTTCTCTATCTATTCATCCGACAATCACGTGCTCTCCATCCAGCAATCGTGTGCCCTCTGCACTTGTTGAACAGAAACCTGAGTACTGCAGCATTCCAATTCGTTGTCGGCTAGTGGACCAATATATAAAAGCAGTAGATATCGTCTCATGAAGTAGAACTTGATAGTTAAATGTCTGCTGTGACCTTCTTCATGTGTTGTAGGAAAAAAAACGACTGGATTTAATGGAACCTTGCTGCCTACCTGCCTGACTACAATCTGTGTCCATGTTCTTCAGAAATCAAACCAGCCATTAAAACAAACTGGTCTACTTGGCTCAGCTGAGTGGTTTAACCTGTTACTTATGAACTCTCGGCTTTAATGGAGTTAAAAATAACAGATGAGTAGTTTTGGATTACACCTAACGTTAACTTGGTACAACCCCAATTTCTGTACCTGACTCTTTGGCACAGTAAATAGTCTTTTTAAAATGGCCAAACTGGGGACAAAACTGAAGCAGATGGTAGCATTCATGGTCCTGGTGCTGAATTGACACCAATGACATTCAGAATAAAGTTCAAGGTTAGAAAGATGGAACCAAAAATCAATCTGTTCAAAGACCAAGACCAAAAATCAATCTGTCTTTTCTCTTTTTCGTCTTATTCTTTCATGGGATGTGGGTGTCACTGGCAACACCAGCATTTGTTGCCCATCCCTAATTGCCCTTGAACCAGTGGCTTGCTAGGCTGTTTCAGAGGGCAATTGAGTCGCGTGTAGGCCAGACCAGGTAAGGATTCTCTTCTCTCTTCTCTGATTTCCTTCGTTAAACGATATTAGTGAACCAGATGGGTTTTTACAACAATAGACAATTGTTTCATGGTCACCATTACCAAGACTAGCTTTTCAATTCCCATATTAATAATTGAATTTAAATTCCAGCTGCCAGGATGGGATTTGAACCCATGTCCCCAGAGCCTGGGCCTCTGGATTACTCGCCCAGTGACATTACCACTACACCACCATCACCCCCTTTTGTCATATGAAATATCATTAGTTCAGGAAGGTTCCATTTGTGGATGGGTCTTGCACCAGTGACTATCATTACTCCCTCCCTCCCCAAAAATGTATAAGTTATGAAATCGCTCTTTTTAATAGCCTGAAATTGCAAGTAAATCCTCTCAAATTTGACAGTATGTTTGGAATCCGAAAAGATTCATTCACTCTGTATATTTAAATACAAAACATGTATGGTAGCATAGTGATTATGTTACTAGACTAGTAATTCAGAGGCCTGGACTCTTAAATAATACCTTGATCAGCCTTCTCTGTTGTAACATCAAATAATTCCATTAAATTAGTTCAAACACTCTTTGTTTTTAACAAAGCTCCTTGATTTACCCATGCCTTTCCAAATTAAAGCGTATTTTATTCCTGATAGTTTCCAATAGCCCTAACCACCTACTCAATGTTATGCTGACTGGTCTCTGGTTTCCTGGCTTATCCCTCTTCCCTCTCTTGAATTGTGTCATGAAGCTATTAATATATATAATAGAAAATATTTTTCTTTTAAAATAGAGGTTTAGTCTGTGGGTGTGTCTTAATTTGATTAAAGCCAGCTAGCCTGGGTACTTTGTGCACTAGTTTTGATATGTGAGAGAGAGAGAGTGCATTTGCATTTTTTTGAATAAAGCATTCAAAAAGGGCGAATTCTGGTACCTAGCAAGCAGAGACCAAGCAATATGTTTATATTGCTAATAAAATTGGTACTATGAGAGGGGTTTTATTGTTCAAAGAAGCTGGTGATTCAATGAGAATTTACATTTAATGAGCTGTGCCGGGTATAACTTCAGCAGTTTTGTGTGTGTAGAGCAGAGGCAATGTGAGATCAAAAGCAGCTGTAAGCCTCCAACTATCTCTACAGGAACCAAAGTGGAAAGAACCTCATTTTGAATTCGTACGGTGAAAATGCTTTGCCTGGTGTCTGGTTAAGTCTATGGGTTGCTGTTGCCTTAATGGAGATTAGTTTGGGAATTTCTTAAAAGTTATGATCGTAGTAATTTGTAGCCATGTGTATATATAATTAACTTTTGTGTAAATTAATAAAATGTTTCATTTAGCTTAATGTAAAACCTCTCGCGAACTGGTGGTATGATTCCTCAATTTAGAGTTGCATTTCAAACATAACACTTAAAATTATAGGTTATGACAGTTGTTTAAAGTTTCCCCTCTGGGATTTTTTAAAAATAACTCTGCTTTACCAACTGCTCGGTCATAACAATAGCAACTCTCTACTAGCCCTGTATCCAATGAGGATTGAAGGTTTGTAATCAATGCCCCTTCTATTTCTACTATTGCTCCTTTCAGCAACTTCACAGAATCACAGAATCTTAATGGCACAGAAGGAGGCCATTAGACCAATTATGTCTGCACCAGCTCTCCAAATGAGCGTTATGACCGAGTGCCATTCCCCTGCCTTTTCCTTGTACCCTTGCACATTGCTTCTATTCAAAATAATCATCTAATATCCTCTTGAATGCCTTGATTGAACCTGCCTCCACCACACTTCCAGGCAGTGCATTCCAGACCCAAACCACCCGCTGTGTGAAAAAGTTTTTTCTCACATCATACTTGCTTCTTTTGCAAATCACTTTAAATCTGTGCCCTCTCATTCTTGATCCTTTTACAAGTGTGAGCAGCTTCTCCCTATCTACTCTGTCCAGCCCCCTCCTGATTTTGAACATCTCTATCAAATCTCCTCTCAGCCACCTTCTCTCCAAGGAGAACAGTCCCATCCTCTCCAACCTATTCTCATAACTTAGGATACATTCCATCCAGACCAGATGACTTGTCCACTTTCAGTGATGCTAAACCTTTAATACAGTATCTCTTCTCTATTATTAGTGTGCCCATCCCTTCTCTTTCCTAGCTTGTGTGTAATGTAGCCCTTGCATCATCCACTTTTTGTGAAAACAGGTGCAAAATACTTTAGCTGTGTCTTTGGGCCCTTAAGACTTCCTTTTGCGTCCTTAACAGGGCCCAACCTTTTTCCCAGCTAACCACTTACACTGTGTTTATAAAATGTTTTATGTTTCACTTTAACATTGTCTGATATTCTTCTCTTGTAACCTCTCTTTGCACCTTGTACCTTCCGTAATCTCCCTGGTTATTAACGGAATCTCACTCCTGACACTTTTCCTAAACCATGAAATTATGGAGTATTTAAAAGGATGAGAGAGAGAATAGTTGTAATCTAATTGGGAGTTTGTTGGATCAAGGTCTTGCCGGTATTTGAGCTCTGATTATTAAATGATCGCTTTGTTTTGGCCCCCTGGGATCTCTACTTGTCTCCAAGGCTGAGATGACTGGCTGGAGGTGTCCGTCCCTCTGGGCTTCTCTCTGTTGTGGGAAAAGTTTGGTAACTGGCCTGTGCCTCAGCACCATTTGAGACTAGTGACTTGCTGTGTTGGGAATTACCGGTTCAACCTTCCCGACCTCTACAGTGCAGCATGTTGAAACCATAGTGCTTTACCCTGTTTGAAAACCAATGCTTGTAGGGCAGTGATTTAATTGGAGGTTTCAAGAGATGGTTTAATCTGTGAAAACAAAGTTCAAATAGTTTAACAGTCATATTTTCCCAAAATCAGGCTATTGCTTTGAATGCACTCTGCTATCCATTGTTTTTATAGGATGGTGGGGAGTACACTGCCCATGGTGGTGGCAGCTTCCTTTGCTCACAGCAGACACGATGAGGAAACACAAACCAAGTACTCTGCATTTACTTATGTGCTTAGTGCACATTTATTATGTCTAATTAAATACCAGGAAACAAAAGTCAGTAAATATTATACATCAATAAGATTACTGTGTTCTGCACTGTAGAGTTCGGCAAGGTTGAACTGGTAATTCCCAACACAGCAAGTCACCAGTCTCATCCTCATTCTATAAGCTTGAGCCATGAGCCCAATAAACAAATGGTTAAAAAGTAAAAGCTATAGTAATAAAAACAAAAAACTACTGCGGATGCTGTAGTAACCTGGACCAGAGGGCAAACTGCCTTCCTGACCGGAATCAGAAAATAAATGTCCTTCATGTTTACACAATGTTCAAACCCTAACGCAGGCTGATTCTGCAAAGGGTAACATTTCAACTTTGAAAGCTTCCAGCTATCCACGAAAGCTGCATTTCATAATGAAAAGAGTGAAGTGAAGGGATATCTGATTGAATAGATATGGAATCTTACAATGCCAGGAGGAGGCCACTTGGCCCACAGGACGTGTGCTGCAGCTTGCTTCTTTTTCTATTTAGATCGGTTATCGGGAGAGCAGTGTGCTGGAATCCTTAACACGAGAGCATAACCTGGAATGCAAAGGCATTCACCCTACTGAACCTGCTTTCTTTCTAGACACTGTTCAGGCACTTCCACTCTGAACTCTATCCTCTTTTTGTAACGATACAAATATCCAAAGCTGACCATCTCATTAGCATTATCAATCTAAAGTCATTTACAGTCTCATCTTAATCCTGACTGGTTGCATTTCACAGAACATATTTTGATGACACAGTATTAAGTTGGATGCTATAGATTTCATCAGGCTTGAGGAATTTTGATGGAATAAGTATGGAGGAATTGGCAGTAGGATTGGCAAACACAGGAGTTATAATTGGTGATGTTTTATTTTTTACGCAATCAGTTATGATCTAGAATGTGCTGCCTGAAAGGGCGGCGGCAGCTGAGTCCATTAGCAACTTTCAAAAGGGAAATGGATGACTACTTACAATGGGGAAACTTGCAAGACTGTGGGGAAAGAGTGAGTACGTGAGATTAATTGGGTAGCTCTTTCAAGATGGGCCAAATGGTCGTCTCCTGTGTTGTAAGGTTCTATATCTGTTTAATCAGATATTTGCTGACTTAATTTTAACTGAGTCAGGTGGCAAGTATCAGCTACTTTCTCTGAATTCTCTGTCTCTTTCTATTTCCTTTCGCTACTAATTTCTGTCTCCCTTTTGAGGCCTTTGAAATGCACACTAAACCATTCTAGCTCCAGTTAGGCATGTTTCTGTGTCAATGGCTGTGTTTGTCTAAGCTGCTTAAACCATTGCGCCAAAAGTCTGCCCTTTTCTACAAAAGCGCTTAAACTGTTCTTATTCCTGTCTGAACCTCTTGTTATGTTTGCATTTCTCATGCTGCCCTACCCCTGTACATTGTTTCCAGCTGCCTCTTGCTTAGCATTACTTATCTGTTTGTCTAGATTAGCCAAACTATTTCTATTTGTCCCCTCACCAGCCTCCAAATTTAATTGAAATATATTTTTGAGCTGTGCACTTTGTAAACTGCCATTGGGTCGAGGGAACTTCTCCATCTGCCTCAGGTTCTGTAGGTTCTCAGCTCACATGCTGAAGCTGACTGTCTGTGTGTGTGTCTGTCTGACTGTCTGTGTGTGCGTCTGTCTGACTGTCTGTGTGTGCGTCTGTCTGACTGTCTGTGTGTGCGTCTGCCTGACTGTCTGTGTGTGTGCCTGTCTGACTGTCTGTGTGTGTGCCTGTCTGACTGTCTGTCTGTGTGCCTGTCTGACTGTCTGTCTGTGTGTGTGCCTGTCTGACTGTGTGTTACAGCTCCTGGGACACCAGGGTTATTTTATTACAAAATAGGCCTAAAGAACTAGAATACAAAAAGCACAATTTTGTATAAGCAAAAAGGTGTAAAAACGTTTCAGGGGTAATTCTCCAACTTTGCACCCTTGGCAAGACCCTTGCCTGTGCAAGAGCACCTCCTGCATCCCACTGAGGAAATCAGGCCTAGCAAACACGCACAATCTTCGGACAATTCACTTAATAGTTGGGAAGCCGTTTGTATTGTGTTACAGAATTCCCGATGTGCACTCCCAGCTGGTACAGCTTTTCTCTAGGAATGCAGAGTTAGAAGATTTTACCCTTTCCACCTCCTCTCTCTCTCTCTCTCTCTCTCTCTCATTTTTCCCCTGCCTCTTCCCTGTTTTTGTCTTTCAACTTGAATTTTTACAATTTTTAACCTAGATTTTGCTTGTTCTTTTTTTCCTGGCGTCTCTCCATTTTGGGAGTAGAAGTAGATTTTTTTTTTAAAAAAGCATTTTTCAAAAAACAAACTGCTGTCAAAAGGAAGCTTTACAAGCCTGTCAGGAATTCAGTGTAAAGACTGGCAGAGTTGCATCTATGGACAAGTCAATCTTTGATATTTCAGCAATTAATGAGCACAACTTTAAGTTTGCTTCTTTCCCATTCACCACAATTGAGCATCTGAGGTACCACTTCTCCCATAATTATGACCCCTGGATAAAGAGGAAGAAAGCAGTTAGTGTCCTGCTGTGCCCTTTGGAAATAGGAATAAGAGGAGGCTATTCAGCCCTTCAAGCCCCTTCCGGCATTCAGGTAGATCATGGTTGATTTGTATCTTAACTTCATTTATCCTTAGTTCCATATTCTTTAAAATCATTACCCAACAAAAGTCTTAACTGTGGCTAGACCAATAAAAATACCAAGGATTATGACTTACACAGATACCAAGTTCTAACAATATTGCATTCTTTCATTATAAAGTACAGCACTGATCTGGTACAGAATTTTAAGTTACTTTCAACAATTATCTGGAAACTGAACAAGACCACTGAAGGAGGAATTGTCACTCTGACTATCTCGAGCACACCATCAAGGGAGGGAGTGATATGTCTGTATTTCTTGGCACTTTCACAACCATTTGGGGAATGTTTATTTTCCCCTGGAGGTTAATTGAGACACTCAGTGGGCTAATGCTGAAACCCATGTACTTTCTGGGAATCACAAACTTGTTAGGATGCAGGAGGAGGCCATTTGGCCCATCGTGTCTGCCCCGGCTTTCTGAATGAGCATTTATAACTGTGTCATTCTCCTGCCTTTTCCCTGTGGCCCTGCCCATTGTTTCTATTCAAATAATCACCTAATGCCCTCTCGAATGCCTCGATTGAACCTGCCTCCACCACACTTCCAGGCAGTGCATTCCAGACTCTAACTACCCGCCGTGTGGAAAAAGGTTTTTCCCGCATCGTGTTTGCTTCATTTGCAAATCACTAAATCTGTGTCCTCTCGTTCTCGATCCTTTCACAAGTGGGAACAGTTTCTTTCTTTCTTTCTACTTGGTCCAGCCCCCTCATGATTTTGAACACCTCTATCAAATCTCCTCTTAGCCCTCTCCTCTCTAAGGAGAACAATCCCAACTTCTCCAATCTATCTTCATAGCTGAAGTTTCTCATCTCTGGAACCATTCTTGTAAACCTCTTCTGCACTCTCTCCAATGTGTTCACATCCTTCCTAAAGTGTGGTGCCCAGAACTGTATGCAGTACTCCAGCTGAGGTCTAACTAGTATCCTATATAAATTTAGTATAATCTCCTTGCTCTTGTACTCTATGCCACTATTAATAAAACCTAGGATACTGTGTGCTTTATTAACTGCTCTCTCCACCTTTAATGACTTATACACATACACCCAGGTCTCTCTGCTCCTGAACATCCTTTAGAGTTGTCCCCCTTATTTTATATTATCTGTCCATGTTCTTCCTTCCAAAGTGCATCACCTCACACTTCTCCACATTGAACTTCATCTGCCACCTATCTTCCCACTCCACAAACCTGTTTATGTCCTTTTGAAGTTCTATACTGTCCTCCTCACAGTTTACAATGCTTCCAAATTTTGTATCATCTGCAAACTTTGAAATTGTCCCCTGCACACCAAGATCTATAGCATTAACGTATACCAGGAAAAGCAAAGGTCACAATAGAGACAAAAACAGAAATACCTGGAAAAACTCAGCAGGTCTGGCAGCATCGGTGGAGAAGAGCACAGTTGACATTTTGAGTCCTCATGACCCTTTAACAGAACTAAGTAAACATTTTTTACTTAGTTCTGTTGAAGGGTCATGAGGACTCGAAACGTCAGTTGTGCTCTTCTCCACCGATGCTGCCAGACCTGCTGAGTTTTTCCAGGTATTTCTGTTTTTGTTTTTGTTTTGGATTTCCAGCATCCACAGTTCTTTGCTTTTATCACAATAGTGACCCTGGGGGAACTCCACTATAAACCTATTCCCCAGCCTGAAAAATATCCATTAACCATTACTCATTGTTTCCTATTTCTCAGCCAATTTTGTATCCACGTTGCTACTGTCCCTTTTACTCCATGAGCGCTCAAGTCTGTTGTGTGGCACTGTATTCTTATCATCTTATCCTAATACCTGAGCCATTAATTCTCAATTTGTTGGTTTAGTTTTTACAGAATGCTGTGACAGCCCTCACATAGTTAAACATTTGGCAATTTACTGGCAAAATGCTGCTTTAATCTAGAGCAGATTCCATGTAGGTTTTCTTTGATACAGTGCTTGCTTTCATAGACCATTCTGCTGCTGTTATACTGTAAGGGTTTGGCTGCAATATTTCCTGCTTCCTTTGTTACTTGTGCAATCACTGCCTCTGACAGTTGAGGCTATCGTGCTGTAATCACACTGTGGTACCACCTGACTTCAGGAACTAACTCCACCTCTTCAGCTGAGTGGTTTAATTCTTAACGTAATTTCTGATCCTCATAATCTGTAGACATGCCTGCTGCATAACAGGAGCTGTTTGGCTGTCGTGGAGACTGTTTATTGCCAAACCAGGTATATGAAAGGATGTTGCTTTAGGCTCCGGACATGCAGTAGTTCGTATTGGAGATTACAATATCACCTAATATTGAAGGAGGCAGATGAGACCGACCATGAGAATCATACACTGTATAGGGAATATCAACAGTCCAACAAGAAATGGCAATTCCTGGAAATGGTAAGTGTCAGCTATTAGATGTTAGTTTTTGTACTATGAATCACCTTGCTGTGGTTTAAATTAGTGTGATTTTAAGGGGGTTATTTGTTTTACTGATGACTTCCTGAAATTCAGGTGTGTGTGTGAGATTGCTGCCCGAGACTGTGTTCAGGAATTGATTGGAGAAGCAAAACCTGCGCTAGAGCAGAAGAGTATTATTGTAAACTGACAGCACTGGTTCCAATCAAAAGTAGAGCTTCTTAATTGGAAGAGGGCAAACTTCAGTGAGATGAGAGGGGATCAAGCCAGGGTAAAATGGAAATAAGGTTTGACAAGAGGAAACATAATAAAACAGTGGGTGATTAATAAGGAAGTACATTCCAGCAAGAGAGAGAAAGGCAGGGGAACTAGGCCAGGGCTTAGATGACAAGGGAGGTAGAGAATCTGGTGAATCAAAAAAAAAGGAGGGGGGAGTGATGCATGTCAGGTGAATTCTTCATGTGAGAATGAAGCCAAACGACTTGAGAGGGGAAGAGAAGAGCAAAATAAGACTGGCTGGGTAATGAGAATACAGTCAAATGGCATTTAAGTTAATGGCAGCCCAAAAATAATCTGACAAATAGTAATTGGGTAGTGAGATGCTGAGTGGGGCCTGTTGGGGACAAAGGTGATAGGGGCTTGGAGGTATGGAGCAAGGCTAGAATGATGAACATTTTGCATTGGCTTTCACTGTGGAGGAGGAATCTGAAGTATTGGTAGAAGTGGAGATGGTAGAGTTAATGGATGTGGTGAAAATTGATGGGCAAGATGTAGCAGAAAGGCTGGCTATGCTTAGAGTTGATCAGTTGCCTTGTCCGGATGGCTTGCGCCCCAGGTCGCTAATGCAAATGGGCGTTATGCCATGCCATAAGTTTCCAATTTCCTTACATACAGAGGAGGTAGAGAATTGTAGAGTGGCAAATTTGACGGCCTTGTTCAAGAAAGGATGTAAGGATAGTCCCAGTAACTACAGACCAATCAGTTTAACCTCACTGGTGGGTGAGGTTTTAGAAATAATAATCAGGGGAAAATGTAACAGGCACTTGGAGAGGTTTGAGTTAATTAAAGAGAGCCAGCATGCATTTGTAAAAGGCAGACCATACTTGCCTAATCCAATTGAGTTTTTTTGATGAAGTGGTCATTGTCTATATGGATATGAAGGACCACCTCTTTTACACAGCAAGTGGTAACGTTCTGGAGCTCGCTGCTGATGTGGGTGTTGGAAGCTGAGATGGTCAATAATTTCAAAAGGAAATTGGATGGGCAGTTGAGGGAAATAAACTTGCAGGACTACGGGGGCACAGCTGAGGAATGGGACTGACTGGATTGCTCTACAGAGAGCTGGCATGGACTCAATGGACCAAATGGCCTCCTTTATGTCTTGATGACTCTTAGTGCTGAGAATTTCTCAGCAGTCATACATGCTTTCCCACCTGGAGTTTGTGTGTTCAGTACTGGGGTTTAACCTCATACCTCCTGGTTAAATCCATTGTACCATAAGCAGAAAGTACTGGAAAAGCTCAACAGCCCAGTCAGAGTGTGTGGAGAGAAACAGTTAACGTTTCAGATCGGTGACCTGGATCTCTCCTGTTTGACAGTGCAGCAGGAGTTTACCTGTTTAAAGAAACAGCGCTGCCTCCCACAGCTCACCCACTCCATCGCCCTTATCCCTGTCTCGCTCAAGTGGCAGTCCAAGATTTCTGTCCACTGACAGTATGAGAGTACGTTCTTGTGGTGTAAATGTGGATAATTGTAAAGCAGCCAAAGCTTCCCCTGAGAGGGAACTGATTTACACCATTGGAAAGGCAGCCGCCTGGCGTTTCCCATTGCAGTAGATACACATCATGCCCAACGCCTTGCCATCTACCCCTGTTTCCAATGGCAAATTTATACACCTGCACAGTTTTGTCTTGTTTTTGCACAAACCTACATTGGGCACTACACAGGGATCAGCTGAAGAAGCCTGGATGTTGCAAAACTCTGTGTCTGTGTGTCTGTGTGTCTGTCTCTGTGTCTGTGTGTCTGTCTGTGTGTCTGTCTGTGTGTCTGTCTGTGTGTCTGTCTGTGTGTCTGTGTGTGTCTGTGTGTGTCTGTGTGTGTCTGTGTGTGTCTGTGTGTGTCTGTGTGTGTCTGTGTGTGTCTGTTTATGTCTGTTTATGTCTGTTTATGTCTGTGTGCGTGTCTGTCTGTGACCTGAGCAATCTTCGACTTGATCTGCAAATTAAAAATGGAACGTTTTCACAGGGAAACGATGCACAAACCTCCAGATAAAGAGGAGGAAACGTACCCTCACCCTGATGGCTCCTTTGTGTGTGGCTGCAACAAGCTGTGCGTAGACCCTCGGTACACAAACACCGAGTGTCACTACGTGCTGAGGTTCTACCTGTCCCCGGTGTTGTGAAGGATGGGTCTGGCCACGCTGCTGCAGAACGCTCCAAGTAGTTGGACCGTGCCGTACCACCTGTCCCTCGTGGAAAAATTTATGCAGAGAAACACCTTTGACCACAAGTCCATCAGGCAGTGGTCGGCACATAACGTCTTAGAGGCCCTGAGGGAAAAGGAGATGGTGAATCTTGTTGAATGGTTCCCTGGGCAGAATGCCTCATCATCAGAACTTTCAAGCAAGCACCAAGTTGTAGCTTGGCTGGTGGTGATAAGGGGCCCTCCCCATCAAATCCTCCCTGTATGCCCAGAGTCTCATTCCCTCTTCACACTGCCCTCACGAAAGAGATGCAATGGCTTCTGTTGAGGTTCATCCCAAGCAGCTCCGTGACACAGGACTCTGTGCTCTACAGGTTGTTCCCAGGGGGGGACACCGAGGTAAAGATCAACTGCGACTGAAGGATCATCAGCTCGGTGAAAGTACTCCATAAGACCATAAGACATAGGAGCAGAAATTAGGCCATTCGGCCCATCGAGTCTGCTCCACCATTCAATCATGGCTGATAAGTTTCTCAACCCCATTCTCCCGCCTTCTCCCCGTAACCTTTGATCCCCTTACCAATCAAGAACCTATCTATCTCGGTCTTAAATACACTCAATGACCTGAGCTCCACAGCCTTCTGTGGTAATGAATTCCATAGATTCACCACTCTCTGGCTAAAGAAGTTTCTCCTCATCTCTGTTCTAAAAGGTCTTCCCTTTACTCTGAGGCTGTGCCCTCGGGTCCTAGTCTCTCCTACTAATGGAAACATCTTCCCCACGTCCACTCTATCCAGGCCTTTCAGTATTCTGTAAGTTTCAATCAGAACCCCCCCTCAGCCTTCTAAACGCCATCAAGTATAGACCCAGAGTCCCCAAACGTTCCTCATATGTTAAGCCTTTTATTCCTGGGATCATTCTCGTGAACCTCCTCTGAACCCTCTCCAGGGCCAGCACATCCTTCCTGAGATACGGGGCCCAAAATTGCTCACAATATTCTAAATATGGTCTGACCAGAGCCTTATAAAGCCTCAGCAGCACATCCCTGCTTTTATATTCTAGTCCTCTCGAAATAAATGCCAACATTGCATTTGCCTTCCTAACTACCGACTCAACCTGCAAGTTAACCTTAAGAGAATCCTGGACTAGGACTCCCAAGTCCCTTTGCACTCCAGATTTCTGAATTCTCTCCCCATTTAGAAAATAGTCTATGCCTCTATTCTTCCTACCAAAGTGCATGACCTCATACTTCCCCATGTTGTATTCCATCTGCCACTTCTTTGCCCATTCTCCTAACCTGTCCAAATCCTTCTGCAGCCTCCCCGCCTCCTCAATACTACCTGTCCCTCCACCTATCTTTGTATCATCTGCAAACTTAGCCAGGATGCCCTCAGTTCCTTCATCTAGATCATTAATGTATAAAGTGAAAAGTTGTGGTCCCAACACTGACCCCTGCGGAACTCCACTAGTCACCAGCCATCCTGAGAAGGACCCCCTTATCCCCACTCTCTGCCTCCTGCCAGACAGCCAATCTTCTATCCATGCTAGTACCTTGCCTCTAACACCATGGGCTCTTATCTTACTGAGCAGCCTCCTGTGCGGCACCTTGTCAAAGGCCTTCTGGAAGTCCAAGTAGATAACATCCATTGGCTCTCCTTTGTCTAACCTACTCGTTACCTCCTCAAAGAATTCTAACAGATTTGTCAGGCATGACCTCCTCTTGATGAAACCATGCTGACTTTGCCCGATTTTACCATGCACTTCCAAGTATTCTGAAATCTCATCCTTAATAATGGACTCTAAAATCTTACCAACGACCGAGGTCAGGCTAATCGGCCTGTAATTTCCCGTCTTTTGCCTCACCCCTTTCTTAAACAGGGGGGTTACATTTGCGATTTTCCAGTCCTCTGGGACCCTCCCTGACTCCAGTGATTCCTGAAAGATCACCACTAACGCCTCCACTATCTCTTCAGCTATCTCCATCAGAACTCTGGGGTGTAATCCATCTAGTCCAGGTGATATATCCACCTTCAGACCTTTTAGTTTTCCTAGCACCTTCTCCTTGGTAATGGCCACCATACTCACCTCTGCCCCCCAACTCTCTTGAACTTTGGGGATGTTACTCGTGTCTTCCACTGTGAAGACTGACGCAAAGTACCTATTCAGTTCCTCCGCCATTTCTTTGTTCCCCACTACTACTTCTCCGGCATCATTTTCCAATGGCCCAATGTCCACTTTTGCCTCTCTCTTACCCTTTATATATCTAAAAAAAAAACTCTTGGAATCTTCTTTTATATTACTGGCTAGTTTACCCTCATATTTAATCTTCTCCTTCCTTATTTCTTTTTTAGTTGTCCTTTGTTGGTCTTTGTAGGCTTCCCAATCCCCTGGTTTCCCATTGCTCTTTGCCGCATTGTATGCTTTCTCTTTAGCTTTTATGCTGTCCCTGACTTCCCTTGTCAGCCATGGTTGCCTCGTCCTCCCTTTAGTATGCTTCTTCTTCCTAGCGATGAATTTTTGCTGTGTCTCCCAGAAACTCCTGCCATTGCTGTTCCACTGTCTTTCCTGCTAGGCTCATCTCCCAGTCAATTCTGGCCAGCTCCTCCCTCGTGCCTCTGTAGTTGCCTTTATTCAACTGTAATAGCGTTACATCTGATTCCAGCTTTTTCCCCTCAAATTGCAGAGTAAATTCTATCATATTATGGTCACTTCCTCCTAAGGGTTCCTTCACCTTAAGCTCCCTTATCAAATTTGCCTCATTACACATCGCTAAATCTAGAATTGCCTGTTCCCTAGTGGGCTCCACCACAAGCTGCTCCAAAAAGCCATCTCGTAGACATTCCACAAATTCCTTTTCTTGGGATCCACTACCAATCTGATTGTCCCAGTCTACCTGCATATTGAAATCCCCCATGATCACTGTAACCTTGCCTTTCTTACACGCCTTTTCCATCTCCTGGTGTATCTTGTGCCCCACATCCTGACTACTGTTCGGAGGCCTGTACATAACTCCCATTATAGTTTTTTTACCTTTGCGGTTCCTCAACTCTACCCACACAGATTCTACATCATCTGACCCTACATCATTTCTTGCTATCGATTTAATTTCATTTCTTACTAACAAAGCAACCCCACCCCCTCTGCCAACCTGCCTATCTTTTCGATAGGATGTATATCCTTGGATATTTAGCTCCCAGTCCTGATCCCCTTGCAGCCATGTCTCCGTAATGCCCACCACATCATACCTGCCAATTTCAATCTGCGCCACAAGCTCACTTACTTATACTTCGTATACTGTGTGCATTCAGATACAACACCTTCAGTCCTGTATTTCCCGTCCCCTTTCTCATTGTCGTTGTCATCCCTTTATCTGATGTGCTTGGAGTTAGATTCCTAGCCCTTTCCAAACACTCTGTCCTATTTTGTGTTCTGGGGACTTTAATAGCCTCTCCTGGGCTCTTCTTTCTTTTCAGTTTTTTCATAATTTTCCATGAAGTTGAATCCACCCCCCCTACACGCTAACCTGCTGCTTTGTTTCCCATTAGTCATACTTCTTGGAGTTTTACCACACCCCCCCCCCCCCCACTTTCTAGTTTAAAGTCCTGTTGACCACCCTATTTACCCTTTTCGCTAGAACATTGGTCCCAGATCGGTTCAGGTGGAGACCGTCCCAACGGTACAGCTCACTCCTGTTCCAATACTGATGCCAGTGCCCCACAAAATGGAACCCCTCTTTCCCGCACCACTCCTTTAGCCACATGTTTACTTCCCTTATTCTCGCGTCCCTATGCCAATTTGCACGTGGCTCGGGTAGTAATCCGGAGATTATAACCCTTGAGGACCTGTTCTTTAATTTAGTTCCTAATTCCTGATAATCCCCAAACAGGTCCTCTTTCCTAGTTTTACCTATGTTATTTGTCCTGACGTGGACCACAACAACTGGATCCTCCCCCTCCCTCTCCAATCTCCTTTCAAGCCGGTCAGAGATGTCCCTCACCCTGGCACTGGGCAGGCAACATACCATGCGGGACTCTCGATCCTGCTTACAAAGGAAGCTATCGATTCCCCTAATTATAGAATCCCCTACAACTACCACTTGTCTTTTTGCTCCCCCCTCTTGAATGGCCTCCTGTGCCACGGTGCCGTGGTCAGCTGGCTCATCCTCCCTACAGCCCTGTTCCTCATCCACACAGGGAGCAAGTACCTCGTACCTGTTGGACAAGGTCAAGAGCTGAGGCTCCTCTGTTCCTGAACTCAGGATCCCTCTACCTGCCTCACTTGCAGTCACACCCTGCTGACCCTGACCACTGAACGAATTTGAGGTACTTAATCTACCTCCTGATACAAAGCGTCCAGGTAACTCTCCCCCTCCCAGATGTGCCGCAGCGTCCGGAGCTCAGACTCCAGCTCATCAATTCTGAGCCGGAGTTCCTCCAGCAACCAACACTTGCTGCAGATGTGGTCACTGTGGCTCGCAATGGGATCTGCCAGCACCCACATCATATAGCTGCAGCACATCACCTGCCCAGCCATCTTTACTTAGATAATTAATTAATTAGCTTTGCAGTGTTTTTTTTTCAAATTTGGTGCAGATTTCCTACCAACCAATCAGGTCACAGCTTTCCTGTGACGTCACTTTTTCAGTTTTGGCTACAGTTACTCTGTGCCCCGAGGTCACCGCTCCGGTTCTCCTCCCTCCGAGTCTGCTCCCTGGAGACAAGGCCGCGAATCCCCAAGGTAAGTTAGATTTATACTCACCGCTCCGGTGCTCCTCCCTCCGAGTCTGCTCCCAGGATTTACTCACCAATCAGCTGCTTTTTCTTTAGAATCCACTTTCAGAAGGCAGGTATGGTGCACTCCTGAAGGCACTGCCTCTTCCTCTCTCTTTTTTTTTAGGTTTGAGGAGGAGGGAGGGATGGAAACACTACAGCAATGCAATGTTTGGGGCTATTCCATTCTTTGACAGTAGGTCCTCCTCAATTCCCTCCTGAGTTGCGGTGGCTGCGATGACTTTCCCAGAATGCTTCAGTCACTTCTCACCAGCGCCCTCTGTTGGATGCCCTTCCTCCTGTTGCATGCAAGAGTCCTTCTCCTCGATTCCCTCCTGAGTCGCGGTGGCTGCGAGGCTACTGGTCTGCCCGAAACTCACTGGCCTTCCAGTGCAAAGAGTTGTCGATAACTGACAGTGTTGCAGACTGGCGCATTCCAAGGTCCAGGACTACGTGCTGAGGGACGCACTAAAGCTTGGGGCAGCTGCCGCAACGGCCCAATGGGGAAAGGTCGCTGTCTAAGACCTTTCTGCCACAGTGCACCGAGGGGCTGGGAAAGGTATAGACCCCTCGAGTTGTATGAACATTGTAAATATAAGTTGTATTTGTTGAGGCATCTCAGAGAGCCATATATTGTATTAAAAGAAACTGACTTGTCTTGCACTTTATGCAATGTTAAATTTGAACTGTTATGTAATGTACCTTTAAAAATTCTGAGAATAAAACATGTTTTTGGGGAAAAAAATAATTTCAGCCTCATTAGCCTTTTCACCTCTGACACCACTTCAGAGACTTGAACATGTAATGTCAGACAACACTTCAGGGCAGTACTGAGGAAATGCCGTGCTGTCGGAGGAGCTGTTTTTCATTAAAAGCTGGTGATCCAGTCATTTTACCTCATTGCTGGTGCAGGAGCATTGCTGTGTGTGAATTACCAGCATATTCCCATAAGTTATAACAGTAGCTGCAAATCAAAATAATAGATTTGCTGTGAAATGCAGTCAAATGTCCTTAGGATGAAAAGATGCTATATAAATGCAGGTTTTTGTTTTTGCTTTTCTTTTGAATTCCAGATCTGGAGGTCTGATTGGTGGATTTATGACAATCAAGAATAGCCTTTACTAGTCCTGGCCCCAAAGTGCTGAAGCCTTGCAGCGATATCTGCAAAAGGAATTAATGGACTAATCCATCATTATCAGTGCTGATCCCTGAGGAAGGATTGAACCCGCTGCAGGCACATTTGCAACGTTGCATTTCCTGCACCTGCAGCAAGGGGAAATCCTTTGCAGCACTCAGTAGCAGGGAGGATTCAGTCACGGGGTCAGTTAAGCCAATGGCACTGAGATCCAAAGAATAAAAAAAGCGCTTTTCATAATCGTAGGACACTTATATAGCGCCTCACAGCCAATGAAGTACTTTTGAAGTGTATCGTGTTGCCACATGGGAGATGCAACCAATTTGCACACAGTAAGCTCCCACAAACTGCAATGTGATAATGACCAGATCATCTGTTTTTGTGATGTTGACTGGGGGATAAATCTTGACCAGGGCACAGAGGAGAACTTCCTTGCTCTTGTCTGAAATAGTGTCATAGGATCTTTCACACGCGCCTGAGAGGGTGGATGGAGCCTCAGTTTAAGCTGTCAACCAAAACTGGGCCCCTCCAATAAAGCGGCACTTCCTCAGTAATGCACTGGAGGATCAACCTTGACTTTTTGCACTCTGGTCTCTGGAGTGGAATTTGAACCCAGACCTTCTGATTCAGAGACAAGAATGCTAGCCACAGAAACCACAGCCGACAGCTAATCACACGTAATGTTTCCATTCCCCACCTAAATGCCTGCAGCTCAGCCCTGGACACCCTGGGATTGTGTCACGAGTAAGAAGGCATTATGATGTCTGAAATGTTGAGAGATGAGTGTCTGTGCATTGCGATGAAACACTAAGGAACCACGTTGGTTCCCTATCATTGGATACTCGGCTGGAGTAACTCCTCACCTGACTTCCCCAAAGCCTATCCACCATGAGTGGAGACACCAGGAGTGTCTGGATGAGTGCAGCTCCAACAACACAAGAGGCTTAATACTGTCCAGGACAAAGCAGCCCGCTTGATTGGCACCACATCCACAAACATTCACTCCCTCCACCACTGACACACAGTAGCAGCAGTGTGTACCATCTACAAGATGCACTTCAGGAAATCGCCAAGCCTCCTTAGACAGCCCCTTCCAAACCCCCGACTGCTACCATCTAGAAGGACAAGGGCAGCAGACGCATGGGAACATCACCACCTGGAAGTTCTCCTCCAAGCCACTCACCATCCTGACTTGGAAATATATCGCCGTTCCTTCACTGTCGCTGGGTCAAAATCCTGGGACTCGCTCTCTAACAGCACTGTGGGTGTACCTACACCACATGGACTGCAGCGGCTCAAGAAGGCAGCTCACCACCACCTTCTCAAGGGCAATTAGGGATGGGCAATAAATGCTGGGCCCAGCCAGCGACACCCACATCCCATGAATGAATTTTTTAAAAAAACATCTGGATAACCAAGTTTTTTAAAAAAGTTGTTCCTGCATCAGCTTTGGCAAATCAGACCAGTTTATTTTGGGTTTTGTGCCAGCATTAAATCAATGTAGAATCCGAGAGATGTCACATACTCTGCTCCGAATTGCTGCTGTTGTGATTTGCAGATATTTTATGGTGACATTGATTTTAACTGCTGAAGTTTCACTTTTTGTTTTGCTGAATAACAATTATCTCTCACTTTATTTTCTCACCCGCCTAGAGACAGAATTATGACAAAAGTCATATCCTGTGAGATTGGATTCTTCAGTGTTGGACCAGTAAAATTCCATGTGGAATTTAGGGGGAAAAAAGCAATGGAAGGAAGGATTTCTAAAGCGACAGGGATAATGGATAGTTACTTTGCCTAATTTTCATTGAAGAGGCTACCAGAGAGGAAATGGCAGCAGGAGAAAAACCAAGAGGAAAAGTACAACGGTTAAAATGGAAAGGAAGGAGAAACTAAGCAAACTTGAGGACAAAGCCGGGGTCTGGATGGATGGATTGCACCTACAGATGCTCAAAGAAACTGGGTAGGAAATTGCTGAGTCACTAATACCCATACATAAAAATTCAACAGAAAAAGGAATAGCGCTGGAGGACTGAACAGGAAGTGTAACAAAGGGAGCTGGGGCTAATCCAGGGATCGTAATATCTTCCCTGTCATTGACATTCAAATCTTTCCTTAAAAATCAATTAAACATCCAGAAACAGAGGGTATAACAAAAAAAATAGTCAACATGTATATGAAGGTCATATTCAATCAAACTTCTAGAATTCTATGAAGAAGGAACAGAGTTAAGGTTAATGCAACACATCTGATATACATGTTCTCCAGGAAGGCCATCAATATAGGTGCCACATAAGACACTTGTGATAAAGGTCAGAGCTTGCGGACTGCGGGGCTACATAGCAGATGGTTTGAGAGATGCTGGCAAAATGGGAAATGGAGGGTCAGAGTTGAAGAAAAGCTCTTCATTGTCAGAAAATGGGAAGTGGTGTACCACAAAGATCTGTGCTACAATCAGTGTTGTTCACTACACACATACATATGTAGATACATACATAAATAATTTGGATTTAGAATTGCAGGTAAATTGCCAAATTTGCCAATGATGTCAAATTTGGGGGCAGTGAGGGCTTGGACAGTGTAGCTAATAATGTGGAGGGCTATACCAAAGTGCAGGCAGACATGCAGAGTGGGCAGACAAATGGCAAATTCAGTACAGTGAGATATGAGGTTGTTCATTTGGATAGGCAGCATGTCTGCCCTCTTGAGTCAGCAGCAACTCCATTGGCTGGGTTATGAATGGATGGCAGCCATATCCACAAAGACGTGCTCTATGGCAAGTTTGCAGTTGGCACGAGACCAACAGGTCACCCATGCCTGCAATACCGGAATGTCAGCAAACAAGACTGGGACCGGAGTCTTCGCTGCTGATTGGAGTGCCTGAAAACAAACAGGAAGGTTGTGGAAAAAAACAGGACAAAAGAAAGGACCAGATGGTGGAAGGAAAAAACATCAGTCAGCCTCGGGCCAATCCTATTCATCGGTGCCAGCTCTTAAGAGTGAAGAATACTAGGTTGAGTTTGCTGAAGTTCTGGTGTTTATTTGCCTGGTGTTCCCTCCACTGCCATTCATGAGTCGGCCTCTACAGCCACAACAGAAGCTGTTCAATCCAGAAGTGACATATACCCTGGCACAATCCATCATCTCCTTAGATGGACAGATATCAATTATAATAATAAGAGGTCACATATTCTTTGGAAGATATGAAACTAAATGGGATGCAAGAGCAGAGGGATATGGAAATATGGATACATATCAACACAAGTTGATAAGGCCAGATAGAGTGCAGGCAAAGTTATGGGAGCTCGTTATTAGAAGAATAAAATGGAAAAGCACAGAGGAGATGTTAAATTTACATAGAATGTTAGTTAGACCACACTTGGAGCACTGCATGCTGTTCTGTTCTCCATATGACAAAAAGGATATTGAAGCTTTGGTGAAAGTGCATAACAGATTCTCAAGATTGAGACGATGCAACAATCAGGAATGTTTGAGGCTGGGCACTGTTCCCTAGAAAAGAGAAGACCTGATATCTCGCTGTTCCTTCACTGTCGCTGGATCAAAATGATGGAACCCCCTAACAGCACTGGGGGTGTACCTACATCACATGGACTGTTCAAGAGGGTGGCTCACCACCACCTTCTCAAGGGCAATTAGGGATTTGCAACAAGTGCTGGCCTTGCCAGCGATGCTCAATACCATGAACAAATGTTTAAAAACTCAGTAGAAGCCTTTAAAGTTATGAATTGGGTTCAGTAAAAGGTGAATGTGGAGAAACTGTTTCCACTTTGGGTGTGTTCTGAACAAAGGGGTGTAAATCTGAAATAATCATTAACAGATAAATAATGAATTTAGGAGTCATTTATTTACAGAAAGTGGTGAGAATGTGGAAGTCACTGCCAGGTGGAGTGGGTGATCAGAAGCATTGATAGATTTATGAGGCTTGGTATGTACTTGAGAAAGAAATAGGTACGAGGATATGGGCAGGATGGGAAGAGGTAATTAGAATGGAAGCAGGTGTAAGCGGAATACAAATACTCGCATAGACCAGTTGGGCCAAATAACCATTTGCGTACTATAAACATCTCTCAATTCTATACACTTGACAGAGAGAAGCAAAGAGATGTAAGAGTGCACATAATGAGCTGTTTAATGTTGGCAGCGCTGATAGAAAGGGCCCTAAAAAGACAGAAGGGATTCTGGGCTTTTCAATGAGGGGTATTGAATAGATCCGGGAAAGGACTGATATTCGGTATGTACGTTGGTTAGGCTGCCATTGGGCGCTCGTACAGTTCTGGGCAGCTCGTTCCAGGAACGATGATGGAACCACAGGAAAGGTGCGAGTCTGTTGCCAGTTCACTCAAACAGTATCAGCAATGGGCAGTTGTACTTCCAACAAAAGACTAAATAATTGAAGCTTTTCATCAGAATAGGAAAATTAAAGGGTGATCTAATTTTGAAAGATATTGAGCATAAATAGTGAAAGAGTTTTGGTAGCTCTTGGTGAACCCTTGTCAAAGGGATTTTTGTTTTTATCTCTGTGTTTAATTGACTGCCACTTCTCTTCAAGAAATGCTTACCTTGAAGAACTTTTGTTCTACTCTCCATCAGGATTTTCGAATCTCTCTTCTGCCTCGTTCACCTTCATTGCTTTCCATTTCTCTCCTGGTGTTTGACAAGGTGTTTACTAAAACCCGCTTTCAATCACCACCTTCAATACCTCTTTGTTCTTTTGTCTGTGACATCTTTTGGTTATCTCCTCCTATCACTGGCTGCTTGTCCCAACAACACTCTCCACCCCCCCCCCCACCCCAAACCAGCTTATATTTCACCCCTTTCCTATTTTTACTTAGTTCTGTTGAAGGGTCATGAGGACTCGAAACGGCAACTGTGCTCTTCTCCGCCGATGCTGCCAGACCTGCTGAGTTTTTCCAGGTATTTCTGTTTCTGTTTTTGTTTTGGATTTCCAGCATCCACAGTTTTTTTGTTTTTATACCCATGTAGCTTAATTTGAGAAATATTGGATCATGTTTAAAAGGCCAAGAGCAGAAGTATACCCTGTCTGAATGGATTTATAGCAGTTGGAGGAGCCCCTCAGAACATAGTCACTTTCTGCTGCTGTATTGTTTTCAGACCAGCTGTTTCTGTTTCCCATCATAACTTTGGTTTTCTTTATTAGGTTTTACATTCTGTTCTGGAGGAACGAGTTATAAAAATAAGGTGCCCCACAGCTTGTTGAAAAATTTAACTCCAGGGCACACTTGCCGCTGGACTAGGCGTAAGCTGAATTATAGCTCGCAGCTAAACAAAGGTTAGTCAGGAAGCTGCAGGAGATTTCAATATTCAAAGCCCTTCAAACATTCAGCACAGACAATGGGTGAAGGAGGCCACTGTAAAACAAGTGGGTGAGCGATTGGTTAATGTTTAGAAAGATTTGACTAGGAGAAACTCTTCGATACACCTGAACCGGATGATGTATCCAGTAAGCAGGGTTTCCCCATGCCAATTGCAGTTAGGCAGTGATAAAGAGATAAAGAACACCTTTGGTCTGTCCGCAAGCATGAACTGGACCTTCCTGTCACTTGCCATTTCAACACACCATCCTTTTCTCATGCCCACATGTCCGTCCTTGGCTTGCTGCATTGTTCCAGTGAAGCCCAACGCAAACTGGAGGAACAGCACCTCATCTTCCGACTAGGCACTTTACAGCCTTCCTGACTTAACGTTGAGTTCAACAGCTTCAGATCACAAACTCTCTCCTCCATCCCCACCCCCTTTCCGATCCCCCCTTTTCCAATAATTTATTTTTTAAATATATATATTTTTTTTGGTATATATTTTTCTTTTCCCACCTATTTCTATTATTTTTAAATGTATTTCCATTCATTGTTTTATCTCCACCTTTTAGCCTATTTCGATCCCTTCCCCCCCACCCCACCCCCACTAGGGCTATCTGTACCTTGCTCGTCCTGCTTTCTACCCTTAATGTCACCATTAGCACATCCTTTAGCTAATATCATCACCGTCACCACCTCTTTGTCCTTTTGTCTATGACATCTTTGGCAATCTCTTCTTTGCCTCCACCTATCGCTGGCTCTCTATCCAGCTCTACCTGTCCCACCCCCCTCAACCAGCTTATATTTCACCTCATTTCTACTTTTCCTCAGTTCTGTTGAAGAGTCATACGGACTCAAAACGTTGACTGTGTTCCTCTCCGCAGATGCTGTCAGACCTGCTGAGTTTTTCCAGCTATTTTTGTTTTTGTTTCAGATTTCCAGCATCCGCAGTATTTTGCTTTTATATTATGTTATTGATAAAGAGAAGCTCCTTCACTTTGACCCTCATCAGTAATTGCTGAAAGCATCTCTATCAAAGAATGATATAGCACAGCCATTCAGCCCATCGTGCCTATGCTAGCTCTCAAAGCTACCCAATAAGTTAGGCATGACCCCATAACCCTGCAAATTTTCCATTTTAAGCATATCAAATTCCCTTTTGAAAGTTACAATTAAATCTGTTGCCACTGCCCTTTCAAGATGGTACATTTCAAATCATAACAATTTGCTGCATTTAAAAAGAAATCTCCTCATCCTCCACTCCTGTTTTTGTTGTATGTTCCTTTAGGATTTTCCGTCTTGGTATGTTGTTTCCTTGTTTGTTTGTGTGGATTTTACCTGCAGAGTATAAACTGAGAAAAATGGGTGTGGTGTGATATAAAAACAGAAAATGCTGGAAAAGCTCAGCAAGTCTAATGGCATCTGTAGAGAGGAAAACAGAGTTAACATTTCGATTGTATATGACTTCTTCATACGGACTCGAAACGTTAACTCTGCTTTTCTTTCCACGATTGCCATTAGACCTGCTGAGTTTTTCCAGCATTTTCTGTTTTTGTTTTAGGCTTCCAGTATCCGCATTATCTTGCTTTTATCTTGGTGTGATGTGATGTTATGTTTTATGAGGGGAGGGGTTATATGCAAATCATTGTACTCGAGTGAATAACACCAGACTTGACCTAGTTTGCTGCAGTTTTGATTTTGTTTATCTGGTTTTCCTCCACTGTCACTAGCTTTGGAAATCTATTTCAGTTGTACGAGTTTTAAAATAAATAGTTTTTAATCCTAGTTGTTGCACTTTTTCCTCCTCCCCCAACCAAACCATACTTACATTAACCTCAGAATGTACCTTTCCTGGTTGTTACCAATTTATCTTATTTCATTTCTCCTCCATGACTTATCTTCAGCCAGATGAACAATCAAGAAAAGACAGACAAGTTGTTATTGGTGGCGGATGGACAAAAGTTGAAATACTTTGGCCATGTGGCATGAAGCAATGGGATAGAAAAGATGATGCTGGAAGGAATGGTAGAGAGAACACGTCATGTGAGTAGGCAGATGGCTAGATGGAGTGACAACGTCATGGAACTAACCGGCTTGAGTTTCATAAGGGGCACCAAGAGCGACACAAGGTCGATGCAGCGGGAGGAGGAGAGTTGCCACAGCAACTCAGCCTCCCTGAGTTATCTGCACCGCCACACAAGTAATCGAGAATTGCTTCGTTTTGCTTCAAGCAGAACAGTGAGAGTAAAATGGGGGAAAAATATAGAGGGAGATATTTCTGACCCTAATAACGTGTATTGGTGTTGCAACTGGCATTGTGGTAACGGGGCTGGAGAGGTTACATTTAGGAAGGGTTGGGCATTTCAGTTAACCAGTTGGTCTCGACCCAGTAGAATGTAGCTCTTGCTTTGTCTTTGGAAAGAGCTGCAAACTTACTTGTAAAGAAACGATGACTATTGTTTTAAAAGTCAATACAAAGTAATTTGGGCTGTACATATACTAGGAGTTGAATTATGTAAGTTTTTTTTTAAAAAAGCAAACTATTTCAGCAGAACACAAGCAAGGTTCTCAAGAAAAGCTAATTTCCTGCTGTTATATAAAGTTTATTTAGGTCTTTTAGGTATTTGATAAGCTCGGGCTGTCCATTGCATTAGTCAGAGCTCAACTTGCATAACACATTGTTTTTCAAGAAGGTTGCAGAAAGTTCAGTTACATTACAATTAACTTGTCAAAACCCATAAATCAATATCATTATTTGTTTATCTTCAGTTTGATTCACGGTTAAAAATTCCAAAGCTACAAGCTCATGCATTAATTTGACCATGACGTCTGCAGATCTTTTAAATTGTAGATATTAACCAGGGACATTTCAATTCCATGCTTACTGGTGTTAGTCATGGCTCAGTGGGTTACACTCTTGCCTGTGAGTCTGAGGTTGTGGGTTCAAGTCCCACTTGAGAGAATTGAGCACAAAAATCTAGGCTGGCACTCCAGTGCAGTACTGAGGGAGTGCTGCTCTGTCAGAGGTTCTGTCTTTGGGATGAAATTTTAAACTGAGATCCCATCTTCTGCCTCTTGGGTGGACATAAAAATATTCCGCAGCACTTTTTACCCAAATATTTTGAGTATGTTTTCAGAAATAGTTTGTTTGGCTGCATTTGTTGTAGATCAGGGTCTCCAACAGTGCGTTTCTCAGTGTTCCTGTTAAAACTTGTTGCTTTTCAACCTTTAATGCAATTACATTCTGGCTGCAAGAGGTCAGATGTATCAGAACATCGCAGGCCAATTTGTCTGTGATTTTATATGTGTTGGCACATGGGGAACTACCAGCAGCACAGAGACTTTGCCTGACTTTATCAATAGTCCTGGGGCATTGAGACCAGTTGTGGGGGGGAGGCAGTGGCCTGGTGATAATGTCACTGGAATAGTAATCCAGAAGCCCAGGCTAGTGCCGTGGGGACACAGGGTTAAATCCCACCATGGCAGCTGGTGGAATTTAAGTTCAATTAATAAATCTGGAATTAAAAGCTAGTTTCAGTTATAGTGACCATGAAACCATTGTCGGTTGTCATAAAAGCTGATCTGGTTCACTAATGCCCTTTAGGGAAGGAAATCTGCTGGTCTGTCTGACTCCAGACCCACAGCAATGTGGTTGATTCTTAAATGCCCTCTGAAATGGCCTAGCAAGCTACTCAGTTGTATCAAACTGTTACGCAGCCTTAAAAAATGGAATTAACCAGACGGACCACCTGGCATTGATTTAGGCACCAGAAATGACAATGGCAAACCCAACCCTGTAGACCCTGCAACGTCCTCTTTACTAACATCAGGAAGCTTGTGCCAAAGTTGGAGAGCGATCCCACAGATCAGTCAAGCAAAAGCTTGATGTTGTCATTCTCATGGAATCATATTTTACAGACAGTATCCTAGACAGTACCAACTTTATCCCTGGATATGTCCTGTCACACTGACAGGACAGACCCAGCGTGGTATACAATCAGGAGGGAGTTGCCTTAGGAGTTCTTAATATTGACTCTGGGCCCCATGAAGTCTTATGGCATCAGGTCAAACATGGGTGAGGAAACCTCCTGCTGGTTATATAAAAGTAGGGAGGTTATGCTTCAGTTGTACAGGACACTGGTGAGACTGCATCTGGAGTGCTGTATACAGTATTAGTCTCCTTACTTAAAGAAGGATGTAAATGCATTAGAAGCAGTTCAGAGAATGTTTACTAAACCAATACCAGGAATGGGTGTGTTGCCTTATGAGGAAAGGCTGGACAGGTTAGGCTTGTATCCACTGGAGTTTAGAAGAGTAAGAGACAACTTGATTGAAACATATAAGATCCTGAGGGGTCTTGACAGGGTGGATGTGGAGAGGATGTTTCCTCTTGTGGGAGACTCTAGAACTAGGGGTCACTGTTTAAAAATAAGGTGTCATTCAGTTGAAACAGAGATGAGAAGAAATTTGTTTTTCTGAGGGTTGTGAGTCTTTGGAACTCTCTTCCTCAAAAGACAGTGGGAGCAGAGTCTTTGAATATTTTCCAGGCAGAGCTAGATAGATTCTTGATAAACAAGGGGATGAAAGGTTATTGGGGGAAGGCGGGAGATTGCGGTCAGATCAGTCATAATCTTATTGAATGGTGGAACAGGTTCAAAGGACCGAGTGGCCTACTCCTTGTAACTCCTATGTTCGTATGTACTTGGAATGGATGGATTGTCTTATGAGGAGAGATTGGACAGGCTAGGCTTGTATCCACTGGCGTTTAGAAGGGTAAGAGGGAACTTGATTGAAACCTTTAAGATCCTGAGGGGTCTTGACAGGGTGGATGTGGAGAGGATGAGAAGATCAGCCATGATCTTATTGAATGGTGGAGCAGGCTTGAGGGCAGAGTGACCTACTCCTGCTCCGAATTTGTATGTTTGTATGTGACTGGTTTATGATGGCTTCTAGCTATAGCTCGCCCAGGTTGAATATAATTGTTTAATAAGGTCACACCAAGTTTTGACTCTGTTATCTATTGATGAAAAGAAAATACTTAGCTCAAAGATGTCTTTGGACTTTGCTCCCTTGTCTCCATTATATATTAGAGCAGTACATCAGTGAATTTGAACATCACACTGGAAACCATACCTTCTGTTGCTATTGCGGCAAAAACAACCTTTAAAATTGTGGTCAGGTTCTCAGCTGAAGCTCAAGGGTGCCAAGCACCTACCAATTTGCAGGTATAAAAATAAAAAATGCTGGAAAAACCCAGCAGGTCTGGCAACATCTGCGGAGAGAGGAACAGAATTAACGTTTCGAGTCTATATGACTCTTCAGAGCTCGCATCTGAATGCGCCGAGGCAATGCCTTCTAATTTGCCAAATTCACTGATGGGAAACCAATTAGACTCTGACCTGAGCTACTGCAACTTTAGTAGTGAAGACTTAATGCCTTAACAGCAGACTAGTGTATTCTCCATTGCATTGTATAACAGCAATGTCCTCATAAAACATCATGTCAAGTGACTTACTGTGACTAGCCTTACAGGCGATCAGCTCCTATAGAAGATATATACATATACTGTTGGTGAGGTGATTGATACCTCGCTATTTATTACAATACTTCCATTAATTCCATTAAACATTCCAGATGGTTAGATTAAGGTTTCAGCAGGCCCAAAATTCAGCCCATCCTTAAATTTGTAGCCAGATGCTTTTGGGGGATTCAATATATACTAAATAACACATTAAAGACAGTGCAGTATGAGTGAACTCAAAATCATGTGGGATCTGAAGGTACATGGCATTGTGCCAAGTTGTATTCCATTGCTTTTTGTGAGATTGCTGACAAGCTGTTCAGTAGAATATATAACCAAGAGGTCATTTCTGCTGTTGGTTTGAGCATTGACCTGAATTGACATCACTACTTCAGTACAAATTTTTCATTTAATGCAAGTTCAGCATTGCATAGTCTGTATGTAATTAGGATTAAATGTACACTGATATAGGAACTTGTATTGAATTGTAGCACAGTGCTTATATCATTGATTTGCATAAGGAATGAAACGGCTATCCTCTGGTACACAGTCAGCACGAGGAGCAGTGAGGGATAGGAGATTCAAGTTTAGAGCAGGGAACAAACAGCATTATGTATAAAAAGGTCCGATTTGTGAATACACTGTAGTAATGTTCCATACTGAGAGCACTGTACAAATTAAAAGCTGCTTTATACTCTAAACAAAGTTGCTTCAAAGTTCTGGATTACTTTTGGAGTAACTAATGCAGCAAATTTCGTATCTGGTTTATCACAGCTGCTTATCTTCTCTTTACAGAACGATGGGAACTCACAGCCTCCTCCACCCCAGCCCCTTAACTGATGATTGCATCCATTAAATACAGTTAACCAAAAATTTTACTCTTTCATTCCAGGCACATTCAAGATCCAGCTAGTCAACGGCTAACGTGGAGTAAGCCTCCAAAGAGTATTCTAGTTATTAAAAAGATTCAAGATGATCGTCTGCTTCAACCATTTAAGGATCTTTGCATCTTCCTCATGGAGGTAACGTATGCCTGGGACATGCAGCATTCACTCTGTTTGAACTGCAATACTGCAGGAAGATTCCGGAATAAATCCGAGTTCAGTCTGGTAGCCAGTCAGCACCGTAAAAGATGCTGGATTGGGATCAGTGATATAATGGACTCAGCAGCTGATATAGAAACGTTGCTCAAAGCCATCTCATCTTTTGTATTGCCTCAAAAGAGAAATCTGATCCTAAATGCTCCATTTCTGTTTTATTCATGCTTAGGAGAAAGATATGATCGTTTACGTAGAGAAAAAAGTTCTTGAAGACCCCACCATAGCCAACGATGAGAGTTTTGGACCACTAAAGAAATTATGCACTTTTAGGGAAGGTAAAAGCATTGCTATCTTCAAAGCATAATTTGACAACTTCACTCATTTGGAATAAAGTTTATTTTATGAAGTGTTATTTTGCAATCTATTCCAACTCGTAATGGTGCCTAGTTAATAACCTCTACTCTCCTGGTTCAGCTGCTGAGTTGCAGAGAAATTTTTATTCCCTTTACTGCCCAAAGACGCCAGATTTTGCCAGATGTTTTAGCCACGCCTGCTAAGCAACTGCCTTGTTCCACTCTAGATTCTTACTGGGGACTTTTCCTATTTTGAGCTGTAAACTGCCATTGAACTGCGCTGCTTTAACTTTACATTTCATCCCCTTCAACTTGCTCTCATTAGCCTCTTGTTTCCTGTCCTGTAAGGGTTGCATCAGAAGCCCAGCGGCATTAACAATTTAAATTGACCATTTTTCTAAGTGAGACTGCGCTTCAAGTACTGCGTCCAGTTCCGGTTGCCAAGAAACTGTGAACGTTCACATGCTGCAGGTAGTTCGACAGTGAGCCAGAAGGGTGATCTACAATGGTAATGACCTGAGTGACGATGGAAGGGTAGATTTCTGCTGTTCAGCTTTGAATGGAAATGTCTGAAAGCTGATCTCAGAGGTGTTCAAGATTGATAAAGATACAGAAGGAGTTAAGCCAAATTTTTTGCCTAACTGCAGGAGGAGAGCTAGAGAATACCAGCTCAAATCAGTGATGGATTATCATAAAATGTTCCTTCAAATACAGAGTGACCAATGTGTAAAATAAACTTGCAGATAGAGTGGTGGAGGTAGAAACACTGGAATTTTTTGGGAAACAACTGGACACTGCAATGTGGAGCTGTTAGAATCTCTCTGCATGAATAGATTGATGACTTTACTCTTCAGTAATTATTTTATGATCTTGTAAGGTTATTGTGACTAGTTTGCTTTTAGAGAGGACAAGCCCTTTGTAGCTTCTGCCCATGAGTTATGTGTGGGCTAAAAGCACTGACTGACCAGGCAGAAGGAAGTTTAAGAAACGCTCACAAAACAATTTTTTTTGTCATGAAACTTTTCACTCTGAGCAGCTGAATTTGTACATTTTGTATTTCTGCATGGGGCCTATAGCACCTGTTAGCTTCCATTGTGTAATATTAGCACCGTCCTCCTTATGCCACTGAGTGTAACGTTACCAATGTCCCAACACATCTGAACAACAGTGCTATTAAACTTGGCAAAGATAGATTGTAGTGATACTCCAAAGTAGCCAGAGTTTCAAGTTGAATGAAAAAGAAAACACAAAGGGATATATGGGAAAATAATAAATTCCAGACCCTAACATCAAACATCTTGGGAATTCAGTTATACTAGCAATGTGTTTTATTACATATCTCCTTGTATATCCTGTAACAGCTTCACCTAGAGTTAGAGGAATCAAGTCTTAGGAGAAAAGCAGGAAACATGGCAGCCAATTTGCACACAGCAAGCTCCCACAAACAGCAATGTGATGATAACCAGATAATCTGTTTTGATGATGTTGATTGAGGGATAAATAATGATTGCCAGGATACTGGGGATAACTTCCCTGTTCTCCTTCGCAATAGTGCCATAAAATCTTTTACATCCACCTGAGATGGCAGCCAGTACTTCAGTTTAACGTCTCATCCAAAAGATGGCACATCCAACAGTGCAGCACTCCCTCAGTACTGCACTAGGAGTGTCAGCCTGGATTATTGTCCTCAACTCCTGAGAGTGTGCTACCCACTGAGCCACAGTTGACACTATGCCAAAGGGTGACTAGAAAGTTTGCAATATGTAATCATGGTTAATGTTTTCCATGAACAACTTCTGAGATGCGAAGGAATTTTTTCTCTGAGGGTAGTGATGTCTGCAATTCTCTACCTCAGAGTTATGGAGGCTGGATCACTGAAAGTATTTAAATAGGAGGTAAATAGATTTTTAAAATATCAGGGAGTTGAGGGCTATGAGGAACTGGCACAAAAGAGGAGTTAAGGCCTGGGACAGATCAGCCATAATCTTATTGAATGGCAGGGCAGTCTCGAGGGGCCGAATGGCCTACTCCTGCTCCTATTTCTTATGTCCTTATGAGAAAGGGTATACTGAACCTTTTTTTTCCCCCCCAAAACATGCAAAGTAAAAAAATTAACTTGACCATAGTTGCACTAAATACACTAATTACACAGGACTTCAGGTCATAAACTAGAGTGAAATTCCTGTATGGTACAGAGGAAGCGCTGTGTTGATCCTTTGGGTGAGGTGTTTGTCCAAGATTTCATCTGCCCCTTCCGGTGGGTTGGGTGAACATTCATCAAAGATGAGTATAGATCTGTCCCAATGACCAGATCAACATACCTCCTTCCACCAATGTTACTGAAAGAACAGAGTCATTATTCACCTGTCTGTGGAATGTTGCTGGTGCAGACTGCTTGTAGCCGTCGCTACACATCAAAACCTAACTCTTTATGCGTACTGTTTTTCTGATGTTCCAATGTGATAACACCTGATGTAAAATAATACCAATGTTCCTTTGTGTGGGTGCCAGAGCGTACATGACCTGCAGTGGGACAGGTGGTCCCCACATAAACAAGCAGAAAATAGGTTTTTGCAGCCAAGCTGTTTTCAAAGGTTGATATACTAGTTCTCAGCATTTCCAATTGTGTAAATCCCCATAACCTGGTCTACCTCCTCCTACCAGATACTTTAGATGCAGACTCAGTTTTAATGATTAGCGGAAATGTTCACTTTGGCCAAACACTTCCGTGCATTTATTATACCTGTGCGGGCAATGGACACAGCTTGTGTCACTCCATGATTCGACCCTTATTGTGTTCACCAGTCAAGTGGAAATCTTTGCTGCAAGTTATGTTTACTTGGTCATCTGCGACCTTCCGTATTAACAAGGTGGTACATAATGAAACGCTTTAAATGTCTTTATAGGCTACGATGATTTATCTGATCGGATAGACTTTATCATCTGCCTTGGAGGAGATGGCACCTTGCTTTATGCATCGTCATTATTCCAGGTAAGTCCAGTTTTATCTCTAGAAGGAGATTCATTCACTTGGATTTTGCGGTCAGTGATAGAATTTGCCACTTTAACACAAAAAGCTGTCCAAAAGAATCTAGCGATCTCTGTGAAGTGGGTCCCACTTCCCAAAGTTAATTTGAATACGATGCCAATGCCAGGATTTCCAGGCATCCAACAACATTGATGCCATCAAGCAGAGAAAGCAGTCAATCACACTGAAGTATTCTCATAGACAGCAAACCAGGAAGTAAAGTGCACTGAATTTTTCACTTCCAAATCATTTTACGAAGAACGCAATGAAATATTGGACCACATACGCATGGGATTAAGGGGGAAGATGAAATATAATAAACATTTTGTAAAAATAAAATATATTTGTAAAAAGTATATATTTTTTAAAGATTTGGAATTTTTATCATGATGGAGAAATTTGACATTCCACAAATTTTTTTCAGGGCCAGAGAAGTTGTTCATTAATAATCAGAGTTGGCATGCCTTTAAAAGCCCAGTTACATCCCATTCAACAAGGTGTAATTTTTTAATGGGCCTTTACAGCGAGACTAAGCATAAAAGGGCAAGTTCTTGTCAGTTCGGTGATTTCTAAAGTGATTGGAGTTTAGCGAACTTGTAGAGAAACACAATTTACTGTCACCAACTTGTAGATTTCATGGTTGCCTTCACATGCTTGAATTCCAGATTTTTCAGTTTCAGAGGAGTTATGATGGCAAACCCTGACAGTTTCATTGTCATTATCACTGCAAAGTTCAGGTCATTAGCTTTGCACTGTATAGCATTAGGAAGGAGGGGTGGGCAGATGAACTGGACAGTCAGTGCCCTGAAACAGTTTGCTTTTTGGAGATACTCTGTTTTTTTTTCCCAGAAGCACAGCCCTCTTGTTTTCTATAATCTACCACATTTGTGAAATGTATTCCCTCCCTGATTTACTGCATATGAAGGATCTGATAAACTGAGTAAATATGTAGCACACACGATTCCTGACCTCTGTCGCTATAGTGACAGATTAAACGAGTGTGCAATAGTAAACACAGTTTACAATATTTTCATTAAAAATGCCATTATTCTGAAGGGAGGTGCTGTTTGTTGTGAGCAAGAGGGTTTAAGTTCTGTTTTCTTTAAACAGGGTAGTGTACCACCAGTGATGGCATTTCATCTTGGATCGCTGGGCTTCCTAACACCATTTAACTTTGACACCTATCAGTCACAAGTCACACAAGTAATTGAAGGTATTTTCTCATTTCGTTGTAATACAAGGAATTGAATTTTGTAAATGGGGCAATGCAAATTGAAACTACATCTTCAGAAATGAAGCTTGAATCTAAATGAATTAATCCAAATAATCATGAAAACACTGCATACCTCCATCGTGATCTAAATTCAGAACTTGTCTATAGTGTAAATGAAGCTAGCCAAAGAATTAAAGCCTATTATTTTAATTTGCCAAATTTCATCAGGTTGAAACACTAATGGATACAGCAGTGAGCTGTGTTCAATGTGACTAACCCTGAAAGATCTCTCTCCTGTTGCAGTTCTCTCTTTGACCCGCACGTCGCTTTGAATGTAGCTTCTTGCTGAGAGTGTAGGATTGAATTCACCCTGTACATATCCAACAACAACAACTTGCATTTTCATAGCGCCTTTAATGAAATAAAACATTCCGAGGTGCTTCACGGGGTTATAAAGCAAAAATTGACACCAAGCCACATCAGGTGATATTAGGGCAGGTGACTGCAAATAGGTAGGATGTGGTGCTTTTAAAGTTTTGTAAGTCATCGGCAAACAGCAGCCAGTTAAATTCTTTTGGTGATTGTGAACCTCTCCTATATTGACCCTGCTCACTCATTCCCGGAATAAACAATCAGGGCCGAGGCTTGTTTCTTTCTCTCCTTTATTTGAGAGCAATGACCCAACACCCAACTCTTGAGCTTATTGTAATCCTGTTCGTGAAAGAAATGTAAATTAATAGGCATTTTAGCACAGTGTTCCAAAGCAGCAATTTAACCAACTGGTTTTTGTAAATGAGCAAACCATGAAAATTGTCCTCAAGCAGTCACTATCAGCAGAGTGCCAAGACTAAACTGGCGTCTTAAATAAACTCACCCATATTTGGTATAATTATATTTTTGTCCAACTCTGAAATTTGTTTTCAAAACATTGTGAATCTACTGAACATGATAGAGGCAGCAAGATGTAATTGAAAATTAATGAACACGAAATTGAGGAAGAAAAACAGCAGTGGCTCTGCTGTTAATTAATATTTTCTTGCTATAGTTGAAATTGAATGATTCATAATTATCTCACCGTGGATATGTACTGAAATGTGCTTTATTAAACACATTTCTGCAATCTATTGCTTATCTATGTCTTGTAGTCAAATTGGATCAGACTTTTTTTATTAACTGATTAAATTGCTCAGTAGACTTTGTGCCCTTTGGTAGATGGGATAATGTAAACAATTTCTCAATGCGTTAACTGTTTTTCAGGGAATGTAGCCATTATCCTGCGAAGCCGTCTCAAGGTCAAAGTGATTAAAGAAAACCGGGAAAAGAAGATTGGTCAGGAGCACGTTGTGGAGGAGAACGGACTGATTGTGGCCAAGCTCGGAGAGAATGATTTGGGGAAGCGAGCAATGCAGTACCAGGTGAGATTGATCTTGGCTGGATTGGAGGGCAGGTGTCTTGTTTAGCAATGAAGCAGGACTTGAGCAGCCACAGGCAGAGCTGCTGGAGTTGTGGGTACGAATTTGCTTTTTTTAAAAACTAAGTTACTGCATTTGGCTGCATCACACTGAGAATCAAAGGAACGTTATCCAGAGCCACTCACTTCACTCTCACTGAAGGCTTGGCAGCAACCCATTCTCACTTGTTTCGGGTACAAAAATCAGGGGTGGGGTCAGAGGAAGAGGATGAGTGACTCTCAGGCTCTATCAGATCCCTATGAAACACAGTTCCCATAGGATTATCAAGACAAAAGGTAAAATTCAGCCTGTAACTTGTCCGCGCAGGCAGCCCTGAGATTAAAGTGCAATTTTGTATCGCCCAGGATATAAAATTGTGACCGTGTATAATCGCAGATAGAATTCAATTAAATAAAAGCTACCCAGCAGATGGGGTGGGGGGGGAGGAATGAGGCAGTGTTTTGGGCTGGAGTTCCTTCAAGTTCCTCCCTCAGCCGTTTCTGGCGTCACCTGGACATTGTTTCGCCAGGTGTTTTGCTGTTGTGTCATCTCCATTCTTTGATGCCGTTGTCTGTCCGAGTTCTGTAAGGACACCTTTGGTACGTTTCAGAGTTGACTGTCCAATATGGTGGCTGAATGGTCTGCTGCCACATTTACAATGCTGTGAGATTCTAAAAGTGATTCAAAGATGCATGTTTTTAGGCAGTTTTATTTTTCTCCTGTGCAACATGTTTATTTCTTGTATGTCTTTGCTGCACTGTCCTGTAGAACCCCTACATGAAAATGTTTACACGTTCATTTTACTAACCGTCAGAAATATATAAAACTTTGCTGAGTTCTATGTAGGATTTTAGTTTTTGATAACTGGGTTTTCCTTTGCTCTCTTCCTTTCTCCTGTTCAGAACACCCCTCCACCGCCCCCTCTTCCCCCTCCACCCGCCAACTCGCCCCCCCCCGGCCAAATCCTGCTCCTGGGGTATAAGCTGTTCCCAACTCAGCGCAACTTGAATCAACTCCCTAGTCTGAGCAAAATTGTGAACAGAAGTCCGAAGGTCATTGAAATCATTGCAGCATCTAACTTCTGAAAAATGGATAACAAACTCCTTCTTCTTTTCTCCAATTGCTTAGGTCCTGAACGAGGTAGTGGTTGACAGAGGCCCTTCTTCATATCTCTCTAATGTAGATTTGTTCCTGAATGGACGGCTTATAACAACCGTTCAAGGAGATGGTAAGTTCTGACCTTAACGCAGGCTCCAAAATAACATTCTACAAATGGCCTTATTTTCGAGAATTTGTTTGAAAAATCGCCCAGTGATCGACAACTCATTTTTTACTTCCCAAACGCAAGGTGGCAGATTGATTGGGAGGTTCTGTCACTTCAGGGTAAACAGAATTTGTTTTTTATTTTTTGACATTTTATAATCGGAAATAAGACCAACTGTTTAAAGATCTTTGATATGTAGCAAATAAGGGGTCAGAATTTAGTGCTGAGATGAGAAGAAATTTCTCTGCTCAGAGGATTGTGAACCTTTTGGAATTCTCTACCCCAGAGGGCCGTGAATATTCAGTTGTTGACTATATTTAAGACTGAGATCAATAGATTTTTAGGCACAAAGGGGATCGAGGGATATGGGATAGGGCAGGAAAGCGGAGTCGAGATGGAAGATCAGCCATGATCTTACTGAATGACAGAGCAGGTTCAAAGGGGCCGAATAGCCTTACCCCTATTTATGTTCTTAAACATCTTAGTATATCCCAGAGTTGCTAACATACACTAAATACAGTGGATTCCTATCAATTTTGAGTTACCATCCAGAAAAGAAATTGAGAAATATTCCCCACTAATAATGTGATAAAATTGCTGTTAGATAAGTTATTCAGTCAACTACTTATAGTAGTACATAGTTGGTATTGAGATTATTATTCCATGAGATTTTCAATTTCTGTGTGAATATGAACCTGATGAGCACTCCTAAGGGCCCTTTGAGAGGGAGCCAAGGAGATTTACCAGAATGGTTCCAGGGATGAGGGATTTTACTGACAAGGTTAGGTTGGAGATCCTGGGGTTATTCTCCTTGGGGCAAAGGAGATTTAGGGGGAGATTTGATAGAGATTACAAGATTTTGACCGGTTAAGGTAAGGTAGACAAAGAAAAGCTGTTCCCATTAGCTGATGATACAGGAACAAGGGGGCACAGAGTTAGGGTCTTGGGCAAGAGATGCAGATGGGATGTGAGGAAGAACTTTTTTTATGCAGCAAGAGGTAATGAGCTGGAACTTGCTGCCTACGAAGGTGATGGAAGTGGCAGTGAGCAATGATTCCAGAAGGAAATTGGATGGGCACATGAGGGAAATGAACTTACAGGGCTACGGGAATAGAGCAGGGGAATGGGACTGATTGGATTGCTCTACAGAGCTGGCATGCACTTGATGGGCTGAATGGTCTCCTGTGCCATCACGACTCTATAACTTTGATGCAAAATATCAATATTGAGTACTTCCAAGGACAATTATAACATGGACTTGATCCAGATTGAAGCTTATATAATGCAACTTGACTCTAAGCAGTGTGGAATTATTTGTTTTTCATATCTGCCTTTTCCTAAGGCCCCTGATCTTTGCTTGTGGTAAAATGATGGGTAACCTCTAAGTGTTACGAAGATTGAAGTGAAATGCCTGAGACTGGTTTCCCCTTCACTTGAACCTTACAACCAATTGAGATAATAGACTTTCCTCTCAATTGTTGAATTTAAATGCAGATCAATCGCACTGTAACAGGATTGACCAAACAGCAACAGCTTGCGTTTATATGGCACCTTTTAATACAGTTATGTCCAGAGGCACCTTACAGGAGCGATATTAAAAAAAAAATCACCCAGCCACATAAGGAGATTAAGTGAGGTGACAGGGGGTAGGTTTTAAGAAGCGTCTTAAAGCAGAGGTTTAGGGAGGAAATCCCAGAACTTGGGGTCGGGCAGCTGAAGGCACGGCTAACAATGGAAATTGGGGATGATCAAAAGGCCGGAACTGAAGGAGCGCAGAGATTTTGGAGGGTTATAGGGCTGAAGGAGATGACAGAGATGGGGAGGGGTAAGGCCATGGAGGAATTTTAAAACTAGGATGAGAATTTTCAAATCGAGCAGTTGCCAGACTGGGAGCCAATGTAGGTCAATGAGCACAGGGGTCATGGGTGAACATGCCTACGTGCAAGTTAGGATCCAGACAGCAGTTTTGGATGACCTCAACTTGGTGATAGGTGAATAGTGAAGCTGGCTAGGGAAGTGTTGGCATAGTTAGGTCTAGAGGTTAAAATAAAGGCGTGGATGAGGGTTTCAACAGCCGATGAGCTGATGCAGGGGCAGAGATGCCTCATCTGTGTTGGCACCTTTTTTTTTATTCATTCATGGGATCTGAGCATCGCTGGCAAGGTCAGAATTTATTGCCCATGTGAGAAGGTGGTGGTGAGCCGCCATCTTGAACTGCCACAAAGCACCCTGTGCAGGTACATCCACAGGAGTTAGGGAGGGAATTCCAGGATTTTGACCCAGCGACAGTGAAGGAACGGTGATATAGTTCTATGTGGCTTAGAGGAGAACTTGCAGGTAGGAGGTGTTCCCATCCATCTGCTGCCCTTGTCCTTCTAGGAGGTTGCAGTTTTGGAAGGTGCTGTCAAAGGAACCTTGGTGAGTGTTACCTAATGCAGTTGGACTTTACTGTTTCAGGAGTGATTGTTTCCACGCCGACAGGGAGCACGGCTTACGCTGCAGCGGCAGGAGCTTCCATGATTCATCCCAACGTTCCTGCTATAATGATAACACCCATCTGTCCACATTCCTTATCCTTCAGACCGATAGTTGTACCAGCAGGAGTGGACCTCCAGGTGACTTAATCTTCTGTGACTTACCAGTGTCTGTAATGTTGGTCATGTTAGCTGAGCTCAGGGACTTATGCAAACCCATCTTTAGCAATCATTGCTTAAATAAAAATATTCAATAAAGTGAACTCTAGGCGCAGGACTTCAGTCTGGACACATCCCCACTATATCATGTTTGCAATTTGTTGTCATGACGATGACTATCCTGCTTGGCTTGACCCTGAGAGAATGGGCCTAAGGCTGGTGTCAAGGACCACGGGGTCAGGAGTCTCCTTTCAGTGTTTGGAAATTATACAACTTCCCCATGTTGTCCCACCTCAACACAACTCAGATCTGTTCAGCATCCATAGGTTTTTTTACCCATGGTAAATGTCAAAGATCGGTGTGTGAGAAATTGGTTTTGGTTCGTGGGGTACTGGCACCAGTACTGGGGAAAGTGGGGGCTGTACCATTGGGATGGTTTTCACCTGAACTGTGCTGGCACCAGTGTCCTGGCAAAGCTTATAACTCAGGCGGTAGGGAGGGTTTCAAACTAAATAATGCGGGCAAGGGATCAAGTTGATGAATTAAAAAGAGAAGACAAGGCAAGAGAGCAAGGTAGGAATAAGCAAAGTGATAATCAGAGCTTACGAACTTACGAGTGCAACAGCAGATAAGGCCAGAGTTAGCAAAATTGGTAAGAAGACAGAATTGAAGGCTCTGTATCTGAATGCACGTAGCATTCATAACAAAATGGATGAATTGACAGCTCAAATCGAAAGAAATATGTATGACCTGATAGCCTTTCCAGAGACATGGTTGCAGGATAACAAACACTGGGACCTGAATATTCAATGGGTACGTGGCATTTTGGTAGGACAGGAAGCTAGGAAAAGGTGGAGGGGTAGCTCTGTTAACTAAAGATGACATTAGTACAATAGAGAGAGATGACCTTAATTCTGGATTTCAAGATGTAGAATCAGTTTGGGTAAAGATAAGAAATGGTAAAGGTAAGGAGTCACTTGTGAGAGTGGTTTATCGGCCCTTAACAGTAACCATACTGTAGGACTGAGTATACCTGAAGAAATAATGGAGGCTTGTGATAAAGATATGGCAATAACCATAGGTGATTTTTAATCTACATATAGATTGGATGAATCTAACTGGCAAAGGTAGCCTGGAAGATTAGTTCTGAGTGTTTTTGGGACCGTTTCTTAGAACAGCACCTGCCAACCAAACTATACTAGATCTAGTAATGTGCAACAGGACAGGATGAATTAATGACCTCACAGTAAAGGTGTCCCTATGTAGCAGTGACCATAGCATGATTGAATTCGAAGGAGGGAAGAGCAAGTCAAAGACTAGTGTTTTGAACTTAAATAAGGGCAGTTGCAAGGGCATGAAGACAGAGCTGGCTGAAGTTAACTGGGAAATTAGGTTAAGAGAGTAGGCAGTAGGGATGCAGTGGAAGAGATTTAAGGAGATATTTCGTGATGCTCCAGCAAAGATACATTCCAGTGAGAAAGAAAGACGCTAGGGGAAGGGCATACTATCCATGACTAAAACGGATAGTAAGAGTTTCTACAGGTATTTAAAACTAAAAAGAGCAAATAAAGTGAATGTTGGTCCTCTACAGAGAGAGCCTGGGGAATTAATAATGGAAAATAAGAAGATGGCGGATGAATTAAACAGATATTTTGTATCTGTCTTTACTGTAGTAGATGTGAATAACATCCCAGAAATAAGTGTGCATCAATTATCTCAGCAGCTACTTCTTTTAAGACCCTAGGGTGAAGTCCATCAGGATATGGGAACTTCATAGCTTTTAGTATGAATAATTTTTGCAGTACCCTTTCCCTGGTGATTGTAATTGTTTTAGTAAGTTCCTCCCTCCCTTTGCCCAAGTTGAGAATGTTTGGGAACCACCAGCCAGGAGTCTGGGTCCATTGATGTGACTTTTCGGACTTGCTTAGCAAGGAATTAAACATCTTAAACTTAATTATGTTGCATGCATATTTGCTCAAAATGTACATGGGTTAAGCAGAACTGTTGCCACAATGGGTCCAATATGTTGTTCCTGCATTCAGTGTAAACATTAAATTCAGATGGGGCACTAGGCCAGTTGTGATGTATCCTTACCTCATTCGGAACATATTTTTACACAGTCGTGAACATTTTCTGTGGTCTGTTGGGGCAGAGCACCAGTGGGTACCCATTTTCACCTAATACGAAAATGGCAGATTTGACCCATGGTGGTTTCATGGATGTAACTCAGGCACAACTTTGTTCTAAACCCTGGGCTTTATTTTCAGATTATGCTGTCACCTGATGCCAGGAATACAGCATGGGTTTCATTCGATGGACGAAAGCGACAAGAGATCTGCCATGGCGACAGGTAATCAGGAACAGGAGTTGCCAGGTACACCTGGTGACAGTCGCTCTGAAGGCGAATCATCCTTACTTTGCCCAGATGGGATAAAAGGGTACTTTTTAACAGCCCACATCGCGAGTTAGCTAGCCTACTGATGGAGCATGTAAATCTGAATTGAAGTAATATTCGTTCTGTGAGTGAAGGAAGCTGCGAAACTCCTAAGTGACATTGTTCCAGTTTTGTACTTTGTGAAACGTTTAGCAGACGTTTTTATTAAGTCAGAAACAGAAATACCTGGAAAAACTCAGCAGGCCTGGCAGCCGATGCTGCCAGACCTGCTAAGTTTTTCCAGGTATTTCTGTTTCTGTTTTTGTTTTGGATTTCCAGCATCCACTGCTTTTATTTTTATTAAGACATTTGGTTCCATTGGGTCTTATAGTCTTCTCCAAATTTGCCCATTTTAAATAAATAAAATCTCCTCTCTTTTTTCCCCAGCCTCCTCCACAGACATTTGTTGTAGTTTTAAAGCTGCTGATCCTCCTACATTTGCACATTGGTCAGATCTGGCATCAGCTGGAACTGTTATCAGTTGCACACACTATGCATTATTGAAGCAGCATATTGACAGCTCAGATAGTATAGCTCATGCTGACAGGAGCCAAACCAGAATGTTGGAATGGAGGAGGGTATTGCAGAGAGGAGTGGCTATGTAGAATAATGTAAGCCACTGTGGGAGGGCATGAGAAAGGTTTGCACTTGTTCATATTAATGTACTTTCTTTTTTTCTTTGAAACAGTATTACCATTACTACCTCCTGCTACCCAGTCCCATCGATCTGCTTCAGGGACCCGGTGAATGATTGGTTCGATAGCCTGGCCGAGTGCTTGCACTGGAACGTGAGAAAGAAGCAAAGTCACCTCACAGATGTGGAGGACTACTGAGCATGGAATGGCATCTTCAGGCTCAGCATTCTGCCTGCAAAATCCATCTTTAATGGTGTTTCTTTAAACCTGCAACATTGCAAAGAGCATTCCTGCACATCACAAGGACCTGTTTTGCCCCTGTCTGTTGAACAGTCAAACAGAAGCTTCTCCTTTTCCCCAGCCATTTGTTGAATGTTGAGGTTCTGACAACCGGTGCAGATTTGCTAAAGACGACATGAGTCAAATGTTTGAAAGTACCAAATACAGACACAATAGCTCAGGAGGGAGCATATCGATAATGTTGCAGGTGTTTGGTGCTCTAATACCTTATGATTACAATTCGTTTATTTATCAAGCGTATGTTTCATATCGAAAGGCTTGAAAGAAATATCTAGGAAGGACGCAAGTAAGTTGCCTGCTGTTTTTTTTAGTCGTTCCAAGTAATTCTGTGCTATAAGAAATGCACTAAAATATGGATTTGTTCCTGAAACAGTTTTCAATCGGAGCTGAGGTAGCAGCACTTGGCGACATGTCCCTCTGCCTTTCCCAAACAAGCTGATCCTGGGGAGAGTCTAGTCGGATGTCCTATACAAACTCTCTTTCTCTCCTCCTGCTTACCCTGTCTTCTCTTTTCTTTTTCTACATGTGGTTTTTTTTTTAACAATTTAAAGTGATGTTTTTATAAAACAAGAATGATGAACCTGTGATCTGACAGCAATGTTGACCCTCCAAGGTGTGCCTGTGTCAGGGGGATTTGCTGAGACAGCGCACGTTTTGTGGTCAGTTTTACCTCGGAGTTGAAATGATTTTTGACTTTGTAAAACTCTGACTTGAGCACAGCCTGTTCATTATCACCTAAACAAGTCTCTTGAATGTCAGAAGTGAAGAAATGCATAATATATTCTTTGAGAATTGAAGAGTATAAATGTGAATATTTGTTGGATCAAAAAAAAATCTTGTAAAGTTTTGAGAAAATAGAACAAACAAAAGGAACATCAGTTATGTAAGGGGTAAAGGATAATTTGTTTCCTCCATTTGCTTCTGCTGCTTTTAGTATTTATTGATGAAAGGCTCTTAAATTGCTGCTTGGAAGGCAGTCTGGCTGCTTGCCCCATGTTATTGAGATCTGAATGTGTTGTAAGTTGGTCATGTGTCGATTTAGAGTTGCTGATTGTGGGCTTCCCAGGAGCCTGAGTCAGGAACATTTGATCTGTCAAATCTCTCTAGGCCTAGAGGAACTCGATTTTAAAATACTGCTATATATTAAGTGGTATGTTCTCCATGGTATAGATCCCTCATGCATTACTTAAAGAAGAAAATGCACACACAGTGAGCCAGCATTTCCAGCTCTTTAAGAAAGAAGTGGAAGTTAAAGGGAAGGAAAGGCTGGGCCATCGATGCATCTCGCTGCTTTACTGTAACATTTAGTGTGGTCTTCACACTGGTGGATAAGTTACATGACCGGCTGACGCCATTGATTGTATCGAAGTGTGAGTTACATACCAAGGATGGTCTGTCCCAGATATTTGCCTGAAAGTAAAGACTAGTGCACTGGGTCTTGCAGTCGAGGTTGACCTCGCTGCTAACTACTCAAGCCCACACCTCAAATATTTGCTAAAAAATAAAGCTGAATCTTACATTTCAATGGTTCCTCTGGTAATTATTAGTAATGCTGATTGTGGTTGAATTCAGTCTGACCTCTGTGAGGTGCGAATGCTCTTGTTCCACCATTAAGGATTCTTCTTCCAATCAACTTCCAAGTGTTACAAAATCTAATAGAATTAGATGATAAATGGGAATCTGCAATAATTTTGGATATTAACAGACTACTGTTTTTAGAAGGTGATACAGCGCTATAAGTTCTGAAACCAGCCTTAATGTGCTCAGATCATAAAATCATGGAATTTTACAGCGCAGGTCTTAGTAAATGCACATCTTTTCGACCATTGCCTGGCGGTAGGTGTGTATATAATGGGGTGAGGATGGGGTGCTGCTTTAATTCTCGGTTGCTGTCTGTGTTCACGGCAATAACTTCAATTTGGAGTAATTAAAGATTTTAATTCTGAATTAAACTGGTTCATCTTTTGGTTTTCAGCAAATCCCAGACAATGTTGTGTGAAGGCTGTAATACTTGCAATAATTAATTGTCACGTTGTTGTGTTCTGGAAGACTCATTGGAAGCCCTGTTTGTTCAGGCAGTTTAATTAACACCGCAGGTGTTGTTCATTTATACACAGGGAGCAGGTTTATTGTATAACCAGAATCATTAACTCACAGTGGGACAGTTTAGCTGGTGCAGAAGTTCCAAATTGAGTTTACATTCTATTACACACTCAGGCCCCTAACAGTGCAGGATGGTGGCCTGCATTGAAATAACACTTTGAGAAAGCTAAATCTAATGCATTTTGTATTCTTTACCCTTCTATAAATACATTTTAGTTTATGTTACTAATGTAGGAAAGTTCAAATTATTTTATTTTAAATAGAGTAGAAAATGTCCCAAAGAAGGCAAGTTTTAAGTGGGCAGGTAAATATACCTTACTGACATATCAGGCTTTACCTTGGAGTGGGTCCCACTCCAATCTTGAAAATCCATAGAGTACAGTCACTGAAGTGCCAACATGTAACAGAAAGACTTGCATTTATACAGCACTTTTCATGATCTCTGGACATTCCAAAGTGCTTCACACCCAGTGAAGTACTTTTGGAGTCACTGTTGTGATGTAGAAATACATTATATGTGAGTAGATGGTGAGAATCATCTCTCAGACGTATGGGGATAGAGAGGCATTCCAGCCTGGTTCTTTCCTTCCCCAATTTCCATATATGTGCACTTTCCAATGCAGTTCACTGGATAACTATTGGAAACAGGAGTTTTGGTTGTTATACTATCTTTCGTTTTGTAGCTCACAGGCACTGGGAAAATCTTTGGACCCTATTGTAGTTGCACTGGGTGAGATCAATTCACTGAGATTAGTGTGGAGTTGAGGCTGACAGCCTCTTGGTTTGCATGGGGAGAGTATCTGCAACACATGAAAACCTTATGCTGAGCCATGCAGCAGGCCTGGGGCTCATTTTGCATGAATGATTTTTCTTAAATGCAGACTGAAGCCAGCTATTGTAGAGGAATATTTCATATCTCTGCCTTTTTTACAGTTCCCCAATTTCAATAGTCTGGATATTTATTGCTGGTATAAACCAAATGCACTTCAGTAAAATACCTGACAATATATATTCCAATTTTGAAGAAGCTTATTTTTATTTTGCACAACTCCCAGACACACTTGAGATTCTCATCATTGTTAACAACATTGGGATTCTAATCTCTATCACTGACCAATAAAAACAGAGAAAACTGGAAATGCACAACTTTGTTGAGTAGCCTTCAAAAGAGAAAGATTGGTTAATCGTTTATTTGCCACTGTTCAGGGGAGATGGTGGCGTAGTGATAATGTCGCTGGGCTAGTGATCCAGAGGCCCAGGCTAATGCTCTGGGAACACGGGTTCAAATCTCACCATGGCAGCTGGTGGAATTTAAACACAATGAATAAAAAACCTGGAATATAAAGCTCCTACTCATCATCAATTGTTGTAAAAACCCATCAGGCTCACTAATGCCCTTTAGGGAAGGAAATCTGTCGCCCTTACCTGGTCTGGGTCCTTATCTTGCCAGGCCCACAACAATGTGGTTGACCCTTAAATGCCTTCTGCAATGGCAATTAAATGCACTCAGTTCAAGGGCAGTTAGAGATGCGCATCAAATGCTGACCTTGCCAGCGACGCCCACATCCCGTGAAAGAATTAAAAAATGTAAAACTCCAAGTTCTGATGAAGGATCATATCCATGTCATTGGACTTTATTTCTCTTTCAGATGTTCACCAACCAGCAGTTATGCTTTTCAGATTTCCACAATTCACACTTTTTTTTTTCCTTCCACCATTAATGAACGGTGACTTGGAATCTCCATTTATGACCCAATGATGACTGTTTTTGCTTTCAGTGGGTACCCACTTCCTGTACTGTACTGAGGGTGTAGCACCAGAACTGCATAGTTTCAAAGAGTTGTCAATGTAACTAATTCAATTACTCGTCTTGTAGCATATTTATGTGAAATGAACTTTGTGAAAAGTATTCGGTAGAAGTGAGTGCTAACCACAAATTGAGGCTTATTCGAAGATCAGTTTGACGTTGGACAGGCATTATTTAAAATGGCTCAGACATAGGCTTGCAGAGGGACATCCCTGGTTATACACTGTTTTATTGTTGCAATTAAAGTTTCCCATCATGGTGTCTTGAAAGTAGTGATCACAGCAAAGATAAATGCAATTATTTTAATGTAGATCTTGTTTTGTCTTTTCACCACTGATTTGTTGTGGGTTGCAGTGATTTATTTTCAGAAAATGTCGGATTCCTACCATAATTTGGGGCAGTGGAGTGAACGAATTTAACCCCTGCATGGTGTAGTGTAGGAAGGGGTCATGGAATGGTATGTGTTTAGTCCTGAATCTGTCCTGTGGGTAGGCTTGCATTAGGTGCTTGCCAATATGGGTTAAACCAGTTTCTCTGTTTGTGCACCAGCCTCATCTGAATGTTGAATCCTCCCAATCCAAAAACTAGAATGTCTCATTCCTACAATGCTGTATGCACTTTCCTCCTATCTCAAGCCATGAAAACTGGTGTATGTATTTGTGCGCGTGTTATTAACCCATCCAGTCTTGACAAGGCTGCAATGTATCTTCACTCTTGCACTTTTGTGGTTTCCTTGTGAGGCTATATTAGAACGCTACCTTCAGTGTGTCTCGACTCAAAAGATTTTCTTAACTTCCAAAGGTTTGCTGGTTGAATCTTCTTTGATCATTTACTGTTGAGTAATAATTTATTGAGAAGGTCTATATGTTATTAATCAAACTTCTTAGCTGCCTTGGGTGGAATGCTGATAATGTTATCCACTTGAACCTCTGAACTTGTAATATTTCATGGTGAACTGTGAAGACAAGTGTTTCCTCTTGTGGATTAATTTTCTTTCTCGGTTGTTGAACTAAACAGTAAAACTGAATTCAAGCTCCAAGTAAATTATCATTTTTATAAAGGATGAGCATGTTTTTATTACTCGCTGTTGACCATTTTTCCAAATTCACTTAAATCTACACGACATTTTATGAAATTCTTAACCAGTGCCACTTATTTTCTTTACGCAAGTGTGAAATGCAGTGGACTGTTCCCTCATAATTGTAAGCTGAGTATAAACTTCACGCAGTAACATCAGAATATTTAACAAGGAGTCCTTGCCGACTTGGAAATGTGTTCAAATTTGTGTAACAACTACACAGTAAAACCAACTGCCTCTTGTAAATATATCATTAATTGTGCAATTTTATGACATCAGAATTTCTACTTAAATGTAAATATCTCATTGATTTTTTTTGCTGACTAATTTAAATTGTCTTTTAATCTTCAATTGTTCTTGGACTTCGTTTCATTTGATTGAGTTTTGCGAATTGTAACCTATTTATAGCGACTTAGTTCTTTTTGAAAACCAGTTTGAAAAATCCCAGTGTTTCTGAAGTTTCCTTTCTGTGTTTTTACTCTATTTTTGGATGTTTTTTTTTAAACTGAGAGTTGTAGAGCTGTATTGAAAAGGTTCAGACACTGAACTGTGAATTACCAGCAAATTGAGTGAGTGGTTTCTGAATTGTAACTGGGATCATAATGTTTTCTGTTTATAAAACTTGATATTTGTTGAACATTAGTAAAGTTGTTATATGTAAGACACTATTTTTCAAATCTTTTGCTAAATAAATTAACCTGCATTTTATATATTAAGGCTCCTGATGGTTTATATTTTGTTCACTCCAGTGATTTCACGTTGTTCCCAATGTCCACCAGTCACAGATGATGTTTACCAACTCTGGACATACTTCAGAGGTTTCAACACATGACCTCCAACTTTCAACTGCCCCATCCAATAAAAGTAACAGCTTTTTTCCATCTCCAAGATTTAGATAACAAGTAAATGAAAATGTTCAAATAAGCTGAAAAAATCCCTTTTTAATGTCTCCGTGTTTTTTTTTCCCTCCTAAGTTTCCTCCAGCAAAGTCCAGTGGATAAATTCCTGGAGACTCGGGCAACCCGGCTTGCACTAATAAAGTGACCCTAATGCAATGAATGTCCCAAGATGTTTCCCAGGAAATTAACAGATTTTCAGAGCAGTTGAAGGACAGACGTTGACCAAAGAGGAAGGTTTTGAGGAGGCGGTTGAAGATGGGGGGAGAGGTAGCAAGGCTAGAGGAGGATTTTGCGAGAGTAGGTCTGAGACAGGTTGCCCCTAGCAGTGACTATGAAGTTTGGGGGCGGGGGTGTGGTGGCTGAGAGTGTAGTGAACAGGGGGCCAGAGTTTGAAGTCTAGATAGAGTCAGGTAGGATGAGGCTGGAAAAGATTTGTAATTGAAGACAAAAAAATTTGAATTCAGTACATTGAATAACCTGGTCCCAATTTCCTGCCTCTTCCCCATGTTTTTGAGGAGAGAGATGAAAATTAATGGAAGAAAAAGGGACATTTTGTGTGTGAAAGAAATGAATAGACCCAGCTAACAAATTGTTCCAATGTGATATTGTTTATTTTATGAAATAAGTTACTTACTGCCTGGGGAAAGGAACTGAGCAAATGGCATCCCACAACTCACCTGAAATCTCACCAGTTTAACTTCCATGCTTCTGTAGTTCAATAAGCTTACTTTATTTTATAGGAGCCAGGTGTAAGAATAAAACAGCCTGTTTTCTCTTCTCATATGAGTCACAAGTGAACTGGAAGCTTGAACTGGGAGAATTTTTTCAGAGGCCTAAGAGTTCTGGAGTTGTGCTCAGTTGCAGCTTATTGACCATAGAAAACACAGCAAGTCTTCCTGATGGGAAAGTAAACAAGAAATTTGAGTCTGTACATAGACTATATACTCTCAGTAATTTGCACTGTATCTCCGCTGATGGCCCAGCTGGTTAAAGTAAGTATTAGGGGAACCATACAGAGTGTTTCTGGTTCAGTTTGGCCTTTGTTGGCTTGCATAACCTTCGATAGGACAGCTAACTCAGACTAGAAATCGGTGGTTTGAACATATCCTTTTAATTCTGTAAGACTAAGAATCCAGCCTAGGCTGATGTCAGGAAAGCCCCTCTTCCCCTCCCCCCCACCCTTTAGCTGTAAAGGTTCTTTATGAAATAGATTTAATTATTCTTGGCATCAAAGAATTTTGCAGTGAAGAGACCATTCAGCCCACTGTGCTATACCAGGTCTATGAAAGAGCTATTGACATAGTCTCATTGCCCTGCCTGTTCCCCATATCAATTTAAATATTTGAAAAAAATAATTTACTTCTATAAATCTATTAATGGATTCTGCTTGCATTGCCTCCTGTTGGGTGTTCCATGGCCTTGAAACTCTCCTTAAGCTCATCTACAAAACCAGGGGAATTGAATATCGTAATGGTTCTCTTGTAGCTTCTGGCTGAATTGGGATGATGGAGGTTTATAATGTCTCCCTTTTGAGTTTTCGCTGAGGCTGTCTATTTGAGAGGGGATGTTTGATGCTTTACTGCTTGTCCCCGAGACCCTACAAAATTCCAGGGATGTGGCTTTGGACTAATTCTTCCATTTACCCGATGTTTTGATGCGGCAGATAATGTGTGCCAGACGGATCAAATCCACGCGGGAAACTTGACCATGTGATCACAACAGTTTTGCAATTAGTATTTATTTTGAGATGCGTGCCCTGAATTCAGTAGTAATCAGTCCACCCAGACTTGGAGATTTTTTACAAAACTAAATTAAACATTTATTAATAGAAAAGATTTTAAGCACATACATAGGTCTACAAATTACTACTATAATAGCTCCTAAAACCCCTAATTAATCTGGCTCCCAGTTACGCCTCCGTTAAGGCAACAGTAAAAACAAATCGATTTAAACGGACCCAGGCAAAGCAACACAATACCCTGGATAGAAGAATTCAAAGTGAGTTTCTCAGCTTCTGTTCCCATAGACAGCAACTGGACGCACAGAGGCGGGCGGCTTTTCACACTTGTTAGAGCTTAGAATGCCTTCTCCTTACACGTAACCTCACCCCCTTTTATACATGTTTCTCCCTTCTAATGCAAATTCCATTGTTCCCATATGGTTTTTGCAACTTTACTTTTCCCATAATATAAATCTTTCATGGTACTAATTTTACCAGTAACCTTTGGGGAAAAATAAACACCATTTAGCTTGGCTTCTTTTAACTAGGTAACATCTTGCCATCTCTTTTGAAATTCAGACCAACATAATTTATCTATAAATGCAAACTTTCCTCACACCTCACATTCTAAAACTTCAGCCAGGTTTACATATTTAGCATTTCAAACCCAGCTGCTTGTTTTCTGACTCAAAAGCCTCCAGACTAGCTGTGTCCAATTCAATTAAATCCCAAACACAGAGAAACTAATCCAAATCCCACTATTCATCCGCGTTTACAATAAATCACAACATTATGAAAATTATTACATTTTCGCGACACCCAAGCTGTTCCCAGTAAATGAAATAATTAGCCTTCCGTACCAGGGGGAGACCCAAGCCTTTCATCAAGTGTTAATTTAACCCTCCATGCTGCTTTGTTTGACAGCAAAAGAACCAATCAGCATAAGGAGCTGGTGCAATGTCTGTGCAGAGCAAAGGAGCAGGAATGATTTTGGCAGTTCCCCATAAAAAGGAAGCACATTTTGTTTCCCATAGTGTATGTGTACTTGTAGCTTGCAGGCAACAAATATTTGGGCCATTGGGTTACACAATAACCAACTCTCTCTGCCCCATGGCATGGTTATAAGTTGGCTAAAGAATGTGCCAATGATCTTGAGTGGCTGGTAGTGATGCCTGGTCCATGTCGATGGCTTCCAAGGCTTTTCTCCTGAAGACCACAGGTCAAAGGTCTGCTGTTAGCTAATGCTTGCCTTTTGGGACATAACGTTATTATTTTGTTTAGACATGCCTTGAGGTGAACAATCTGGATAATAGAATTGTGGTTTCAAGATGTAAAAATATTGCTTAAACCCAGATTCTAATGAATTTAAACAGTTCAATCATGTTACGTGAAGTGTGCTTTTGTGAGTGAGCGCCAGAAATAGAAACAATAAATACTGTACTAGGTCAAATACTCCTTCTGTGGTTCAGCTGCTTGTGACAGATTAAGTTCAGGAGTCATCAGGCTGGATGCAAAGTGTCTTTAATTCAAGAGGATTGTTTGTCAGTGTTAAGTAAGCAGTGATTTAGGGCTCTTTATACTACGAGTGGCAGTCTGGCCCCAATAAACCTTTAGAGTAACAAGAAACCAACAAGTTCAAATTAAACTATTAGCTCAATCCCTCCTCCGCCCTCTTGCATCTTGACCAGGGGAAGCAGCACCCAGGCACTGAGCTCGTCTCACCATCAGCTGATCAGCAGTTAACCTTCACTGAACCAGGTGTGAATGGGACAGTGTGAAGTTCTGGGAGTGGGTGGTGCGGGCAGGGTTGTGGAGGATCTAGTTTTGCTTGGGTTGCAGTTATCTTCTAACTAGGGTGAGATCACTGTTTTGACGTAGCCTCAACACAGGAGCCCAGAAGTTGCGTGAATCCAAAGAATGTTAACTTCCACTAGTTCTGGTGGGAAAGGGATACAATTCAGGGCTGAACCAGAATCTGCACGCTCACCAATTTGCAGGAATTTGCCCTCCAGGGATGTGGCACTTATTCCCTCCTTAGACATGTTGCTCTAGCACTTTGTGGGCATTCACAGGCTTCCCGTTAATTCTGGAATGCTGGACGCATTGTCATTAATGTCTGCTGAGAATCGGCCCCTTTCTGTGTAAAATATCTAGCCCTGGCTGTTTTATGGTCATTTAGCACCAAAAATTAAAGCTTTCCTCCAACAGAGCACTATAAAGACCAAAACCAGCTTTCGTGACTTCCACTGAAATCTTTGCCCTGATTCCATTTCTTTCGCAGCTGCACATTCAGGCAATGCCCAACCTTCTGGCCTGTTCAATCCCGAGGCAAATTCTCACTAGCCGCTGACTTCTACCTCTGCAATGTCACACAACACTGCCCCACTTCATCCCCACAACTGCTGAAATCTATCATGAACAGGTGAAGAAAGGTTCATTACATGATTGGGTTATTTATAAAAGTAGTAAAAAGATTAGTGAGCTGAAGGAAGATCAGCAAAGAAACTACAACTTGGTAATACATTGATTTATTAAAGCAAAAAATGCAGGGAAACAGGAGTTAAACTTCTCATCCCTATGTTACATAAACACTTGGCATATAACCAGTATCATAAATGTCAGTCAATAAACAGTATCAAATGCACAAGGAAGTCCCCAACTTATTTTGCAACACTCGTCAATTCACCCGTTCACATAACAAGATACTGTTACATGGAGCAATTTCCCAAGGGCAGGAATCACTCACAGCCCGAGAGCTTGTTCTCTTACCTGTTACGTTCCCTAGATAAATGGTAAGCTGACTCTGGAGTTACCTGTATAACTTCACTTTCATGCTGCCCTCTCTTTGATAGCTGACAGCATCAACAATGGGCTGTCCAGCCTGTCAAGTCTCCTCAGGATCTTATGTTTCAATAAGATCACCTCTCAATACTGGATCCTTATGGAAACAGGTGATTAGACCAGAAGCTGCGGGGTTGGATCCCTTGGTCAGAGACAGTAAAGGATAAATGTGACCTGTCCCTCACTTCTGTCCATTAACCACATCAGCCATTAACAATTGAAGATCTAGGGGTTGATTAGATGCAAAATGTTGCTCTCAGGGAACATAAACTGGGAACAAAAACAAAAATACCTGGAAAAACTCAGCAGGTCTGGCAGCATCTGCAGAGAGGAACACAGTTAACGTTTCGAGTCCAAATGACTCTTCATCAGAACTAAGGAAAAATACAAAAGAGGTGATATATGAGCTGGTTTGAGGGGGGGGGAGGGGAACGGTGGGACAGGTAGAGCTGGATAGAGGGCCAGTGATAGGTGGAGATTGCCAAAAGATGTCATAGACAAAAGGACAAAGAGGTGTTGACGGTGGCGATATTAGCTAAGAAATGTGCTAATGGGGACATTAAGGGTAGAAAGCAGGATGAGCAAGGGACAGAAAGCCCTAGTGGGGGTGGGCTGGGGGGGATCGAAATAGGCTAAAAGATGGGGATAAAACAATGGATAGAAATAAATTTTAAAATAATAATAGAAATAGGTGGGAAAAGGAAAATATATATAAATTATTGGAAAAAGGGGTGAGGATGGAGGAGAGAGTTCGTGATCTAAAGTTGTTGAACTCAATATTCAGTCCGGAAGGTGTAAAGTGCCTAGTCGGAAGATGAGGTGCTGTTCCTCCAGTTTGCGTTGAGCTTCACTGGAACAATGCAGCAAGCCAAGGACGGACATGTGGGCATGAGAGCAGGGTGGAGTCTTGAAATGGCAAGCGACAGGGAGGTCTGGATAATGCTTGCAGACAGACCAAAGGTGTTCCGCAAAGCGGTCACCCAGTCTGCATTTGGTCTCTCCAATGTAGAGGAAACCGCATTGGGAGCAACAAATGCAGTAGACTAAATTGAGGGAAGTGCAAGTGAAGTGCTGCTTCACTTGAAAGGATTGTTTGGGCCCTTGGACGGTGAGGAGAGGGGAAGTAAAGGGGCAGGTGTTGCATCTTCTGCGGTTGCATGGGAAGGTGCCATGGGAGGGGGTTGAGGTGTAGGGGGTGATGGAGGAGTGGACCAGGGTGTCCCGGAGGGAATAATCCCTGCGGAATGCCGCCGGGGGGGGTGGGTAAAGGGAAGATGTGTTTGGTGGTGGCATCATGCTGGAGTTGGCGGAAATGGCGGAGGATGATCCTTTGAATGCGGAGGCTGGTGGGGTGATAAGTGAGGACAAGGGGGACCCTATCATGGTTCTGAGAGGGAGAGGATGATGTGAGGGCAGATGAGCGGGAGATGGGCCGGACATGGTTGAGGGCCCTGTCAACCACCGTGGGTGGAAAACCTTGGTTAAGGAAGAAGGAAGACATGTCAGAGGAACTGTTTTTGAAAGTGGCATCATCAGAACAGATGCGACGGAGGCGAAGGAACTGAGAGAATGGGATGGAGTCCTTACAGGAAGCAGGGTGTGAGGAGCTGTAGTCAAGGTAGCTGTGGGAGTCGGTAAGCTTGTAATGGATATTGGTGGACAGTCTATCACTAGAAATTGAGACTGAGAGGTCAAGGAAGGGAAGGGAAGTGTCAGAGATGGACCATGTGAAAATGATGGAGGGGTGGAAATTGGAAGTAAAGTTAATAAATTTTTCCAGATCCAAACAAGAGCATGAAGCAGCACCGAAGCAGTCATCGATGTACCAGAGAAAGAGTTGTGGGAGGGAGCCTGAGTAGGACTGGAACAAGGAATGTTCCACATACCCCATAAAGAGACAGGCATAACTGGGACCCATGCGGGTACCCATAGCCACACCTTTTATTTGGATGAAGTGAGACGAGTTTAAGGAGAAATTGTTCAGTGTGAGAACAAGTTCAGCCAGACGGAGGAGAGTAGTGGTGGATGGGGATTGTTCGGGCCTCTGTTCGAGGAAGAAGCGGAGAGCCATCAGACCATCCCGGTGGGGGATGGAGGTTTAGAGGGATTGGGCGTCCATGGTGAAGAGGAGGCGGTTGGGGCCAGGGAACTGGAAATTTGTTGATATGATGAAGGGCGTGAGAGGAATCGCGGATGTAGTTGGGGAGAGACTGGACAAGGGGAGAGAGAACAGAGTCAAGATAACGAGAAATGAGTTCCGTGGGGCAGGAACAGGCTGACACGACCGGTCTGCCAGGATAGTCCTGTTTGTGGATTTTGGGTAGGAGGTAGAAGCGGGCCGTCCAAGGCTGGGAGACTATGAGGTTGGAAGCTGTGGAAGGAAGATCTCCAGAGGAGATGAGGTCAGTGACAGTCCTGGAAACAATAGCTTGATGTTCAGTGGTTGGGTCATGGTCCAGGGGGAGGTAGGAGGAAGTGTCTGCGAGTTGACGCTCAGCCTCCGTGAGGTAGAGGTCAGTGCACCAGACAACAACAGCACCACCCTTGTCAGCGGGTTTGATGACAAAGTCAGGGTTGGACCTGAGAGAACGGAGTGCAGTGAGTTCAGAGAGAGACAGATTAGAATGGGTGAGAGGAGCAGAGAAATTGAGACGACTGATGTCACGCCGACAGTTCTCAATGAAATGATCAGGAACAGGTAGAAATCCAGAGGGAGGGGTCCAGGTGGAGGGAGAATATTGGAGGCGGGTAAAAGGATCTGTTGAACGGGGAGAGGACTCCTGCCCAAAGAAGTGAGCACGGAGACGAAGGCAGCGGAAGAAGAGTTCAGCATCGTACCGAGCCTTTGCTTTCATAAGCTTGGACGTACTAGGTCTATAATTATGAAATATCTATCCAGCTTTGGAGGGAACACTCCCTTTACACAGAGAGAGCCCGCAGGTGCTGGTGAGGAAGGTCCATCTGTGGGCTGGAGGGCCACCCTCTTGAGAAATCCATCTTGTGTGGCACCCAACCATTTAACAGAACTGCCCTCACCTTGGTTCCAACAGGGCTCAGGTATAGCTGACTAGGTAGAACTTCAGGAAGGATAAGGCAGAGGATAGTGAAGGGTCTTTCACTTTCCAATTGGCTTGGGAAGGAGGGACCCCATAAGGATTTGCTGTGACAGTAGTGGATTGGTAAGGTGTTCAAATTGATGAAGGATCTTTATAAGATAAAGGAAACAGGCAAAATTATTTCCACTGGTCAGTAACCTGAGGGAATAAATTCAAGACCTTTGCCAAAAAATGAGAGACAATAGGATTTTTTTAACAAAAGGGCCTAAGATTCCCAACTAGAAACAATGTTAGAAGCAGAATCCATGTCAGATTCGAAAAGAAACTTGGGATAAATATATAACAAAAAATGGGGTGAAAGGGTCTAGCTCTTGCATCTTGAAATCTGAGGGATAGCTGCACAGTCCGGGATGCCATCTTTCAGGTGCAACATTAAACCATGACCTTATCAATCGAACTTGAAAGATCGCATCATATTATCCGAAGAAGGGCAGGAAATTTAATTCCCTGGTGTTCAGGACACTACCTACCCCCTCAACCAATACCAGCAACAACAGATCATTTTCCTCATTGCTGTTGGTGGGATCGTCCTATGCATAAATCACCTTTGCTTACATTACATCAGTGACTACACCTCAAAAGTAGTTCGTTTGTTGCGAAGCAATTAAAAATGTACCGAGGATGTGAAAGTTGCTATGCAACTGGACGTTCTTTATGGAGAAAGGGCAGTGGATTGGCACCATGTGGATTAGGCAGATTGCTGCTACAGGCACAATGGGCTAAATGTGTGACCTTGGACAGCATGTTGACTGGGAAAGGAACTACAACCAAGATATTCCTGTTCTTGCCAACGTCGATGCAAAGTTTTTTCTATTCCCCAGCTCAAATCCAAATCATGCAGGGCTCGAGAATACCCACCTGACCTCACATACGCATGCGTATCCAGTCAGCTCACTTTGATATGACAAGAACTTGAGAGCCATCATGTTCCGTGTGATTGCTTGAATCATCTCCAGCTGCATTTAACCCTCAACCTAAGTAGGTACCATAAATTATCCCCAAAAAAATTAACTTTAATAAGAAATTCAAATGCCTTTCGTCACAATTCTAAAGAATATAAAAATAACCAAAGGAATCGGGTAATTGAATATGGATCTTTCAACTTAAAACCTTCTCAAACTTTGCTCTTGTTCTGTTTGATGATATCTGAGCCCTGAGATTTAATTATTCTATCTGATAGATTCCACCTGTTATCTGCAATGAATCTCTGAAAATGATATCTTTATACACAGTACAGATTTCTTGAAAATATGTAGGTCATGCTTTTGTAATATCTTTCCTCTGACCTCATTGTTCTTTTGTACCGGGGAGGTTGTGTGCTTGTTACTGACTTTTACCAATGACTTCATCCATGAAATAAGTTGAACAGGAACAGGACTCAGGAAAGACCCTGCAGATGTGTCTGGAGATCCATGTGATTGGTTAGCCTGTACGTGTGTGGAACTAATCCAGGACAACATGCAGGATGTGAAAGGGAATGTGGCTGATTATGCGAAGTAAATCTCTTAAGAAAATGACCTGTGTAAATCACACAGGTAAAACAGGAGGGAGCCGTGAGAGCTACATTATGAGTTTAACAGTATGCACTTTTGCAAATATATTCTTTTTAATTCTTTACAAATAGTTGTGTGTCAGCTTGGCTCAGTTAATATGTAAGGATAATTAGAGATGGACAGCAAATACTGGCCTTGCTAACAATGCCCACATCTGTGAATGAGTGAATTTTAAAAAATACCACTCTTGTCTCTGGTCAGAAAACTATTGGATTAAGCTCCTTATCAGAAAAAAGTGGAATTTAAAGCATTATTGGTGCATTATTGGAAGTGCTATTCAGTGTTAAAACAAATTACATTAATTAAAATTAAAATTGACATTAAACTATCTGCTTGGTTTGGTGGATGTTAAAGATAACCAGCCATGGTGTCCTGGTCAGCATTCCTCCCTCAACCGCCAATATCAAGATCAGTTTAATTAGTCATTCACCTCTTCTGTTTATGGGATCTTGCACTGCATGAACTAAATTTACACCGCACCACACGCTTTCTTCACAGGTGAGGTTTCTGCCAGAGTTACAGCAGGTGAAAGAAGAACTCATGAGGAAATTGTTTTTATGGAGATTGTTTTTATTGTGTGGGCAACTTATAGTTCAAAGATTGTCCGCCTACAAGTGAATTATCGAAGAAGTACATGGGGCAGAAAGAATAGAAGGATGTATTTATAGAGTAAGGATGGGAGGAGATTTGTGCGGAGCATAAACATTGCATGTACCAGTTGGGCTGAATGGCTTGTTTCTGTGCTGTAAAATTCTAGTCAGCACCATGAGTTAGGATTTCGATTCTGTCCTATGATGTTATCATATCTTTATAAGATATTAGTTAAGTATTCAAATAACAGTTCCACCATACATACAAATATATGCACCAAGCCTTAAAAACAATGAAACCAGGAGCAGGAGTGGGTCATTCAGCCCTTCGATTCTATTTCGCCATTCAATATGATCATGGCTGATCCTCTATCTCAACGCCGTACTCCCGTGCTCTCTCCCCATATCCCATGATACCTTTAGAGTCCAGAAATCTATCTACTTCCTCCTTAAGTATATTCAGTGACTTGGCCTCCACAACTTTCTGTAGTTGAGAATTCCATAGGTTCACCTGAGTGAAGAAATTTTGCAGTAAGAGGCACACGATCATCGAGGGAAGATTTCAGCCTGAGCGAGACAGAGACCGAGTGAGTATATTTGGGAATTTGATTCAAAGCAGGAATTTAACTGGTAAATCTTTTTCAAGTTCAGTTTTGGAGTAAGAGTCAGATTCTGACCTAGAATTAACAACCCAGAATTAACAGCCTTTTAGTTAAGTAGCCTAGTTAAATTGGCTACTGTCCTAGTGGCAGTTAACTGTCTATCACCTGAAGACCTTTGCCTGAATAGGCCCTAAATTAGATGTTGATAACTGTAGCAGGAAGCTAGACTAGAGAGCGACTCGTCACAGATCTTATAAGAAAGGGACTTTTTAATGCACTCTCAGTAAGAGGTGCATGATCAGTGAGGGGAGACTTTGCTATCTGAGTGAGACAGAGACCAAGCGAGTATAATTGGAACACAAACAGAAAATGCTGGAAAATCTCAGCAGGTCTGACAGCATCTGTGGAGAGAGAAAGAGAGTTGACATTTCGAGCAGGTTGACTCTTCTTCAAAGCTGATATTAGTGAAGTATTCATAAGTGTATATTTGGGAATTTGGTCCAAAGTAGGAATTTGGTGCATGGGGGAAAGAGGAGCTTTAGGTAAGGTTTACTGCAGGAAGCGTGACTTAGAATAGAGTGCTGGGAGTTGGGTAATTAAGAGAGTTAGGAAGGAAGGGAAAGAGATGCTCTTTTGCTTTCTAACTTTCTCAGCCTTCAGCAAGTGGTCCTACCATGCGACAGAAGAAGCAGCTAGTTATTTGGTGAAGGTCTGGCAAGTGACCAAGGTTTATTCTATTCCTAAGGTTCAAAATAGTCTAGCAACTGGTGGTGAGGTTAATAACATATATAACTGGAGCAGGAAGCCAGTTATATAATAACATATATAAAAACAAAAGTAAAATATATAATTGAATAAAATAATTAAATAGTTAATTAGAACACATTAAGGATGTCAGGACAAGTGATGTGTCACAGCTGCAGCATGTGGGAGCTCCTGAATGCCAGTTTGATGCAGGGCAAACATGTCTGCAGTAAGTGTTTGAAGTTTGAGCAGCTTCAGCTCAGGGGTTATGAGCTGGAGGCTGAACTACTGGCACTGCGACACTTCAGGGATGGGGAAAGTTACCAGGATCCATTGTACCAGGAGGCAGTCATTAATTTGGTCAATGGTCAGGGACAGGAGAGTGTGACTGTGAGTGAGGCAGGTACAGGGACTCAGAGGGCAGGAGTGCAGGAGCCTCGTCCCTTGCAATTGTCCAACAGGTTGGAGGTTTTTTCAGCTTGTTTGGATAAGAATGAGGACTGCAGGGTGGATGAGCTAACTGGCCATGGCACTGAGGTACACAAAGCCATTCAAGTGGTGGGAGCAAAAATGAATGTATTGATAGTAGGGGATAGTATAGTCAGAGGGATTGACACAGTTCTGTGCAGCAAAGAGCATGAGGCCAGGTGCAATGTTGCCTTCCCAGTGGCACGGTTTGGGGTATCTTCTCGGGGCTGGAGAGGAACTTGCAGTGAGAGGAGGAGGACCCAGTCATCGTGGTCCATGTAGGTACTAACGACATAGACAGGACAAAAAAGGAGGCTCTGCATAATCAGTATGAGGACATAGGCACCAAATTAAGAAGCAGAACATCAAAGGTTATAATCTCTAGATTATTACCTGAGCCATGTGTAAATTGCCATAGAACAAATCAGATTAGGGAGATGAATGTGTGGCTCAAAGGGTGGTGTGGCAGAAGTGGGATCCAGTTCATAGGACACTGGCACCAGTACTGGGGAAAGTGGATCTGTACCGTTGGGACAGTCTACACCTGAACTGCGCTGGGACCGGTGTCCTTGCGAGCTGCATAACTAGGGAAGTAGAGAGGGCTTTAAACTAAATAGTGGGGGCAAGGGATCAAATTTGGGAAGATGTGGTAAATCAAAGAGCAGAGACAAGACAAAAGAAAAATATATTATTCCGGGAAATGAAAAACAGACCATAACAGGATGGGATAGAGTGTACAAATCTAACAGTAAATCAAGAGATGAAACTAGAGGTTATAAGAAGAGTATAAGGATAAGACTGAAAGCTCTGTATCTGAATGCACGTAGCATTCAAAACAAAACAGATGAATTGAGGGCGCAAATAGGAAAAAATAATTATGATTTGATAGCCATTACGGGGACATGGCTGCAGGAGGACATGGATTAGGACCTGAATATTGAAGGGTACAGGATAGTTAGGAAGCACAGGAAGCGAAGAAAAGGTGGAGGGGTGGTATTAGTGCAAACGAGAGGGATGACCCAAGTTCAGGAAACCAGGGTGTGAAATGGTTTGGGTAGAAATGAGAAATGGTAAAAGTAAGAAGTCACTTGCGGGAGTTCTGTATAGGCTCCCTAATAGTAACCACAAGGTAGGGTTGAGCATAAAGGAAGAAATAATTGGAGTTTGTCAGAAAGGCACAGCGATAATCATGGGAGATTTTAATTTACATATAGACTGGAAAAGTCAGATGAGCAAAGATAGCCTAGATGAGGAGCACATTGAATGTTTTCAGGATAATGTCTTAGAACAGCATGTTCTAGAGCCAATCAGAGAGCAGGCTATACTAGACCTGGTATTGTGCAACAAGATAGGATTAATTATTGATCTCCTGGCGAAGGCACCCCTAGGTAGCAGCAACCACATTTCAGTTTGAGGGAGAGAGGAGTGGGTCTGAGACTAAGTTTTTAAACTTAAATAAGGACAATTATGAGGGCATGGAAGTTGAGCTGGCTAAAGTGAATTGGCAAATTAGGTTAAGGAATAAGTCAATAGAGATGCAGTGGCTAATATCTAAGGGGATATTTCAGAATGCGCAGAATAGATACATTCCAAGAAGTAAGAAAAAGTCCAAGGGACAGTCACACCATCTGTGGTTAACTAGAACAAAGAACAAAGAAAAGTACAGCACAGGAACAGGCCCTTCGGCCCTCTAAGCCTGCGCCGATCATACTGCCTGTCAAAATAAAACATTTTGCACTTCCAGGGTTCGTATCGCACTATTCCCATCCTATTCATGTATTTGTCAAGCTGTCTCTTAAACACCACTATCATACCTGCTTCCACCACCTCCTCTGGCAGCAAATTCCAGACACTCACTACCCTCTGCATAAAAAACTTGCCTCGCACATCTCCTCTAAAGTTTTCTCCTCTCACCTTAAATCTATGTCCCCTAGTAATTGAATCTTCCACTCTGGGAAAAAGCTTCTGACTGTCTACTCTGTCCATGCCACTCATAATTTTGTAAACTTCTATCAAGTCGCCCTCAATCTCCGTCGCTCTAGTGAGAACAATCCGAGTTTCTCCAACCTCTCCTCATAGCTAATAACCTCCAGACCAGGCAGCATCCTGGTAAACCTCCTCTGCACCCTCTCCAATGCCTCCATATCCTTCTGGTAATGTGGCAACCAGAATTGCACGCAATATTCCAAGTGTGGCCTAACCAAGGTTCTATACAGCTGCAGCATGACTTCCCACCTTTTATACTCAATACCCCTGCCGATGAAGATAAGCATGCCATATGTCTTCCTGACTACCTTATCCACTTGTGTTGCCACTTTCAGTGAGCTGTGGACCTGTACACCCAGATCCCTCTGCCCGTCGATGCACTTAAGGGTTCTGCCATTTACTGTTTAATTCCTGCCTGTATTAGACCTTCCAAAATGCATTACCTCGCATTTGTCTGAATTAAACTCCATCTGCCATTTCTTCGCCCAAGTCGCCAACCAATCTATATCCTGTTGTATCCTTTGACAATCCTCTTCACTATCTGCAACTCCTCCAACCTTAGTGTCGTCTGCAAACTTACTAATTAGCCCAGTTACATTTTCCTCCAAATCATTTAAGTATACCACAAACAGCAAAGGTCCCAGCACTGATCCCTGTGGAACACCACTAGTCACAGGTCTCCATTCAAAAAAGCACCCTTCCACTGCTACCCTCTGTCTTCTATGATCAAGGCAACTCTGTATCCATCCTGCCAGCTCACTTCTGATCCCATGCAACTTTACCTCCTGTACCAGTCTGCCATGAGGGACCTTGTCAAAGGCCTTACTGAAATCCATGTAGATAACATCAACTGCCCTTCCATCGTCGATCATCTTTGTCACTTCCTCGAAAAACTCAATCAAGTTAGTGAGACACAACCTCCCCTTTACAAAACCATGCTGTCTCTCACTAATATGCCCATTTGCTTCCAAATGGTAGTAAATCCTGTCACGAAGAATCTTCTCCAATAATTTCCCTACCACTGAGGTAAGGCTCACTGGCCTGTAATTTCCTGGATTATCCCTGCTACCCTTCTTAAACAATGGAACAACATTGACCATTCTCCAGTCCTCTGGGACCTCACCCGCAGCCAGTGAGGATACAAAGATTTCTGTCAAGGCCCCAGCAATTTCCTCCCGCCTCCCTCAGTACTCTGGGGTAGATCCCATCTGGCCCTGGGGACTTATCCACCTTAATATTCTTCAAGACGCCTAATACCTCCTCTTTTTTGATCTCAACATGATCCAGACTATCTACACACTCTTCCCTAGACAAATTGACCGCTAAGTCCTTCTCTTTGGTGAATACTGATGAGGAGTATTCATTTAGTATCTCTCCCATTTCTTCTGGCTCCGCACACAAGATTCGCACCTCTGTCCCTGAGTGGGCCTACCCTTTCCCTGGCTAACCTCTTGCTTTTTACATATGTATAAAAGGCCTTGGGATTTTCCTTAATCCTGGTTGCCAATGACTTTTCATGTCCCCTTTTAGCCCTCCTGACTCCTTGCTTAAGTTTCTTCCTACTTTCTTTATATTCTCCACGGGCTTCATCTGTTCCCAGCCTTCTAGTCCTTACGAATGCTTCCCTTTTCTTTTTGACTAATCTCACAATATCCTTCGTTATCCAAGGTTCCTGAAACTTGCCATACTTATCCTTCATCCTAGCAGGAACATGCCGGTCCTGAATTCTTATCAACTGACGTTTGAAAGCCCCCCACGTCAGTTATTAATTTGCCCTCAAACATTGGCCTCCAGTCTAGATTCCTCAGTTCCTGCCTAATATTGTTATAATTAGCCTTCCCCCAATTAAGCACCTTAACCCAAGGACTCCTGTTATCCTTATCCACCAGTACCTTGAAACTTACTGAATTATGGTCACTTTTCCCGAAATGCTCCCCTACTGAAACTTCGACCACCTGGCCGGGTTCATTCCCTAATACCGGGTCCAGTATTGCCCCTTCCCTAACTGGGCTATCTACATACTAGAAAGGTTAAAGACAGTATCAAACTTAAACAAAAAGCATATGATTGTGCAAAGGCAGGTGGCAGGTCAGAAGATTGGACAGAATATAAGGAATAACAAAGAATAGCTAAAAGACTAATAAGGAGGGAAGAAATAAAGTATGAGAGAAAACCAGTCAGAAACATAAAAACAGATAGTAAGAATTTTTATGAATATTTTAAAAAGAAAGTTAACAAAGTGAGTGTTAGTCCTATAGAAAGTCAGTCTGGAGAACTGATAATGGAAAATGAGGAGATGGCAGATAAATTGAACAGGTTTTTTCATCAGTTTTCATTATAGAGGATACAAGTAATATCCCAGAAACAGCTATAAACCAGGACATGGAAGGGAGGGAGGAACTCAGGAAAATTACAATCAACAGCAAAGTGGTACTGAGTAAATTGTTGGAGCTGCAGGCTGACTAGAGCCTGGGTCCTGATGGATTTCATCCTAGGGTCTTAGAAGAAGTATCTAGTGAGATACCTGCTGCATTGGTTTTAATTTTCCAAAACTCCCTAGAGTCGGGGAAGAAAGCAAATGTAACTCCATTATTCAAAAGGGGAGGGAAACAGAAAGCAGGAACCTATAGGCCAGTTAGCTTAACATCTGTCGTAGAGAAAATGTTAGAAGCTATTATTTAAAAAGTTATAGCAGGGCACTTGGATAAGCTCAAGGTCATCAAGCAGAGTCAACATGGTTTTGTGAAAGGGAAATCGTGTTTAACCACCTTATTGGAGTTCTTTGAAGGAGTCAATTGTGCTGTAGATAAAGGGGAACTGGTGGATGTACTGTACTTAGATATCCAGAAGGCATTTGATAAAGTGTCACATCAAAGGTCATTGCGGAAAATAAAAGCTTATGGTAATAGAGGTAACATGTTGGCATGGATAGAAGATTGGCTGGCTAACAGGAAGCAGAGAGTAGGCATAAAAGGGTCTTTTTCATGTTGGCAAGATGTAACGAGTGGTGTGCCACCTCAGGTGCCAGTGTTGGCACCTCAATTGTTTATAATTTATATAAACGACTTGGATGAAGGAATGGATGGGATGGTTGCCAAATTTGCTGATGACGCAAAGATAGGTAGGAAAGTAAGTTGTGAAGAGGACAGAAGGAGGCTACTAAAAGATATAGATAGGTTAAGTGAGTGGGTAAAGATCTGGCAAATGGAGTATAATGTGGAAAAATGTGAAATTGTCCATTTTGGCAGGGAGAATAAAAGTGAAGCATATCATCTAAATGGTGAGAGATTGCAGAGTTCTGAGGTGCAGAAGGATCTGGGTGTTAAGCACTAATAGTTTTTTGGAAATGAAGACCGAAGACAAGACAGACTCCTTCAGACAGAGTTTTATTGCTGTTCATAAAACTGTCCACAGACAGCACTAGTCTCACCTGTTATCCCTTTTACTCTTTTGAGCAACCAATTAAACTAACCTAAAGAAAACGAGGGACAAGTTATCCCTTTTATACAACCAAAGGGTACTTAGGTTGTTAACTAATAATTAACAATTGAACTCCTTTTACTGTTTCCTTCCCCAACAGATTCCCCTCTTAAAAAAGAAAGTAATCTTTAAGTTTATATAGCCATACCAAACATCAATTTTTTTTTTCATTCAATAAATTCACCTTATTCCCCTTTAAAAAAAACACATATATAGATATGTCCACACAAAAGGAGTTTTTTTTCAAAAAACAAAAAGCCATCCCTCTTTGAGGATCTCTAATAACTTTTGCAGCTCACTCCTCTTTTGGTGAAGTAGTTAGATAATTGGTAGCTGCTATCAATCCATTTGATCTTGGCAATCTCCTTATTCTCGAGCATCTGTTCTAAGTTTGCAATGTCAATTTGCAATCTCTTCTCGTTAACGCGCTTCGTAGAGTGAACATTTTCCCAAAGTGATTTATTATCTATAAGACATTCGGTAGGTACTGTTCCTGAATACCCTTTTCCATTTAAAATTCCTGCCAGTATCTTTGATATAAATACTTTAGCAGAGAGGTCAGTGACTAGGGGACATAGATTTAAAGTGATTGGTAGAAAGATTAGAGGGGAGATGAGGAAATTCTTTTTCATCCAGAGGGTTGTGGGAGTCTGGAACTCACTGCCTGAAGGGGTGGTAGAGGCAGAAACCCTCAACTCATTTAAAAGGCGTCTGGATATGCACCTCAAGTGCCGTAACCTGCAGGGTCATGGACCAAATGCTGGAAAGTGGGATTAGGTTGGGCATCACGTTTTTTGGCTGGCGCAGACACGATGGGCCAAGTGGCCTCTTTCTGTGCCATAAACATTCTCTGATTCTATGATTCTATAAAGAATACCATATCTACTGCCTCAACAAGGACAAGAGTCTTCACTGCCAACCTACTTTTTACAGCTCTTTGTATTTTTTTATATTCCCAAGCCAAAGGGTAGCATATGCATTTTTCCCCCATGAGAATTATAAATCCTCCTGCACTCAAAATCCACCACACAGATTTGCACAAGATGCATCACTGAACACAATCAGTTTCATTTTTCTAAGATCACCCAAAGATAGGAATTTCAAAACACACTGCTCCATTTTTAATTTTGTCAATGTTTTGTTTGCCGGAATGATTTCTTCAACCTTGGGATCGTTCATTTTAGTGCTCAATTCCAAAAACGTCAAAACTGACATACAGCCTTGATTGTTTGCCTAGCCAATTGAGTTGCCCAATTAGACTTCTGAGTTCCTCTTTTTCCATTTCAGAAGCCGCTATATCTTCCTGGGAGGCCCTACCACAACTAATTGCAATGGGATTGACGTTCTCTAAGTAGGATTGCTGATGTAAAAGGACGTGTGATCCACTCTGCCTAATTTCCAATCCAATGTATTTAAACTCACCAGAAGTCTGACTTCCAATTTTAATCTCCGTTCTGAGTACATTAATGACAACTGTTTCAAATTCGGTACTACCACCCCACAAAAAATCATCTACATGCATCATAAAGATGCCTGCAAGTTTCCCTCCATGGTGTTAATAAAACATTGCCAGATCTGCTTCAAACTGAAGACATCCCAACTTTAACAAAAATGAACTCATTGAGAAATACCAAACTCTGGAGGTATCATTTAAACCGTATATGCATTTATTTAGCTTCCAGAGAGTCCCTTCTGCGTTTGGCACCTCTTCTGGTAGACGGAGAAAAACTTCCATTTGAAGTTGACATCCCTGCAAAAAGGCAGCTTTAATATCAATGGACTTGCATTCCCAAGCACTTGTAGCCAATAGACCCAAAAAGATCTTCAGCATAACTTTCCCTGCCGTAAGTGAATCTACTCTTATATCCCGGTCACCCAATTCTTCTTCAAACCCTCATGCCACCAGCCTGGTTTTAGCTTTATAAGTCCCATCAGGAAACACCTTTTCCATGCATGTCCTTCTATGAGACAGAGCTGGTTGTCCCCTATCTGGCACCTCTACGTATACCTCAAATTCTTTCCAACTATGTAGTTCTTGCTGTTTCGTATCCTTTATTAATTTATCATCTAATTTGTTTGAAGCTACTAAGACTTCTCGATCACATGGGCTTCTGCTCCTTGTAGCATTACCAGTCATACTCCTTGACCTTGTTAAGCTACACCCTCTATCATGTCCAGACTGTTGCTGTTTGATCTCCCTCTCCCATTTATAGATGTTCTCTCAACCGTTCTTGATCTCTTCCTAGAGGCATGTTCACTCCCAGACCCACTGTCTGAACTGACACTGCGTTTTTTTGCCTTCCTTTTTTTGTACTTCATGTTCCCAACCCACAGGCCTAACCTGCTGTCCTTTATCTCATATATTTAACCAGCTTTTAATATTTTCCAGTGGCCTTCCCTGCTCTACCTATAATCGCCACATCTTGCCATTTACTGGCCCCTTGGCAAGTATGTAACTTTAGTGCCCGCTTTCAGCAGTTGTCCTCTGGGGCAAATTGCTTCATCTTCATCGTCTGAATTACTGTCTCCATCATCAGATACCCTGTCAACTTCAGCTACCTGGTCCTCACAATCATGCAACATATGGGTCTGAGCAGCACATGGTTCCTCATCCCTTCCTACAACAGTTTCTGAACCTGCAAATTTGTAGTATGTGCCAACGAACCTTGATGAGTGTTTCCAAATAGTCTGTTGTAAAATGACTGTTTTACCATCTTTACCTATAATCTTTCCTGGGCCTTTCCACTCGTAAGTCCTTTTCTCTTGTAGTGTACCATGTCTCCCTGATTGAAGATAGTTTCCAATGGTCCTACATTTTGTCTTGGAGCTTGCTGAATTCTTTCTGAAACTTCAGCTTTAAGGAATGCTCTTCTACCCGAGTGTAGTGCATTTAAATGCTCAGGAAAGGTAGAGCTAATCATAGTTCCCTCCCAAGCTAGGGGATAATCACTCAGGGCTGAAGGAATTTTTGGGCTTCTATGGACTATGGCCCCCAACAATCTGCAGTGAATTCTTGGCGTGAACAGCCCATGCTAGAGCTGATGTTAATTTACATCTTGGTCTATCCACCAATATTTTCTGAAGCATCTCATCTATATCCACACGATTCCTTTCATACACTCCGTTACTAATGGAGCTTTCAGCTGTGCTATTCATATCTATTATATTCTTGTTTTCGCGCATATTCTGAAACTAGTCATTAGCAAATTCCCCTCCATTATCAGTGAGGAATTTCGCTCGTGGTGCCAATTCACATCTCCATTACCTGATCTACAATTATTTTCATTACTGTATATGATTGTCAGCTGGTTAAACCTTGTTGCCAAATCTATGAAAAGTAAAATAAAAATGTACTTTTCTTTATCCCACATCTTTAAATCCATCGCCACAACTCAATTGAAATCCCTCACTAAGGATAGACTCACTATCGACCGTGATGGTGTCCTTCTGTATTTCTCACATATATCACATCTATCGCTTATCCCCTCTATAAGTTCAGTGTACTCTCCATCCCTTACTCCTGCGTCCCTTAGCAATATTTTTAATCTTAGTGAAGAATGGTGGGCAAATTGCAGATGCAATTTTAACACAATTAGCTTTTAGTCTCCTAAATTCCTATACCCTGGCACTAATAACACTTCTTTAATCTCCTTTGTAGAAAAGTTAGGTTTCATTAAAGGAACACAGTACTGTCCAGATTACGTAAATCGCAAATGCACAGGTTTTCCAAATACAATGGCCTTGTCGTTCTCCATGTCCAGCTTCATTTGCGCTTTCTTCATCGATGGTCTGCTCAACAGTAATGGTATTTCGCTGGACACTACATCTGTGCTGATGAAATGATTGACTCCACCTATCTTACAGGGAATCACTACCCTTTTTAAAGATTTTAAAGTATTATCCTCTTCAAATCTAAAACTGGTGGAACTCTCGAATTCTTTAACTTTATTCCAATCCATGTCATTTAAGGAGTCCTGGTAGCATTTTAACCAGTCTATTCCACAGACTGTAGACGTGCATCTGCTATCTAGTACTGTGCAGTTGAAGGTCTCTGCCACCAAGACATTCATCACTGGGCTGAAACTTTTTGTAACTAATACAATGCCCTCTCTTTGGTCAATGTTTCCATCTTCTTCTGAGTCTTCTGCCCCATGTTTAATTTCGAAGACCTTATTATATCATTTAGGACAGTTCATTGCATAATGGTATTTTGAACCGCATCTAAAACACCGATTGACCACACCCTGGGCGTTTCTGGGGTTCATTCTTTCGTTGTAATTCCCCAATTCTTTTCTCCTGCCATAACCGTCAAAGGTGTTTCTGTCCTCATTGTTTCCAGTTACAAATCTCTTTTCGCACTGACGACTGTGTCCTGTTTCTAAACGATCTCGCCATCCCATTAACATTGTATCCTCCACTTTGTCTTTCTGCTGAATGGCTCATTTGCACCCTGAATGCTGCCAGAAAGGAATGTTTTCCCAGGAATTTTTTTTAGAGCTTCTGACATCTGTCCCAGCGGTGTGTGTCTTTCTGCAAATTTAACTCCCGTCCATATTCGGTACTCTGGCACCATCCAGTAACTTAAATGCCAGCACTGATTGGGGAATTTCCACACGGAACTTTTGCAATCTTGCATATCATTGACAAAATTCCATTATGTCATCATCTATGGGACTTTCCGCCAACTTTCTAAATTTGTCAAAATCGGACCGTGCTTCATAAGTACTTAATAAATCAGCTTTTTGATAGATCTTATCCATAAAATCTAATAACGTTTCCAAACCTTCATCCATGTCCAAATGCTCAGGCTCCAAGTCCGAAAATACTTTGCATCTTATTTTGCTTTTGTATAGTAATGAAAGTGCCAAGGCCATTCCCTGTGTTTTCTTCGGCAAGGACGTGGCCCATGTCCACATAGTTACTTCATTCTCATAAGGTTCACTCTCAGAAAACATTGGTGGGTAATCATACCCTGAAACTCGACATTTTGATTCAGCTATTTTTTTTTGAGTGACTCCAAACCACTCTGCTCTTAAAGTTAACTCCAAATACAGTCTTTTGTCCAAAGAAAGCTTAGTTGCCAATCTTTTATTTTCAAGCAGCAACCATCCTCTGCTACCACTGTTAACACCAATAGTTATTTGGAAATTAAGATCAAAACCAAGACAGAGCTTTATTGCTGTTAATAAAACCCTCCACAGACAGCACTAATCTCACCTGTTATACCTTTTTACTCCTTTGAGCAACCAAATAAAACAAATTAAAGAAAACGAGGGACAAAGTAAGAAGCAGCCCCTTAAAGGAAAAACTAATCTCAAAGGAAGCTTACATATAGCACCCTCACCTTTGAATCAGAGGGTTGTGGGTTCATGTCCCACTCCCGGAAACCAAGAACTGTGATTGTACTCGAAAAGAGTTGCAATCTGTGACTGTTGATAACTCGAAAGAGTATCACCAAATGGGTACTTAGGTTGTTAACTAATAATTAGCAATTGAACTCCTTTAACTGTTTCCTTCTCCAACACTGGGTGTCCTAGTGCATCAATCCCGAAAGGCTAGCATGCAGGTACAGCAAGTAATGAGGAAAGCTAAGAGAATATTATCACTTATTGTGAGGGGAATTGAATACAAAAGTAGGGAGATTATGCTTCAGTTGTACAGGGCACTAGTGAGGCCACATCTGGAGTACTGTGTACAGTACTGGTCACCTTATTTAAGGGAGGATGTAAATGTGTTGGAAACAGTTTTTCTTTATTCATTCACGGGATGTGGGCTTCGCTGGCTGGGCCAGCATTTATTGCCCATCCCTAGTTGCCCTTGAGAAGGTGGTGGTGAGCTGCCTTCTTGAACCGCTGCAGTCCATGTGGTATAGGTACACCCACAGTGCTGTTAGGAAGGAAGTTCCAGGATTTTAACCCAGTAACAGTGAAGGAACGGCGATATATTTCCAAGTCAGGATGCTGAGTGACTTGGAGGGGAACTTCCAGGTGGTGGTGTGCCCATCTATGTGCAGTACTTGTCCTTCTAGATGGTAGTGGTCATGGGTTTGGAAGGTGCTGTTGAGGGAGCCTTGGTGAATTCCTGTAGTGCATCTTGCAGATGTTACACACTGCTGCTACTGTACATCAGTGGTGAAGGGAGAAGGTTTACCAGATTAATACCTGGAATGGGTGGTTGTCTTATGAGGAAAGGTTGGACTGACTAGGCTTGTATCTGCCGGAGTTTAGAAAGGTAAGAGGCAATTTGATTGAAACAAATGAGATCCTGAGGGGTCTTGACAGGGTGGATGTGGAGAGGATGTTTCCTCTTGTGGGAGTATCTAGAATTAGGAGGTCACTGTTTAAGAATAAGGGGTCAGCCATTTAAAACAGAGATGAGACAAAATTTTTTCACTCAGAGGGCCAAGTGTTTGGAACTCGATGGGCTGAATGGCCTACTCCTGCTCCTTGTTCATATGTTTCTCCTTATCTCAGTCCTAAATGGTCTACCCTGTATCCTGAGACTGTGACCCTTGTTTACCTATCTCCTAGCACAATAACAGCTTGATTTTAAAATTCTCAGTTTTGTTTTCGAATTCCTCCATGGCCACACCCCTCTCTACCTCTGTAATCTCCTCCAGCCCCACAACTCTCCGAGGTATCTGCACTCCTCTAATCCTGGCCTTGTGCATCCTCGTCCTCTTTTCAGCCCACTGTTGGTGGCAGTGGCTTAGCTGCCTAGACCCTAAGCTCTGCCCTCCCTCCTTAAATCTCTCCACTCCTTTCTTCTGTAATCCGCTCCTTAAAACCTGCCTCTTTGACTGAACATTTAATCACGTAAACTACATACCTTCTTGGCTTGTGTAAGTTCTTGTCTGATTACATTTCTGTGAAGTGCCTTCAGACATTGCAGGTGCTATATAAATGCAACTTGTTGTTGTAAATATTCATGTAAAATGTATATTGAAATCCACACTGATCTTTTTCATAGCAACATCTGTTCCCAAATGTGACATCCCCAAATAAAAAAAGCTTCTGTAGCAACAAGGGTATCACATTTAAACACGTTAGACAATATTTTATTCACCGCCATGTTTCAAAAAAGATTTTATTTTAAAAATATTTCTGATGCAGATTTACAGTTGTTTCTTTCTCACGGTGCTCAGTGCATTCTTTTACAAGGTGCTTAACAATAGGTCAGGCAATGCATTTCAATGACTCCATTAAATGGACTTCGCAGATGCCTAGTTGAATTTTACACTCAAATTCACGTTCTAGTCTCATATTAACACTCTGATCAACACCAAAAAATATTAACCGTTCTTTGTTTAAGATAAAACTGTGCTGCTAGAACCTAACCATCACTTTTTTAAAAAATCCCACGTCTCTGAACAAGATATGGAAATGTCTTTAAGTGGTTCAGAAATTTGCAGAGGTCAATTTTACAGATGAGGTTCCAGGTGTCGAGCTTCACTGACCAGTCTCCAGAGAAAGCCAAACAGCGTTATAGTGCTGTGTGTGTGTGGCTTTATCTTTGACTCATGCTCCCATACAGCGAGGTTCCACACCAGGAGCAGAGCCTCATAAAATCTACTCTTCTGTGACCCAACAGTTAGTGATGCAGCCAGTCAGGGGATTGTTTCACAGGGCGTCCTGCCATGTTTGTTTTAAATTAGGTTTCCATGTCCTCTCAGCAAAGAGTTAAAGGGCTGGCCCACCCCCCCACCCCTGCCTCCCCCCTCCCCCCTGCCTCCCCACTCTCTCCCCCTCCACCCACCCCCCACAAAAGCATGGTGGTTTTGATTTTGCTTTTTCTTAACTTTTCTGATCAGCTACTCACAGCATCCATCTTTCAGGGTTGAAAGACTTCAGTTACATGGATAGTTGGAGGTTGTTCTCCTTAGAGAAGATTGGGAGAGGATTTGATCAATTTTTAAAATTGTGACAAGTCTGGACAGAAGAGATAGGGAGGAACTATTTGTGTTGGTGGAAGGGGCATGAACCAGAGGACACTAATTTAAGGTGACTGGCAAAAGAAGCAATGCTGGCATTGAGGAAGATCTTTTTTACGCAGCGAGTGATTAGGATCTGGAATGCACTGCCTGGGAGTGTGGTGGAGGCAGACTCAGTCATGACTTTCAAAAAGGAATTTGATGAGCATCTGAAGGGAAAAAAATGCAGGGCTATGGGGAAAGGGCAGGCAAGTGGAGCTGGCTGTAAACATTCTATAATTTCCCCAGCTCAGAGAATGGATCAGACACCAGTTCCAAAACGAATCTGTAACTTATCCCTGGAAAATGTTTGAAGCTATCTCAAGGTGGCTGGTTGTCTTTTGCACATTGATGCAAAAATAGCTTCAGGTGAACACTTGCAGAAAATAAAGGGCAGAAACCAGGATCACACTGTTTGGTACATTAACCTGTACCAAAATAGGTTAACACATGCATTAAATTAACAAACTAAGGACACTAACCACACATTAAGCCCTCAAACCAGAACAATATGATTGTAAGTTTACCCCTTACTGTCATTTTCTTTCCATTAGTGATTTGACACTACAGCATAAGATGCAATCTTAAGTTAATAACCTGTTTTGAGCGAGGTTAATGCAACCGTTCAACTTTTGTAACCTTTGGTGTTTTATATAGCTTTTGATGTATTTAACAAAGTAAAGATTAACACCGTGCTGATGTAATGTAAGAGGCTAAACAAGTCTGTACAGTTAAAAGGAAACATCTGCCTTCTTTCTTCTTATATAAACACTTGGTCAATTCACCTGAATCACAAAAACTCAAGCTCATTGATTTCTAGTTGTAAATAATGAACAGCCACAGACATTAGAAAAATCAGATTCTTGATCAAAATTTCCACTAATTATAGACAAAAAAGGAATGAAGTTGGTTCCTGGTATCAAAATGATATCTCTTCAAATACAGTCGGAAAATAAAAAGAGCTTAAAACGCTCCTTAACAACTTTATTAGTGCAATTGGGAATTTCTGACCGGAAAAGGTGAGTCTTCCTCAGCTTTAAGAGCATTCCTATGCTATCCTAGGAATTCTGGCCAGCATGCGCAGGCTAGGTCTAGGAGAAGCCACAAATGCTGACAGCAGGTATGGGTTCCATAGCTTAGCCAAATCACTAGACATGGTAAACAGCAAATTTAATTGACCCCAGGGACTGGCTGATTATCCACTGAATGAGGCACTTTGTTTCCCTGTGAGGAAAACCTCTAGTCCTTAAAGGGCCTCTGTCTTCCCTTCCACACCCACCACCACCCCCTGCAACACATAAGGCCGATGCCACTCCAGTGTTGCAGGGGGTGGTGGTGGGTGTGGAAGGGAAGACAGAGGCCCTTTAAGGACTAGAGGTTTTCCTCACAGGGAAACAAAGTGCCTCATTCAGTGGATAATCCTCATAAGGCCGATGCCACTCCAATGTCTCTGAGGCACAGGCTGACTCACCTGATTATTAAAATGACCCCATCGCTAGAATTTAGGATGGGGCCGACATCCAATGCAGCAAGCCCCACTCCATCACCCTGTCCTGGAATTTAGCGGGGTAGTATTTAAAGTTGGGTTTATTTGACCCAGTTTCTACAGCCTGAAAGTGATGAACAGAGTGGAGCATCACCAAACACTCGTTAGCAGAGTGGTTCCAGTCATTTCAGATATCAACCCAAAGTCCTTGGGATTGGCCCTGCAGTGGGCATAGCTTGGGAGCAGTAAGCTGAGAAATAGGGTTTGATGTGCTGCAATGTAGTCAGAAAAGTCCCTTGTCATCCAGGGAAGTGCACAGTTCATCAATGGTAGTCTCTGATGAAATGGTTTCACGTTTAGCTCATGGTGAAGTGGGGCCCACGGAGGATTCACTTCTGCTCAGGCTGCTCCATGCCAGCCACCCGCTCCTATCGACTGGCCATAGATCAATGTTGGAGTACAACAGCATTTGCATAGGATAAAACCCTCAACCACGAGAAAACAGAGAAGAACCTGAAATGAGTTGCGATGAAAGGAAAATCGCAACAATAAAGGTTTTATACAAGGGGAATTTGACACAGTTGAACAGCATGTCGTGTGACTAAGACATTCAAACAGGGACATTTGAAATCAGGGAAAGGTGAACTATTCTTTTGTTGGTATACAGTTAATCAAAACCACAGGGTAAAGATAACACTTATCAAAAACACTCATATCTTGTCTCTTCTATGGCAAATCGCACAACACAATTCTTATATAAAATAGACTTAAATCCAGCAAGAGCTTATATTTACATAGCACCTTTAACATAATAAAATGTTCCAAGGTGCTTGACGGGAGCTAAATTGGACACTGAGCCACATAAGGCAATATAAGGTCAGATGGCCAAAGGTTTGGTCAAAAAGGTAAACTTTGAGGAATGTTTTAAAGGAGGAAAGAGAGGTAGAGACTGAGAGGTTTAATGAGGGAATTCTAGAATACAGGGCGCCAATGTTGGAATGATAAAAATCGAGGATGTTCAAGAGGCCGGATTAATTGAGCACAGATGTCTTAGAGGGCTGGAGGAGATTACAGAGATAAGGGTGAGGTGCATGGAGTAATTCAAAAACAGGTCGAATTTTAAGGCTTGACCAGGATCCAAGCAAGTACAGGGGATGGGTGAACGAGACTTCGTTCAAGTTGGCACAAGACAGCAGAGTTTTGGATGACCTCAAGTTTACAGAGAGTGGGAAGCCAGCCAGGAGTGCATTGGAATAGTCAAGCTAGGTTGCAAAGGCATGAATGAGTGTTACAGCAGCCAGTGAGCTGGGACAGGGTCAGGGGTGGATGATGTTGGTGGAAATAGGCAGATATATGGTTGGAAGCTCATTTTGGAGTCAGGTACAACACCAGGTCATAAAGAGTCTGGGTTCAGCCTCAAACAGTTCTTAATAGGGCCCTGAACCTACCTCCTCCAAAATGTCCAACAGCAGGAATGGTGTCCTGCAACTGACACGCCGCCTGGCGCAAGTATTTTTGGGGCCCTCCCACCCCCATTCCCACCTTCAGGGTGCCTGGAAAATTTAGTCCGATCTCAGCCCCCTACAGCCTGATTACACTTTCAAACACTTCCAGCTAAATGGATACAGGCAGTCAACAATGGTACCAGATGAAACTACAAGCATTCAACAGTAATTAATTTTACATTCAGTAGACAAGTCTGTAAATGGTACATTGTAATATTATCAAATAAACATTACTTTGTCCTATATTTTAACATCACTGCTCACATACTTAATGCTGACAGTCATTTCATACAAATATGTTAAAATGTGTTCCAATGACAATATTTTAGTGCACATTTCCAATCCTTATGCCTGTATTCCATGGGCTGCAGTGTTAACGTCATTGTGAAGCATCAGTTATCAACGAAAAATAATTAATTCCAATATATTGACTAATTCAATAATCTACAAATTAAGTCATGTCCAGTTCTAACTAGAATGAACTAATTATAACTCCGAATGCGATCACAGTATTTGAATTTGACAACTCTGATACTTCTGTTCAAAAATGTGCAATACGATCAGCATCGAAGCTCTGAATATATCTAAGATATCAAAATGTATATATTCAATAGTGAGCGAGTTATCCCAACCAACTATATTTTTACAGTTTTTAAATTGTCAGACTATTGCTTTGTATAAATGTGGTTATATTAAAATAGATGCGTTCATTAATGCTAAACACATTGCAGCAAACTGACTGTGTTATCATCACTGTTCATTTACTCTCAATCTTGGAAGATATGATTCGATGATGTCACTCAAAATATGGAAGGGGTCTGATGGCAGCAGGTAGATTAGGACTTTGATAAGGACACCATGAACCTGAAAGGGACAAAAATTATTTTTCAGTGTTTGGCCCTTTTAATGAATTCTCAGAGTCGCCCCTGCTTTACTTTATGATTGATCCCTTTGTCACACTCACCTATTCACCTGACGGACCGTAAAATCCTGATCCAGCAAACAACCCTGCTCAAAGATGCTGCTCGTTACCTCTAACTGAATATTGTCACTTTTAGATGGGGGTGGACATGAACTAAAAATGCTTGGAAGCTGCAACCAATGTTTTCCGCTGGACTGATATCTGTCTCGTCCAACGTGGTGGTGGCACTGTAGTGAGGGATTGAGACCAGGCTATTCTGAGAACCCAGTGCAGTGAAAGCACCTTCTCAAAGAAGTAAACCAACAATAACCGCTCAGTCCAGGAGGCGGACAGTGATCTCAGTTTAATTTTCGCCTCTGGTATATGAGTGCAAATGTTGTAAGGGAAAGCCTGTCAGTTACAGTAATTAAATGCACAAGCAACCATTCGAGACAATGCCTGTGCACATTAGGTGAATTCTCCAAGCGAAAACCAGGTCAAATATAATAAGTTGAGATGGGAAGTGAAGAGGAAGCTAAGTTTGGCCAAAGGAAAACATGAGAATAGAATGGCAATTAACATAAAAGGGAACCCAAAAATCTTCCACCGGTAAGTATATAGTAAGCGGGTAGTAGGAGGTGGAGTGGGGCCTATTAGCGACAAAGAGGGCGCTTTGTGCTTCACGCACAGGGCAAGGCTTGAAAACCTTGATGAGTGTTTTGTAATGTGTTTACTGAGGAAAATATTGGTAGAAGTGGAGATTGTAGATGTAATGGATGGGGAGAAAATAATAGGCAGGATGCAATGGAAAGGCTGGCTGTACTTAGAGTAGATAAGTCACCTGGTCCAGATGGCTTGTATCCCTGGTAGCTGAAGGAAGTGGGGGTGGAGAACTAACATTAACAGGCACTTGGAGAGATTTGAGTCAATAAAGGTGAGCCAGCATGGGTTTGTAAAAGGCATATTGTGTTTGACTAATTTAATTGAAATTTTTGATGAAGTAACAGATAATGCCTTACCAGAGCTTTATAAAGTTTCAGCATAACTTCTCTGTTTTTGTATTCAATACCTCTATTTATGATTCATGAGACGGCATTTGCTTTGCTAATTATTCTCTCAATATATCCTGCCGCTTTCAAAGATCTCTGCACATGGACCCCCCAGGTCCCTCTGTCCCTGTACACTCTTTACAACTGTGCCATTAAGTCTGTATTGCCTCTCCCTATCCATTCTGTCAAAGTGCATCACCTCACACTTCTCTGTATTAAATTCCACTTGCCACTTGTCTGCCCATTCTGCTACAAGGTTGGGCTGGGGAAGCTGGGATTGTTCTCCTTGAAGCAAAGGAGATTGAGGGGAGATTTGACAGAGGTGTAAAAGATTATGACAGGTTTTGATCAGGTAAACAAAAAAAAAAACTTCCCACTAACTCAAGGACCAGGGGACACAGATTTAAGGTTTTGGGCAAGAGATACAGGAGGAATGTGCGAGAGAACTTTTTTACAAGTGGTAATGACCCTGAACTCACTGTCTACGAGGGTGGTGGAAATGGAGATCAATGATTTTGAAAAGAAATTGGATTAGCATTTGAGGGAAATAAACTTGCAGGACAATGGGGATAGAGCAGGCCAATGGGACTGACTAGATTGCTCTACAAAGAGCTGGCACAGACTTAATGGATGGAATGGCCTCCTGTACTGTAATGACTCCATGACTAGTTAAAGTCCAGTTAAAGTCTGAAGAAGAGTCATAAGGACTCGAAACGTTAACTCTGTCTTTCTCTCCACAGATGCTGTCAGACCTGCTGAGTTTTTCCAGCACTTTTTGTTTTTGTTTCAGATTTCCAGCATCCGCAGTATTTTGCCTTTCTACTAAAGTCCCGTCAATATTGCTGTACATTTAATTTATTAGTATAGTAATTTGGTATTTTCAAGTTCAGCATGCAAAGCATGCAAATTTAAAAAAGTACAAGATTATAAGGTCATTTCGCTGTTGTCCTCCTCCCAATCTGTGCTCAGTAGAGTTAACATTATAACACTGCAGCACTGATACACTGATCCATGTTCCCTGGTGCCCAGCTCCTTGCTGAGAGAGTTGAAATCAGTGAATTTATCCTTGTATCTGCCATTTGTGAACACTATGTTTTATAAGAATTATATCATATCTTTACTGAACATTAACTTTGCAAAGGTCCTAAGTGCAATTAGTTTAAGAGCCTGGAATACATTTGTATGGAATTCCTTTGTTATTTTAATAGTGACAATCACCCAGTGATTTAATTCATTTATTTTAAGTATTCAGACAATGTAATTGATGGACTAGCAGGTCTAGATGTAAATTCTTGACCAGTTGTGAATCCTTACAATTATTCACTGAAATGTCAAATGATTTTTCCATAAACTACAAAAAAGTATTTTTCAGCAGGTCGGAAATACTGATTGGTGTTTGCAATTAGGATCTGAGGCTGGATGAAACTTAGCTGGCCGTCTGCGTTCAACTGGAAGGACCCTTACTCATGAGGTTGCTCCACTAATGACATGTCGCTCAGTGTGACCCGGAGGCCTGTAGTTGAAAAACACCTAACTGAGCTTCACAGCCAGAAGGTTGCCTTACATTATTCCCCTGTAGGGGCAGGTGTATCATCACTTGGACAGGCTGCTGGTTGTAGTTTTCCCGCAGAAGCCTGAACGGAGAGAACAGGTTAGTTCATCGCCCACAGGCTCTTGGTGGAGCCAGAAGAGGTTCGGAGGGAAGTGGGAAAAAAACGATCAGGAAAGAAGCATCATGCTTACCCTTAGAAATATCCAAAGCCTAGGAGGATGGCTCTGTGGAATTAAACACTAAGAAAGAAAGGAGAAAAATGGGAAAAAAGCCAAAGATGTAATTAGAATTGTTCTGCTCGAACAGTAATTAAAAGGACAGTGAATTAACCCAGCCATAAAACAATTCCCCTGTAATGAGCTGCAGAGTTTTCCAGGTCATAAAAACAATCTCAGGCTGACAGTGACAGCTTTCAATTGTTTAACACCAGGTGCAGAGATGAGCTTTTTAGCAGCTGATGAAACGCTGGTTGGTTCCCTCATGACAAACTTTTATCAGAGTTTTAACACAAACTAAGAAATATTTGCAGGTTTTACAGTGTCTTCCACTGCGCAGAAATCTGTCTTGCCCATTGTGGTAGAGGATTCGAGCCAGTGTAATTCAAGAACACAGTGTGTCTGAACAATACCCAGTTCAGAGGCAGTGCCTGCTTGAAAAGTGAAAAAACACAATCCATCTTTGGAGTTAACTTGTTCTCGGGGCCAATGCAAACCTCAAACTCACTAACTTTCTGCGTGGTATGCAGTTCTAGGGAGCACCAGGCAGCACTGAGGATCTTCTTATGGGCCATGTCCCCTCTCAATATCACCTTTGTCCTCAAGTATTACGTTTACCTGAGGCTTCAAACAGTATTGAGCAAAACAAAAATCGAATTACCTGGAAAAACTCAGCAGGTCTGGCAGCATCGGTGGAGAAGAAAAGAGTCGACGTTTCGGGTCTTGAGCAAGTTTATTTCCCGCGCATCCGCCCTCACACCTTCCTCTCCCTCCCAGAACCATGATAGGGTCCCCCTTGTCCTCACTTATCACCCCACCAGCCTCCACATTCAAAGGATCATCCTCCGCCATTTCCGCCAACTCCAGCATGATGCCACCACTAAACACATCTTCCCTTCACCCCCCCCGGCGGCATTCCGCAGGGATTGTTCCCTCCGGGACACCCTGGTCCACTCCTCCATCACCCCCTACACCTCAACCCCCTCCCACGTCACCTTCCCATGCAACCGCAGAAGGTGCAACACCTGCCCCTTTACTTCCCCTCTCCTCACCGTCCAAGGGCCCAAACACTCCTTTCAAGTGAAGCAGCATTTCACTTGCACTTCCCTCAATTTAGTCTACTGCATTCGCTGCTCCCAATGCGGTTTCCTCTACATTGGAGAGACCAAACGCAGACTAGGTGACCGCTTTGCGGAACACCTTCGGTCTGTCCGCAAGCATGACCCAGACCTCCCTGTCGCTTGCCATTTCAACACACCATCCTGCTCTCTTGCCCACATGTCTGTCCTTGGCCTGCTGCATTGTTCCAGTGAAGCTCAACGCAAACTGGAAGAACAGCACCTCATCTTCCGTCTAGGCACTTTACAGCCTTCCGGACTGAATATTGAGTTCAACAATTTTAGATCATGAACTCTCTCCTCCAGCCCCACCCCCTTTCCGATCCCCCCTTTTTTCCAATAATTTATGTAGATTTTTCTTTTCCCACCTATTTCCATTATTTTTAAATGTATTTCCATCCATTGTTTTATCTCTACCTTTTAGCCTATTTAAATCCCTTCACCCCACCCCACCCCTACTAGGTCTATCTGTACCTTGCTTTTCCTGCTTTCAACCCTTAATTAGCACATTCCTTTAGATAATATCACCACCGTCAACACCTCTTTGTCCTTTTGTCTATGACATCTTTTGGCTATCTCCACCTATCACTGGCCCTCTATCCAGCTCTACCTGTCCCACCCACCCTTAAACCAGCTTATATTTCACCTCTTTTCTATTTTTACTTAGATCTGTTGAAGAGTCATACGCACTCGAAACGTTAACTGTGTTCCTCTCCGCAGATGCTGTCAGACCTGCTGAGTTTTTCCAGCTATTTTTATTTTTGTTTTTTATTTCCTCATTGATTTGCTGTTATATGCTAGAAGTCCATACACAGGCGGTACAGTAACAAAATGATTATATTATAGGACTAGTGATCTGGAGACATGAGTTCAAATCCCAACATGGCAGCTGAGGTATTTAAATTCAATTAATGAAATAAATCTGGAATAAAAAGCCAGTATCAATGATGGTGATCATGAAACTACTGGATTATTGTTAAAAATGCACCTGGTCCACTAATGTCCTTTAGGGAAGGAAATCTGCTGTCCTTACCTGGTCTGGCCTACATGTGACTCCAGACCCAAAGCAAAGTGCTTGGCTCTTAACTGCCCTCTGGAATGGTCTAGCAAGTTTATTCAAGAAGGTGGTTCACCACCACCACCTATTCCAAGGCAGCTAGGGTTGGACAATAAATGCCAGCCTTGCCAGCGATGCCAACATCCCATGAAAGAATAAAAAACATAATTCAGATATATTGACCAGCACTCTAAGGGGTAGGATAATGAATTGCATTTGGATGAAATTTCTGGTCATCATTTTAAGAAATTTCACCTGAACATGTTAATTAATTCATTAAAATAGTTGAGAAACTTCGATTCCCAAAATGAAAAGTTCTGGTTCAATAATTTTTGAGTTGTAATGACATCTCCGGCTGACATACTTAAAGAAGATTATCAACAAGGTTGTGTATTTACTAAAGAATCCTAAAAAAAATTCAGAACATTTATAGTAACGAGTATCTATGAGACTATGTTATTAGGTTCAAAACAAAAACAGAATTACCTGGAAAAACTCAGCAGGTCTGGCAGCATCGGTGGAGAAGAAAAGAGTTGACATTTCGAGTCCTCATGACCCTTCAACAGAACTGTTCTGTTCTGTTGAAGGGTCATGTTGGACTCGAAACGTCAACTCTTTTCTTCTCCACCGATGCTGCCAGACCTGCTGAGTTTTTCCAGGTAATTCTGTTTTTGTTTTGGATTTCCAGCATCCGCAGTAGCTTTTTGTTTTTATCTCCATGTTATTAGGTTACTTGATATAGATTTTTATTCTGTTAATCTTTTCTTGGTGACCTATGGCCTTCAGTATATTTTGTAAAACAAATGATTCATTTGAAAAGCCACAGTGCCCCACACAGGTCAAAGTAAAAGCTGCAGCTTTTTCAACATTGTCACAGCATCATTGCTTTCCTCTAAAAGCAGCTGAACTTTTGAACCAATCATTTTTCAGGGATTGCCTCCAATACTGGGCCAGCGGGAGGAGGTTGGCCTCTCAATGCTGCTCCTTCATCCTGGAGACGAACCTCCAACAGGCCAGGGAAGATCTGTCCACAGCCTTTTCACCCGCAATTAGATCCTGGCAACACTTAACCTCCAGGAGGAGCTCGAGGTTGAACATGAGTTGCAGATGGAATTGTAGAGTGGCTCTCGCTCGTGGAGAATCTAATCATCGACCAGAATTCTCCAAAAATATACAACACAACGCACTGCCACAGCATCACTGGAACATGCAATCTCACTCATGATTTCCTGAAGCTAATTGCCAATCTTAGACACTTGAGCTCAGGATCAATGCTTCCACAAGGGGATGGATATCTCGAGCCTCTTAAATGTCCAACTGAATTTCAAAACCAAGAGGCCTGGGGTAAGTTTGACAGTTAACTCTCTCAAACACATAATGAACTATATAGAGAGCACATTTTTTGAATGTATACATTTATATAAATATAGGCAGTGCCAGAATCATTTGGATTGTGTACCTGACATACGAAAAGCCCAAGTTGGTCTCATGTGGCTAATTCACTCATGTCATCCTTCAGAGCAGCTGCTGCTCTCATGAACATTTCACTTTCAGAGCAATTTTAATACAGCTACATTGTTCCAATAGTTTAGCATAAAGTATCTGGAAAATATTGGGTTTAAAGACTTCCTTTTGACACCTCTTGAGCTGCGCCCACTAATGTAGCTGTGTTCCCTGCCTCAACACCAGTACAGTTCAGCCATTTCTGTTTTGTTATTTGTTCTTGGGATGTGGGCATTGCTGGCAAGGCCTGTCCCTAATTGTCCTTGAGAAGATGGTGGTGAACCACCTAAGATCATAAGAAATAGGAGCAGACATAGGCCATTCAGCAACGTTGGACCTGCTCTGCCATTGAATAAGATCGTGGCTGGTTCAACTTTGGTCTTATCTCCACTTTCCTGCCCACCTCTTGAGATCAAAAGTCTGCCTAACTCAGGAAATCAGTCCTCCTTACCCAGTCTGGCCTACACGTGACTCCAGACCCATAGTTATGCAGTTGACTCTGAAATGCCCTCTGATATGACCTAGCAAGTCAGTTCAAGGGCAATTAGGATGGGCAACAAATGCTGCCTTTGCCAGTGATGCTCACATCCCATGAAAGAATAAGTAACAAAAAGGAGACTAAAACTGTAAACAGTACCCTAGGTGTGGTCTCACCAATGTCCTGTACAGCTGTAGCAAGATTTCTCTACTTTTATACTCCATCCCCTTGCAATGAAAGCCAACTCGAACATTCTTGGACCACTGCAGTCCATACGGTGTAGGTACACGCATAGTGCTTTTAGGGATTTTGATCCAGCGACAGAGAAGATTCAATGATATAGTTTCAAATCACGACGATGTGCGACCTGGAGGGGAACTTTCAGGTGGTAGCATTACCATGCACCTATTTCCCCTTTCCTTCTAGGTGATAGAGGGTTTGGAAGGTGTGTCAAATGCCTCCATTAATATTTGAAGGCTTGAAAGATGCCAACTTACTTCTTTCATGTAGACGTTGACCAAAACAGCGGGAAACTTGGATCATTGACCAAACCAGGCCAACTTTGATGGCAACAGAAATAAAAGCACCAGTAACTGCGCCAGCTTCTAGAACATAAGTTCCATTTAATCCCCATTCAGTGATAACCTTCAGAATAATGGAATAGAGAAAGAGAGGTAAACAAAACAGATATGTCAGCCAGAACTTCCCAGGGAGATTTTAAAGCATGGAAAAGGGATTGCCGTTTATCTCAGTAAGTCCACATTTTCTAAATTATTTCCAGGATTTACAGGTTAATTAACCATCGGACAGACTGCCACCTGTACCCTCCTTTCCCAGAATCACAGATGTTTACATCACAGCTGGAGGACATTCGGCCCACTGTGCCTGTGCTGGCTCTTTGAAAGAACTATCCAATTGGTCCCACTCCCTTGCTCATTCCCCACAGCCCTGTAAATTTCTTCCCTTCAAGTATTTATCCAATTCTCGTTTCAAAGTTACTATGAATCTGCTTCCTTCACCTGTTCAGGCAGTGCATTCCAGATTGTAATAACTCACAGTGTAGAAGCAATTTTCCCCCTCTCACCTCTGGTTCTTTTGCTAATCACCTTAAATCTGTTTCCTCTGGTTATTCCTGCCACTGGATACAGTTTCTTCTGCTTTACTCTATTAAAACTCTTCAAGATTTTGAATGCCCCTAATAATTCTCCCCACAACCTCCTCTGCTCTATTCATGATCATAACCACCCCTGCTAATGGGGCGGTTAATCCACAGTAAGAGGATTTAATGGGTTCCTAAAGCCTGTACAATGTGGGAGGAGCCACTCACACCACCAGAGGTGAGTATCTCACCGGATTTTAACTCTGAATTCAGAACCAGAGCATCAGTCTCCACTCACTCAGATAGTATGGGGCAGAGCTTGAACCCAGCACCTCCTGACTGTGGCTACACCTAAACCAAAGGCTCACTCCAGTCATAACTGGTGACAGGAGCCCAAATCTAGCTCCTCTTTCCCCAAGTCACAGAGGATATGGCAGAAAGCAGACAGAGCTAAACAGCCAATGCTACAGCGAATGGGGATGCTGATAGTTTAAGGACCATCCCATGGCCCAGCATAAGGAAGCATAACATGTCAATCCCAAGAGACTCAAGTAACAGGCAGACATCCTCACTGACTCCTTCCACTGAGGGAACACCTAGAAGGAGCAGCAAATTAGAAAGACATGACAAATCAACACTAGCATCAGGGGTATGACATAGTGTCACAAATGTACTGAGCACTTGTGGGGAAACTAACTGGGTTTACTTTATAACCACTTTGCTCCAGAAAGTTGACGCACCCTTAAGACCAGGTCTGATTGGCTGAAGTAACACAGGGAAATATTTCCAGCCAAGCATCAGGTGGGCCAGTGGAGAACACAGTTAAAATTTCAAAAATGAGGCCAACACTCAAAATAAGTGGGTTCAAATAACACAGGTGTCCAGGCCAAATAAAAAAATTAAAAGGAAAGTTTCCAAAGGTGATGAGGTGCCTAATTTCACACTCCCTGCAACCCAAATCCTATCAACCCAATCGACACTGTCAGACAGCAAGTGTATCCAAACATTAGTGCAAATCAACTCTTCTATTTTGTCCGTGACACTCCCGAGTTGCTTTCAACAAACTACCCTGCTTTGTATAAACTCTGAAATGAGTAGTGTGCCTACTCCCTGTCTCGGACTGGAACTGTCCTCTTGAAATTCAGGGGCACCCTCCCAATTGCCTACAGCCTGAAACAAATCCTATCCAAATATAAATACCAAAAAGCTTCTATTCATCTACTCACCAGATGGAGCAAATATCCCAGATAGGCCAGTTCCGGAAGATTCTGAACCATGAATATCCACACTAGAACCTTCTTTCCCTTTAGGATCTGTAAGAATTAATATATTCCCATTAGTCCCAAGAGCAACTATTATTAAGAGGGGATTGTGATCCTGTCAGACTGACTGAAAGCCTGATTACGATGCAACTTGTTAATGCAGTACTTCCCCAACTATTCTCCAAAGGTCGCTGTCTAAGACCTTTCTGCCACAGTGCACCGAGGGACTGGGAACTGTTTAGAACCCCTCGGGCTGTACAGCTCAAAATGAATGTCTGCAAATGATTGTAATATTAATTTATTGTATTGATGCACCTCGTGATACGTATTGTAAAAGTTGAACCTGATTGTACTTTTGTGATGGGGATTTTGAAATGGTTTGGAATGTTCTTGAAGATATTTTATGGATAAAGTATATTTTTGCAAAAAAAAATATGACCCCATTTTAATTCTCGAAAGATGCCAACAAAATCAAAACAGCAATAAGCAGCATAGTAACATTCAGTATATAACAAAATCCATGTATTATAAATCAAAACATAGTTTATCATATATGAAAATCTGTGTTTTTAAAGTACAATGTAAAAATGTTAATATTTAATGTACTCACTAGTCTATTACTTCATCTGAGCTGCTCCAGCTCATGACCCTTAACCAGGAAGCAGCAGATACTGTTGACGTTCGCATTTACATTCAACATTACTGATCTATAGCAACATCACCCCGAGGTTCCCTAAAGGCCACCCTGACATCATTGATTTGAATGTGAGACGAGTCAAATAAACTTTTAATTTTCTACTGAGAATTTCAAATGACACAAAATAATATTCATAGCTCCAGAGGCTGCAGTTTCATTGTGGATTCTGCTACACACAAAGGCTGGGATTTTCCTGCCCTGCTGTGGCGGGACTGGCTGCAGGAGGGTGGGGGATGTGTGGCGGGACCGGCTGCGGGAGGTTGGAGGATGTGTGGCGGGACCGGCCGCGGGAGGGTGGGGGATGTGTGGTGGGACCAGCCGCGGGAGGGTGGGGGATGTGTGGCGGGACTGGCCATAGGCCCATTGACTTCCAGCGGGACCGGATGATCCCAGCGGCAGGAGGGGGCCAGAAAATCCCACCCTAAGCAGCTTTAAAATAAAATGGATTTAATTCACAAGGTAAGCAATTTAACTGAATGTGGAGCTGTGCTCCTGCTATCCTGGGGCCGGGTTTTATGGAGAAAGCGGAGAGCATCTGAACAGCCCTAGAACATAACCTTTAATTTTCTACTGAGAATTTCAAATGACACAAAATAATATTCATAGCTCCAGAGGCTGCAGTTTCATTGTGGATTCTGCTACACACAAAGGCTGGGATTTTCCGGCCCTGCTGTGGCGGGACTGGCTGCGGGAGGGTGGGGGATGTGTGCAATTACTGCCCACTGAGGTTTCAGCCAAACTCTTCATGTTCCCCTGGGACAGAAGATTAAGTGAAGCCCATCTCTCCACCGCCCAGCCCAACACACACTGTAATCAGCCCCACTCCCCCTCTCCCCACACACTGTTCTTAGCCTCTATCCTCTCCCCACACCCACAGTAATCAGCCCTTCTCCCCTTTCCCACTTTTGGTCTGGTTGTCAGTGCCTGCGAAGCAGGGTTGCCAGCCAGGGGTTGGAAGCCTGTTTAACAAGCAGGCAGGAGCAGTTACCAACGTTTGAAGCTGCCATTCACCCTCCTGCGTGATTGCATGACTTCCTGGGTTTTTCACACTTCTGACACACTGGCCAGTCACTGAGCTACACCTGCCTGCACGTGCCTGCACCAAATCAGTGCAAAAACATCCCAGGCCTGCTTGGCATTCACTGAGAATGTGTTTCCTAAGGTTAAAGGGCACTTTGGGCTCATTGTCCTCCCCTTGCTGTCTGATGGCATAAGCCCAGTGGGTCCAGAACTGTCCCACCAGAGCCTCTGGGTTGGATAGTCTCCTCTCCACAGTCACCCTGGCTTCCTCAGTGGGGGAGCTTTCTACCTCAAACCCTATCCCTGTGATCCCATCGGGGGCCATGACACTCAGTTTGGGAACTACTGTGTTAATGAATTCCTGAAGCACCACAACACACCTTCTCTCTCTCAAATTCATATTTCCTGTTAAGTAATGACTTGGTTTTCCTGTTTCCCCTGCAGATGTACACAATTCATTTCCCTATTAAATACTTGAATTCTAACAGAAGCAAAGAAAATTTGTGATGCAGAAGGAGGCTAATCAGCCCATCTTCCCCTTTGCAGCCAAAAAAAGAGCTATCCAGCCTAATCCTACCTTCTGGTTCTTGGTCAGTAACCCCAAAGGTTATGGCACCTCAAGTGCAAATCCAACCATTTTTGAAATGCACTGAGGGTTTCTGCCTCTACCACCCTTTCAGGCAGTGAGTTCCAGATCTCCTCCACCCGCTGGGTGAAAAAGCTGCTCAATTCCCCTCTAATCCTTCTGCCAATTACTTTAAATCTATGCTCCCTAGTTATTCACCTCTCTGATGTCCAAAGCGCTCTCATTTCAAATTCCCAGTAAACTGCAGCTTCTTCCGTTTCAATAAAAAAACAAGTAACTGCATTGTGCTGGAAATCTGAAGTGAAATCGGAAATGCTGGAAACAGATGGTATTAGAGCGAATAGAGAGGACATTTCAAGCTGAACTTTTCTTCAGGAGGTTGACACATTTACAATCTGCCATTTTATAAAAACCTGCTTCATTAATTTCATTTCTTATGCTTTGACAATGACCTAATTTTACCCAACTCTTCACGTTGGATATAATGGAAATAAACGGCATTCAGTTAACCTAAAAATAGTGGAAAAAATAAATTGTATCAGTTGCTTTTTCTGGACCGGGAATGAATTGCAAAACTTGACCACAAAAGCAGTGAGCAAGTGAAACCAACGCTGGGACTGAAACAGTTTTCCATTTCTGGAGCTTTTTTTTGTTCTTTCACGGGGTGTGGGCGTCGCTGGTAGAGCCAGCATTTTTATTGCCCATCCCTAATTGCCCTTCTTGAACCGCTGCAGTCCATGTGGTGTACGTACACCCACAGCACTGTTACTCTCCGCAGAATTCCCAGCCTTTGACCTGCTGTTGTAGCCACAGTATTTATATGGCTGGTCCAGTTCAGTTTCTGGTCAGTAGTAACCCCCAGGATGTTGATACTGGAGGATTCAGTGATGGTAATGTCATTCAATGTCATGGGGAGATTGTTGGATTCTCCCTTGTTGGAGATGGTCATTGCCTGGCACTTGTGTGGCGTGAATGTTACTTGCCACTTATCAGCCCAAGGCTGAATGTTGTCCAGGTCTTGTTCCATATAGTTATGGACTGCTTCAGTATCTGAGGAGTCACAAATGGTACTGAACATTGTGCAATCATCAGCAAATATTCCCCCTTCTGACCTTATGAGGAAGGGAAGGTCATTGATGAAGCAGCTGAAGATGGTTGGGCCGAGGACACTACCCTGAGGAACTCCTGCAGCAACGGCCCGGGACTGAGATAATTGACCTCCAACAACCACAACCATCTTCCTTTATGCTAGGTATGACTCCAACCAGCAGTATGCCTCCATTTGTCATCATTGAGTATTCCCAGTTCAGATGTAACATGGTCAGTTTCAGAATGAAAAGCCTTGCTTCTGTTCCAACAACAGCTTTGAAGATCAACCACCGAAAAATATCTTATTTCACAAATGGAACTTTCTATTTCTATTTGCGGCTTCTGGGTTGGCTCTCAGAGAGGAACAAGCCAAGCCTGTACAACTCTTACTGGGAAGAAAAAAGATTGAAAATCCATTTAACCAGCTGGGACTGGGGTTACTTTCTATGGAGTATTTTAATATGAACCTGTTGACTGAGGCTGGGTGAGACAGATTGAAAACCTGTTGAGGTGATTGGGGCTGGGTTTCCGCAGGATGAGACAGGAATGGTTTGGAGCTGAACAAATGAGGGGAAATGTCCCACTGACAGTTCTGACACCGAGTTTTAGCTACTAAACTTCAGCAGTTAATGTGCACACATGTGGATGATCCTGAAGCCCTGAATCTTCCAACCTGCACTTGCATTTTCTAAACTTAAGTAAGCAACATGTAACCATGGAGGAAGAGGTTGTGCTGGCTAAACAGAAATTCTACAGTTGCTAATTCTTAAATCTGGTGCTGGCAAAATCAAATCTGAACTACTTACAGCTATGAGGCCAATGGCAGCTTTTAAAACTGCCCAGAAAATGCCCACTCCCAGGATCCTAGCATGCATATGCGAAACATGGTGCACTCCAGAAGTCAAGACAAGTACACATAGACAGAGCTGTGGAAAGAATCAACATTTATTAGTAAGATTCTGCTCATTTCCTTTTTAGTAAAGGAATATACAAATGATGATGTTTCTGCAAAACTTATTTTAATTTACTAAGCAGGGAAAGGGCAACATGATGGAACAATGGTATCAGTGAGAGCCCCCAATCATCTTCATGGGTGCTCCTCATCAGGATACTTTTGGTGAGTAACACTGGAATGAGCCCTGGCTGAAGAGAAAAAAATGTGCAGAGCCCTGGGGAAAGACAAGAGAATGGGACTAGCTGAGTTGCTGTTACAAAGAGCTGGAACGGGCAGGGCGGGCTGAATGGCCTCCTTCTGTGCTGTATCTATTATTCTATCATTATGTCAGGGTGCAGTCCCAAGGAAGAAAGGGCTATAGGTGACAAAAGCATGGCAGAGGTTGCCACAGTAGATTGGCGAAGGTGGGGCTGAGGCAGGTATTGTTGCATAGGTGGAGGTATGAGGTCTTTCCACTGGACAGCCGATGGGGTTTGAAGCTCAGCTTGGGTCAAACAGGATGCCAAGTGTGACCAGTCCCGTTCAACAGTGGAGACGAGAATAGAATTGGTGGCTAGGGTGGTGATGGGGCTAGAGACGGTGGCTTCAATTTTCCCAATGCTTAATTGGAAGAAATTGCGTCTGATCCAACACTGATTGTGGGACAAGCAGTCTGACAAGAAGTAGGCAGTGGAGGCATCAGGAGGGTTGGTGGAGAGGTAGAGACAGACACAGGATGGAACTTTATGTCGGTGGGATTTTACGGTCCTGCCAAAGTCAATGGACTTTTGAACGGTCACCTCATTTGACAGCCCCGCTCCTGCCGTGATGGGGCCATAAAATTCCTTCCACAGAGTGGACAGTGAGTGAGAATCACATATACAGACTTGGCAGAGGATAGTTTGATCATTGTTACCTTCATTGTTAATCCCAAAACGCTCAAAGTGGGTTTATAAAATATTTTAAAAATGAAATCATCTTGCTCCAGAAAAGTTACCTGTGCCAACTCAGATAAGCAGTGTTAACTTGTTCAGTTACCTGAGCTTGAAGATCAAACGTCACCATAGAAAAACCGAGATTCATCATGACGTATTGGGACTGATCACTTTCCATGGCTCCCCCCACTCTGAAAGCCATCATGCTGGGACTCATAGCCAGGTAAACGATACTTATTATCATAAGAATACCCCCAAACCCCAAAATGAACCCAAATCGTATCTGAAAGAAAATGTACAAAATGAGTGAAGTTAGTTTTCAATCACCTGTTAATTCTCAGGACATCTGAACTATTGGAGTCACTGCTATACTTCAGTAAGTTATTCCAGTCCATCTGCATTTACTATTACTGACTCTCGGGAGGTCTGCTGCTTTATGGGGTTACCAGCCTCCAGGATTGTCCTGGACATTTATGCGAGAAACTCAGGAGAGAGAAAAACACAATAGGAGCATTTAAAGAAACTGCTCTTCATTTTCTTTTATAACTAGCAAATGAAAAATTTCAAATTATTGGAGATGGAAGAAAAGGCAAGAAGCATCCAATCAGGTAACAAAGAATTTGCCTGCTTTCCAATTGTTGTAGGAAGGCAGGGCCCCGATGTCAGGTGACCAATGGCAGGAGTGTGGAGGTGGGGCAGTTGGAGATGAATGGGTCATGTAATGAAACCAGGAACATGTTCAACCAGAGTTGATAACCCTATTGAAGCTCAATTCATAATCTGGCAGCATCGCTGGATCTGATATTTGGGAGAGTGAAGGACATTATTTAACCTTTCCAGGTGCTTTTGGAGCAGTGCAGAAATTTAATCTACCTACTCAGCCAACCCCTATTTTGGAGAAGTGTTGGAAATAGCCACATCTAGACTAATTATTGTTCCTGAAGGCAATCTTGGTGTCATATTTGATCCTGGGATGAACATCTGACTACATATGTACACAATCACTAAGACCGTCCATTTCCACTTCCCTAACATTGCCTGCCTCTCCCTGTCTCAGCGCAACTGCTGCTGAAAGCCTCATTCCTTGCCTTTGTTACTTCTAGACTTGACTATTCCAATGTACTCCTGGTCAACTTTCCACCTTCCACCCTCCATAAAATTAAGCTCATCCAGTTAAGCAATGTCTTGATTTTAAAATTTCTCATCCTTGTTTTCAAATCCCTCTATGGCCTCACCCCTCCCTATGTGTAATTTTCTCCAGCCTCACAACCCTCCAAGATATTTGCACTCTGCCAATTCTGGCCTTGAGCATCCCTGATTTTAATCACTCCACCTTCAGCTGCTGAGGCCCTAGACACTGTAATTCCCTCCCTAAACCTCTCCATCGCTACCTGCTCCTTTAAAATGCACCTTAAAACCTACCTCTCTGACCAAGCTTTTGGTCATCTGCCCTAAGTCTCCTTACATGGTTCAGTGTCACATTGTGTTTGATGATGTTCCTGTGAAGCACCTTGGGACATTTTACCACGCAAAGTTGCTATATAAATGCAAGTTGCTATTATGAAGTGTTTTGTAACTGTAAGTTAATCTTGGTCCACACTGACACTTTGAGTAAACATGAGAGACTAGATGAAGGAGTGCATGGAACAGATTTTGTCCACACAGAGCCAAATGCTGTAGCGAGAACAGAATTTCCACTCTGTATCTTTCAAACCCTCCAAAAATCTGTTGGAAATCTGCTCATTTACACACCTCAATTTGTCTATATCAAAGATACATGTCCTCACCTTTAGCACATGGCTGTAGTCCTCTTTGAAGGAAAGGTCAGTGACCAGAAGTCTCCAATCATGTGTTTATATTTTTACTTCCTCTGCGATTCAGAAGTCATTGTATGGTCAGTATCAATTCTGCATCCAGCGGCCTAAGAGTTCTGTGTTAACCGTTTCATAGCAGCCGGCAGCAAGCTGAGCTTGTTTACTAGCCAGTTTGCTCCATAGGATGAGAATTAAGTTTAGAATTTAGTAGCTACTTTTTTTGGTCATAGTGAGTGAGGGAGGAATGTTTGCCATGTCCCTGCTGTTCTACTCTCCAGGTTTTTCTGAATAATGCAGTGGGATTTTACGCGTTCACCTGAACCACCAGAACAGGCTGTCACATCCTCATCTGGACAATGAGGCACTGAATTGTCAGCCTTGATTCTAGTGCTGGAGTGGGTTTGAACCCAAATTCCTACAGCCCAGGGACAAGATTGTCACCAACTGGCTCACTTTATAGAAACAGGGGAGGGTAAGGGTCAGGAAAAGAAGCTGGAAAAACACCAGGAGATACCAACAAGACAAAAGAGTCAGAGTTACCTAAGAAGACAAAGAGGGAGGTGTGGAAGAATGGAAGACAAAGACAGAGAGAGGAAGAGAAAAAGAATGGAGACAGGGAAGTGGAGACAGTTTCAGTTTTCTATTGTCCAGTAGCAATGGTGAAGAACTAGCTGGCATTGCCAGAATGTGGAACTTCTATCCACTGACCCATTCCAACCCTGCCCTGTGCTTAATCCTGGGCTCAGGATGTTTATGCATATCGAGCACCTGTTTTGGCATAACTGAGGTGCCATCCTAGCTGGGGGGGGTGGTGGAGGAATGTCAATGAGGCACATTGCTGCAGAGACCAGAGCCACTGTGGTGGGGGTGGGGGAGCAGTGGGAACCATTTTCCCCAGTTCTTAGTGTCTGCACACACTCTATACTGTTTCATGCACAGTAACAGGACAATTGAGACAGAACTGGTGCATGTCCACTATCATGCGTATCCTAGTATCATCGTCACAGGAGAAGGCTGAATATAAGAAGTCCTTGTGTTCCCCCAACCACACCCCTCCCAACCCCCTTATTCCAGTCAAAATTTTGATTTGGTGTCAAAATTGGGCAAAGACGCAGCAGGATTTATTCTGCTCCAGATTCCTGCCTCCTGCTCCAATTCTAAGATTCATAGAGTTATTGTTGCACAGTAGGAGGCCATTTGGTCCATCCAGTCCATGTGGCTCTCTGTAGAGCAACCCAGTCAGTCCCATTTCCCCTCTATATCCCTGTGGCCCTGCAAATTCATTTCCCTCAAGTGTCCATCCAACTTCCTTTTTGAAATTATTCACTGTCTCTGTTTCCACCACCCTTGTAGTGACAGTGAGCTCCAAGTCATTACCACTTGCTGCGTAAAAAAAGTTCTTCCTCACATCCCATCTTCATCTCTTGCCCAAAACTTTAAGTCTGTGTCCTCTAGTCCTTTTACCATCAGCTAATGGGAACAGCTTTTCCTTGTTTACCTTATCAAAACCTGTCATTATCTTGTACTCCTCCATCGAATCTCCCCTCAAATTCTTTTGCTCCAAGGAGAATAACCCCAGCTTCTCCAACCTAGCCTTGCTGCTATTGTCAATCAGCTTCTGCCAAAAGGCATCACCTCACACTTTTTTGTATTAACTTCTATCTGCCATTTGTTTGTCCATTCTGCTAGCCTATCTATGTCCTGTTGCAGTCGATTGGTATTGTCCTCATGTTTTCCCACACTTCTATAAATGCCACAGGAGTTATTAGCCCGAAACAAGTTAATACATTTTTAAAAATTATTTAAACTTCAATAAATTGGATGGGAAGAGATTTTCTTTCTGAAAGGTTCCTTGCAGAGAGTCACGGAGCAGCTTAGAAATTATCCAGGCTCCCGATTAATCGCCAGTGGAGTCCGGCATCAGCACCCAAAGTAATGGTCAAATCAAATAAATATGAAAAAAGTTAACAGTTCTCTTAGGAAAAGAGCATTTTGTTCAACAACCAGTGGTGCAGGCTGGGGCTGCGGGGGCAGGTCTGAGAGGTTCAGGACTTCTGTTGGATTTGAACATTGTCAGAATTTTTGCAACCCCAGGTGGACTGTACCTTGGTGTTGAAATGTTGTAGTACGTTATGTCGAAAAGGAGCAGATTCTTCTGCCTCAGGTTTTCCAGTCTGATGCTAAAGACTCCAGACCAGTCATGTCTGTCAGTCTGTCAGTGAGAAATGGTATTTGGTATTTGTACAAGGAGAAATGCCCAGAAAGGCTGCTCAACTCCATTCTCTTTCACTTACAGTGACTACAACTGATAACAATGAGCTTCCAATATACCGAAGAATTCAACTCAGCACTGATCAGTGCATCTAGCACACACATTAGGTAGAAGTCATGGTCTTGAACGTAATATAAAGAACATTAGAAATAGGAGCAGGAGTAGGTCAGTCACAGGGTCCCTCAAGCCTGCTTCCAGCCATTAAATAAGATTTGCCTAATCTGATCTTGGACACAATTCCACTCTAATTACTCAGCGGAAGCAATAGGCATACAGCACAGAACATGTTCATGACACCCACCTTCAGTTCTTCTCTTTCCTTTGGTGTTGCTGAAGAAAAGTTCACCACGGATCGGATCACCACGAGTAAAATGGATAGAATAAAAGCAATTAGCTCCTGCCGATTCTCCTGGAAAGTTCCACGCAACACATAGTAAAAGCAGAATACTGGGGAGATAGAAGCAGGGAGGCAGAGTGTGAGTATTAATCAGTATATTAAGAAATGGGCTTACATTATAGGTTGGCTGAAATCTAAATGCAGCAGAGGACAAGAGCTGCTCTCCTTGACTAACAACAGTGAAGTGTTATTGCTCATGTGTCAACCATGGCTTGTCTATGAGTTAGACCTGCTCCCACAACCATAGCTTGCACCACTGTTTGCTGAGCAAAATGCTCCTTTCTTAAAGCTCAAGTCCCACTCCAGAGATTTGAGCACAACAGTCCAAGCCATTGCTCCAGTGCAGTACTGATGCAACCCTGCGCTGTTAGGGGGTGTCATCTTTCAAATGAGACATTTTTAAAATGAGGTCTGAGTTTTTCTGTGTTCATACTTTGCACTTATAAGCACCGCCTTCCAACAAGAATCCCTCTGCCTCAGCTGTTTTCAGACTTGTGTGCTCCAATGCAGCTTCCCTTTAAGAAGGACAGACTGCCTTTAAGAGTTGGAGGTAAGCTGAAATATGTGGTAGCCTCACATGCTCTTAGGCCCTCTATTGTGTGTGCAGCCAGCCTGCAGCACAGGACACACTCGACTGCATGCTTCACTCGTGTTCACGAGGAGACAGCACCAAGTTCGCATGGTGCCAACCTCCAATGGAACCACTGGAGGCGGGTCACAAACTGCCGCACCCAAACCCAGTTAAGGGCGCTGATGAATTTTTAGCCCTCGATTTTGTAAAGTTCCCAGCTCCTATCTTTCCTCAGGTAGGCTGGTACAGGAGTGGGGGGTTCCAAATGAGCATGGAATGAAAAGAACTTCCTATTTCTTTGTGCATTTCTCTCTCATTCTATCCGATTTTGACATTAAAAGATTCACGAATGCCATCGTAAGGACTTTCCACTCTGAGGAATGCAAGAACGACGCCAAGAAACCACAGTAGGTTGGCTAGAAAATGTTTTCACATTCCTGATTGTTGATAAGATTTGATATTTGGAAGATTTAACTAAAACGAAACTATTCTGAAAATTGACTACAAGGAAACTATTCTGAAAATTAATCTAATATCTTTGAACAATTTAGGACTGTCTTGTGATGCAAATTTGGCTCTTAGCCAATGAGCTCGTGAGTTCTGATTCCAGTCTTGATTGACACTCAAGTTCTGTTTCAATTGGAAGCGACCAATAGTTTTCAAGGAGGCTCTTTGGTAGAACACAGACTATCTTGTTGATCTATCTCTGAGGAAGGAGTCATGCAAACACCAGTGGACTGTTCCATCAGAAGCTATGGCACCTGCATATGTGTAGACTTTTTGTGTTATAGTCAATTAGTATTACTCAGAATGGTGCATAAGTCAAGGGTCAATTGCAACTTGTAACAACTATTTTAGTTTTGGCTCCAGATTCTGAATCACACCCTTCAAATTGTTACAGAAAGCACGAGCAAAGTGTCAAAAATCAAAATCTCCCACACTTGTCCCTGACCTTTACCAGGGAACTGAATTTTACACTGTCAAAGTTCAAACCCCCTTCAACATTTTTGAAATCCACTACACTTGCCAAGACTACACTTTTAAGATTTTTTTTAATAATACAGCTGATGCAGCAATGGCTATTGCTGCAACTTCGAACATAAGGAGTTCATAGGTCACTACACTACCACTGTAATTACTTTTCATATGTAAGGCCAGTGGGTTTTAGTTTTCACAAAAAAACAAACTGTATTGTGCAAGTAAATTGTTTTCTACTTCTCATTAGCTATGAAGAAGAGTCATACAGACTCAAAACGTTAACTCTGTTTCTCTCTCCACAGATGCTGCCAGACCTGCTGACTTTTTGCAGCATTTTCTGTTTTCATTTCAGCTTTCCAGCATCTGCAGTATTTTGCTTTGACGTTAAACCAAATTGTGGAATGTGATTCAAAAACATAACTAAAAATCATCATGTATGATTAGACAGTTAAACAAAATGCACAAACCTAGAAATCACTGCTAATGAAACTGTCATTTAAACCCATGTAAATTTAAATTTTAACCCAATAAATAAGACCTGCTTTAAAAAAGCAGATAGAGGAATGTCATACATACGCATTAAAATGTATCTATTAATATTACTCACAGTAGTTTCTCATCTACTGTTTCAAGTTGGTAATGCATCTTCACACATTCACAGTTAATTAATTGAATAGATCTTACCTATTCCAATGAGCTGTATCACTGAGATGGTGAAGTCTTCCTGAGTTTGACCTGTACTGTCAGTTTTAACCTGACTTACAATACTTTCAATTGTAACTGCTGACACAGCAAAGAGAGAGAGGATTGTTGCAGTGACGAATAACTTCTCTAAGACGGATAATTCTGAACATTGTTTCATCTGTGTGGAGAGTGGGAAAAGATACTTGTTTCTCTATCTCACATAAACTTGAAGTTTATTCTTAACCAGCAGTATCTATTTTGCTTGGAAACACACAACTTAATGAAGGTCTTTACAATTATGAAGTTTGATACGGGACATGTAAAGATGGTTCCACATAAGAAGTGTAAAAAATACAAGCAGGATTAGACCATAAGGCCTTTCGAACCTGCTCTACTTGTCATGAAGCTATTAATGTATATAATATTATTGGAAAATATTTTCTTTTAAAATAGAGGTTTAGGCTGTGTGTGTGTCTTAAGTAGATTAAGTGGATTAAAGCCAGCTAGTCTGGATGCTTTGATGTGTACTAGTTTTGATATGTAAGAGAGATAGAGTGAATTTACATTATTTTGAATAGAGCATTTAAGAAGTGGGGTGAAAACTAGCCCCTAGCTAACACTTAAAATTATAGGTTATGACAGTTGTTTAAAGTTTCCCTATGGGATTTTTAAAAAATAACTCTGCTTTACCAACTGCTCGGTCATAACACAGCCATTCAATATGATCATCTCCGATCTTTGGCTTCAACTCCACTTTCCCACCAGCTTCCCTTATCCCTGGATTCCCTAAGACTAAAAATCTGTCCATCTCAGCTTTAAGTGTGTTCAACGATGAAGCATCCACAACTTTCTGCGGTAGAGAATCCCAAAGATTCACAACCCTTTGAGTGAAGAATTTTCTCCTTATCTCAGTCCTAAATGATCGACTCTTTAAACTGAGCCTGCACCTCCAAGTTCCAGATTTCACGGCCAGGGGAAACAACCTCTCAGTGTTTACCCTTCAGAATCTTCTGTGTTTCAATGAGATCACCTTCATTCTTCTAAACTCCAAAGAATATAGGCCAAGTTACTCAGCCTCTCACCATAAGACAACCCTCTCATCTCGGGGAACAATCTAATGAACATTCGCTGGACCGCTTCCAATGCAAGTGTACTCTTTCTTAAATATGGAGACCAAAACTGCACAGTATTTCAGGTGTGGTCTCATAGAAGCTCTGTACAATTGTAGAAAGACTTTTGTATTCTTGTCCTCCAATCCCCTTGCAATAAAGGCCAACATGCCATTAGCCTTCCTAATCCTTGCTGTACCTGCATGCTAATTTTCTGTGTCCCTTGCATGAGTACACCCAAGTCCCTCTGAACATCAACATTTACAAGTTTCAAACATTTTAAAAATATTCTCTTTTTCCTTTCCGAAGGCCAAGAGAATAACCTCACGCTTCCCCACATTATACTCCATCTGTAATCTTTGTCGTCCACTCACTTAACCTGTCTATATCCCTTTTCAGCCTCTTTGTGTCCTCCCCACAGCTTGCATTCTCACTTAGCTTCACATCATCAACAAATGTTATCTCTTCATCTAAGTTATGAATGTAGATTGTAAATAGCTGAAGCCCTAGCACTAGTTCTTGTGGCACTCCACTAGTCACAGCCGGCCAACTTGAAAAAGCCCCGTTTATCCCTACTCTTTGCTTCCTGCCTGTTAACCAATCTTCCATCCACGCTAATATATTACCCCCAATTCCATGAGTCCTTATTTTGATGATTAACCTTTTATGTGGCACTTTATCGAACGCCTTGTGGAAATCAAAGTATACTACATCTACTGCTTCATTTTTATCTACCCTACTAGCTAATCTTTAAAAAACGCTAGTAAAATTGTCAAAAATGAACTTGCTTTTGTAAAACCATGTTGACTTAGTCTGATCATACTATTAATTTCAAAGTGCATTGTTAAGACTTTAGCATTAATAATAGATTCGAGCACTTTCCTGATGACTGATGTTAATATTACCTTAATTCCATCACTTTTTTTTTAGCCCCTAGGTTACCTCTATTTCTGGTATGTAACTTGTGTCTTCTACTGTGAAGACAGGCACAAAATATTTGTTCAATGTCTCTGCTATTTCCTCATTCCCCATGATAATTTCTCCTGTCTCTGCTTCTAAGAGGCCAACATTTAGTTTAGCTACTCGCTTCCTTTTTATATACTTGTATAACATCTTTGGGGAGTCCAAAATTAGGAGCCATAAATAATAATATAAGATAGTCACTAATAAATCAAAAAAGGAATTCAGGAGAAACTTTCTTAACCTGAAAGTGATTAGAATGTGGATTTTGCTACCACAAGAAGTTCTTAGGCAAATAGCATAGATACATTGAAGGGAAAGATAGATAAACACATGAGGGAGAAAGGAATAGAAGGATATGCTGATGGGATTAGATGAAGTAGGATGGATAGAGGCTCACGTGGAGTATAAACACTAGCATAGAGCAGTTGGGCCGAATGGCCTCTTTCTGTGCTGGAAATTCAATGTAATTCTTTGCAATGTAATGAAAAATCAACATGTGCCTTGTTCACTGTGACATATATGATGCTTATTTTCAGACAAAACATTTTCCAAACACTTTATCATGAAGAAAAAACTCCTGTTAAACATGGTGGACTGTTTGCAATTCACTTGTAGCCAATTTGTGAAATTCTACAGCAGGAGTGTCAGAAATTCAGCCAATCACATCACAGAAATAATAATCTCCTTTCACACTTCTAAATCGCTGATCTAGCATAAATAGTGAACACTTCATTCATTCAGCTATGACATGTGTGAGAGAAGTATAGGCCAGGATTTTCCCATCGGCGATTTGGGGGCGGGGCCCGCTCGCCGAGGGGAAAATGACACGGGATGACGTCAGGAAAGGAATCCCCGACATCATTTTTGAATTTTTAGGAAGGCGGGCTGACAGCGAAATCAGCTGTCCGCCCGCCGACCTTTCAATGGCCAATTGAGGCCATTAACAGGCTAGTTAAGGTAATTAAAGGCCCTGCCCGTCCAACCTTCAGGCTGGCGGGCAGGCCAGGAGCCCCAGCGGGCTCCAGATAATACAGGAAACCTCATCCACTGGCGGGATGAGGTATCATGTCCATTTATAAAATGTTTAATAAACTTTATGTCCTTTTTATTAACATGTCCCATCTCGTGTGACATTGTCACATGAGGGGGACATGTTAATAATTTTTTACTTTTTCTATTTTTAAAGTTTTTTGCACTGTCACTAATCTCCCTGAGTCAGTACTTTATCTCAGGAAGTAGTGCGCACTTTGACAGCTGGGGATTCCCCCCCACAACCCCCGCACAGGAAGTGCATAGCGCTTCCCGTCGGGCAGGCCGCTGGGTGGGCCTTAATTGGCCCGCCCACTTAAAATGGCGGCGGGCCCCGTTTCGGTGGCAGGGGTCGGCTGTCTGCCCGCTGCCTAGCCGGTGGGGCCCACACGCCCACCAAGGGCAAAATTCTGCCCATAATACTGTACTAATGATTCATCATACAGTCACATTTACTGTCCAGGACAGTGAATGATATTAAATGGAGGCTCCATTTTTTCCATGCAGCAGGATAAGCGTCTATGGCACAATGAAGGCAAAGCTAAGGCAACACTAGCCAGGTGAACTCAGAACCCAGTATGATAAGCACCTGAAAGGAGGCCCTAAAGAAGTTCCTTAAATTGAAAATGACCATCAAGGTAAAAATATTACTGTTGAATATAAACTAAGATTCCTAATCTGGGTATAATGTATACTGAGATATGTCTGAAATTCAGCTTGCCTTAATCCATACCAGTCTCCCAGTTAAAAGAAAAAGTAACACATCACGAGAAAACAAAGACTCCAGTAGGTGTTGGAGCCTCACCAAGGAAAGCATTAACTGTCTCTGAGAATATGCCCTATAAATAAACTCAGCCCATTATGTTAACTGAATATGCTGATGGCACAGTCTCAAAACAACAAAGTTGCAAACAGTACAAACATGTCAGACTTACTGGACCACATGGGGTGGGTATGAGCTCTTTGTGCCGTGGCGTTAAGTTTAGCGGTGAAGACTCATTGGCTTCATTATAATTGGACTCCATGCTGTCCCTTGAAAAAGAAAAGTAACACAAAACCACCAGTTAATAAATGGTAAAACATTCAACTGATTCCAAAATGATTTGCTCCACAACAGATTTGTGATGCATGATGATGTTCTACGATTCACATATTATATTCAGGGCAGAATGAAATGTCCCTTATGGACAGTTTCTGACAAAGGCAAGTCAGTACAAATGAAAGCCACTTCAGGACAACCAAATGCTAACAACGTTCATCAATTCTCGTGTGCTCACTAATGTACAATCCCACATGCACAATGTTGACTTAAGAACTCCCTGACATTATATAAAGGGAGAAGGAACTAAAGCTCAGTGCCAACTTTGCATTATTCTTACTCCCTCGTCTCTTCCTTAGCTCCCTCGGCAGCTAAGGAAGAGCAAAGACTATTTGTTCCATTAAAGCTTGTTCATGTAATTCCCTAACCATGTAACTCCTACTGCATTTCAAATACCCCTGATGTTTAATACACCATACGTGTCTGATGGCAAATAAGAGTCAATCATATTGCTGTAGCTCTGTAGGCCAGACCAATGTTCCTTCTATCTTCTGATAAAAGCAAAATACTGCCAATACTGGAAATCTGAAATAAAAACAGAAAATGCTGGAAAAGCTCAGCGGGTCTGACAGTATCTGTGGAGAGAGAAACAGAGTTAACGTTCCAAGTCTGTATGCCTCTTCTTCAGAGCTAAAGAGAAGTAGAAATGTGATGGAATTTATATTGTTTAAGGTGGGGTGGAGCAGGTGAAGCAAAATACAAGGTCAGTGATCACAGAATCATAGGATCACAGTGCAGAAGAGGCCCTTCAGCCCATCGAGTCTGCACTGATACTCGAGAAACACCTGACCTACCTACCTAATCCCATTTACCAGCACTTGGCCCATAGCCTTGAATGTTATGACGTGCCAAGTGCTCATCCAGGTACTTTTTAAAGGATGTGAGGCAACCCGCCTCCACCACCCTCCCAGGCAGTGCATTCCAGACCGTCACCACCCTCTGGGTAAAAAAGTTTTTCCTCACATCCCCCCTAAACCTCCTGCCCCTCACCTTGAACTTATGTCCCCTCATGACTGACCCTTCAACTAAGGGGAACAGCTGCTCCCTATCCATCCTGTCCATGCCCCTCATAATCTTGTACACCTCGATCAGGTCTCCCCTCAGTCTTCTCTGCTCCAACGAAAACAACACAAGCCTATCCAACCTCTCTTCATAACTTAAATGTTTCATCCCAGGCAACATCCTGGTGAATCTCCTCTGCACCCCCTCCAGTGCAATCACATTCTTCCTATAATGTGGTGACCAGAACTGCACACAGTACTGCAGCTGTGGCCTCACCAAGGTTCTTTACAACTCCAACATGACCTCCCTACTTTTATAATCTATACCTCAATTGATAAAGGCAAGTGTCCCATATGCCTTGTTCACCACCCCACTAACATGCCCCTCCGCCTTCAGAGATCTATAGACAAACACGCCAAGGTCCCTTTGTTCCTCAGAACTTCCTAGTGTCATGCCGTACATTGAATACTTCCTTGTCAAATTACTCCTTCCAAAGTGTATCACCTCACATTTTTCAGGGTTAAATTCCATCTGCCACTTATCTGCCCATTTGACCATCCTGTCTATATCTTCCTGTAGCCCAAGACACTCAACATCACTGTTAACCACCCGGCCAGTCTTTGTGTCATCCGCAAACTTACTAATCCTACCCCCCACATAGTCATCTATGTCGTTTATATAAATGACGAATAATAGGAGACCCAGCACTGATCCCTGTGGTACGCCACTGGACACTGGCTTCCAGTCACTAAAGCAGCCTTCTGTCCCTACCACTGACGTGAAACTCACTGGCCTGTCGTTCCCTGGCTTATCTCTACAACCCTTCTTAAATAGCGGAACCACATTCACTGTTCTCCAGTCCTCTGGCACCTCCCCCCTGGCCAGAGAGAAATTAAAAATTTGGGTTAGAGCCCCTGTGATCTCCTCCCTTGCCTTCCTCAGCAGTCTGGGACACAAAGCATCTGGACCTGGAGATTTGTCCACTTTTAAGCCTGCCAACACCTCCAATACCTTGTCACTCCCTATGTCAATTTGCTCAAGAACCTCGCAGTCTCTCTCCCCGAGTTCGATACCTTCATCCTCATCCTCTTGGGTGAAGACGGATGTGAAGTATTCATTCAACACGCTAGCGATATCCTCTGGCTCCACCCACAGATTGCCCCCTTGGTCCCTAATGGGCCCTACTCATTCCCTGGTTATCCTCTTCCCATTGATATACTTATAGAATATCTTGGGATTTTCCCTACTTTTACCAGCCAGAGCTTTCTCATATCCCCTCTTTGCTCTCCTAATTGCTTTCTTAAGCTCCACCCTGCACTTTCTGTACTCCACTAATGCCTCTGTTGATTTGTTTCCCTTGTACCTGCTAAAAGCCTCTGTTTTCCTTCTCATCGTATCCTGAATATCTCTGGTCATCCATGGTTCTCTGGGCTTGTTACTCCTTCCTATCACCCAAGAGGGAACATGTTGAGCCTCCCCATTTCCTTTTTGAATGCCCCCCACTGTTCCTCTGTAGATTTCCCCACAAGTAATTGTTCCCAGTCTACCTTAGCCAGATCCTGCCTTATTTTACTAAAATCCGCTCTCTCCCAATCCAAAACATTTTTTTTCAACTTGTCTATTTCTTTGTCCATAATAAGCTTAAACTGTACCATGTTGTGGTCGCTATCACTAAAATGCTCGCCCACCACCACCTCAGCCACCTGTCCGGCTTCATTCCCCAGAATTAGGTCCAGCACTGCGCCGTCCCTTGTTGGACCCTCTACATATTGACCTAAAAAGTTCTCCTGTACATATTTCAAGAAATCCACTACATCCAAGCCCTTAACACTATGTCTATCCCAATTAATGTTGGGAAAGTTGAAATTACCTAATATAATTACCCTACTGTTTTTGTTTTTACACACCTCCGCAAATTGTGCACATATTGGCTCCTCAATTTCCTGCTGACTATCTGGGGGTCTATAGTAAACACCTAACAATGTGGCTGCCCCTTTTTTATTCCTAAGCTCTACCCACAAAGCTTCATTCGACGCCCCCTCCCAGGTATCATCTCCCCTTACTGCAGTAACTGATTCATTAACTAATAATGCAATTCCTCCTCCTCTTTTAACCCCCCCCCCCACCCCCCCACCCCCGCCGCCCGAGTCTCGCCTGAAGATTCTATATCCCGGAATGTTGAGCTGCCAATCCTGCCCCTCCCTCAACCACTTCTCAGTGATGGCTACTATATCACAATTCCACGTGTCAATCCTCACCCTTAATTCATCTGTTTTACCTGTAATACTCCTGGCATTAAAGTAGAGGCCATCCAGCCTTGCCTTACTCTCTTAAAACTTATTGTAGCTGTACTCCCTCTGACTTGATTGTTTTACTTTATTATGATGTGTCCCAATTCTGCTAACATTCTGTGTCCCCTCCCCCTGCCGCATTAGTTTAAACTCCTCCCAACAGCACTAGCAAACCCACCTGCAAGGATGTTAGTCCTGCTCTGGTTCAGATGTAGACCGTCCTGCTTGTACAGGTCCCACCTTCCCCAGAAACGGTCCCTGTGATCCAGGAATCTAAAACCCTTCCTCCTGCACCAACTCTTAAGCTACGTGTTCATCTGCGCTATTCTCCTATTTCTGAGCTCGCTAGCACGTGGCACTGGGAGTAATCCAGAGATTACAACCCGAGAGGTCTTGCTTTTTAGTCTACTGCCTAACTCCCTGAATTCTTGATACAAGACCTCATCCCTCTTTCTACCTATGTCATTGACACCAACATGTACCATGACCTCTGCCTTATCACCCTCCCCCTTCAGGATGCCCTGCAGCCGTTCAGTGACATCCCGGACCCTGGCACCAGGGAGGCAACATACCATCCGGGAGTCACGTTGACGGCCACAGTAGTGCCTATCTGTTCCCCTGACTATAGAACCCCCTATTACTATTGCTCTTCCTCTCTTCCTCCCCTCCTGTACAGACAGGCTGCTTGTGGTGCCAGAAGCTTGGCTCTGTCTGCACTCCCTGGAGGAACCAGCACCCTCATCAGCCTCCAAAATGGAATACCGATTTGCGAGCGGGACGCCAGGGGACTCCTGAACTACCTGCCTGTTTCTCTTGGACTGCCTGGTGGTCACCCATTCCCTTCCTTCCTCAAGTCCCTTCAGCTGCGGTGTGACCACCTCTCTAAACGTGCTATCCACGATACTCTTAGACTCGCGGATGCTCCACAGTGTCCCCAGCCGCCATTCCAGCTCTGAAACCCGAGCTTCCAGGAGCTGCAGCTGGACACACTTCCTGCACACATGCTGGTCCCGGGCACTGGAAATGTCCCCAGCTTCCCACATGGAGCACGAGGAGCACACCATGGCTTTGAGCTCTCCTGCCATGACTTATCCCTTTAAATTAAACCTTTTAAATCAATTACTCTAGAGCCCTTCTTTCCTGACCCATGTTACTACAGAATATACAAACTATAAACCACAAAGAGACCTTAAACTATAGGCGATAAAAGTAGTAAATACTTATCTGACTTTACCCACTTCTTACCAGTCATTCCTTTCCCTTGTAGCCTCTACTGCTGCAGCAGGGCAAGACCACTCTCTGAAGGTTTAAGAAGTTGGATAGCAAAGAAAAAAATGCAAAGAGCACCTCTTCCCCTATGCACCAAATTCCCACTGTGCACCAAATTGCCAATACCCACACTCAGTCTGGCTGTGTAGCATTCACGATGAGGTCTGTCCCCCATTCGTGTGCAGGCACACTGTGATAGGTTGGGGGGGGGGGGGGTGAGGAGAGGTTGACAAAGATGTCATAGACATGAGACAAAGGGAGTGATAATGGTAGTGGCGAGGACTTAAGAAAGTGCTGACAGTAGTGTGAAGGTAAGAAAGCAGAAGGTGTTAATAGCAGAACAAGAGTCAGCACTCTGAAAGAACACACATAGAGCAAGTGACAGATGGCCCTTTTGGGGGTGGGTGGGGAGAGGGTATGGTGGTTGGGGAAAAAGGATAGAAATGGGGATTTTAAAAACGGGTAAAAAAAGGGGTTAAACCGATGAATAAATGAATTTTAAAAATTTTTAATTTTTTTAAAGGGTTAAAAAGGAGGTGAAGATAGCAGAGAGAGTTCATGATCTGAAGTTGTTGAACTCAGTGTTAAGTCAGGAAGGCTGTTAAGTGCCTAATCGGAAGATGAGGTGCTGTTCCTCCAGTTTGTGTTGGGCTTCATGAACATTGCAACAGGATGGTGTTTTGAAATGGCATCCTGTTCTCATATCCGTCCTTGGCCTGCTGCAATGTTCCAGTGAAGCCCAACGCAAACTGGAGCAACAGCACCTCATCTTCCGACTAGGCACTTTACAGCCTTCCGGACTTAACATTGAGTTCAACAACTTGCACGGTCCCTTTAAGATTCCCGCATAGCCACATAGCACATTCTCAATTTCTGTACAGTCACACATTGCGCAGTTTAAAGGGAACATTGGGCCAAATAAGGATGGCTGTCAACCAGCTGGGTTTTTAACTGGTAGTTTTATGGTCATCATTGCTAATCCTAGTTTTTAATTCCAGTTTATTTTTAATTAACCAAGTTCAAATCCACAAACTGCCACAGTGAGATTTGAGCTCACATTTCCCTGCTCGTTAGTCCAGTCACATAACCACTATGATACTGTACCAGGTTTACTGTGCTGATGCAAAAAGGCACTTTTACAGAATGACCCAGCCGGAATGTAGCAAATCCTACAAATATTTTTTTTATTCATTCACGGAATGTGGGCATCACTGACCAGTCCAGAATTTATTACCCATCCCTAGTTTCCCTTGTGTAAAGGGCATGTAATAATCAACAATATTGCTGTGGGTCTGGAGTCACCTGTAGGCCAGCAGACCTCTGTCCCTAAAGGACATCGGTGAACCAGATGGGTCTTTACAGCAATGGGCAATGGTTTCATGGTCATCGTTAGACTTTTAAATCCAGATTATTATTGGATTCAGGATCCATCATCTGCTGTGCCGGGATTTGAACCCATGCATTACACTGGGTCTCTGAATTACTAGTCCAGCGACAATACCACAATAGGACAATACACATAATTCAGTTTGACCTATTGCTGCCCCAAACTGGGGCTAATTTTAACTTTAAACGCCACTGGTAAACCAATTCGATTTCGACCAGTTTATGCAAACGCACCAAGTTCAAATGAACTCTCCCGATGGAACTATTCCCACTGAAACGCCCGTTAACCATTTGGGATTTCTGTCTTCCTGCCCTTGATTGTATTTTTTTCTGTCCAAGACATATATTTTGTTTTAAAACCCCATCGCAGCAAATGAAACTTGTACAATCCAGATTTTTTTGTTTTCTATTTGGCCACCTACTGGCACTGCCAGCTGCTATCTCTGCCCAGTGTTTGGGAACACCGCTCCCGAGCTCTTCCAGGTCGGAGTTTTGCTGCTTTTGACGCGAAGCCTCCCGCGACCAAACCTTTCCACTCAGATCAGCCAGGGCGTCCGCGCTGCCTCTACCTCCTGCCTCCCATCTAAATGCTTGATCATTTCACTTTCAAACAGCTCCTCTTGCATTCAAGACTTCCGGACAAGATACAGCTGGGCTGCGTCACTTCCAGAAATACAAGGAGACAAGAGCAATTGAAACATTTTATCACAGCAACCCAGGGGTTTCTGTACTTTAGGTCATCACTTCCTTAGCTGTTGCATTGCTGTTGGCAGCTCCGGCTTCCTCCTGGAGAGTAAAGGTTGGCACATCGTAGGCAACATGTCAACTTGGAGCAGGAAGAGATGGGAACACACAGCAGGACAAAGGGCGACATCTTCAGGAATGTGGACATTTGTACATGAATTCTGGCCAAACATGGTCAGTTCCCTCCACCTTGCACAGTGGAGCACTCCATACAAACGCAGGAGGCAAATTAACAATGAAAAGGTTTCAAATACACTTGAATAAACGACAAGCAACTGTTATATCAGCAAAATTTTATATCATTGCATTAATCTAAATCGTTTTACTGTCAGTTATTGTCACATATGAACATACGAATTAGGAGCAGGAGGTGGTCACACGGCACTTTGAGCTTGCTCCATCATTCAATAAGATCTTGGCTGATCTGATTTTAACCTCAACTCCACATTCCTGCCTACCTCTGACAATTTTTCACCCCCATGATTATCAAGAATCTATCTAGCTCTGCCTTAAAAATATTCAAAGATTTTGCCTCCACGGCATTTTAAGAAAGTTCCAAAGACTCACAATTCTCCGAGAGAAAAAATTTCCCCTCATCTCTGTCTTAAATGGACGACTCCTTATTTTTAAACAGTGACCCCCTAGTTCTAAATTCTCCCATAAGAGGAAACATCCTTTCCACACCCACCCTCTCAAGACCCCTCAGGATCTTAAAAACAAAAAACTACTGCGGATGCTGGAAATCCAAAACAAAACAAAAAAAAAACAGAATTACCTGGAAAAACTCAGCAGGTCTGGCAGCATCGGCGGAGAAGAAAAGAGTTGACATTTCGAGTCCTCATGACCCTTCAACAGAACTGAGTAAAGTTAGGAGGGGGGTGAAATATAAGCTGGTTGAAGGTGGGGGTGGGGGAGGGGGGTGGGGGGAGAGAAGTTGGGGGGGGTGGTTGTAGGGACAAGCAAGTAGTGATAGGAGCAGATAATCAAAAGATGTCACAGACAAAAGGAGCAAAGAGGTGTTAAAGTTGGTGATATTATCTAAGAGAATGTGCTAATTAAGGATGGATGGCAGGACACTCAAGGTACAGTTCTATTGGGGGTGGGATGGAAAGACTGACAGGGCATTACAGGTATAGATTTAAAAATAATGGAAATAGGTGGGAAAAGAAAAATCTATATAAATTATTGGAAAAAACAAAAGGGAGGGGGAAGAAATGGAAAGTGGGTGGGGATGGAGGAGGGAGTTCAAGATCTAAAGTTGTTGAATTCAATATTCAGTCCGGAAGGCTGTAAAGTGCCTAGTCGGAAGATGAGGTGCTGTTCCTCCAGTTTGCTTTGGGCTTCACTGGAACAATGCAGCAAGCCAAGGACGGACATGTGGGCAAGAGAGCAGGGTGGAGTGTTAAAATGGCAAGCGACAGGGAGGTTTGGGTCTTTCTTGCGGACAAGAAAGTCCCAGTCGCTTGCCATTTTAACACTCCACCCTGCTCTCTTGCCCACATGTCTGTCCTTGGCTTGCTGCATTGTTCCAGTGAAGCCCAACGCAAACTGGAGGAACAGCACCTCATCTTCCGACTAGGCACTTTACAGCCTTCCAGACTGAATATTGAATTCAACAACTTTAGATCTTGAACTCCCTCCTCCATCCCCACCCCCTTTCCGTTTCTTCCCCCTCCCTTTTGTTTTTTCCAATAATTTATATAGATTTTTCTTTTCCCACCTATTTCCATTATTTTTAAACCTATACCTGTAATGCCCTGTCAGTCTTTCCACCCCACCCCCACTAGAGCTGTACCTTGAGTGTCCTGCCATCCATCCTTAATTAGCACATTCTCTTAGATAATATCACCACCTTTAACACCTCTTTGTTCCTTTGTCTGTGACATCTTTTAATTATCTGCTCCTATCACTACTTGCTTGTCCCTACAACCCCCCCCCCACCCCCACTACCCAACCTTAAACCAGCTTATATTTCACCCCTCTCATAACTTTACTCAGTTCTGTTGAAGGGTCATGAGGACTCGAAACGTCAACTCTTTTCTTCTCCGCTGATGCTGCCAGACCTGCTGAGTTGTCCCTCAGGATCTTATATGTTTCAATCAAATCGCCCCTTACTCTTCTAAACTCTAAAGTGGATACAAGCCTAACCTGCCCAGCCTTTCCTCATAAGACAACCTGCCTATTCCTGGTATTAGTCTGGTAAACCTTCTCTGAACTGCTTCCAATACATTTACATCCTTCCTTAAATAAGGAAACCAATACTGTACATGGTACTCCAGATGTGGTCTCACCAATGCTGCAGCATCACTTCCCTACTCTTGCATTCAATCCCCCTCACAATAAATGATAGCATTCCAGTTGCTTTCCTATTTACTTGCTGTACCTACATACTAACCTTTTTGACTTGTGCCAGATTTGGGAGAGCTGTCCCCAGAGACTAGTTAAACAAAAGCAGGACATAAATAGAATCATCATTTACAGTCAACATCCTGGATTCTTCCATCACCATCCCAGGGTATGTTGTGTCCCACCAGCAAGACCAACCCACCATAGATGGCAGCAACAGTGGTATGCAATCAGGAGGAAATGGCCCTGGGAAATGGTCAACATTGACTCCATTATGTCTTATGGCATCAGATTGAACAGAGGCAAGGAAATCTCCTGCTGATTATAACATACCATCCTCCCTCAGCTGACAAATCAGTACTACTTCATGTTGAATACCACTTGGAAGATGCACTGAGGGTAGCAAGGGCACAGAATGTACCCTGGATGGGGGGACTTCAATGCCTATCACCAGGAGCAGCTTGGTAGCACCACCAGTGACCCGGCCGGCCGAATCCTGAAGGAGATATCTACAAGACTGGGCCTGTAGCAAATGGTGAGAGAACCAACATGAGGGTAAACCTACTTAGACATCATCCTTACAATCTACCCATTGCAGATGTATTTGTTAATGACAGTGCTGGTAGGAGTGACCATCACACAATCCTAGTGGAGACGAAATCCCAGATTCGCACTGAGGATATCCTCCATCATGTTGTGGCAGTACCACCGCACTAAATGCGATAGATTCAGAACAGATCTAGAAGCTCAAAATTGGTCATTCATGAGATGTTATGGGCCATAGCAGCAGCAGAACTGTATTCAACTACAACCTGTAACATCATGGTCTGGCATATCGCTCACTCCACCATTGTCATCAAGCCAGAGGGTCTATCCCATTTCACTGAGGAGTACAGAAGAGCACTTCAGGAGGTGCACCAGTCATGTCTGAAAATGAGGGCCCAACCTGGTGAAGCTACAACACAGAGTTATATGCATGTTACCCAGTGGGAGCAGCATGCTATAGATAGAGCTAAGCAATCCCACAACAAATGGATCAGATCAAATCTCTAAAGCCTTTCCACATGGTGGACAATTAAACAACTAATGGGAGGAGGAAATTCCACAAACATTCCCATCTTCAGTGATGGGGAGCCCAGCGTGTGAGTACAAAAGACAAGGCCCAAGCGTTCACAACCATCTTCAGCCAGAAATACAGAGTGTATGATCCATCTCAATCTCCCACTGTGGCCCCCACCATCACAAAAGGTAGCCTTCACTCCATGTGATATCAAGGAACGGTTGATCGCACTGAATATAGCAAAGGCTATGCGACCTGACAAAATCCCAGCTGTACTGTTGAAGATTGACACTCCAGAACTAGCCACACCCCAGGCCAAGGTGTTCCAGTACAGCTACAGGACTGGTGGCTACCTGACAATATGAAAAATTTCCCAGGTATGTCTTGTCACAAAAAGCAGGACAAATCCAATCTGGCCAATTACCACTCCCTCAGTCTACTCCCAACTATCAGCAAAGCACAGAGAATGTCACCCAAGCTCAGTTTGGGTTTCTCCAGGGCCACTCAGCTCCAGACTTCATTACAGCCTAGGTCCAAGCAGGACCGAAGGGCTGAATTCCAGAGACAGATGAGAGTGACTGCCTTTGACATCAAGGCAGCATTTGACCGAGTGTGCATCAAGGAGTCAGAGTAAAACTAAAGTCAGTGGAATTGGGGGAAACCTCTCCATTGGCTGGAATCATACCTAGCAGAAAGGAAGATGGTTGTGGATGTTGAAGGCATCTCAGTCCCAGTAGATCACTGCAGAAGCTCCTCAGGGTAGAGTCCTAGGCCCTCTATCTTCAGCCGCTTCATCAATAACCTTCCCTCCAGCATAAGGTCAGAAATGGAGACATTCGCTGATGATCGCAGTGTTGAGTCCCATTCACAACTCCTCAGATAAGGAAGCAGTTCTGCACTACAGAAAGTCCTGGACTTTCCAGAACTTGGTCTGCTTGGAGGCAAGTAACATTTGAGCTGCACAAGTGCCATCTCCAACAAGAGAGAGTCTAATCATCTCCCCTTAAGATTCAATGGCATCGCTGAATCCCTTTCTGTCATCATCCTGAGGGGGTCCCAGAAACTTAACAGGACCAGCCATACAAATACTGTGGCTACGAGAGCAGGTTAGAGGCTGGGAATTCTGTGGAGAGTAACTCACCTCCTGACTCCCCAAAGCCTGTCCACCATCTGCAAGGCTCAAGTCAGGAGTGTGATGGAATACCCTTTATTTGCCTGCATGAGTGCAACTCCAACACTCAAGAAGTTTCACATCATCCAGGACAAAGCAGCCTGCTTGATTAACATCCCATCCACCATCATAAACATTGACTCCATCCACCACTATGCACAGTGGCAGCAATATGTACCATCTACGAGATGCATTGCATTAACTCACCAAGGTTTTTTTGACAATACCTCCCAAACCTGTGACCTCTACCACCTAGAAAGTCAAGGGGAGTAAGTGCATGGAAACACCACCACCTGCAAGTTCCACCCCCATCCCCAAGTCACACATTGTTCCTACTTGGATATATATTGCTCTTCCATCAAAACCACTGAATGAAAATCCTTGAACTCTCTCCTTAATATCAATGTGGAGGCACCTTCACCACATGGACTGCAGGGGTTCAAAAAGGCAGCTCATTACCACCTTCTCAAAGGCAATAAATGTTGGCTTTGCCAGGTACACCCACATCCCATGAAAGAACAAACATTTTTTGAAATTGAATAGATTAGATCTTTGCTCAGGCATTTCATGTGCAACTAGTTTTAGCTTGCCTTCTTTCTGGTTACACATTTAAACAAAGCATGTATATTATAAATAAACCACTTTCATTTATACTCAAGGTTATGCAGCATGGTACTTCGCATTATATATGGGTAATTAGCAATTTTTCAGTTCTTTAAAAAAATGAAGACATAGTTTACAATGTTTCGAGGGTTTTGACACACTAGGCAGAAATCTGTTTTCTCCAGTGTCCATGGTGTGTGGAGCTCTCTGAGTTTCATCTCTCCACCAAGTTGTCACAGGAATGTTTCTCTTTTCAGGCCATTGGAATAGCAATGCTAGATGTTTCATAAACTGCGAATTCCTACCTAACAAATCAAGAGACATGATTCAAGTGTTGACGTCATAAGATATGTAAATACAGCTGTTATGATCTGGTTAAGAGCTAGTAAGTTTTTAAAGTAGACAAAGTTTGAAACCCCAGTTACCTACTAGGAGAATAAAGCCACAAGACTCCATGGTTTTAAACAAACAAAATTAATTTAATAGTTGTTTGGTAGTACAGAACTTGAGTATTGCTGAAAAAAGGAAGGGCAAAGTATCTCAAAAATTTGAGCAACAGGTGAAGCTAGCTGTTTCACGCTGCTACTATGCAGTAGCAACATGAGTGATTCTGCGATTGGACAACATTTGCTAAATAATGCTCAGTGTGCCAAGAATTACACTGACAACCAAATTAAGGTTGTCAGGCAGGCTTGCAGTGTGGTGTATTTGCGTGAACTGGAAGCTACATATAAATACAGAAAGAACACTGTGCCTGTTTAAGCTAAACAAAACAATTGATAGCCATTCGCTAACTCATTCCTCAGGGCAATGCCTTGACCAATCAGGGTCAAGCTGCCTGGTTTAAATTTCAAACAATGCTTGGCAGTTAACTGTCAGTCACCTTCACTAGTGCATTCTCCATGGAAACGCCATTTGCCAACCAATCAGCACTCTCTTCACATACAGTGTAAACTTTCCCCTTATTTTGGTATTCTTGCGAGTGCCCTGATGAGTGCAAGATGAAAAGTTTAGACATGTTTATTTTTTCAGCAATACTCAAGTTCTGTTCTACCAAACAACTAAAATAAATTTTACTATGCAAAGTCAGAAGAGTAAAACAATCTACAATATCGATCTTATACTCTGATATTCAGAATTAACATTAGGTAAATATGAATTAACATGCAAACCTTGGTCAAACACACCACACTGCACATTAAATGGCAGATGTGACCAAGCCTGATCCCACAAGTTTTTCAGTCTGCCCAGAACTAAACATTACCTCTAAAATATTAACATGAACCATGAACTAGATATTTGTAACACAGGGGAAAGCAGCAGCTGGGATAAAAGAAAAATTATTGGGTGAAGAATCTTGGGAAGCATTCAGAAATTGTAAGGGATAAGAGTGAGCCTATCCATGTTACGTCAGAGACAAAATATGCTAAGCCAAGTACCATTGAGGATGATTTAGAATAGAAGACTTTGTAGCTTCAGCCCCTTACACATTGGTTCACATTTAGTTCTGTGTTTCGGTTAATTAAAGGTACTGTGATGAGTGGTCCGTACTCTGAATAATCTTTAAAAGTGAAATATGCCTACTTTGTAATTCTCACCACTGAAAGTTGTGATTATGAGTGGCTTTCTACACTAACAATTTTTTTCATTCGTTCATGGGATGTGGGCGTTGTTGGCTAGGCCAACATTTATTGCCCATCCCTAATTGCCCTTGAGAAGGTGGTGGTGAGCTGCCTTCTTGAACCATTGCAGTCCATGAGAAATAAGAAGCATAATAAACATGTTGAATTTAATGCTCTAATTTATTCATGGAACTTGTTCAGAAAGCACCTGAACATTTGGAGTAAGTTTTTTTAAATTTTTAACCAGGGGGTAATTTCCTCTCTGCAGAATTCCCAGTCTCTGAACTGCTCTTGTAGTCACAAGTCTATATGTGGCTGACTCAATTAAGTTTCTTGGAATCCTAGGGATGTTAATAGTGGGGATTCAGTGATGGCAACTAGCCATCAACTCTTACCTCATTCGAGTGTAATTCCGGAGTTTATCAATCACTACAAACTTTTTTTTCATTTCAATTCACTAGGTAGTTCATCCTTATGAAATATTTTAATTTCCATTTGTGATGGTCTCTGGAAGGAAAGGTCATTTGCTTTGAGAGGAATAACCCTTCTATAAATAAAGCTTCAGCTGTTTTTTTAGGTATCAGGTTTATAGGATGGCTTCTGCTGTTGCCAAGACCACTCTTAAACCAGATATGACAACAATTCACCTCAGTTTGTTGTTTCCTCTTGAAATGATATGGCCAAAATCAGGAACTCTTATTTTAGTGGCAATACAAAGGAAGAAATAGAGTGAAAGCAGGGCGGTGTGCATGGCTGAGATATAGCAGGTCAATTTTTTCAGTTCCTTAAATTCTGGTTATTGAGATGAACGTGTACTGTGTATTTCCAGCAAGTTTGGAAAATGTAACCATAATACTTGGATTGTGTTGAGAGAGGATAACTCCTTCAATTCTAACGGAGCTTGCTACTTACAATCACTGGGTGAGGTACAGTGCCGATTTCTTTTTAACCTGATTTCATCTGTTCAATCCTGTTTTATCCTCATTGCCAGTTTGTTGTAGGGTGGCCGAGTTGTGCTATTAATGATAGAGTTGACCTGCAGACACTTCTTTGGTGGAACCTTTAAGTTTATTTACAATTTACTCAGCAGCAACTACACATGTGCTTTTAACTCCAACTCTATCTCTACACTGACTGCTGAGGTAGCCTGCGCTACTCTCCTATTGGTTCCTACAGATCATGTGATCTTCCTTAACAAGTATTATTCTTAAAGGTACATTACACACTAAACAAAACCATAATTACTACAGATTGGTAAACAGAAAATCCCCAGTCAAGATTGACCTTAGATAGACCTTAGATTACCTTTATTGTGAGGGTTGCTGCCGTAGAGGCAGGAACCCTCACAACATTTAAGAAGTATTTAGATGAGCACTTGAAACGCCATAGCATACAGGGCTATGGGCCAAGTGCTCGAAAATGGGATTAGAATAGATAGGTTCTTGATGGCCGGCATGGACACGAAGGGCCTGTTTTGTACCGTATAACTCTGACTATGACTACATATATTGTTCTCTAGCACTGTCTGGCAGTCACAGACCACAACTGTACAAGACAGAGCAATTTCAATATATTTTGCAGTGAAGCCTGTGTGTTACAATTCAAGCTGTACATTGATGTTGGAAATCATATTGCAGTGCCACCAACAGACGTCATGGGGATGGTGTGTGAATTAAAACACAGGTCTTAAACGTGGAAGTATTGTGAGCGAAGTATTACGAGTGCCAAACCTAAATTAGAACATTTGGACATTCACTAGTATTTAGACCAATTCAATTCAGTTCTGATTCTGGTTCAAATATGGCTGTTGTTATTCTTTGAAGAGACTATCAGCAAGGCTGCTGTGCTAGCAGTGAAGAACTTCAGCTGCGGACTAACTCCAAATGAGGCAAACCAGGTAACATAATGTACTGTTGGACAATTGACCCGCATTGTCTATCTTTACTGAATATCATTCAAAACATTCAATTCTCTGATAATCCCTCATGTGTTGAAGAATTTTTGTTCCGTGATGACCCAATGACTCGTCACTAAAAATCTCATCGAAACCTCAATCACTTCATCAGTCCATGGGCGGAATTTTCCATAAATGAGACTAAGTGCAGTGGTGGGCGCTTTCGGCAGCGCCTGCTCCCGCTGTCCGGAATGGCGGGAACTCATGCCCAATTCTGAGCTTGGAGCCTCATTAATTATGCAAAGGCGTTGAACGGTCCGAATCTCCAGGTGGGTTGGGAGTTGATTTGCGCGGCCACCGCCAGTTGGCGGGTTCGAAGGTCCAGGCGCCATTTTGAAAGGCTAGCCCAACACACAACCTCATTCTCTCCAGCCAACCAGAGGTGTCTGGCAGCCAGAAGAGGAAGGCCGAGAGCCTGAACAGGAGGGCAGTACCCCGCTTCACGCACCAGGCCCTCCAGGCCATGGATCAGAGGGGTGCAGGAGCAAAGGCACATGCTGTATCCCAGGGATGGCTTCAGGAAATGAGCAGCCTCCCCTCTCTGGCCTGGGAGACCCCGTCGCGGAGCAGGTCAGCATGGCTGGTGTCTGCACCTGAAGTACCACCCAGTGCAGGACGAGGCTGAATGATCTCATCCGCTCTGCCAGGGTAAGTCATCCTTCAACACCCTCCAATATCAAACTCTCATCATGGTATCTTGCACTCAAATGGCTGCATTCTTCAGGGGTCTCATGCAACCATTAGCAGGGTGAACATATCAACATCATTCTCTCACCGAGACTTTCACATCACCACCATCCCATCTGTCAAAATGCTCACACTCCGTCCTCTGGCCCTTCTGGGGAGGGTTCACCACACACAGGGAAAATGCATCTCATCCAACCTCTGCTCCATCCCATCTCATCACATGCCTTTCTTTCTTCTTCATACAGGACAAGCTGGCACACAACATGCATGAGAGAGCGCAGACCGGGGGAGGGGCGGCCGACATCACCGCCCTCACTGAGTGTGAGGAGGCAGCAGCTGAGCTAGCTGGTGGGGGGGAGGACAGGGATCGCTCCTGTGGGGAAGGGGGGATCGGCCTCTCCCACCAACCCAGTGCAGATCACAGCTCCATCACCTCATCAATCCTGACAATCACAGTGAGTCACATGCAGCCTTATCTAGCTCATGCTCATTAGCTGAAACTCTATTTTCTGTTTCCTAGGCACCAGCAGACCAAGACCCCCAGGTCAGTCCAGCACCAGCACCAGCCCACAGACTACATCCGAGGGGGAAGCTCTGGAAGAACTGTCGCTGCGCTCACACACACCCTCCACCAGCTCAGAGACACACGTGTCGGTGGGGCACAGGTGTGGATTAGGCTCAGCCTCACTTTCTGGGGAACACCTCACTGACCTGTCCCTGCAGCAGTCGGAGGCCCAGGTCTCCGGCACTCGGAGGGCTGCTGGAGACCAGCCACCCGTTCAATCCAAGTCAGATGATGAGCTTCTGGAAGTGGCCGCCAAACCTATCCTGAAGATGCAACGACAGGCAGCGGAACATCAGGCAGGGATTCGGCAGTCGCTCAGCAGACTAGAGTGAACAATGGAGGAGTCTGTCTGCGTTCTGTCTGACGTCATGGCTCGGACATGTGAGCACCTTGAGGTCACCATGGGAAGGCTGGTGACCACCATGGAGACCTTGGTCCAACAGGTCTTACTAGATTTGTGCTCGGCCCTGCATTCCATGGCCACACCCTGGGAGGCACCATCAGGATGTAGGCAACTTGGGGACGAGGCACCTTGACCCACCTCCAGGTGCACCATCTCCTGCAGGAGTCAAGGTGGGGCCCTCAGGCACACAGGGAGGATGAGCATCAGGATGCTCCAAAGGTGTGCAGCTGCTCACAGCCCCCTCTGCCTGTGACCCCATTCACTCCAGCTTCTCAGGCTGCCGAGGGTGCTCCTGCCCCTGAACAGATGACCCTTAACAGGCTAGGACCCTCCAGGCCACAAGCCAGAGGACGTCAGCCAAGGTAATCACAGACATCAGGACATAGCGGTCAGCAGACTGCCTCTACCTCTGCTGCGGATGTCGGGTGTAGCGCTAGAGTTAGGAAAGTTAATAAAAATTGATATCACTTTTGGGTCACGGGTGTGATAGACATGTAAATAAATTGCACTTTTGTTAATACATTTGATGGTTATGTGAATGTTCCTGTCAACTGAAGGCATTGTGATTTTGCACTTTGGAATCCTCTTATTTCAAGGTTTAGCCTTCCTCCCACTCAGTGATAGTGTCCCCCACCGTGAGATTCACATTCCTGTGATGTCAACCTCAGCTGAACAAGTATTTACACCCCTTGTGCGATGTCAGGGAGATGTATTTAAATCTTTATTTGAAGTGTGTGATGTTAAAGAACACCATTGAGCGAGGGCAGCTCACACGCATTGATAATCTAGCGGCATTTAAATCTCCTCAGTGGTAGTGGCAGAAGAAAAGACATGCATGGGAGGAGGAGATCCCCAGGCATGTCCACATCTCAGTCACAGCAGTGTTAGCAACATTAGATGATGGCAAAGGCTTCAAGTCTTCTCTTGCATCGCCCTTGTTCCCAGAGTGAGTTCACTCAAGGGCCTCACGGACCAAAACAAAGGTCATGACCTGGCGATTCGTGAGGTAAGTGCGAATGAAGGACTTGTTCTCACTGCAAGTGGGTGGATATCCTCTGAGGTGAAAGAAAATGGCATCGGGTGCTAGGAGAACTGTGGCCATATTCCCTCACTTGATTTTACTCTGCCTGGAACCTGTCAATGATTCACGTATCATGGGCACATCTCCCACAGCTTCCTTCCTCCATGGCATGATGATGCTCATACTGACCCTCAGCAGCCTCCTGAGGCTCTTGGGCCTCCAGATCTTCATCCTCTGTTGAGCTCTCATCCTCCTCCAGGTCATCCTCTGGCAGGGGGTCACCTCTTTGAATAGCCAGATTGTAAAGGGCGCATCACACTCCGATGATGCAGGAAACTCTGTCAAGAGTGTATTGGAGGGAGCCACCTGAATGGTCCAAGCATCTGAAACGCATCTTCAGAAGCCCTATGGCCTGCTCTATAAGGGAACGTGTGGAGCTGTGAGCAGCGTTGTACCTCTCCTTGGAATGACTGAGGGCAACGCACTGGTGTCATCAGCCAGTGTTTCACTGGGTCACCCTTATCCCCAAGCAGCCGTCCCTGCAGATGTAATGGCCCCTCGAAAATCTCAGACACCTGGGGGTGACTCAGGATGTGGGAGTCATGGAAACTCCAATGGTACTGTCCACAAATGTGCAGTATGTGCTTCCGGTGATCACACACCAGTTGTACATTGATGGAATGATAGTCCTTGCGGTTTATAAACATTAGGGCTAGCTGCCATGGAGCCTGTATAGCCACATGGGTGCAGCCTATTGCGCCCTGCACTCTTGGGAAGCCTGAGATGGCGGCGAAGCCGGTGAATCTCGCAGCCTGGCTATCTTCATCCAGAGCAAACCTGACACAATGATGGGCCTTTCTGTAAAGAGCATCTGTGACCTCCTTTATGTATCAATGTGTTCCGGACTGAGAGATGCCACACAGGTCGCCTGGTGATCCTTGGAAAGAACCAAAGGCTAAAATATCGAGTGTAGCGATCACCTTCAAAGCCAATGGCAAGGAATACACTCCAACTCCATGTGGCATCAGATCCTCATGAAGAATGTAGCATATGTGATGTACCAGATCTCAGGGCAAGCGCAGATGTGCACATTGCCTGTCACTTATTTGTAAATAGGAGACTCTTGGATGACAAACCCTAAGTCTGGCGAGTTGCCCCCATTGTCTTGGTCTCTCCTCCTGACCTTGCTGTGGCTCTGCTTGACCATGTCCCTCTGCTGGAGCTGTGCGCAAATTCAACTCTCCTTCCTTCGCCTCTTCCATTACATTAGCACCCTGACAAAGGCAGCATTGAGCCCTGGATCGATATCTGCTTTTGCCTTCTCTCTGAAAGGAAACATTGAAGACATTAATGATTTAAGGGGCAAGAAAGCGAAGCTCAGAAGATGACACGTTTGGAGACTGTAAGGGTCCATAGTTTTTCCTGTCCTACTTGCATGGTGGCTTATGCTGCCTTGTCCCTGAGACACTAGCACACACATTGAGGTGACCAAAATGGCCTTAATATCTTGAGCTCTGTGTGGGATGCTAAAGTTTAAGTGAGATGAGTGACCCAACCTAGCTCTGTGCTCCAATCTCTGATGTGGCATATTAATGACCAGTCAGTTGCTCATAGTTAATGCGTGGATGCCCTTTGGCCCATTAGGACTTTTTGCCTGCTGCTGGATTCTTCCACCCGCCACGAAACCCACCACGGGTGGGATGGGAAAATTCCTGCCCGTGACTCAGTAAATAAACGCTGTAAACCACCATGGAACATATTCATTATTTCTTCATGTTTTCCATTCATTGTTGAATGTCCTTTAATGACTTTGAAGTGCCTTGCTTTGCAGTGAAAGTCAGCCCAAAAAACTCCTGTAACAGTCGCTGGTATTTTTAGATGCTCCATAGTAATGATACACCACACATGAGTATTGTCTAAAAGTTCCTTATTGGTTCAAACAGCAAATTCAAGGAAATAACTTTTAGAGTTCAGCTACTGCCACCATCTCCCCAATAACTCCCAGTCATATCCTTGTTACAGGACCACAAGATCAGGAAGGCCATTCTCTTTCGCCTTGTATCTTATTTATTTTAACATCATTCATGGATTACATATTGCACAATGCTCCTTGCTTAATGCAGAATTTTATATTTGTCTGCCACTTGACTCCAGACCTCATTACAGCCTTGGTCCAAACATGGACAAAAGGTCTGAACCCAAAAGGGGAGGTGAGAGTGACTACCCTTGGCATCAAAGCAGTATTTGACTAAGTCTGGCATTAAGGAGTTTTAGCAAAATTGAAATCAATGGAAATTAGAGGAAAACTCTCCACTGGTTGGTGTCATACCTAGCACAAATGAAGATGTTTCTGGTTGTTGATGGCCAATTATCTCAACTGCAGGACATCGCTGCAGGAGTTGCTCAGGGTAGTGTCCTAGGTCCAACTATCTTCAGCTGCTTCATCAATGATGTTCCCTCCATCATAAGGTCGGAAAGGGGATGTTCGTTAATGATTGCATAGGGTTCAGTACCATTCGCAACTGCTTAAATAACAAAACAGTCCCTGTCCATATGCAGCAAGACCTGGACATCATTCAGGCTTCGGCTGATGACTGGTAAGCAATGACCATCTCCAACAAGTGAGAATCTAACTATCTCTTTGATATTCAATGGCATTACCATCGCTGAATCCCCTACCATCAATGTCCCAGGGATTACCATTGACCAGAAACTTAACTGGACCAGACATACATAAATACTGTGGCTACAAGAGCTGGTCAGGAGGTGGGAATTTGATGGTGACTAACTAACCTCCTGAATCCTCAAAGCCTATCCACTACCTATAAGGCACATGTCAGGAGTTTGACGGAATTTCTACTTAGCTGGATGAGTGCACCTCCAGCAACACTCATGAAACTCAACACCATCCAGGTCAATGTAGTCCTTTTGATCAGCACTCCACCAACAACTATAAACACTTACTTACTCCCTCCATCATTGGTCCACAGTGGCTGCAGTGAGTACCACACACAAGATGCACTGCAGCAACTCACCCAAGGCTCCTTCGACAGCACCTCCCAAACCCGTGACCTCTAAAACTTGGAAGGACAAGGGCAGCAGATACATGGGAACACCACCACCTGCAGGTTCCCTTTCAAGTCACACACCATCCTGACTTGGAAATATATTGTTAATCCTTCACTGTCGCTGGTGTGAAGATGGATGTTATTATTTTAATATTTTGGGAATTTGATGGTATTCTGTAAAGAAGACTGCATGTGTATGTGTGTGTGTGTGTGTGTGTGTGTCCATGATTAATTAAATGGGGGTAGGGGGGTGGGGGGGTGGGGGAATGTTCATAGAGACAGTTTGTGAGAGTTGGGAAATAAAAGGGTGAAGGAGCTAGATGCATGCACTTGTGATGAGAGGCTCTGGTGAAGTAGCTATACAAGTAAATAGGTTGGATTTTAAAACTTGCATTAAGTGATAGGTAGGGACTTGACTTTTCAGCTGTTAAATTTCAAAGGGGCGATTAGAAGTGACAAGAGACCGTTACAACTTATCAAAGTTTCATAAGTAAACAAGGGAAGGTTATTAAATTTTATTTGACCTGAAAGTGGAAGCAATAGAAAACATGAAAGATTTTTATATTTTGGAAAAATTGAGTTCAAAGAGATGCTTAGTGTAATGGAATAAAAGATATTTAAGGAAAGATGTTTAGTTGAGTTGTAGTGGCTGTGCAGGAGAGATGTTCTGAGACCAGCTCTGTGTTGAGGAAAGAGGTGAAATCTGAAACAGCCATCCAGTGGGACCAGAAAAGTCTTTGTGTCAGAAAGTAGGTTGTTTCTGAACTTTCTTAGATTCCCAAACAGAGTGGAAGAGAGTGAGAAGTCGTGTGGTATTCCTTTACGAAAGTGACAGCAGTTTTGCCTTGAGGTAATATTACTGGATTTTTATGGTTAAAAATATATAAGGGAGCTGTTGCCATGTAGTTTACTCGTGAGCTCTGACCAAGTGTATTTTTTTGGAGGAAGGGGTTTGTAAAACTGTTTTAACTGTGTAACTTTAATCTTGTGTGCTTATTTTTTTTTTTACTTCTTGTTAATAAATCTTTCAGTTTTAAAATCTAAAAGTGTTACTGGAATTCTATGCTTCTGGGATCAGTAGTTCTTACCCTCATTTTCAAAATACACAAAAAGGTTATGATCAGTAAGACAAGTTTCCCTCTGGGATTTGGCTTGCTTAGCTGTGGTTGCAGTACTGGGTCAAAATCCTGGAATTCCCTCCCTAACAGCACAGTGGGTGTACCTACATCAGGACTGCAGCGGTTCAAGGAGACGGCTCACCACCAACTTCTTAAGGGCAATGAGGGATGGGCAACAAATGTTGGCATTATCAGTGATGCCCATATCCTGTGAATGATTAAAAAACTTCAATTTCATCTTCCACTCCAATAATGTCAAACATGCAGAGTTTACTGTGTGTTCCAGAGCACCTCCATTTCAACTTCAGATCAGCCTAAGTGCTGCTTCAAAGTCATCTGACCTTGGTGTGCCTACATTTCCATGCTGTTGCACATTTTCCTGGGCTTGGGAGGCTTTAGATCCTCTTCCAGGAAGAGCAGAAGTTGCACCTTACCCCCTGCTGATTCCAAAAGAACCACTTCAAGATATTGCCTGTGGCTGATGTCACTGAAGCACTTTAGTGAGGAGGGAAACCCTACTTGCAAGTCTCTCTTCTGTAAATCATAGAGGTTTTGTTTAGTTCCTGAAATGGATTTACAGAAAATAACGAGTACGCCAACCAAGTGCCAATCATTAAAAATAGCAATCACCCATTTTAGTTTAAAAATGTCTCCGGTCAGATTACACCTTGAGTCCAATGACAGGTTCTGACTACAGAGGCATGAGAGAACTCAAGCTCTAGAAACATTTACTAGAACAGTAATGAAGCTTATCTAGGAACAGAAAACTCAAGTATGAGGAAAAATGGGAGAAAGTTAAACTATTTAGCTTTGAAAAGAGAAGGCTGAGGCGGCATTATAAAGGAAAGTCAAATAGTAAATAGCTGGCTCTTGATCACCAAGTCACTGCCCCCTTAAACACCTAACTTCAGCCTTGAATAAGATAATAAGGTCAGAATGGTGATATGTTCCTTTGTGCAGAAAAAAAATTAGATCTAGATCTAGATCTAGATTTACACTAGGTTCCAAAATACTAGACAATCTCATTAATGGGTATCAAAAATGAAAAATATACAGATGGCATGTCTCCAAATCATAAAATGATTATAGCATAGAAGGAGGCCATTTGTTCTGTCAAACCATGCTGGCTCTCAGAAAGAGCAATTTAGCTCCTGCCCTACAGAATAATTTGGCTCAGGTGATCACCACTGGTCGAAAACATCTATTGTTGAAACCCAGTGTGCAAATGAAAATAAATGAGGCTTTCAAATGGAGTTTGGTCTTGCCATCGTACAACAAAGTGAGAGAGGAATAGAAGATTCTTGATCTTTGACAAATGAAGCCTTGATTCTGTTTTCTTAAGAAAATGAGGCAGAAGTCCAATTGAAACAAAAGACTGTGGCTCATAACTACTGTCTTCAATAATTGGGTATAGGGTTGCCAACATTGGCTGAACATATTCGGGAGATGCCATGACATGAACTCTCACCTTAAACTGCCCCTCCCCCAGGGTATTTGCGCAACATGTCAATCATCACCGAGCCCCGCCTCCCCATGGCTTTTCAATGTTTTGATTTTTGAAAATCCTATAGGTCACCCTATTGATGGAGCTGTCGCTCTGGCTGACACGCTGCAGCCCACAATGCCCAGCGGAGGATACTCTTGATGCCACCTGACGCTCCTTGTCTCAACCGACGCTGCAGTGTGACCATGGGCGCCGCTCTTCACTAGGTTAAAGCGCATTTGGTGGGGGGGATTTATCGTCAAAACGTATGTATGTACAGAACGATGGGAGGCGTGGTTAGGATGTCTGGGGAGAGGCGAATTCCTCCTTTGTTTGTGAGGAGAAGCGGCGGCGGCGACGAGCGGGCGGGTGAGTGAGCGATGCGGACCGGAGAGGGGCAAGAGCGATGCGGACCGGAGAGGGGCAATGGCGATGCGGACCGGAGAGGGGCAATGAGTCGGGCTAAGTCCGACCCGGGGGGACTGACTGCTCTGTGGTAGGGGAATTGTGATTGAATTCTGGCAGATCCTCCGGGATTGCTGCTGTAAGAAATGCTTTCGGTCCTTTTTTTTTCCTTTAAAAATCCACTGCGAACTGTCGCATGCGCTGAAACCAGTCTCTAACTTCTCTCCCACATCAAACGTTGAATTGTAACAGCTGGATGTCCTTGTGTGGAGGTTAATCCCCAGCCCTGGGGTCGACTTGTGTGTTTCTTTCCACCCAGAAAATAACTTGAATCTCGCACCACATGATTCAATTCGGTAACTTGCACGCGACTAACTGGTTAAAAAATAGTTATTTTTCCCTTCTGTGCAGTGATTTGACCTAGAGCATCACAAACCTGCAACACAGGGGAAAAAAAATCGCTAACAGTAGCACCTACGTATGCAGTTCTCAGGCCAAAACTTCATAAAAATGAGCTTTTTCACCTGCTCTCATCTTTTGTCAAGTAGCAATGTCTCACGGAACTAGTTTGTTTCGCTAGAAGTTGATCTCTTATTGGATGTGAATCCTACAAAAATAATCCTAATTATGGATTTTGCATGTTATTTCAAAACTGTTGTGTATTTAAATATAATCGACACAGCTTATTTTGATAAGTAATCTACTAGATAAATCCTGCGCATTAGTCAGTTTTGACTCTTGACATTTTTTTAGCTTTTGCTTTACACTGGGAGTAAACCTGCTCAGTTACAGCATCTATGGTATCTGGCCTGTAGCTAGCTTTAGATACAAGAGTAATTTTCAACCTGTTGGTGGAATACTTTTCTCTCTTCCCCCCCCCACCCCTTGAAAATAGACGGGCGTTTGTACCGATGAAAGAAAGAACTTGCATTTATATAGCACCTTTCACGACCACAGGATGCCTCAGAACGCTTTAAAGCCAGTGAACTATTTTTGCATTGCAGCCACTATTGTAACGTAGGAAACATAGCTAATTTGTGCACCAGGTCTCACAAATAGCAATTGAATAAGTAACCAGATCATTTTTTTAGGTGCTGTTTGAGGCATAAATATTTGCCAGGATGTCTGGAAAACTCTTTGCTGTTTGAATAGTGTCATGGATCGTACTCAAGAGGATAGATGGCTTTGGTTTAGCATCTTGTACGTTAGCGAGCATCCCCTAACAATGCAGCCTCAGGACATGTCGTGTCTGAGCCAATTGGAAAATCTGCCTCTCCGTTGTCAGTAGTGGGATATTTACTACCAATCAAAAAATCTTACCAATCTTTTTTGTGCTGAGGAATAATCTGACTTGATTATTGAGGGAATACCGAAGGATCCTTGTTTCTTATTGTTTGTTGTACAACACCACCCAGTATGTGCTGTTTTAGTTGACTTGGTGTCTGTATGTTATTTGAAACAGTAACCATGAACATAGTGGCTTCACCAAATAAGTAAAATCCTATCAAACTGTAGTGTTCACAATATTTAAAGTAACCAGTACGCAGCTTTTTAATCACAAAAGCAAAATACTGCAAATGCTAGAAATCTGAAATTAAAAACGGAATGCTGGAAAAACTGAGGCGTGGCAGCAACTGTGGAGGGCGAAACAGAGTTAGTGTTTCACGCCTGTGACCTTTCATCAGAATTTTTCATCCAAAGTTTTACAAATCCGTCACTCGACTAGATTAATCGTTTATTATCAGATATCTGCTTCCTTTACCCAAGTTACTTTTCTCTTTTCCGTGATCACTGGGCCATGAACCTGCTTTGGCTTTGTGTCAGATTTCTACATGTGCCACTTTTCTTCCTTTCACCTTGTGGGATAGGCCCTGATCTCCCAATAGCACTGTTTTTCACAGCTCCACAATTGAAAAGTGACATTGATTGAGTGTATTTAAGACTGAGATAGATAGGTTCTTGATTGGTAAGGGGATCAAAGGTTACGGGGAGAAGGCGGGAGAATGGGGTTGAGAAACTTATCAGCCATGATTGAATGGTGGAGCAGACTCGATGGGCCGAACGGCCTAATTTTTGCTCCTATGTCTTATGGTCTTACAACAGCAACTCTACAGTCTGGGGCACTGGATGGTTCAATTCAGATCCCATCGCTTCATGATGCTGTGAATTGGAGTTCCACGTGGCAACTAATGCCTTGCATGAATGTTGAGCTCGAGCCAATTCTAGGGCTTGAGCGGTTAGTCTACTCAGCTAATTAGTGAGCAAGAGTGTGCACATGCAATGCCTCAGCTGAAATATTAAGCCCATTTGTCTGTTCTGATGGTTCAGGTAGACAGTAAAGGTTTCATGACACTATGAAGAAGATCGGTGTGTTTTCCTGCTACCTTGACCAATATTCTTCCTGCAGCCAATACCATCAAAAATGGATTAACTGGTAATATCATTACTGTTTGGGGACTATGCAAAATGCCTCTTTTACCTATTTCAGTGATTTAATTTCAAGTAGTTCATTATGTATAAAGTACTTTAAGGCATACAACAGATGTGATAAGGGGCTATATAAATGTTTTCCTAAAGAACCCTAACAAATTACACAAGATCATTGTAATTAAATTATATGAGAAGTTTAAATTTTCTAGAGAGAAATGCAATAAACATAATGGCTGGCATTATTTCAAATGTTTTCAAGTGATAGATATGTTTTTCTAGTGTGTGGCAAATGAGTTCTTTGTGTGTAGTAATATTTACAATCCTTAATGATGCTTGAGTATATTCAAAATTTGTTAATGTTGATCTTTAGGTTAAAGTCTTACTCCAGAGTCATAAAGTCTAAGATGATATTGCAGTACAGAGTGTGCTGCTTTGTCAGGTGCAGTCTTTCAGATAAGATGTTAAACCATGCCTCCCTTCTCTTATGGATGTCAAAGATCCCATAACACTTATTTTGTAGATCAGGGGATTTCTTCCCCAGGGTTCTGATCAACATTTATCCCTAAACCAGCATTACTAAAATAGATTATCACATTGTCTTTCAGGATGTCCTGTGGTTGTGAAAGATGTGATTTAAATACAGGTCTGTTTTTTCTTCAGATTTTATTGGCCAAGCAGAGTAAATGGTTTAATCCCTAATTTTGTCTTTCATACTGCATTGAAAATTTAGCTACAAAGTTTGAGACTGCAAGTTTGAAATTCAAACTTGTTATTTGATTGATTGCTTTTTATTTGAAAGCATCGTGCTCCATTATCAGCTTGTTTGGAAATAATTGTTCTAATGACCTTTGAACAATTGCTATATAAAATGCTGAAGAGCTTAATGGTGATTTAGTATTGAAATATTATGCAAAAGGCTACCACTCAAGCATGTGCACAGCATCATTTTGTTTTGTAAATGTATTTCATGATATGCTTTATCATGACACTGAATGAGAGTCACTGGAACCTTCAGTTTCTGTTATGCTTTGTGATTTCGGTAGTATTTCCAAACAACCAGTGTTCTTTAACGTAGCTTTTACAATAAGGCCAATAGATGGTGACTTGCAGCCTTCTTTGTGATGAGCAACGAACAAAACTTCAGTCGATGCTGAGCTGCTATGCATGAAACCCAACAGTTGACTTTTACCTAGTATTTTGTTGCTTAAAGTAGCATATTAAATTCACTAATATGAATTTGCTTCATTTAATTTTATGAAAGAAAAATAATTATGGATCATTAGAACACACTGAACTAATTACCAGAATTATAATATTGAAAACTATGTGCAATGTGGAAGAAATTTCCGTCAATATGTGTTGAATCTAATCCAGAATTTCGGGAATGCTCTTGGCATTGTCAATTTCAGACAGTGGGCTCTCCTTAGAATTCAGTTGTAAGAATTGAAATACTACATAATTGGATTAAATGCAGATTTGTTTTAAAAGAACACATTCTAGTTTTCATATTAAAACTAGAACTGGTTCACAGCTGCTTCTTCAGTGACCTTCTTTCCATTATAAGGTCAGAAATGGGGATGTTCGCTGATGACTGCACAATGTTCAGCACCATTCACGACTCCTCAGATACTGAAGCAGTCCATATCCAAATGCAGCAAGACCTGGACAATATCCAGGCTTGGGCTGGCTAGTGGTAAGTAACATTCGCGTCACACAAGTGCCAAGCAATGACCATCTCCAACAAGAGAGAACCTAGCCCCGCCCATTGACATTCAATGGCATTACCATTGCTGAATCCCCCACTGTCAACATCCTGGAGGGTTACCATTGACCAGAAACTGAACTGGCCTGGCCATATAAATACCGTGGCTACAAGAGCAGGTCAGAAGCGAGGAATCCTGTGGCAAGTAACTCACCTCCTGACTCCCCAAAGCCTCTCCACTATCTACAAGGCACAAGTCAGGCATGTGATGGAATACTCCCCACTTGCCTGGGTGCGTGCAGCTTCAACAACACTCAAGAACCTGGACGCCATCCAGGACAAAGCAGCCTGTTTGATTGGCACCCCATCCACAAACATTCATCCCCTCCACCACCAATGCACAGTGACAGCAGTGTGTACTATCTACAAGATGAACTGCAGAAACTCGCCAAGCCTCCTCAGACAGTACCTTCCCACAAACCTAGGACCGCTACCATCTATTCAGACAAGGGCAGCAGACAGGTGAGAACACCACCACCTGGAAGTTCCCCTCCAAGCCACAAACCATCCTTACTTGGAATATATCGCTGTTCCTTCACTGTCACTGGGTCAAAATCCTGGAATTCCCTTCCGAACATCACTGTGGGTGTACCTACACCAAATGGACTGCAGTGGTTCAGGAAGGCAGCTCACTACCACCTTCTCGAGGGCAATTGGGGATGGGCAATAAATGTTGGCCTAGCCAGCGACGCCCACATCCCATGAATGAATTAAAAAAATAGTGTTCTGGAGCTATGGATCCACCCCTATTCATGCCACTGGAAGGATTGTTCACCAGCAGCGTGTCTTGTTTATCAGTAATTCTATTTTCTGGTGCTATTTCTCTGCTGATGAAATTCTTCATCAGCTTGTGAGGTAAAATGCAGCACTGCTCCTGCCCAGTGCTGAGTCACCATGGGTATAGCGGGTGTTTTGGTGTCACGTTGATATTGAGAAATCGTGGCAAAGGTTGAAAGAATTCTGGTGCAGCACTCTCTATCTGTGCCTCGGAAAGTCTTTGCGCCGGAGATGTATTAAAAGAAATTAAAATTTTCCTTTATACAGTGCATTTCATGATTGCAACCAGCAAAGTACTTTTGAACTGTAGTCACTGGTGTAATGCAGGTGACATGATAGACAATTTGCACACAGCAAGATCCCACAAACAGTGTGATGAAGATCAGATGATCTGTTTTTAGTGATGTTGATTGAATGATAAATACTGACCAGGACATGTAGGGGGAACTCCCTTGCTGTTCTTCGAAATAGTGCCATGGGATCTTTTACGTACACCTGAGAGGCAGACTGGGCCTGGGTTTCACATTCCATCTGAAAGGTGGCACCTCTGACAGTGCAGCACTCTCTCAGCACTGCACTAGAGTGTCAGCCTTGATTTTTTGTGCTCAAGTCCTGGACTGGGACTTAACGCCTGGAACCTTCTGATTCTGAGAGTGCTACCATCTCAGCCCTGGCTGACACTGGCTTGAATTTTGCCACAAGCATCAGGAACTCGATAACCAGAAATGAACCTGATAGATGTGAACCCGCTTGAGATGACGGTGCACCTTCAGGTGGAATTTTATGGTGGGTGGCCAATTAGGTCACCACCACGTTTGCTGTCCAATTAGGAATGGTGGGAGGATTCCAGGGGTAGGACCTGCACAGTGCAGCCCATTGCAAGGGAGGCCAGCAGCCCACCCTGTGACTAGTGTGAGCGCCACTGAGGCCAAATCAACAGCAGGGAAGCAATGGAACCACCATCAGTATTGGGAATGAACAAGATTTCATTAGGCCCCTCAAGATCAGAGACACCTGTCTCCAGGAATTCTACACTCCTATTTCTTTGTTCTCCCTCCCCAACCATTTATGTGGAGAAAAGGCGGGCTTCAATTCTCAGCCCACTAATTTCATCTTCGCTAAAGGATATTTGAGTTTCCTGATCCATAGCATGACAAGAAAGCTGTCAGAACCATCCAATTATGTAGTTTCTACCTTTTAAAACCTGTTTGGATTTAAATGTTTAATAGAATATTAGCAAAGGCAAGAATGCAAAAAGACAATTTTCATACAGGACACATTATATACCAAATATTCTTATAGGTTCATTTTTAAAATAAACTTTTTCTTTGCTTTCAGCTGCTGAATGGATGTTCTGACATTAATAAGGTGGAAAGTATCAATGCTACAGGAACTGGATGGTGACCAAGTTACACATTTACCTTTAACAGGGCCTTTTACGTAAACCTTTCTTGGCTTTATGTTGTTGGCAGAGTGACCATTTTGTCCTGGAACATTTAACACATTTCGCCTTCCGTAACTGACCAAGCCACAGGCAGCTAGCTAGAGCATGTCTCTAACTGCGAATTCCCAAGCTCTGCCAGACAATAAGAAGCCTCCTGTTGAGAAGTCGTCAAAAGAAAAGAATTTTCCAGCTCGCTGCTCCCTTTTGAATAGGAATGAAAAGATTGTAATTACAAGAAGTGACAGCTGTACAGATGAAAATGTATTAAAAATCACCATCACAGAGACTACTGTCATTGAATCAAATGCTGGAGTTTGGAGTGTCAAAGCCATGATGTATCTTAGCCTCTGGTATTTTTTCAGTTTCTGTACACTCTTCCTCAACAAATACATCCTGACTTTGTTGGAAGGAGAACCAGGAGTGCTGGGTAAAATCAATCTTTAATGTTAATGTATTACTGTTTTTGCACTGACCGTTCTGGGCCTAACTCTAGCTAGTTCAGCATTCTAACTTTACTCATGTATTTTGAAACTTTGAACTAAACAACTTGTTTTTAAAACTCTATGTGCAACCTACTCCCCATCCTTGTCCTAGGCACTATTTATACTTTCACTATAATTTTCTGAAAATTACAATTGTATATGAAACCAGAGGCAAAATAAGCAAGTTCACTTTTCTTTGAATGCTGATCTCTTACAACTTCAGAGGTTTTATTTATGGAAGGGATAGTTGTAGTGTTGTATCATTTTCTTTCTGTAGTAGTTCTCTTACAATCAAAATGTAGAAAAATGTGACTAAAAAACTGTGGATGCAGAAATCTGAAATAAAAACGTAAAATGCTGGAAATACTCAGCGGGTCAGGCAACATCTGGAGAGAAAGAGTTAACATTTCCAGTTGATGAGTTCCAATGAAAGATCATCAACCTGAAACACTAACTCTGATTCTCTTCAGAAGTGCTGTCTGAGCTCAAAAATATATTTGCGCTAAAAAGACTGTATATGGGAATTACTTTAACTACACAAGAATACTATTTTTAAAAGTTTATTTTGGCATCACTGTGGTATTGGACACCACTGATGTGTTTTATTTATATTAGGAATGTCTTTTTCAAATCTAGAAGCCTCCTGTTTTTTCTCCTCCCAAGGGATTGCTTAAGAAGGAGGAGAAAACTTTAAAAACAGATTTTAGAATTAGAAAAACATTTTCACGGGATGTGGGCATCGCTGGCTAGACCAACATTTATTGCCCTTGAGAAGGTGGTGGTGAGCTGCTGCCTTGAACTGTTGCAGTCTATATGGTGTAGGTACACCATAGTGCTGTTAAAGTTGCACAGCAAGATTCTTATAGAAGTAGGAAGAATGATATGAGTAATAGAAGGTAATAACTCAAAAGCAGAATTCACAAAAGAAGAAAAAATCTCCCCCAGTAGCTCAGAGGTAAATTCGCCATTTAACAGACGAAAAAATGGTTCCAGGTTTAATTTCTGGTCTGTCCTGAGATAACAGCTAGGCAGTGTTACGGATGTTAAATTTGACCTCAGCAACCTTGGATTGCATTAGGGAAGAGTAGCCTGGTTTCTTGCTTTTGACTCATGCTGGGAAAGAGGTGTCTATACAAGAATGTGGACACCAGAGGAGGACATGATTGAGTTCAGCTGTATTACTCTCATGATAGAACAGTTTACCAACGTATGTTGTTTATGGCCAACAGATTCAGAATTTATCCTTTGACCACTATTGATTTAAAACTGAATTCTTGATTAATGAAGATTGACGAATGGAGTTTGTACTAATTCTTGATCATCTTTTGTTACTCTGATTTTTGCAGGTGCTGTTCAGATACTTACAACCACTGTGATTGGTTGTTTCAAAATGTACGTCCCATGTTGTTTGTATCAGCATAAAACCCGAGCTGAATATCCATCAAACTTCCTTATGATTATGTTCTTTGTAGGATTAATGAGGTGAGCTGGAGAAGAGTAGGTGAATTCATTAATCAACCAATCCTATTTTTATTTTATTATGTATTATTTTGCTCTTTAGATTTATGCTTGTCACTCTTGGGTATACAGGGTAGGCAGGAAACTTGCTTCAGGCTGGTGGCTGTATACTAAAACACAAAAGTCTTCCATTTGTGTAGCAGAACCTTAGTCTCTGGAAGTCAGCTGTTATTTAACTGACTTAATAGTTCAGATGTCAGATATTCCACCTGAAGTCAGACTTTTTAAAAAACATCAATGGGCTTTGTTACCTGAAATCACTAGCTGGTAAAGTGATCTTAGACTTAGATTATTGCATTGTAGTGATATGAACATCTAGTTCTGAAAATGCACTGAAGGTTTTCCTTGTGTCTGCACAATATACTTAAGTTTTGTCCAAGTAAAATGCAATCATCCTTTTAATTGTTCCTTTTAAACCTTGGCCTAGTGTTTACCTTTTACCTCCAAACATCCTATCTACCCAACCCTTCAAGCACCATCAGCCCCACATGTGGCAGAGTGCAGGCCGCCTGAGAAGAAGATCTTTTACATAAAAGCACATTTTAATATTTTTGCTATTCTTTCACACAATATGGGTGTTGCTGGCTAGCCAAAATTTATTGCCCATCCCTAATTACCCTTTAGAAGGTGAGCTGCCTTCTTGAACCATTGTAGTCCATGTGGTGTAGGTACACCCACAGTGCTGTTAAAGTTGTATAGCAAGATTCTTATTATAGAAGTAGGAAAAATGATGGGAATAATAGAAAGTAATAGCTCAAAGGCAGAACTCTCAGAAGAAGAAAAGGCTGATCTCCCCCAGTGGCTCAGGGGTAAATTCACCATATAACAGACTAAAAAATGGTTCCAAGTTTAATTTCTGGTCTGTTCTGAGATAACAACTAGGCAGTGTTATGGACGTTACATTTGACCTCAGCAGCCTTGGACTGCATTAGGGAAGATTAGCCTGATTTCTTGCTTTTGTGTCCTGCTGGGAGAGAGGTGTCTATACAAGAATGTGGACACCAGAGGAGGACATGATGAGTTCAGCTGTATTATTCCTCATGATAGGATAGTTTCTCAACATGTGCTGTCGAGGCTACTTCCCTTTTTAAACCATACATCACAAGGGAGAAGAAAATTTGAGAGAAATTAGTTTTGAAGTAGGCAGAAATTTGACTTGAGTGTAGTTGTGTAATATTGGTTTTTCATCTCTGGGACTTAGATTCAAATCTATCCCGGACTGAGTCACTTTTTCTATAGGTGGTGTGAAATTAGTTAGGCAGTCTTAATCTGGTTCCTAATGGGCTAAGGCAGCAGAAAATGGGAAAATTGGGCAGGTTGACCTACTGCATCTACGTCCAAACATCAAGATTCCTCCTGACATCCCCTAGCAGCCTGCTGCCTCACTGTATGGAAATGACAGTGGAGAGACAGTGCTCAAGCCTTCTACCATCCAGCACTAGTATCACTAACCCCACTGATTGCCAGGAAAGGAGAGGGGAAGTGGTTATTCCTGGGTTGTTGCTCACTCCAAGCCCAAAAACATATTTTTGATGTGGATCTTTGGTGCTTTCTGTCCCTTTAAATCAACTCTTGTCCCTTCAGCTGCTGCATTTGCAGGTGTCCATTAGAGATAGAACAGATCTCCTTCTGACAGTAGCGGCTCTGTCTTCCTCAGATTCTGCTGGAATCTTATTCTGCGTAGTAAATGAGGCCCACCCTGAGAAACTGGACCAGGGTTGCAACAGGGTCAGATAATGGACATATGTCCAGCCCTGTCCCACAGGGGCGGGATGAGGGAAATTAGGCACCTGTTGTAGGTAATGAAAGAACTGTCATTCATGGTAGTTGGATGCCCCTCTGAGGTTTGGACTGACGCATGTTGTTGGGACACAGTAGAAGTAATTTTATATGTATAGTCATGTATGGGATTGTGTGAGTAAATTGAGTTTATGATGTAATTAAACTTTTGAGGGGATTAGATCATAACATTTAGCATTGGGAAAGAGCCAGGGGTCCAACAAGCTGGTCCCTTTCAGATAGTGCGCTGCAATACCAAGCCCCACTGCTCTCCGAGCCGCGACAAATGTGAAAATGTTTGATGAACCCACCTAATTGTTTAATTTAGGTTAACAGAATAAGAACACCAGGTTTGTAAAGTTAATAAGTAAATAACTGTTTATTAAACAAGCTGTCATTAACCAGTGACAAAAGAAAGTATGAATACTAATTTCTAACTCTACAACCTAAACTCTACCCCTTCTTAAATACCTGTAAACACACATACAAGACACACAAAAAAACATGGATTTTAAGGGTGGGATAAAACAGTTCAATAGCACCAATTCGGAGTACAGGATTCGATGGGTTGATTTTGATTGATGTCTTCCAAATTCCTTTTAGTTCTTCCAGCACTTTCAGTTTTTAGTTCACTAGTTGAGCTTTTGCCTTTCAATGTCACTAACAGTGATTTTCCCCATTGCCTCTTGACAGGGTTTTCAAAGAGAGAGCAGGCTATAGAGATATGAGGAGAAAAAGCCAGCTCCCTACTATTGTAGGATTATTGGAACCTTACACAGGAGAGAGAGGTTTTAGGTCTTTTTCCTTTCAGACTGGGAGCTATTCTGCTGCACTGCTCTCTCACAAACCTTGGTCACCTGATCAGGAGCCAATTAAAACATTGTCAGGTAGTTCTCCATTGGACCAGACTCCTCCTTGGCACCATCCTGCCTTTCATGGCACACTCTGTTCCAGGAAACAACATTGTATATATCCCTCACACTGTTCCAGTGGACATGTCTTTCAACTGTAGCCATTGTAATTTTAATCCGTAGCCCAACAGAAATAAAAATACATACCCCCACCCTTAAACGAGATGAAACACCATTTCAAAAATGCGTTTCATCACAAGGTATGTGACACATGGGCAACAAAACACAAGATTTACTTCCATTCATCCTTCTTCCCCCTTGTACCATCTTATACAATCTTTAGCATTTCTTACCCCTTTAACTTATTTCAGTATTTTACACCCAGGACAATGCATCCGCGATCACTTTATCTTTGCCGGCAATGTGAACAATCTTTACATTGAATGGTTGGAACAATAGACTCCATCTAAGCAGTCTTGCCTATAGAGTTTTAAACTATTCAATGAATGCCAGCAGATTATGGCCTGTGTAGATTAGTGTTTCTTTGTTATCGTGTTGAAGAGACGACAACAATGCTAGAGTTTCTTTTTCCACTGTAGAGTACTTCCTTTGATATTGATTTAGTTTCTTGGAAAAGTATCCCACTGGCTTCTCTATCCCTAATTTATCATCTTGTAATAGTGCTGCACCTACCCCCAAGTCACTAGCATCAATTGCCATTTTAAAAGGCTTGGTAAAGTCAGGGGTGGCCAACACTGGTTCGTTTATTAAGATTGCCTTCAACTTTTCAAAGGCTGCTTGATGTTCTACTGACCATACCACTTTTGCCTGCTCTCTTAACTTGGTAAAAGGTACAGCTATTGTGCTGAAGTTAGGCACAAACTTCCTATAAAACCCATACATTCCCAAAAACATCATGATTTCTCATTTAGTTTTAGGAATGGGGAATTCTATTTCATTTTTGCTGTTCTTGGCAACACTTGCCTTTGTCCTACAATGTGACATAGGTAAGATACCCTTGCTTTTACAAATTCGCTTTTGACCGGATTTATGACTAAGCCAGCCAACTGCAATTGCTTAAACAGGTCCTTTAATTGCTTTACATGTTCTTCCCATGTGTTACTATATACTACGACATCGTCTAAATAAACCACAGTTATGTACTTCACCTGCGACTTGATTCATGAGCTGGGGCGTTTTTAAATCCAAATGGCACGACTTGTGCTACTTTACATGCTCCTGTGAGTCTTTCTAATCCAACATGGAAGATTTGTCTTTCCGCTTTAGGAACTTTTCCTTAATCACTTTTAATGGACCTCTTATTTCATGACCGTAGATCAATTCAAATGGACTAAATCTAGTAGATTCATTTGGAGAATCCCTGGTAGCAAATTGTAAGAAATCTAATGCTTTGTCCCAATCCTTTAGGTATTCATGGCAATAGGTCTTAATCATGGTTTTGAGAGTCTGATGGTATCTCTCTAATGCTCCCTGTGTCTGCGGGTGATAAGCAGTAGATTTTAGTTGTTTGATACCCAATTGCTGATTTATGTCTTGGAAAATTTTTGACATTAAGAAGTTAGAACCTTGGTCAGAATGTATTGCAATTGGTGGACCATACAAGTGAAAAACTGAGTTAACTTTTCCACTATCAAACTAGCTGTAATTGTCCTTAAAGGAATAGCTTCTGGAAATCGGGTTGTCATATCCATGATTGTAAGGATATACCGATGTCCTGCTTTCGTTTTGGTAATGGGTCCTACACAATCTACTAATACTCAACTGAATGGTTCCTCAAAAACTGGCATGGGTATTAAAGGTGCCTGTTTGACTATATATTGAGATTTACCTACTACCTGACATGCATGACACATTTTACAAAATTGCACTATGTCCTTATGACGTCTTGGCTAAGTAAAATGCCTGTTTATCGATGCTTGGGTTTTCTGTATTCCTACATCTGCTGCATAGGAATTTCATGTGCTACTCGCAATATCTCTTTACGATATTTGGTTGGTACCACTATCTGATGAACAACCATCCATTCCTCATCCTCAGGTCTGTGAGGGTACCTCCACCTTCTCATCAGAACTCAGTTTTTAATGTAATAGCACTCCAGAACTCCTTCAGCCTCAGCTTCAGTGTGAGTTGACTGTGCTAACTTGTTTAACTCTGGATCTGCTTTCTGAACCTCAATTAATGAAGACATGCCAAACACTTCCTTTGAATTATCCTCATCCTTAAAGAAAGTTTTGGCTACTCTAACATCTGTTCGTGGTATTACGTTTGACCTCTGGTGACGGACTTTGTTTAACCATTGCTCTGGTCACCACACATGATGGAAAAATACCAGGAACTTGTTCTTGTAACTGCTCCATCTCTTTAGCCTCTCTCGGACTTTCCATTATTATGGGTGAAGCTATAATCTTCATTCCTGCCAAATCATTCCCCAGGAGTAAATCAACTCCATCTACAGGTAATTTCTTAACTACTCCTACAGCCATCAATCCAGACAACAAATCACACTCCAGTTGCACTTTGTACAATGGAACCGGGATATACTCTCCACTTATCCCGTTTACCAATACTTTAGCTTTCATTGAACTCCCTGGAGGGAAAACTAGGTCCTTCTCCAGCAAAAGAGTTTGAATAGTTCTTGTATCCCTTAATATAGTTATGGGTTTAGCTGCATCATTTGATGAAAAGGGTTATTTTTCCTTTAGACAAAAACCCTTTATATCTCTCATTTACCTTATTCACTTCACTACATTCACAGCATTGTTTACCTCCAGACCCTTATTTGTTGCTAAAGCTACAATTTGATCCATGGCATTTCCTTTTTTGAGTTCTCTTTTCATACTCTCTCTCACAAACTCCAATAAGTCCTATGGGCCTCCCTCACAACTTCCAGCGTTCTGAACGAATGTGTCCCACTTTATTACAATGGAAACACTTAGGCCTTCGAGTTTCACCTTCACTCTCAGTATCTTCTTTCCTGACCTGAGGAGGAGATCTCAAGGTATTCCCAGCTAGCCATTCTTTACCCTGGCTACTTGCCTTCATTTCACTCTCCCACTTTCTATCCTTTTCAAATTTATGGGGGTGATGGAAAAAAGGTTAAGTTTTATGGATCAACTTATAATCATCAGCCATTACTGCTGCCTGTCTAGCAGTTGCAACCCTTTGGTCTTCAACATGGGTTCTTATTACAGAAGGTACAGAGTTTTTAAATTCTTTCCAAGAGAATGGCCTCTGAGAATTTCATAGGTAGCTTCAACTCCTAATGATCGTATCCACCTGTCAAAACTACTTTGCTTAATCCTCTCAAATTCAACGTAAGTTTGCCCAGGCTGCTTCCTTAAATTTCAAAACTCTTGTCTGTATGCTTCAGGGACCAACTGATATGCACTCAAAACGGCCTTTTTCACCACATTATAATCCCTAGAAACCTCCTCTGACAGTGAAGCATAAATCTCCTGTGCTCTACCAGTAAATTTGCTCTGCATGGGCAATGTCCAGTTTTCCTTTGGCCAATTCATCTGTTTAGCCAATCTCACAAATGAAATAATGAATGCTTCAACATCCCTTTCCTCAAATTTTGGAAGAGCTTGTACAAATTTAAACATCTCTGCACTGGGTTTTAGGTTAAAGGTTTTCTTGTCATCAGAACTTTCCTCAGCATCTGATGTCTCCTTTTTAAAATCCAGCTTTTTCAGCCAGTACTCTCTGTCTCTTTACTTCATTCTTCCTTCCATTGCTAACTTTTCTGTCTGGACATCAAGATTTTGCATTTCTAATTCCCTTTCTTATTTTCTTTCTCTCTCCTGCCTTCCTGCCTGTTCCCTTTGAAATGCTCTTTCTCTTTCCTTTTCTTTTTCTTTCTCTACTGTTTCTTTTTCTGCTGCCTCTAGTTCCATTTTTTTTTATTTGCAACTTAATTTGAACCCATTCCAAAGGACCACCCCTTGGTCTCTCAGGTATTCCTTCCAATTGCAAATGCTGTGCCATCTCTTCAATTATCTCTGCCTTTCTAGCTTTGGCAGGTAATCCTACTCTTAATTTACTTGCTGATTCGATTAACCTGGCTTTTGGGATCCCTTGTAAAATAGTCAGGGACATCTCTTCCACTTGCAGGAAAACTTCAGCAGTTTCCAGTGCCATCTTATTTTTGACAGTACAAACCTGGTGTTTCCTTTTAGCTTTTATTACTTACAAAATCTATACCCAATTGATCGTTATTTTTTGTTCCAAAATATCTTGGTCGAGCTCCCAAATTTTGTCACGACTCACTGGGGATAGTGCGCTGCAATATCAAGCCCCACTGCTCCCTGAGCTGTGACAAATGTGAAAATGTTTGATCAACCCACCAAATTGTTTAGGTTAACAGAATATGAGCACCAGGTTTGTAAACTTAATAAGTAAGTAACTGTTTATTGAACAAGCTTTCGTTAACCTGTGGCAAAAGAAAATATGAATACTAATTTCTAACTCTATAACCTAAACTCTACCCCTTCTTGAATCTCTATACACACACATACAAGACACAAAAAAACATGGATTTTAAGGGTGGGATAAAACAGTTCAATAGCACCAATTCCAGAGTACAGGATCCGATGGGTTGATTTTGATCGATGTCTTCCAAATTCCTTTCAGTTCTTGTTGATGACACGAGGTGGCCTTCCAGCACTTTCAGTCTTTAGTTCACTGGTTTGAGCGCTTGCCTTTCAATGTCCTTAACAGTGATTTACCCCATTGCCTCTTGACAGGGGTTTTCAAAGAGAGCAAGTTATAGAGATATAAGGAGAAAAAGCCAGCTAGCTATTATTGTAGGATTACTGGAATCTTACACACACACAGGAGAAAGAGGTTTTATGTCCTTTTTCCTTTCAGGCTAGGAGCTATTCTGCTGCACTGCTCTCTCAAACTCTGGTCAGGAGCCAATTAAAACATTGCCAGGCAGTTCCCCGTTAGATACCAGACTCCTCCTTGGCACCATCCTGCCTTTCATAGCACACCCTGTTCTGGACAGCAATATTGTATATGTCCCTCACACTGTTCCAGTGGACATGTCTTTCAACTGCAGCCATTGTAATTTTAGTTCACAGTCCAACAGAAATAAAAAGATATGTTCCTTGCACCACTCCAACTCTCTCCTTTCTAGCTAGAAGCACTTCCCTCAATTTGGTCTACTGCATTCGCTGCTCCCAATGCGGTCTCCTCTACCTCAATGCGGAGAAACCAAACACAGACTGGGTGACCGCTTTGTGGAACACCTTCGGTCTGTCCGCAAGCATGACCCAGACCTCTCTGTCGCTTGCCATTTCAACACACCACCCTGCTCTCATGCCCACATGTCCATCCTTGGCCTGCTGCAATGTTCCAGTGAAACTCAATGCAAACTGGAGGAACAGCACCTCATCTTCCGATTAGGCACTTTACGGCCTTCCGGACTTAATGCTGAGTTCAACAACTTCAGACCATGAACTCTCTCCTCCATCCTCACCCCTTTTTGATCCCCTTTTTTCAAATATTTATTTTTAGTGTTTATATTTTTATATGTGTGTATATTATATATTTTTCCACCTATTTCTATTATTATTTTTAAAGTTTATTTCATTGTTTTATCCCCTCCTTTTAGCCTATTTTGATCTTTTCTCCGACACCGTTCCCCCCCCCCACCCCCTCCACTAGGTCCATCTGTCACTTGCTTATTCTGCTTTCTACTCTTAATGTCACCATTAGCACCTCCTTTAGTCAATATCAACACCACTTTGACCTTTTGTTTATGACAGCTTTTGCAATCTCTCCTTTGCCTCCCTCTATCACTGGCCTTCTATCCAGCTTCACCTGGCCCTCCCTCCTTAAACAGTATATATTTCACCACATTTCTACTTCTCTTTAGTTCTGAAGAAGAGTCATATTGACTCGAAACATTAACTCTGCTTTTCCACAGATGCTGTCAGACCTGCTGAGTTTTTCCAGCAATTTTTGTTTTTGTAACACATTTTGTTGACTTGAGCCAATTAACATTTTTCTGTTGATTTGATACAAATGCTTGTCTTCATTTCCATTCTTATGGGCTTTAAAAATCATAATTTTATAACATTCTGCATTGTGCACTCAGGCCCTTTCCTCTACGTTTTAATTTATAAAAAGAAGCAAACACCATTCATGTCAGTACCTTTTTTAGTAATTTATTGCACAGCTTTGTAACCCTTTATCTACAAGGACTCTACCATTTTTATCCTTGACTTTCTAATTTTTAGCTTATCTGCATTAGTATTTGAGTCCTTCACCATAATGAATAATTTGATCAATTTTTAGTCCTTAGCTTAAGCTTGCAGACTTCAGTAAATCATAGCAAACTTATTTTTTGTAAAAAGAACAAACCCAACCTTTTTAAACTTGCTGCAAAACAAATTTCTCTGCTCACAATTGTTTTGTTTACTTATACTCTCAATTTCTTCTATACGTTCCTGCACTGGTAAAAGCAGCCTCATAGCTTACTCTTTTTATAATTGTAGGTTTAGAATATGCCAAGGATTTGCACCATTGTAATGGTACATTGATATCGCAGGACCTGATTTATGGCATAAAAGTCCCAGTAAGTTATGGAATGAGTAACTTCAACCGTTACTTAGGGTATTCCATAATTTCTGGAGAGTTTTCAACTGTTCCGCTGTTCCTCTTGCTGAAACATTTGAATAGCTAATTATCATAACGGTCACCCATTAAAATCAATGGTGAGATTGAGTCTGCTGAATTAACACCATTATGATTGCCACTGCCACTTAGACTGTTGTAGAATTGTGTTGGTGGGCTCAGTCTTTATTGTGTAATCACAGAGATCATCATTTACTGCTTAAATTAAGAAACACTTGCGCCACCCTCATTAGGTTAATTTTTTAATTCAGCGATGCAGTTAAGACAGTGTCACTATTGCAATGTGGAAAGCAACATAAATTGTGTATATCTGGGGAGAGTGGTTAGCTGTTTCCTAGCCTTAAACCATCATCCAAATGTGACTTTTTAAATATTTAGTACAGATCATTTAATGTGCATTGTAAATGTAGTCAAGGCACATCACAATGTGCCTATTTTGAAACTTACTACAACTAAAGCAAATAAGAAATAACACAGGGATTACAGACTGCTTGACTAACTGAAGACTGTAATCCCTCTGGTTTCCATATTGTTCATGCAACCTCAGTAGGAAGGCTGGGTTGAGGAGGGGAATTTCTAATAAACTGGCCAGACAGATATAAAAACAGCCTTTAAGGCAAACTAGCACTGAAAAGTGAATTTGGACTTGCTTCTGTTCATCAATTCAAACTTTAAACATCCAGTTAAACCCTTGAGGCCTTGACTAGCATCATACCGCAATGTGTTTTTACTTTGACCATTGGCCTCAGTTCTGAGATGCCACAATGCTGTCTGCGAGACATTCTAATCGGTTCAAAGCAAATATTTACTAGAGAATCTGGACGCATAGCATTCTAACTTATGGGGCTGGATTTTCATGTTTCCGTCCGTCTTGGAGGGTGGTGAAGGATGAGAGCTAGGGTGCCTAACACTTATTTACAGAACTGGGCCAATGTCCCAGTGAACGGAGGCAGCCCTTCTAATCTGCCTGCCTCCAGGCCTACTTCTGGACGTGTGGCCCCAACTCCAGCACGCCCCTGCCCCATGCAAATAGCATGGGTGTGCACTGCCCAGCAGGAAGCAGGATTGCGCTATCAGGAAATGGCCCAACTTGCGAATCCCACTCCGGGGCTGGAAATCTAGGCCATGGTGTTTGTCATTAACATTGCCATAGCAGCAAATTCCATGATTAGTTAACACGTTTTCATCCAACTATTGGAGTAATAGTCAATTTTTCTGAGCTAACAGCTTGAATAAACGACCAAGTTAATTATTGTCATGAAGCATCAAATTAAACACATTGGGAATTCATTATTAATCAAATTTCATAATTGACAGTGTTTTTGATCCCTCTAAATGTGTCATGTTATTAAATTTAACACCAAACTGCAATGACAGTGATGCCTCCATGATAAATGCAATAACTCTTGAGGGCTTTACCTCACAAATACACATTATCTCATATAATTTGTATTTGTTCATGACTGATTCTGACAATAGCTATGTCAGTGCTTTCTGCTTGCTTTCACGTTTCACTAAAAGGTTTCACTGATGTACTGTTCTTTTTTGTTGTTGTGCAGGTTTACTACTGTAGTTTTGGGACTGGTAAGCCTAAAAAATGTAGCTGTTTCATTTGCAGAAACTGTAAAAAGTTCAGCGCCAATCTTCACCGTAATTATGTCTAGGCTTATTCTGGGAGAATACACAGGTAAGAAAACCTGCTTCAATAGAAAATACAACAATATTGCCAAAATTTGTCCCCAGTGTAATTGTGGATTGTGGTAATAAATGTCAATTTGCCTATGTAAATAATGCTGGAAAATAGACTTCCCTTGTTACTCAGGCTTTTGTCCCATCTTTCTGGAACTTAGACAGTACTTGGAATATTTAGAAATTCCTGTAGATCAAGCCACAACAAATATCTAAACCGTAGTTTAATCAGTACGAATATTTTACACATCATTCACACAAACAGGAATCCTATCCAATATGATGGACTCTGCCCTGCCTCACCTCATCTGTCACTGAAACCCTCATCCATGCCTTTGTTACCTCTACCCATAACTACTCCAGTGCTTGTCTGGCCAGCTTGCTATCTTCAACCCTTCATAAATTTGAGCACATCCAAAGTCAACTGCTCGTATTCTTACTCTGGGCATTCACCCATCACCTCTGTGTTCACTGACTTACATTGGCTCTTGATTAAGCAATGGCGTAATTTTAATATTTCCAATCTTGTTTTCAATCTCTTCATGGCTTTGCCCCTCTCCAGCCCTACAACCCTCAGATCCCTGCATTTCTGTAATTCTAACCTCTTTGGCATGCCCCATTTTAATCATTCCACTATTGGTTGCCATGCTTCCAGTAGCCTAGGCCCTAAACCCTGGAATTCCCTCCCTAAACCTCTTTGTATCTCCTTTAAAATGCTCTTTACCTAAACCCCTGTATCTATTTTAAAATGCTCCTTTAAAACCTACCTCTGACCAAGCTTTTGGCCATTTGTCCTAATCTATCCTTATGTGGCTTGGTGTCTAACTTTATTTGACAGTGCTCCTGTGCGATGCATTGGGATGTTTTATTACATTAAATGCTGCATAAATGCATGTTGTTGTTTTACTGCATTACCTCTTCTGCATTGTAATTCTAGGTTTATGGGTTAATATGTCTTTAATGCCTATAATGGGTGGATTGGCGTTGTGTACAGTCACAGAAATCAGCTTTAACATGCTTGGCTTCTCAGCTGCTTTGTCCACCAATATCATGGACTGGTAAGTACTTTTTGATATACATTGACATTATTAAAAAATGGCAGATCTTGTTTCTTGCTTAAGAACTGCATTGCTATATGCAGTATTTAGCAGCAATGTACAAGTCTACAGATTGTTGGCCCAGCAGTACTGGATCTGAAATGGAACATGTGATGTTGCCAACCTTTTCTTCCATAAAAATGTTCATTTGTTTGTGTAATTTGCTTTCATCAAGGATTGCAGCATGGTTTCTAAATCCCATAGAATGCAGTTATTTTAGGGGGAAAGCACTTGAATTTGTATCTTGCTATTATGAAGCAGCTGATGGTAAAGGCTGAGTTGTCCAAATCCCAGAGGGAAACTTGAAACAACTGTCGTAAACCATTTTTGCAATTTGGATGTTTCGAGATGCAGGCTTTGAATTCAGTAGTAATAAGACCACCGAGTCTCAGGAGCTTTTATAAAACTAAATTAAACATTTATTAATACAAGAAAGATTGTGTAAACATACATACATCTACAAAATTACTACTATAAAACTACAAAAATCTCCTAATTAATCTGATTCTGTTACACCACCGTTAAGGCAACAGTAAATCTCATAGATTTAAACAGACACCTGGCAAAGCACACCCTGGACAGTCGCATTCAAAATGAGTTTCTTTCAGCTCTGGGTCCTTGTAGACTGCAGCTTGAGGCATACAGGCTGGAAGCTTCTAACATTTGTTGGATCTTAAAATGCCTCTACACACAATGTCCTCTCTCCTTTATACATATCTTTCTCTTTGAATGTAAATTTTCCATAGTATCATTAGGCTTTTAACTTTACCTCTTCTAACAATAACATCCTTTCACCCCACCAATTTTATTAGTAAGCTGAAAAAAAAAAACACATTAGAACATAAGAACTAGGAGCAGGACTAGGCAATTCAGCCCCTCGAGCCTGCCCCGCCATTCATTACGATCATGGCTGATCTCATTTTGGCCTCAACTCCAATTTCCCACCCTCTCCCCATAACCTTTCAACCCATTACTAATTAAAAATCTGTCTATCTCCTACTTAAATTTATTCAGCGTCCTGGCATCCACTGCACTCTGAGGTAGTGAATTCCACAGATTCACGACCCTTTGAGAAAAGTAATTCCTCCTCATCTCTGATTTAAGTCTACCACCCCTTAGCCTAAAACTATGGCCTCTCGTTCTAGAATTCCCCCACAGGGGAAACATCCGCTCCACGTCTACTTTGCCTATCCCCTTTAGCATCTTATATACCTCAATTAGATCTCCTCTCATCCTTCTAAACTCTAGCGAGTATAGGCCTAAACTGCTCAATTTCTCCTCATAAGACAAGCCCCGCATCTCTGGAATCAATCTAATGAACATCTTCTGAACCGCCTCCTGTGCAACTACATCCTTCCTCAAGTAAGGGGACCAAAACTGTGCACAGTACTCCAGGTGCGGTCTCACCAAAGCCTTGTACAGTTGCAACAACACTTTCCTATTTTTATACTCTATTCCTTTCGCAATAAATGCCAAAATTCCATTTGCCTTCCTTATTACCAGCTGTACCTGCATACTAGCTTTCAGCGATTCATGCACGAGGACACCCAGATCCCTCTGCACTGAAGCATTCTGAAGCTTCTCTCCATTTAAGTAATAAGTTGCCTTTATTATTTCTTCCTTGCAACTTATTTTCCCACCTATTTTGGTGGCATCTGCAAATTTAGCTATAGTACCTTCTATCCCTGAATCCAAGTCATTAATATAGATTATAAATAGTTGGGGGCCCAAGGACTGAACCCTGTGGCACCCCACTAGTTACAGCTTGCCATCCAGAAAAAGACCCATTTATCCCGACTCTCTGCTTTCTGTTGGTTAGCCAATCCCCTATCCAAGCTAATGTATTACCCCTAACTCCGTGTGATCTTATCTTGTGTATTAATCTTTTGTGCGGCACCTTAGCAAAGGCCTTCTGGAAGTTCAGATATACTACATCTACAGGATCCCCATTATCCACTTTGTTTGTCACATCTTCAAAGAACTCTAGCAAATTATTCAAACACAATTTACTCTTCATAAAACCATGCTGACTCTGATGGATTGCATTTTGACTTTCCAAATGCCCCATTACTATTTCCTTAATAATGGATTCCAACAATTTCCCAAAGACAGGCGTTAAACTAACTGGTCTATAGTTTCCTACTTTCTGCCTACCCCCGCACCCCCCGCCAACCTTTTTGAATAAGGGCGTTATATTAACATTTTTCCAATCCACTGGGACCTTTCCAGAATCCATGGAATTTTGGAATATTATAACCAATGCATCCACTATCTCTGCTGCCACTTCCTTTAAGACTCTGGGATGTGGGCCATCAGGTCCTGGGGACTTCTCACCCTTTAATCCCAATAATTTGCTCAGTACATTTTCTCTAGTGATGGTACCTACTACCCTCCTTAATTTACCTAATTAACATCTCAAAACTACTATACTTCAAAGTATACTTCTAGTGATGGTGATTGTTCTAAGTTCCTCCTCCTCTATATCCTCTGCATTACTCGTTACTATTGGGGTGGTACTAGTGTCCTCCACTGTGAAAACTGAGGCAAAATATTGATTGCTTGGTGTCTTCTAGCTAGGTGCAAGATTTCACCCGCAATCTTAATAGTTTCTTTTAACAAATGCAAATTTACACTTTACCTACTACCCTCCTTACATTTACCTAATTAACATCTCAAAAGTACCATACTTCAAAGCACCCAGACTAGCTGGCTTTAATCCAATTAAGACACACATGTAAACACAGACCCCACTAGAACTCTATTTTAAATAATTTCCAATAACATTATAGACATTAATATCTCTTCATGACAATTGCCTTGTCATAGCTCTTTAATGATTCTTATACTTACTGTGCAATCACTGTTATCTTGATAAATACAGCAAAATCTCTCATACATTACTTAGATAAATGATTAACCAGTTTTTGGTAGTTGAGGGAGGGAGGGAAGTCTTGAGACATAGTAGGTAGTGTCCCTACCTCTGAACCAGAAGCTCTGGCTTTGAGTCCCACTCAGGGACTTGATGACCACAGATGGTGCGTTCATAATGTGATCAAACAGTGTTAACCTGCAAATCCTTCTTATGTACCTATATCAGGTAGTAAGAGCAGGAAGGTTTCCTGGTCTGTCTGAGCCTGCAGAAGGCAACAGTAAGCCACTGCAGTACCTTGTCATGAACCAACACTTGGGAATCCACGGTCGCCAATGCCCTTTTAAGGGTACCTGAAGAGAGGGAGTTGAGGTAGAAATGTTGGCTAGAGTTCCTTGGACATGATTTAATTTGGGAAATAAGAACTCTTAAGGATGCATAGATTCCTTATTACTCATCAGATTGTGATCATTTCCTGGAGTAGGGCATGAATCCATGGATTTCTGATATACAATCATAAAATGGTACAGCATGGTGGAGGCCATTCAGTCCATTGATTCTGTACTGGCTGTTTCAAGGAGTACTTCAGTTAGCCCCACTCCCCAATATTTTACCTATGTCCCTGCAATCTTTTTCTCCTTCTAGCATTTATAATATTTCCTCGTGGATGCTACCATTGAATCTGTATCCATTACTTTACAGGCAGTGTATTCCAAAGCCATGTATTGTTCTGGTGCTGTGGAGTTCTATCTGCTAGTTCTAGTGTCAACAAATGAGTCTTCTAGGCATGCAGTTTTAGTTCAATTTTTGACTTGAATATAGGCTTCTACTGTATAACAAATGAATAATATTATTGTTTATTGATTCTAATTAGTTTCTAATGTGAATTAAAAGCATTGGTTTAATGTTATTAGAATTATACAGAATACATTTTACATGTTTAGTGTAACGTTTCCCACTGCATGTTGACATAAGTGGCAGGATTACGGGTCAGAAATGGCAATGCATTTCTGTTTTTTAAGCTTTAATAGTTATAACAACTTAACTTTATATAGCACTTTTAATGTAATCAAATGTACCAACGTGCTTCACAAGAAAATTATCAAGGAAAATTTTGACATGGAACTATAGAATTCCATAGATTGGGGCCTAAACTGCTTTAGGCACGGCTGCCAGTAGTGGAACAATTAAACTTGGAGATGCTGAAAAGGCTGAAATTATATCTCGGAGAGTTGTGGGGCGGGCTGGAGGAGTTTGTATTGATAGAGAGGGGCGAAGCCAAGGAGGGATTTGAAAACAAGATGAGGATTTCACGATTGGCTCACATTCAAGAAATAGCTCAATGTAGGTCAGTGAGCACAAGATGGTGGATAAACAGGACTTGGTGCGAGTTAGGACATGAGCAACAGGGTTTTGGATGACCTCAAGTTTACAGAGTGTAAAACATGGGCAGCCAGCCAAGAGTAGATTAGAATAGTCAAGCCTAGAGGTGGCAACGGCATGGGTGAGGGTTTTAGCAGCAGATAAGCTGAAACAGGGCAGACTCAGGTGACGTTATAGAGGTGGAAAGAAGCAATCTTAGTGATGGTGCATATATGGAACTCACTTTGGGGTCAAATATGACACTCAGATTGTGCATAGTCTGGTTCAGCCTCAGACAGTTGCCAGGGAAAGGGATGGAGACAGTGGCTAAGTCATGGAATTTTTAGGGGGGACTGAAGACAATGACTTTCGTCTTTTCAATATTTAATTGGAGAAAATTTATGCTCACCCAGTACCAGTACGAATAAGCAGTATGAAAATTTAGCAACAGTGGAGGAATCGAAAGAAGTGGTGGTGAGGTAGACCTGGGTGTCGCTAGCAGACATGTTGAAACTAATGCTTTATTTTTGGATGATGTTGCGAGGGGCAGCATTTAGATGAGAAATATAAGTGAGCCAAGGATAGATCCTTGGAGGACATCAGAGGTAACTTCTTGCAGGAGCAGGAAGAGAATCCATTGCAAGTGATACTTTGGCTATGTTTAAATAGATAAGAATGGAACCAGGTGAATGCAGTCCCACCCTACTGGATGACAGTGGGAAGACGTTCACCTGATCCAGAAATAAAGTTTGTATTTCTTTCCCATTTACTTCAAGTTTTGCACTGCTCATCCAGGTGTACATTTTCCAAGTACGCTTCAATCAACTCATATATAAAAGTTAATCTGAAGATACTTCATGGTTATAGTACAATATTTTGCTAACAAGGCTACATGGGCAAATATAACCCTTGTGGCTTGTACTAAATGGATAATTATAAGACTAAAACATTTTAAAAATAATATCCAGTTTCTAAATAAGCCAACTAAGAGTCACAGCAGCTCAATTGGTATCTATAAAAAAGGTAGGTTATGATATTCCATGTGTGCAGCATTCAACATTGTTCTGAAATGTCAACCTGCCTTTTCTCTTTACAGATGTTAGCTGCTGGCTCTGTAGTTCCAACATTTTGTATTTTTAATTTGCACTCCCCAAATCTGAAAATTTGTCTTTTTTGTTTTAACAATGTTACAAAGGGCTGATTGTAGTGTTCTCATGTAATTCAGTTGAATCAAATTAAAATACAATTTTATTACTGTTTGTGCAATACAAATTTGATTAAAATGACAGGATACCAGCTTAGGCCAGACTGGCATTAATAATACATGAGCACGTACAAGAATTCATTTAAAAACCGTGCAGAGTGAGTGTGGAGAATTCATTTTAAAAACTGCGTGGGAAAGTGCAGAGAATTCATTTTAAAAACCGAGCGGGGTGAGTGTGGAGAATTCATTTTAAAAACCGAGCGGGGTGAGTGCAGAGAGTTCATTTTAAAAACCGAGCGGGGTGAGTGCGGAGAGTTCATTTTAAACAAAGAGTGGGGAGAGTATCTGATTGATGAGTATTTCTAGACTTTAAAATAAAATTAAGGTCTATAGTTTGTGTTTAGGTCTCTAGTCTTTATTTTCTCTTTCTTAAAAATAACTTGTTAAGCATAAGATCGATACTGGTGTAAAAAAAATTACAATAAAGTGTAAAGAGCGGGGACACTAGAGTAACTAATCAATTAATCAAATAAAATAAGTTAGCGATGGCAAGACAGGTGATGTGTTGCAGCTGCAGCATGTGGGAACTGCTGGACACCAAGATGATCCAGAGTGAACACATCTGGAGTGAGTGTTTGCAGCTCGAGGAACTTCGGATCCAAGTTGGAGTCCGAGCTGCAGACATTGTGCCACATCAGGGATGGGGACAGTTACCTGGACACTTTGCTCCAGAAGATTAGGTAATTCAAATTCAGGAGGGTGTGACTGCAGGTGAGGCAGGTATAGGGACCCACGGGGTAACATTCGAGGAGCTCAGCCCCTGCAATAGTCCAACAGTTACGAGGTTCTTGCAAGCTGTGTGGACGAGAACAGGGACTACAGTGAGGATGAGCGAACTGACCTCAGCCCTGTAGTACAGGGAGTCATTCAAGTGGGGAGAGGAAATATGAACGTTGTAGTGATAGGGGACAGTATAATTAGGGGAATTGATACTGCCCTCTGCAGTCGTGAGCATGAGTCCCTTAGGCTGTGTTGTCTGTCTGGTGCCAGGGTTAAGGACATCTCCTCGGGGCTGGAGAGGAATTTGGAGTGAAAGGGGAGAGATCCAATGTCACAGAATCACAGTGCAGAAGAGGCCCTTCGGCTCATCGAGTCTGCACCGACTCGTGAGAAACACCTGACCTACCTACCTAATCCCATTTACCAGCACTTGGCCCATAGTCTTGAATGTTATGACATGCCAAGTACTTATCCAGGTACTTTTTAAAGGATTTGAGGCAACCCACCTCCACCACCCTCCCAGGCAGTGCATTCCAGACCGTCACCACCCTCTGGGTAAAAACGTTTTTCCTCACATCCCCCTAAACCTCCTGCCCCTCACCTTGAACTTATGCCCCCTCGTGACTGACCCTTCAACTAAGGGGAACAGCTGCTCCCTATCCATCCTGTCCATGCCCCTCATAATCTTGTACACCTCGATCAGGTCGCCCCTCAGTCTTCTCTGCTCCAACGAAAACAACCCAAGTCTATCCAACCTCTCTTCATAATTTAAATGTTTCATCCCAGGCAACATCCTGGTGAATCTCCTCTGCATCCCCTCCCATCCTTCCTATAATGTGGTGACCAGAACTGCACACAGTACTGCAGCTGTGGCCTCACCAAGGTTTTATACAACTCCAGCATGACCTCCCTGCTTTTGTAATCTATACCTCGATTGATAAAGGCAAGTGTCCCATGTGCCTTTTTCACCACCCCACTAACATACCCCTCTGCCTTCAGAGACCTAAGGACCCACGCACCAAGGTCCCTTTGTTTTTCAGAATTTCCTAGTGTCATGCTGTTCACTGAATACTTTCTTGTCAAATTACTCCTTCCAAAGTGTATCACTTCTCATTTTTCAGGGTTAAATTCCATCTGCCACTTATCTGCCCATTTGACCATCCCGTCTATATCTTCCTGTAGCCCAAGACACTCAACCTCACTGTTAACCACCCGGCCAATCTTTTGTGTCATCCGCAAACTTACTAATCCTACCCTCCACATAGTCATCTATGTTGTTTATATAAATGACAAATAATAGGAGACCGAGCACAGATCCCTGTGGTACGCCATTGGACACTGGCTTCCAGTCACTAAAGCATCCTTCTATCATCACCCTTTGTCTCCTACAACTAAGCCAATTTTGAATCCACCTTATCAAATTACCCTGTATCCCATGTGCATTTGGTTTCTTTATAAGTCTCCCATGTGGGAGCTTGTCACAGGCTTTGCTGAAATCCATATAAACTACATCAACTGCACTACCCTCATCTACACACCTGGTCACCTCCTCGAAAAATTCAATCAAATTTGTTAGGCATGACCTCCCTCTGACAAAGCCATGCTGACTATCCCCGATCAAACCTTGCCTCTCCAAGTGGAGATAGATACTCTCCTTCAGAACTTTCTCCAATAGTTTCCCTACCACTGACGTGAGGCTCACTGGCCTGTAGTTCCTGTCTTATCTCTACAACCCTTCTTAAATAGCGGAACCAGATTAGCTGTTCTCCAGTCCTCTGGCACCTCTCCCGTGGCCAGAGAGGAATTAAAAATTTGGGTCAGAGCCCCTGCGATCTCCTCCCTTGCCTCCCTCAGCAGTTTGGGACACAAATCATCTGGACCTGGAGATTTGTCCACTTTTAAGCCTGCCAACACCTCCAATACCTTGTCACTCCCTATATCAGTTTGCTTAAGAACCTTGCAGTCTCTCTTCCTGAGTTCGATACCTTCATCCTCATCCTCTTGGGTGAAGACGGATGTGAAGTATTCATTCAACACTCTAGCGATATCCTCTGGCTCCACCCATAGATTGCCCCCTTGATCCCTTATGGGCCCTATTCTTTCCCTGGTTATCCTCTTACCATTGATATACTAAAAGAATATCTTGGGATTTTCCCTACTTTTACCAGCCAGAGCTTTCTCATATCCCCTCTTTGCTCTCCTAATTGCTTTCTTAAGCTCCACCCTGCACCTTCTGTACTGCACTAATGCCTCTGCTGATTTGTTTCCCTTGTACCTGCTAAAAGCCTCTGTTTTCCTTCTCATCGTAACCTGAATATCTCTGGTCATCCATGGTTCTCTGGGCTTGTTACTCCTTCCTATCACCCTAGAGGGAACATGTTGAGCCTCCCCATTTCCTTTTTGAACACCCCCCACTGTTCCTCTGTAGATTTCCCCACAAGTAACTGTTCCCAGTCTACCTTAGCCAGATCCTGCCTTATTTTACTAAAATCGACTCTCCCCCAATCCAAAACATTTTTTTGCAACTTGTCTATTTCTTTGTCCATAACAAACTTAAACTGTACCATGTTGTGGTCGCTATCACAAAAATGCTCGCCCACCACCACCTCAGCCACCTGTCCGGCTTCATTCCCCAGAATTAGGTCCAGCACTGCGCCGTCCCTTGTTGGACCCTCTACATATTGACCTAAAAAGTTCTCCTGTACACATTTCAAGAAATCCACTCCATCCAAGCCCTTAACACTATGTCTATCCCAATTAATGTTGGGAAAGTTGAAATCACCTAATATAATTACCCTATTGTTTTTACACACCTCCACAAATTGTGCACATATTTGCTGCTCAATTTCCCGTTGACTATCTGGGGGTCTATAGTAAACACCTAAGAATGTGGCTGCCTCTTTTTTATTCCTAAGCTCTACCCACAAAGCTTCATTCGACGCCCCCTCCCAGGTATCATTTCTCCTTACTGCAGTAACTGACTCCTTAACTAATAATGCAATGCCTCCTCCTCTTATACCTCCTCCCCTGTCTCGCCTGAAGATTCTATATCCTGGAATGTTGAGCTGCCAATCCTGCCCTTCCCTCAACCACGTCTCAGTGATGGCTGCTATATCACAATTCCACGTGTCAATCCTCACCCTTGACTCATCCGTTTTACCTGTAATACTCCTGGCATTAAAGTAGAGGCCATCCAACCTTGCCTTACTTCCTTGAAACTTAATGCAGCTGTACTCCCTCTGACTTGATTGTTTTACTGTATTATGATGTGTCCCCTCCCCCTGCCTAATTAGTCATTGTTGTCATCCACGTTGGTATCAATGATATTGATAGGACTAGAAAGGAGGTTCTGCTGAAAGAATTTGAACAGTTAGGAGCTAAATTAAAAAGCAGAACCTCCAAGGCTGTAATCTCAGGATTACTACCCAAGCCACGGGCAAACTGGCACAGGCTAAATAAAGTCAAAGAGTTAAATGTGTGGCTCAAAGATTGGTATGGAAGGACTGGGTTTCAGTCCATGGGGCACTGGCACCAGTACTGGGGTAGAAGGGAGCTGTTCCGGTGGGACGGGCTTCACTTGAACCGTGCTGGGACCAGTATCCTGCTGAATCGAATAACTACGGCTGTAGAGAGGACTTTAAACTAAATAGATGCGGGGAGGGTTCTGGAGAGGGGATACGAGGCTTACAAAGCAAAAGGATATGGCAGCCTTGCAGGGCAGCTATTTAGGCAATGATACCCAGAGTGTGACAGGAAGGGAAAGAGTGTCCAAACATTAAAAAACAGCAGCAAATAGGGTCAAAAGAGGAAAAATGATGAAAAGGCAAAATGAATGGCTCTTTACTTAAATGCACATAGTATTCAGAACAAAATTAATTAATTAACGGCACAGATGTTAATGGTATGATCTTATAGCCATTACAGAGACATGATTACAAGGCGATCAAATCTGGGAACCAAATATTCAGGGGTATGTGACTTTTCGAAAGGACAGGCAGGAAGGAAAGGGTGATGGGGTAGCCTTTTTAGCATGAGATGGAATAAGTCTGATAGCAAGAAATGACCTTGGATCGGAAGATGTAGAATCCAAAAGGGTGGAGGTAAGAAATAACAAGGGGAAGACGACACTGGTGGAAGTAGTCGATAGGCCCCTGAACAGTAGCTATACTGTAGGACAGAGAATAAAGCAGGAGATAATGATGGCATGTAAAAAAGGCAGTACATTAATCATGGGTGACTTTAGTCTTGTAGATTGGGAAAATCAAATTGGCAGAGGTAACCATGAGCAAGAATTCATAGTATTCGGGATAGTTTCCTCAAACAATATGTTGTGGATTCAACCAGGGATCAGGCTATTTTGATCCCTGGCAATGTGTAAGGAGGCAGGTTTAATAAATGGTCTCAGAGTAAAAGATCCCCTAGAAAACTGACCATAACACAGTAGAATTTAGCATTCAGTTTGAGAGTGAGAAATGGGTTGGAAACAACTAAGGGTAATTATAAAGGAATGAGGGCAGAGTTAGCTGGAGTGGACTTGGAAAGGAGTTTAGCAGAAAACACAGTTAATGAACAATGGCAGGCGTTTAACAAAATAGTTCATGACTGTGGAAGAATAAAATACATCTACAGGTCAACTAAGGGTTAAACAGTTAGCACCATAGTGGAATACTACAGCACAGTTCCCTCTCTAGTTAGCACCATAGTGGAATACTACAGCACAGTTCCCTCTCTAGTTAGCACCATAGTGGAATACTATAGCACAGTTCCCTCTTTTGTTCTAGCAGGCACACCTGCAGCTGCCAGCTAATTGAGCAGGAAAGGAGAAAAAGGAGTATCATAAACAAGCTTCCTAGAATCCTTGAGACAAGGCTAGGATGTCTGCCCCCAACACAAGGAGACAGGATCAAGCAATGGTCATCTGTTCTCTAGAGTGCACACCCCCTAGCACTAAAGATAAGGTCAAGCATGGTTATCTATTCTCTGTCTCACTTTTTATTACTACGTGAGCTTCCCCCAATATCCTGTATAGTCATAAACTTAGAATAGACTAATTGTGTGACAATGATTCTCAATGTAATTGATCATTGAAAGTTAGACAGTCTTATCACCTTCAAGCTCTTTGATATGTACAACTTCTACTATAAATATCTGTGTGCTCTGATGCTTCCTCAGAGTGTCAGCTAGCTGCCTTGTATGCTACTGGGCTCTCCGTGATATCACGATTAATAAAGGCTTCCGAGACAAACCTCCTGGGTCTGAGTGTTCACTCCGATTTCCGCGACAATGACTCAATGAAAATATATCCCAGTGAGGAGGAAGAATTCTAGGAAGGGGATAAACCAACCATGGTTAGCCAAGGAAGTTAAGGAGTGTATGAAATTGAAAGAAAAGACATACAATGTGGCAAAGATTAGTGGTAAGCCAGAGGATTGGGAAAGTTTTAAAAACCAACAGAAGATGACCAAAAAAAAATATTGGGAGAAAATAAACTTTGAGGGTAAACTAGCAAGTAATATAAAAATGGACAGTAAAGGCTTCTTTAAATATATAAAAAGGAAGAGAGAGGCCAAAGTGAACATAGGTCCCTTAGAGAATGTGGCTGGGCAAATAATAATGGGGAACTTTGAAATTGCAGAGCAGTTGAATATATACTTTGTATCAGTCTTCACTGTGGAAGACACTAATAGCATTCCAAAAATACTAAATAATCAAGGGGCAAAAGTTGGGGGAGGAAATAAATACAATAACTAGCACTAGAGAAAAAGTACTAGGGAAACTAATGGGGCTAAAGGCCGATAAGACCCCTGGACCTGATGGGTTGCATCCTAGGATATTAAAGTAAGTAGCTGCAGAGAAAGTGGATGCACTGGCAGGAATCTTCCAAGAATCCTTAGATTCTGGAAAAGTCCCAGAGGATTGGAAAACTGCCAATATAACACCCTTATTCAAAAAGGGAGGGAGCCAAAAAGCAGGCAACTATAGGCCAATTAGCTTAACATCCGTCATTGGGAAAATGTTAGAATCTATTATAAAGGATGTAATTGCAGAGCATTTAGAAATGCACAATATAGTCAAGCAGAGTCAGCATGGCTTCATGAAGGGGAAATCATGCCTGACAAATTTATTAGAAATATTTGAGGAGGTAACAAACATCCAAAAGGCATTCGATAAGGTACCACACATAAGGCTACTTAATAAGTTAAGAGCTCATGGTGTTGGGGGTAGTATATTAGCAAGGATAGAGAATTGGTTAACTAATAGAAGACAGAGAGTTGGGATAAGTGGGGCATTTTCAGGATGGCAACCTGTAACTAGTGGAGTGCCACAAGGATCAGTGCTGGGGCCACAATTATTTACAATATATATTAATGACTTGGATGAGGGAAATGAACATACTATCGCCAAGTTTGCGGATGACACAAAAATAGTTTGGATGGCAAGTGGTGAGGATGGCACAAAGAGTCTGCAAAGGGATATAGACAGGTTAAGTGAGTGGGCAAAAACTTGGCAGATGGTATGTATTTTTGTGGGAAAATGTGAGGTTATGCACTTCAGCAGGAAGAATAGTAGAGCTGAATATTATTTAAATGGAGAAAGACTGCTGAAAGCTGCAACACAGAGGTATTTGGGGGGTCCTCGTGCATAAATCTCAAAAAGCTAGCATACAAGTTCAACAGGTAATAGGGAAGGCAGAAGGAATGTTGGCCTTTATTTCAAAGGGAATGGAGTATAAAAATAGGGAAGCCTTGCTAAAACTATACAAGGCACTAGTTACACCACACCTAGAATACTCTGAACAGTTTTTGTCCCTTTATCTAAGAAAAGATTACCTGGCATTGGAGGCAGTCCAGAGAAGGTATGGAGGGATTTTCTTATGAGAAGAGGTTGACTAGGTTGGGCCTGTACTCATTGGCGTGTAGAAGAATGAGAGGCGACCTTATTGAAACATGTAAGATTCTTAGGAGGCTTGACAGGGTAGATGCTGAGAGGTTGCTTTCCCCTGTGGGAGAGTCTAGGGCCAGAGGACATAATCTCAGAGTAAAGGCTCGCCTATTTAAGACAGAAATGAGGAGCAGTTTCTTCTATCAGAGGGTAGTTAATCTGTGGAATTCTTTACCACTGACAGCTTTAGAGGCTGGGTCGTTAAGTATATTCAAGGCTGAGATAGACAGATTTTTAATCAGTAAGGGAATCAAAGGTGATGGGGAAAAGGCAGGAAAGTCGAGTTGATCAGATCAGCCATGATCTCATTGAATGGCAGAGCAGACCTGAATGGCCTACTTCTGCTCCTACGTCTTATTATCTTATAATAAAATTCAATAAACCACAGTGTGGGTCAATATAATTGAGGTTGCACTTCTGCGGTAGGAAAGTAACCACATTGAACATAAGTTCCTTCCACACTTCTGCTCCAGTAGTTAAGTTAAAATGTTATTAAACAACTGAGTAACATAGACTTCTATGATGTAGCCGTGAAGTAGACAAAATGGCTTAATGAAAATGTAACAAATGCCAGTTTACTCATGAATCAAATAGAATCATAGAATGATTGCTGCACAAAAGAGGCCCTTCAGCCAGTCAAGTCCATGCTGGGGCTCTGCAAGAACAATTTAGCTAGTCCCACTCTCTGGCCCTGCAATTTTTTCCCTTTGTGAAGCTCAGTGTATCTAGACAGGAAGACCTTGTGCTGAAAAGTGATCATGTTCTTTTGGTTTAGGGATGGCGTTCCACAAGCAAGATACATTTTGCATGCCGATTTCAGAAAATTCGGTGGACTTAATCATGTTCATTATAGTTAACTACATTCAAATTTACAGTCCAAATGTAATGAGTTTAGCATTAACAGTTAAGGACAGGATCCAGGAATGTAGCTAAATTGTTCAGGGAAATTAGATTATATCTGCAAATTTAAATTTCCCAAGAAATATATGAGTAGGTCATTCCATCCTGGAAGCAGAAACTGACACTGGGTAATTAACTTATTGCACCTAAAACCAGCTGTATATAAAAAGGTATAAGCAGTGTTTAAATAAATTATTTGGGCCATTTACTTAAATAATATGGACTTGGGAAGCAGAAGTCCAATTTCAAAATTTGCAGACACCGTGTTATGACATGGCAGGTGATGTGCGCCAGATGGACCAAATCCACAAGGGAAATTCACAATGGTTTTGCAATTTATATTTATTATGAGAAGATTTGTGTGCTGAATTCAGAAGTAATGAGCCCACTGGCACCTTTAGAGATTTAAAAAAATAAACTAAAACATTTATTAATGAAAGAAAAGATTGCAAGCACATACATAAAATTACAGTTACTTAATACTGTAATAAATCCTAAAATTTCTAATTACCTGACTCCCAACTACACACCCCCTTTAAGGCAACAGTCCAAAATAGATTTTAAATGTAGATAGGCAATCCAGCAAGTTTACCACAGCAACCACTTGACAGTGGAATTCCAAAGGCTGTTCTCCAATTTTGGTTACTGGACAAGCCAGACTTCTGCAAAAGTAGCTGGAGGTTTTTTCCCAAGGCTGTTTTACACGTTCCTTTTAGGTCTTACATGCCCCCCCCCCCAAAACATAGCCTTTCATTCTTCTTTATAAATGTTTTTCTCTCTTTAATCTGTAAATTCCATTGTTCTATACGTCTTTGGAAATTTCTTTTACCCATAATATAAAAATCTTTCATATTGACCATATTGGCAACACCTTTGGGAAAAATAAACATACTGCTTGGCCGTGCTTATCTTGTTAGTTGTAAACATCCTATCGTTCCTTTGAAACCTAAACAGCCCCTTCACTTATCTAAAAATTTAAATTTCTTTCACAGCCTACATGCTGCCCATATCCATGTCTGCTCATTAGCATTTCAAACGCTTTTACACCTAACTTCTTTTGATAATTTCAAGCTTGAAGTTTATCTGACTCTAATTCAATTAAATCACCCAGACAGTCTATCACCCATAAACCTACTTTACAATAGACAACAATAATATAATTTTAAAAAGTTAGTTTCATGACAATCAAATTGGGAAGTGTAGTTAATATTCGGGAGGACTGTGATGAGATACAAGAAGTAATTAATATACTTGCAGAATGGGTAATTGACAAATGAATTTCAATTCAGTTGTGAGGTGGTGTATTTTATTAAGAAGAATAAGAAAGCTTCATATATCTGAGAAACAAAGTGTCTAAATGAGGTAGAAGAGCAAAGGGATCTAAGGGTACAGAAACACAAATCACTAAAAGTAGAGTTGCAGGTTTACAAGGCCATGAAAACAAAAATACAAAATACAGGGGTTCATTTCTGGAGGGATAGAATTAAAAAGCAATAAGGTTATGTTAAACCTGTATAGAACCTTGGTTAAAGTACACTTGAAGTACTGTTCACAGTTCTGGTTTTCATATTATTAAAAGGATATAGTGGGGGTGGAGACGGTACAAAAGAAGATTTACAAATATGGCACTGGAACTGGTGGGCTAGATTAACCAGGAAAGGTCAAACAGGCTGGGACTCTCTTCTCTGGAAAAGAGGTTCAGGGGTAATATTGGCCTTTAAGATTATGAAAGGGCTTGATAGGGTAGATGTAGAAAATATGTTTTTACTGTGGGGGAGACCAAACAGACAGGGCAGGACATTGGGAAGCCAACCGCCGCCCATGATCGGGGCCGGACTGTGACTTCAAACTGGCGGGCCAATTAAGGCCTGACCAGCTTGAAAAGCAAGCAGCAACACTCAGTGCTGTCTGTGCGGGCGGGGGAGGAGGGCAGGCAGGGAACTTCGTGCAAGCACGTGAGCAAGTGCTCGCCCGATGTCAATGCGCGTCATTTCACACTCGAGCGGGTCGGGCGGGCGCCTGCTGTAGGGGTGAAAATTCTGCCCATGGGCCATAAATATAAGGTTGTCACTATTAAATCAATTGGGAATTCAGGAGAAACTTCTTTACACAGGGAATGGTGAGGTGTGAAACTCGCTACCACAGAGATTAGCTGAGGTAAATATCATTGATGCCTATAAAGGAAAACCTGATAAACATATGAAGGGGAAAAGAAGAGGAAATTCTATTTATTAGGTGAGATGAAAAGGGGTGGGAAGAGGCTTGTGCAGAGTTTAAATATTGGCATGGACCATTTGGGCCTAATGACCTGTACCTGTGCTATAAATTCTATGCCCTATGCAATAGATTTCAGATAAATATTTATTGACCATCTGCCTTGAATTGCTGCATACAAAACAATTATTATAATTCCAAATGCTTATTTTAAAAGAAAATCCTAGTTATTAAAATCTTTCCCTTTTCTGTATTAACTCTCAGGATTACACATGAGTTAACTTTTGTTCCCATTTTCCCCTCACCTCCACATAATTCTTCTTGCTGACCCAAATAGCTTTTAAAAAGCTCATTTTATTTTTAAGCACATCTTAGCATCAGCAAGTCTCAAGTCTGTTTGGCTTCCTATCAGTTTAACTCCCTGTTTATTCGCACCTATTGTTTTTAAAAAAAAACATGAATACAAAGCAAAATGCCCTTAACTGAAAACTGTAGTTAGGTTTTGGAAAGTTGTCCGTTTTTTCTTCCTCGTTCTGTTAAAATCAGTGGCAATCTCAAACCCTTTTCAAATAAGGTAGTTTAATTGCTGCAAATCCAGCCTTTAAATCTAATGTTGAATTCCTGTGTGCTATGGTAGTTACATCGTTGACTTGTTTTAACACTCTTCTAAATTCCTGCTTCCCGCTTACATTGCAATTTGCCTCATTAATGGGGAAGGCAAGGGCATAGTGGTATTGTCGCTGGTCTAGTAATCCAGAGACCCAGGGTAATGCTGTGGGGACCCGGGTTCAAATCCAAATTTGAGTTTATTAAAAGTCTAATGATAACCATGAAACAATTGCCGATTGTTGTAAAAACCCATCTGGTTCACAAATGTCCTTTAGGGAAGGAAATCTGCCGTCCTTCCTGGTCTGGCCTACATGTGACTCCAGACCCACAGTAATGTGGTTGACTGTGAATTCCCTCTGAACAAGGGCAATTCAGGATGGGCAATAAATGCTTACCGAACCAGCAATGCCCACATCCCATGAATGAATAAAAAAATTAATAGAATTATGTCATATTGTGATAAGACACTAATTTTAAATTGGATTTCCAGCCAAGAAAATAATTACTAATTTAGCTCAGTAAACATGTCCGTTATGTTGAAGCATGCTCATGCTACCCATGATAACACACTTCTTTTTTAGTTTACAGAATGTCTTCTCTAAAAAGCTGCTTAGTGGAGACAAATATAAATTCTCGTAAGTATCAATCATTTCAATTTAACCTTTTTGGTATTGCAGTTAATTTACTTGATGTGACTCGATCTGTATCATGTACTATGATCAAAATAAAGTCAAACTTGCGTACTTCCTTCCTCTATTTACTAACCAATACTATCCGAGTCTCCATCCCACCAGCGCATTTTCTCTATCTTTTTGTTGCGTCCTTATGCCAGAATGTTCTGCTTTAATCACTTTCCCTGAGCTCAGATTCCCTTGTGTTGCATTTTGTCATTACTGCATGCAAAATGTGGGGGAACGGATGAATTTTAAGAATGTTGCAGTAAAGTTTCGGGCTGTGCTGCCAACCCTAGTTTGGCTGTTTATATTTTTAAAATCCCTGAGCAACTGATCCCAGGCTGCGGCATAAACATTTTTTTGCAATTTGGACTTCAAAGACCACAGTAGTGATGAGCTTGGGCTTTGACTGCATCACATACGATGACACAACAATATCAATGAATTTAAGAGTGATTTGAAAGTTAGGAAGTAGGACTGAATTTTAGGTGAGGCTGTGTAAATTGACTTTTCAATCCAGAAGTGGATGTTAGAGCAATTTTACTTGGCTTATTTGATCATAACTTACAGCACAGAAGGAGCTGTGTTCTGACTGTTAGAGCTGTTGTGCTTAGTCCTACATTCCTGCTTATTGTTTGTACCCTGTAAGTTCCTCAATCTCAAATACCTGTTTAATTTCCTTATAAACTTATTTATGGATTCAACTTCCAACACCTTTTCTGGTATGAATGCATCCTGGCAACCACCATCCTGCAGTCAAATGATATAAATTGGATAAACTACTTGAAATTTTCATTGATGAAAAGTGAAGGATGCTGCAAGTCTCATTTTGGTCATTAAATGCAAGATTTTCATTGATTTAGATATAAACACTTATCATTTTAATCATTATATACCAGTGAATGTAAAGAAATTGTTTCCTAGTGGTAGGAACTGGCAAATAATGAAATGTGTTTTATTTAAATTAGTTGTACTAATAGCCCAGTAGCAAAATTGAAAATGTATTGCTGGCTGATATTAGACTTACAAGATAACTGTAGAATTCTACCTGAGTACTGTTATTGCAACAGCATTTATACTGCCACATACTTTTATCCATTTGTATGCATTTGTAATTTTAACTTTTAGCCTGGAGCAATCTATAATGTATAATTATTCACCTCTGAAGCTACACAGAAACTCTTCATTTAATATTTTTACAGTTGTGTAAGACTGCAGTTGAGAGTTACACTCCAATTTGCTTCAGCAAAATTGGTTTACTGCAATGTAGGATGATTGAAAACTGTGTTGTAGGATTGTGCACAAGATCTTGAGGGATCTGGACAGACTACATAGGGAGAAACTGCTCTCGTAGGCGGAACGATCGAGAACCAGTGAACGCTGATTCAAGGGAATGACAAAAAGCTCAAAGATGACATGAGGAAAAACTTGTTACACAGCAAGCAGTTAGAATCTGGGTTGCACTTTGTGGTGGAAGCAGATTCATTTGTGCCTTTCAAAAGGAAATTGGATAATTATCTGAAGGCAAAAATTTGCAGGGCTACAAAAAAGGTTGGGGAAGGGGGACAAGCTGAGTTGTTCTTGCAGAGAGACTGCACAGACATGAAGGGCCAAATGACCCCTCCCTGTGCTGCAATCATGCTGTCATTTCTATGTATTTTATAATGCTTTCTCTTTGGATTTCTAGACCACCTGAACTGCAGTTCTACACCAGTGCTGCTGCCGTGGTAATGCTAATTCCGACATGGATTTTTCTTATGGTAAGAGAACTTATTAAAACCTGTAGAATTAGTTTTCAGCTAGCCAAAAATAGATGTGTTTTCTCAAAAATCTAAGTGCCATTCTTTTTTAATATACAGATAAATGTTGAGGAATAGAGCTCAAGGAATACCTCATTTTTAAAACTTCTGTCAAAGTGCAAGGTTTTTATCTTTTATGTGAGCTGCTTATCCTGGATCTAGCTGAGAAACTAGACATCGTGCAACCGGATTGAAGTATCTTTTACTTACAACGGTCTAGTGTTTTGTTTTAAAGCCATTTTCATGTCTCAATTTCTAAATGTGGGGGTGATTTTTTTTAATTCATTCATGGATGTGGCTATCACTGGCTAGGCCAGCATTTATTGCCCATCCCTACTTGCCCTTGAGAAGGTGGTGGTGAGCTGCCTTCTTGACCCGCTGCAGTCCATGTGGCATGGGTACACCCCAGTGCTGTTATGCACCCTTTTGAAAAAAAAATATTGTCCTTTTGGTGGCCCTTCCTATGCTGTGCACCGCCTGTGGCTGAAAGGATGGGGCAGGCAGCTTTCCCTTGGACCTCATTCAAAATTTAACATCCTAAAGCAGCAGGAACATCTGAAGCATTTTAAATAAAATGCTTAAAATTAGCAGACAGTGTCACTATCTAGTGAACCCTTTTGTTTGTGTGTGTGTTGGCTCTCAAATATTTTTTAACAGATTCTGGTAGGAAATGGGGAGAATCATTTTTTGTGAAGCAAATTTAGGGAAATGCATAGGCCAATGGAATATAGCTTTATTTGGTATTTTTGTAATTAAATTTTATTTTCTTTCCCTCTGCTTTGGTTCTCCCACAATACCTAGTGCAAGAATGGGCATGTTACCTCCTCCCTCCCCAGACATTTTGACTTTCATTCTATAAAAAGATTTCAGGGTGGGGCACCAAATTATCACGACAACTTCTGGTACTTTAGTTAAAACTGGATATCATGTTGTGCATTGCCTTCATGCAGATGTTTTTTAAATAGTTAAATTTTGATTTGAATTATTACTGCAACTCACAAAAGCTTCAAGGAATTTAGCTGAGCCAAGACTTATCATAAACTATTGTTGAAAGATTAAAAGGCTTTTACTTGCATTTTTATCATTTCATCCTATTTCAGGAGAGCATTCTCCATGTGCAGCTCTGCTTTTACACTCCAACTTGGAATCTGCTTTTTAAGCACACTGGAATCTACGTTTAACACTGAGACTCAGCAAGCAAGCATAATGGGCTGTCTCCTCGAGTTCATATAACTAAAACGAACAGTCTTATCCCAGCTGCAGAATCATAGACCCACCACAAGAATGATTTCTTCTCTCATGAACATCTGGGGAATAGCCCAAGGTGCTGTTCTCGACCTCTTCCTTTTGCTAATTTGCATGTTCTCCATAGCCATGGGGTGAACTGCCTTGTTAACAACATCCAGCTTTAGATCTTATTTATCTCCCTTGCACCATCCTTGACTCTATTGGCAACTTGATAATGTCAATGTGCTTTTCTAACGTTATGGATTAGCCAGAGCTCAACTGAACATTAGGTTGACTAAAGCTACCTACTTAGTTTCTGCTGAAAACCTTGACCTGATTATATCCCTTTCCCATCTGACAGCTCAGGATGATTTGTATGCATAACTTAATTGTCCTGTTTGACTTTCAGTTGAGTTTGAAATCGATGATATAATCAAGTTTTCTCATTTCTGTTTCTGCCTTGGCATTTACCTCACCATTCCCTACTACCAGTAAAATCCTTATCCACACTGTTGTTGCCCTGATATTTGACTTCTCAGAAGTCCTTCATGCCAGCCCAATGCTACACTGAGAAAAAGACATAACAGATAGATACACGCAAACTGTACAACAGATATGCACATCAAAACAGAAGAATCGACAGACTTGCTGAAAATGGCCTGCTGACGGGTGCCAAAATAACGATCATAAAATGTCTTGCAGCCATAAACTTAGTGTGCAAAAAAGGAAGGTGATCAGAAGTGAAAGTTAATTGGAAAAGCGTAGTGAGGTTGATGCATTGTAGGTGGATGCATTTTTTTGCCTTTTTAGCAACAGCAGAGGAGATCAACTTTTATTAAAAAATACCCTAAAGGTATTGTGCAACTGGCAAATGGCTTTCTGTGCTCATAATTGATGCTTTATGTATCCATACTAAATATTGTAATGGTAGGGCTAATTATAGTTATGCTTGCTGATTATTGAATGGAGCTAGCCATTTGTAATTATGTTAACTCTAGGCAGATTTAATTTACGTTTGGGATATAGCAATTAATATATGGACCTAGAGCAGTTCATGTTTTGGTTACCTTTGTGCAATTGATATAAAGCTCAATAACCCAGTTCCTTTTGTTTTGTAGGATATTCCAGCTCTTGGAAAGAGTGGACAAAGTTTCAGTTTTGACCAAGACATTGTGATGCTGCTCCTTATTGATGGAATCTTATTCCACATTCAGAGTGTAACTGCATATGCTTTAATGGGAAAGATATCACCTGTTACTTTCAGGTAAGCTCATGTGTAGAGAATTAAAAGTCAGTAAAATGGTGAGTACAAATTTGAATAGAAAACTGAAGGTGTGTCTTCGACTTATGCAGTGGCTATCTATTAGAAAATATTACATCAAGAGGCTTAAGCTGAGAACACAGTGCTCAACTGATCTGCTAAGTGTAACTGCCTTGGAATACCAATCTATTTTCCTCTGTTAATATTAGTGTTTTCTCACACTAACATCAACAAAAGAGGAACACATGCACATGCCAGTAAATTTTGTTGCATATTTACAGTGTCTGTATTTAGTTGTTTGTAGGTTCTTGCTCTCGCTCTTAATTGCTGAAGTATTCTGCTGTAACTATAAATTATTTTTATAATTTAAAACATAAACTAGGACAATTCCATAGCAGTGAATCACAGATTAAAGTAAGTCATATTATCCAATCAGTGATTCTCAAAACACCAATAAGAAATAAGAACATAGGAAATAGGAACAGGAGTAGACCATTCGGCCCCTCAAGCCTGCTCCGCCATTCAGTAAGATCATGGCTGATTTTCTTGTGTTTCGATTTCCACGTTCTCATCTAACCATGATAACCTTAGATTCTTGTTAGGCAAGGGAATCAATCTACCTCTGCCTTAAAAATATTCAATGACCCTGCCTCCATCACCTTTTGAGGCAGAGAATTTCAAAGTCGCACAACCCTCAGAGAAAAAATTTCTCCTCATCTCTGTCCTAAAAGGGCGACCCCTAATTTTAAAACCGTGCCCCCTAGTTCTGGACTCACCCACATGAGGAAACATCCTTTCGATGTCCACCTTGTCAAGACCGTTCAGGATATTGTATACTTCAATTAAATCACCCCTCACTCTTCTAAACTCCAGTGGAAACAAACCCAATCTGTCCAACCTTTCCTCATAAGACAACCCACTGATTCCAGGTATCAGTTTAGTAAACCTCCTTTGAACTGCCTCCAGTGCATTTCCATCCTTCCTTAAACAAGGAGACCAAAATTGCACACAGTATTCAAGGTGCGGTCTCACCAATGCCCAGTATAACTGAAGCATAACACCTTTACTTTTATGTTCAATGCCTCTCGTAATAAAGGATAGTTAATAATTGAATTCATTGCCACAGAAGGCTGTGGAGGCCAGGTCATTGAGTGTGTTTAAGACCGAGATAGATACGTTCTTGATTGGTAAGGGGATCAAAGGTTATGGGGAGAAGGCGGGAGAATGGGGTTGAGAAACTTATCAGCCATGATTGAATGGCAGAGCGGACTCGATGGGCCGAATGGCCTAATTTCTGCTCCTATGTCTTATGGTCTTACGATAGCATTTCATTAGCCTTCTTAATTACTTACTGTACCTGCATACTAACTTTTTGTGACTCATGTACTAGAACACCTAGGTCCCTCTGCATCTCAGAATTATGCAGCCGTTCTCCATTTAAATAATACTCTGCTTTTTTGTTCTTCCTGCCAAAGTGAACAGCTTCACATTTTCCCACATTAAACTCCATTTGCCAGATCTTTGCCCACTCACTCAGCCTATCTATATCCATTTGCAACCTCCTCATGACCTCTTCACAACATACTTTCATACCTATCTTTGTGTCATCTGCAAATTTAGCTACCATGCCTTCACTCCCCTCATCTAAGTCATTGATGTAAATCGTAAAAAGTTGAGGTCCCAGTACAGACTTCTATGGGACTCCACTTGTCACATCTTGCCAATTAGAAAAATACCCATTTACGCATACTTTCTGCTTTCTGCCAGCCAACCAATCTTCTATCCATGCTAATATGTTACCCCCTACACCATGCGCTTTTATTTTCTGTAATAATCTTTGATGTGGTACCTTATCAAATGCCTTCTGGAAATCCAAGTACAGTACGTCTGCAGGCTCCCTTTTTATCCACTGTGCATGTTACTCCTTCAAAAAACTCCAATAAATTGGTTAAACATGATTTTCCTTTCACAAAACCATGCTGACTCTTCCCTGTTGCCTTGAACTCTTCTAAGTGCCCAGCTGTAACCTCCTTAATGATCGATTCTAATAACTTCCCCACAACAGATGTCAAGCTATCTGGCCTATAGTTTCCTGTTTTCTGCCTCCCTCCCTTCTTGAATGGAGGGGTTATATTTGCTCCTTTCCAGTATGATAGAACCTTTCCAGAATCTAACGAATTTTGGAATCTATTTGAAACTGACCATGAAAGAACATGCAATAAAAAACAGAAAGTGCTGGATATACTCGGGTCTGGCAGCATCTGTGGCGAGAGAAACCGAGCTGATATTAAATATTGATGGAGCTGCCATCCATTGTTTGTCCTCTCTCCATCTTGTGCTTTGTAGATGATGGATAGACCTTTGGGAGTCAGGAAGTGAATTCCCAGCCTCTAACCTGCTCTTGTAGCCACAGTAATTATATGGAAATCTCAGTTATACCTCTGGTCAATAGTACCCTGAGGATGTTAATGATGGGGGATTCAGCGATGATAATGCTGTTGAATGTCAAGGAGAGATGGTTAGATTCTCTTTCATTGGAGATGGACATTGCCTGGCACAAACGTTGTGTCAAATACTTGTCACTTCTTAGCCGAAGCCTCAATGTTGTCCAGGTCTTGCTGCATGTGGGCACAGAATCCATCAGTGTCTGAGGAGTTGCGAACGGTATTGAACAATGTGCAATCATTGGTGAACATTCCCACTTCTGACCTTATGATGGAGGGAAGTTCTTCATTGATGAAGCAGCTGAAGATGCTTGAGCTAAGACACTGTCCCAAGTGTTGTGGAATATCTAAAAGACACTTGACACAGGGTCGGTTGTAGGCAGATTCAGCAGCAGTTCTTTATTTAGTACAAGTGTACACAAGGGAAATGCTCTTTCAAAATGCTCTAAAAGGCAATTCAAGGTTACACAGTTTCTGTCAGATATTTATACCGTTTTTTAAGTATCTCATCATTAGCTCACAATGTTCTTATCTTGTATGTCTGATTGTTGCATCCTTAATTATAAGTAAGTTTACAACTTAAAAAGGGAATGACTTGTTGCTCACCTCAGCTGTTCTGGAGGAATTTGTAAAACAATCACAGAATAATCTGATCTTCAGCACAAACGATGTTCATGGTTCATTCTAAAATAAACTTTGCATCTCTATCCTGATATTTTACTGCTGTGCTAATTCATCTGCATATCTCAGCTTGACCCTGAGGTTAAGCAACCCAGTTTATTACGGTTTAACTCATAGACCATGCACAAACTTATTTATCCTGACCCTAAGGTCACGTTCCTTCAGCTTTATCATGGACTGATCCACAGGCCAGTCATTAACTTCCGGGCCTGACCAAATGGTCACTTTCATTTTCGTTTTTTTTAAACTGCAGACACTTGTAAACTTTTATATCTGCAACTTGGCCAAGCCTGGGTAATCCCATGATGTATCCTGATATGCCTCTTCACCGAGGAACTCCTACAGCGATACCCTGGAACTGAGATGATTGGCCTCCAGCGACCGCAACCATCTTCCTTTGTGCTAGGTGTAACTCTAGCCAGTGGAGAGTTTCCCCCTAATTCTCAATTACTTCAATTTTGCTTGGGCTTCTTGATGCCACAGTTAAATGCTGCTTTGACGTCAAGGGCAGTCACTCTCGCCTTACCTGGAACTCAGCTCTTTTGTCTATGCTTGAACCTAGGCTGTAATGAGTCTTGAGCTAAGTGGCCCTGGCGCAACTCAAATAGAAACTGACCCAAGGTCAATTGAGCTCAAAATCCTGAATGAAATCTTCACATTAGATTGAGATGAAGTGTTCACACAAAATTTAATGTTGTAAATACATCAATATAGAAAACTTGCCACTGAAATACAAAAGCTGCATTTTCTGCTGTTTGTGGTATTAGACTTTTTTCATCACTAAAACTTCCCAACAGAAGTTTGCCTTGACATATTTATCAACATGATCTGTTACGAAATCTAAATATGAATTAATTATTTCTTCCCTTAAAGCTGCGTAATATGTTGCATTTTCCATTTGTCACTTGTGCTCATCAAATTATCCCCTGTTGAGAAGTGGCTACATATTGATTGTCTCCAGTCCCTTTGTCTGTCATTTTCTACGTGCATAGAGAGTTCACACCAAGATGGAGAAATAAATTGCCTTGCTGTGGTCATGTGAACATTTGAATCTGCCACATATGCATCTTTGTATTCAATGTTAGTTTACAGACTATTTATTCAGATTATATTATTTTTAGCTAATTATAACTAATTTCTCCTGACATTTTTATTTGGCCGACACATCGTTTTGTCACAAAATTTTAACCTGTTTAATTCAACATTCTGTAATAAGTTTTTTTTCCTTAAGAAAGGCTGCTGTGCTAATTTATCATTTTAATAAATAGAGTTGAAATGATGGAATGTTTGAAAACTTGGGATGAGGACTGAGTGAATATTTGCGTGAAATAAAGATTTGGTACTGACAATGTTTAACATTTAATTCTTTGCTTCTAACAATTTAGTGTTGCCAGTACTGTGAAGCATGCCCTTTCAATTTGGCTTAGTATCATCATCTTCAGTAACAAGATTACTGCATATTCTGCCGTTGGTACAGCTTTGGTCATCGCTGGAGTGTTTCTGTATAACCGGGCTCGGCAATATCAACAAGAGAAAATCCAGGCTTTGGTATCTTGCAATAATAATGGACAGGACGTTCTGCCTCTGCTGAACGAGGACCTTAAATAACCTCAAAGTAAACTGATTTTAAAGATTTTTTAAAATTCCAATTGTGAAAATTTGTAATTGTTTCTAAAAGATGGCATTTTGTTTCCTTAAAACTTTAAGAAACAACAAACATCAACAACATTCATTTATATGCGTCTTTAACGTTATAAAGCATTCAAAGGCACTTCACAGGAGTGTTAATTGAATAAAATTTGACGCAGAGCCACAAGTTACTAGGGAAGGTTGGCCACAGACACAGGTTTTATGGAGCATTTTAAATGAGGAAAGATAGTGGTTTAGGGAGGAAACTTCAGAGGTTAAGGCCTTGGCGGTTGAAGGCATGGCCACCATTGGTGGAACGATTAATGTTTATGGAGGGTAGAATGTGAGAGGCTGGCCAGGAGTGCATTGGACTAGTTAGGTCTAGAGGTAACAAAGGCATGGATTAAGATTTCAGCAACAGATGAGCTGAGGCAGGGGAAAGTTGGGTGATGTTAGAGTTGGAAATAAAGGGTCTTAGTGATGGCAAGGATATGTGGTCGGAAGCTCATCTCGGGGGCCAAGTATGGCACCAAGACTGCGTTGAGCTTCAATTGCCAGAGAGGGCAACGTGTTCGCGCATCTGGTTAATCATCAGAGAGATCTGTGAGGGACTGCTGACTAGTTTGTCCACTGTATCAAGCTAAAGGTTTCTTTTTCGCTTGAGCCAAACCATAACTTTGAGAGACCAAGGAAAATTAACTATTCTTTCTGATCTGTGTTTGGTCCAGAAAATGTGCTCTTGTTTGTTAACATTTAGTAGTTAACCTGTCCAGCTTAATTTGCTGTTTGTTCAATGAAATGGGCACAGTACTCGACAGTTAAATGTATTGTTTGCTTTTTGCTTGAGAACTGTTAATGATTTTACGCATTAATATGCTTTTTCCTCACTAAAATTAAGCACCCAGAATTTGTTTAAAGCTGTAATGATGTGTGTAATCATTGAAGCTACTCCTCAGGGTTTTCTAGTCTGAACTGTTTCTGTCAAATGCCAAACTTTCAATGAATGGAGAGTTTACAGTATTGTGGTGTTTCAAGGATTTGTATTCAGATTTGAACGTAAGTTGAATGAAACCATCCATGTGCTTTTGGTGTCCAGAACAGAGCTTTTTATATGAAACAGAAATTACTTGTTTACTATGTAAATCTAAACTTAGGGGGAAAGTTTGAATATGATGTAATTAATTAATATTTGTATATATTTTGTGTGTAAGTACAACTGAAGAAAAGTCTGTCAACTGAGCTCAATATTAAAGATTGCTGCTTTACCCAGGGCAAGTAACTGCTTTCCAGGCAACTAAATCTTGTCCAGTACTTGCTACTTAAGACACAAATTGCCCTTATTGACAAAGAAATTACTTGAAGCTTTACAAATTGAAACAGATTCTGTCCTTCCAAATGCACTTTAAGGCTAAGGTAAACCACTATTTTAAAAACCTAACTTTTTTGCCCTTGAGAAAGGCTTTCCTTGTCAAGGTCATTTATAATTGTATATGGTTAAATACTCTGTTTTTAATTCATTGTTCTATCTAGAGCAGTATTATGGATTCAAAATCAAAAACCAGTGATCTTAATAACTGGAGTCCTCCTATCTGATTACTTGAGGTTTGGTTTTGAGTTTATTTGAGCCGGTGTTATTCCTTACGTTTATAGTGTTGAAGAGCAATTTGTATTTTTAATCTTGCACAAAACCAAAATTATCTTGCTAGATAATACATATCAAATCAATGAGGTGAATGATGTTTGAGCAGTGACCAGTTTGGCAACTGGAGCTGATCTCCATTGTTGCTCAAGTACCACCATTTGTATGGAGCCAGTTTTGATTTATTAATATGAATAATCTGTTATATAATAGTAAACTTTATAAAATATTTCATTAAAAATCATCTGACTTGAGTTTTTTTTTCTGAATGGTGCCTGTTGAATGTTTTATTATCAACTTGTTTGTGTACCAGGAAAATAGAGCACAGAAAGAACTTGAATTATAAACACCTTTCATGACCTTAAAATGTCCAAAGGCACTTCACATCCATTTAAGCTCTTTTGAAGTGTAACCCTGTTACAATATAGAAATGCAGCGGGCAATTTGCGTGCAGCAGGATCCCACAAATAGCAATTAGTTAAATGGCCAGATAATCTTATTTAATGATGAAGTGATAAATATTTGCCTGGATACCAGGGAGAACTCTTTACACCGCCTGAGAAGGCAGACACGGCCTTGATTTAATGTCCCATCTGAAAGACAGCACCTCTGGCAGTGCAGCAATCTCTTGGTACTGCATTGAAATGTCAGTTCAGATTATGTTCAAGTTTGGAATAGGGTTTGAATCCACAACCTCACAAGCAAGTGTGCTCACTGAGCTGAAACGAAAATAATCTTGTCTTTGAGTACTGTTGCTTACATCAAAGTTAAAACATTCGGCCCAACTAGCCTGTTTTGGCATTTACCCTCCATGTGAAGAAGTCGTTCTAAGCCCATTTACCTACCCTGTTCCCATATCGCCATTTGCTCCATCCATCTCATTCACCCTCGAAGTCTAGCCTTGCAGTTATATTTTTCCAGTAGCAATCACTCTGCTTGCAATTGCTGCAGTCTGAGCACATATAGAGTACAGAAATTCCCTTACAGACAACAGTCTGATTCTCTGTACAATCTGAAGTGCTCAATGCTGGAACAGAAGGGTTTTTTTTGCAAATCCAGTTAACAAATTTTAAATCTCTTTTCCAGTAAATGTCACACCCTGGACCAGATTTAATCAAGCTCTTAGGGTTACATTAGTATGGTGTCCTTTGGTCAACACCTTTTCCCTTGTGTTACGATCGTGGACCAGGCCCCCAGGTTCTGAGTACGATCCAGTTAGGGGCCAATAACTTTTGTATAAAGTAGACAAAGTTTAAGCTAAGAGAATAAAGCCATAAGAATTCCACAGGTTTTGTACAAACAATAATAAACTTCACTATACATGGACAGAAATTTACAATATCTGCTAACATTCAGGGTTAATATGAGGTACGTGTGAATTAACAGGCAAACCGTGGTTGAATACACCACCCTGCACAATTAATGGCAGATGCAACCAAGACCGACTCCATGGATTTCTCAACAACTCTCCCAGACCGGCTCAGAATTGATGAGCTGGAGTCCGAGCTCCGGATGCTGCAGCACGTCCGGGAGGGGGAGAGTTACCTGGACGCTTTGTATCAGGAGGTAGATTAAGTACCTCAAGTCTGGTCAGTGGTCAGGGTCAGCAGGGTGTGACTGCAAGTGAGGCAGGTAGAGAGATCCTGTGTTCAGGAGCAGAGGAGCCTCAGCTCTTGACCTTGCCCAACAGGTACGAGGTACTTGCTCCCTGTGTGGATGAGGAAGAGGGCTGTAGGGAGGATGAGCCAGCTGACCACGGCACCGTGGCACAGGAGGCCATTCAAGAGGGGGGAGCAAAAAGACAAGTGGTAGTTGTAGGAGATTCTATAATTAGGGGAATTGGTAGCTTCCTTTGTAAGCAGGATCGAGAGTCCCCCCTGATGCCTGCCCAGTGCCAGGGTGAGGGACATCTCTGACTGGCTTGAAAGGAGATTGGAGAGGGAGGGGGAGGATCCAGTTGTTGTGGTCCACGTCGGGACAAATAACATAGATAAGACTGGGAAAGAGGACCTGTTTGGGGATTATCAGAAACTAGGAACTAAATTAAGGTCCTCAAGGGTTATAATCTCCGGATTACTACCCGAGCCACGTGCAAATTGGCATAGGGACGCGAGAATAAGGGAAGTAAACACGTGGCTAAAGGAGTGGTGCAGGAAAGAGGGGTTCCATTTCGTGGGGCACTGGCATCAGTATTAGAACAGGAGGGATCTGTACCGTTGGGACGGTCTCCACCTGAACCGATCTGGGACCAATGTTCTAGTGAAAAGGGTAAATAGGGTGGTCAACAGGACTTTAAACTAGAAAGTGGGGGGGGGGGGGGGGGGAGGGAAGGGTAAAACTCCAAGAAGTAAGACTAATGGGAAACAAAGCAGCAGGTTAGCATGTGGGGGGGTGGATTCAACTTCATGGAAAATTATGAAAAAACTGAAAAGAAAGGAGAGCCCAAGAGAGGCTATTAAAGTCTCCAGAACACAAAATAGGACAGAGTGTTTGGAAAGGGCTAGGAATCTAACTTCAAGCACATCAGATGAAGGGACGACAATGAGAAAGGGGACGGGAAATACAGAACTGAAGGTGTTGTATCTGAATGCACGCAGTATACAAAATAAGGTAAATGAGCTTGTGGCACAGATTGAAATTGGCAGGTATGATGTGGTGGGCATTACGGAGACATGGCTGCAAGGGGATCAGGACTGGAAGCTAAATATCCCAGGGACAGCATAAAAGCTAAAGAGAAAGCATACAATACGGCAAAGAGCAGTGGGAGACCAGGGGATTGGGAAGCCTACAAAGACCAACAGAGGACAACTAAAAAAGAAATAAGGAAGGAGAAGATTAAATATGAGGGTAAACTAGCCAGTAATATAAAAGAAGATTCCAAGAGTTTTTTTAGATATATAAAGGGTAAGAGAGAGGCAAAAGTGGACGTTGGGCCGCTGGAAAATGACGCTGGAGAAGTAGTAGTGGGGAACAAAGAAATGGCGGAGGAACTGAATAGGTACTTTGCGTCAGTCTTCACAGTGGAAGACACGAGTAACATCCCCAAAGTTCAAGAGAGTCGGTGGGTGCAGAGGTGTGTATGGTGGCCATTACCAAGGAGAAGGTGCTAGGAAAACTAAAAGGTCTGAAGGTAGATAAATCACCTGGACCAGATGGATTACACCCCAGAGTTCTGAAGGAGATAGCTGAAGAGATAGTGGAGGCGTTAGTGGTGATCTTTCAGGAATCACGAGTCAGGGAGGGTCCCAGAGGACTGGAAAATCACTAATGTAACCCCCCTGTTTAAGAAGGGAGTGAGGCAAAAGACGGGAAATTACAGGCCGATTAGCCTGACCTCGGTCGTTGGTAAGATTTTAGAGTCCATTATTAAGGATGAGATTTCAGAATACTTGGAAGTGCATGGTAAAATCGGGCAAAGTCAGCATGGTTTCATCAAGAGGAGGTCATGCCTGACAAATCTGTTAGAATTCTTTGAGGAGGTAACGAGTAGGTTAGACAAAGGAGAGCCAATGGATGTTATCTACTTGGACTTGCAGAAGGCCTTTGACAAGGTGCCGCACAGGAGGCTGCTCAGTAAGATAAGAGCCCATGGTGTTAGAGGCAAGGTACTAGCATGGATAGAAGATTGGCTGTCTGGCAGGAGGCAGAGAGTGGGTATAAGGGGGTCCTTCTCAGGATGGTGGCCAGTGACTAGTGGAGTTCCGCAGGGGTCAGTGTTGGGACCACAACTTTTCACTTTATACATTAATGATCTAGATGAAGGAACTGAGGGCATCCTGGCTAAGTTTGCAGATGATACAAAGATAGGTGGAGGGACAGGTAGTATTGAGGAGGCGGGGAGGCTGCAGAAGGATTTGGACAGGTTAGGAGAATGGGCAAAAGTGGCAGATGGAATACAACGTGGGGATGTGTGAGGTCATGCACTTTGGGAGGAAGAATAGAGGCATAGACTATTTTCTAAATGGGGAGAGAATTCAGAAATCTGAAGAGCAAAGGGACTTGGGAGTCCTAGTCCAGGATTCTCTTAAGGTTAACTTGCAGGTTGAGTCGGTAGTTAGGAAGGCAAATGCAATGTTGGCATTTATTTCGAGAGGACTAGAATATAACAGCAGGGATGTGCTGCTGAGGCTTTATAAGGCTCTGGTCAGACCACATTTAGAATATTGTGAGCAATTTTGGGCCCCGTATCTCAGGAAGGATGTGCTGGCCCTGGAGAGGGTCCAGAGGAGGTTCACGAGAATAATCCCAGGAATGAAAGGCTTAACATATGAGGAACGTTTGAGGACTCTGGGTCTATACTCGATGAAGTTTAGAAGGTTGAGGGGGGATCTGATTGAAGCTTACAGAATACTGAAAGGCCTGGATAGAGTGGACGTGGGGAAGATGTTTCCATTAGTAGGAGAGATTAGGACCCAAGGGCACAGCCTCAGAGTAAAGGGAAGACCTTTTAGAACAGAGAGTGGTGAATCTATGGAATTCATTGCCCAGAAGGCTGTGGAGGCCAGGTCATTGAGTGTATTTAAGACCGAGATTGATAGGTTCTTGATTGGTAAGAGGATCAAAGGTTACGGGGAGAAGGCGGGAGAATGGGGTTGAGAAACTTATCAGCCATGATTGAATGGCGAACAGACTCGATGGGCCGAATGGCCTAATTTCTGCTCCTATGTCTTATGGTCTTATGTCCATAAATACTGAGTCAACCAATCTCATTGAAAGCCCTATGCAAACTGGAGGAACAGCACCTCATCTTCCAATTACCTCTGCTTCTCTCTCCACAGATGCTGCTAGAACAGCTGAGTTTTTCCAGCATTTTCTGTTTTTGTTTCCGATTTCCAGCATCCACAGTATTTTGCTTTTATCTCATTGAAACTCTGTCTCCCTCATGAGGGATTCCAGTCTTTACCTTAGATTTCACCTTGGAATTCTCCCCAAAAGTCACTTCAACTTGGACACCCTCAATGATAGCCTATCTCTCAGGATTTTAGTCGTGTCTCTTGAGACTCAGTTCCCCTGGATCCCTGAGTCTGCACTCCAGCACCAACTCACAAGCACAACTTCAGCTCTTCGGCTGCACCGAGCAGAATACTACTGCTCCAAAAAGGTACCTTTGCCCCAGTGGCCTGCAGCATGGAATCACAAACCTTTTTCCTGCTGCCTTAGACATCCGGAGCTCCACTGGGCCCTCTTCAATCGCCATGGCTTCTCTAGAGAACATTCCTAAAGTGTTCCCATTGCCCTCCTGGGAATCTCCTGCTGCGACCGAGTTCCGAGTAGAGCAGTTGCTCCTCAACCATTGGAACCCCAACATCGATAAGGTAAATGCAATTACATTTACAAATGTTACTAGCAAAATAACTTAGGAGCAGGAGTAGGCAATTCGGCCCTTTGTGTCTGCTCCACCATTCAATAAGACCACTTTTGATCTGGTTGTGGTGTCAACTCTACTTTCCTATCTGCACCTCCCCCACTCCCCCCCTGCTTCACCCCTAGCCCTTATCAGTTACGAGTCATAGTTTAAATGTTTAAGAATGTCCTAAGGTCCCTCATGGGAGCCTTATAAAGAAGGCAAATGCACATGGGATACTGGGTAATTTGATAAGGTGGATTCAAAATTGGCTTAGTTGTAGGAGACAAAGAGTGATGACAGAAAGATGCTTTAGTGACTGGAAGCCAGTGTCCAGTGGCGTACCACAGGGATCTGTGCTGGGTCCCCTATTATTCGTCGTTTATATAAACGATATAGATGACTATGTGGAGGGTAGGATTAGTAAGTTTGCGGATGACACAAAAGATTGGCCGGGTGGTTAACAGTGAGGTTGAGTGTCTTGGGCTACAGGATGATATAGATGGGATGGTCAAATGGGCAGATAAGTGGCAGATGGAATTTAACCCTGAAAAGTGTGAATGATACACTTTGGAAGGAGTAATTTGACAAGGAAGTATTCAATGAACGGCATGACACCAGGAAGTTCTGAAGAACAAAGGGACCTTGGCGTGTGTATCCATAGATCTCTGAAGGTGGAGGGGCATGTTAGTGGGGTGGTGAAAAAGGCATGTGGGACACTTGCCTTCATCAATAGAGGCATAGAAGTAGAATAGAGAGGTCATGTTGGAGTTGTATAGAACCTTGGTGAGGCCACAGCTGCAGTACTGTGTGCAGTTCTGGTCATCACATTATAGGAAGGATGTGATTGCACTGGAGGGGGTGCAGAGAAGATTCACCAGGATGTTGCCTGGGATGAAACATTTAAGTTATGAAGAGAGGTTGGATGGACTTGGGTTGTCTTCGTTGGAGCAGAGAAGACTGAGGGGGCGACCTGATCGAGGTGTGCAAGATTATGAGGGGCATGGACAGGATGGATAGGGAGCAGCTGTTCCCCTTAGTTGAAGGGTCAGTCACAAGGGTACATAAGTTCAAGGTGAGGGGCAGGAGGTTTAGGGGGGATGTGAGGAAAAACTTTTTTACCCAGAGGGTGGTGACGGTCTGGAATGCGCTGCCTGGAAGGGTGGTGGAGGTGGGTTGCCTCACATCCTTTAGAAAGTACCTGGATGAGCACTTGGCACGTCATAACATTCAAGGCTATGGGCCGAGTGCTGGTAAGTGGGTTTAGGTAGGTAGGTCAGGTGTTTCTCACGTGTCGGTGCAGACTCGATGGGCCGAAGGGCCTCTTCTGCACTCTGTGATTCTGTGAACCTAAGTCAGCTGCCCTAAATATGCTGCTGCAAAAATGGGCTTTTTGTTTACCTTAGTTTTTTTGCCTGGTACAACTGATCCAAGTGATTTGGTGTACCAGCAACTTGAAAGCATGGTAAGCTGGTGATCTATTGCATTCCCATTGTGGTTACATATTTTTTAACGAGTTCTCATGAATGTTGCAGCCATTATTTCCATTTTTCCAGGAAAACAAAATGATTTGTGTGATATGTAATCCTAAAAAAAACCTCCAAAATTCCAATGTAATGAAATGGAATTTGAGTTATTCTGTCATTTTAAATAGTGAATCTGATCTTAATTATATTTTCATGGGGAGCTGTTTCTCAGTTCTATTTTTTTTTGAGCTGCTAGCTATTTTGAAGGAAGCTTTGGGAGTTTGGATGTTGGTAAGTGTGTTTTTAAATTGCATGGATCACAGTGACTGACTGATTTTTGTTGGTATCTTGCAGTTGTATCCGCGATTTTGCCCAGTTAAAATACAACATTGGTTTATTGATGACTGAGGGAAGTCAAATTCTGCATTTATTTCATTCCATCAACTTTGTGCTGAAAAATACAGAAGAGCAGCCTTGAAAACGATTGATGACCTCTCCAGCTCTTGACTATTTTACCCTAGCGGGAGAAAGCAGCCGAAACTGGTGCAATTGCAAACTTCCCCCACAACTTGCTACAAACTTCAACCTGCGAGCATAGAACAACCGAGCGCGCATGCGCGGGGGACAGGACGGGGAGGGGGAAGGGCCGTCGCGCTGGAGGTGACGCGCAATAGATGCGACGCCGCGGGAGATGATCGGGCGCCGGGGGTTCTGAGGGAACGAGGTGAGGCCTGAGGCCCGGGGTTGCGGGGGGGAGTCGAGTGGGGGAGTTTATACTCGGAGCTTTCACTCAGGTACAGCCCCCCCTTAGCTCCCGGTGTTACAACAGTGTGAAGCTGGCGACGCTTGGCCGTCGGTTTGTACGGAGCGGAGGGCCTGAAGCCGGCCGCGCAGTGAGGGCCCCGGGTGTGCGTGCGGCCCTGTGGCCCCGGCCTTGGCCCTCGGGGCCCTCCAGACCCCCTAAGCCGCTGTTTGTTTTTGGGAGGGGGGGGGGAATAGGTGGCAGTAAAGGCCTGGGTTTCTGCCGTCTAAAGCCCCAGTTTTATTTGAGGCGCCGCAGCGTTTGTGCCCAAATAAAAAGGAGAAAATGCCGCAAATCCTCAGCAGGTCTGACAGCATCAGAGAGGCAGAGAGTTTCAGGTCTGCAGATGGTGCATTGGACTTGTCAATATTTGTATCATTGTCTTGTCCACTGGCTGGTGGACCTGTCGCTGGCAGCCAGCACTTGTTCAGGAAACCTGGGCCCAAAAGAGATGATAAGGTTTTCCCTAAACAGATCCTGTTAATTTGAAAATGGACAAGCACCTTTATGTCGACTGAAAGGACGCGTTAAGTTTACCCCCCCTCCAATTTTTCAGCTGCCCCCATTAAGGAAAAACTATGTTTTCATTCAGAGGCAAACTCTGGGTTCCGCTGTGGAAGGTGGGAGAGCTGACTGTAGTCAAATCAAACTGACGTGATCAGTGAAAAGATCCCTGATGTGAAACCCAGGTTTCATTTTGAATCCTGCTGTTGCGCCCACTGCCTCAGCCCGGGAGAATGCATTACTGACCTATTGTAATGTAGTCGTGAATGATCAATGTTAAAAAGTGCCATGAAACAACTACGTTGCAGTGTTATATGTTCATTTTTTTCCCCAATTTGTTTCCCCTCTCCTGAAGGTGCTGATTCTATGGGTTCGTAGGTGCTAGCAGTTCTCTAGTATATTGCCCAAGTATCCATTCTTCATATGTGAGCCTGGAACGGAGTGTAGGTAGGTTATTTGTTCATGAAAGGTGTCACAGCTGAGTCCAAACCTGTTTGGACCTGGTATCCTCGTACATACTCTTTTCATTAAGAGTCACTTAATGATGATCAGGAGCAGTAATCCTGATTAATTTCTAGTAAACTTTGGTAATCTTCTTTGGTTGCAAGTGTCAAAGGGCATCATGCCGTGTTTCAGAGGATTATATTCGTTTATAGCAGAGAACTAGATCTAGCGCTGTTACAGTTGGTACCCTAATTACTGTCATTTAATAAGGTACAAAAGTTAAATTGGAAGTTTAGTTCTTGTTGACAGATAAGACTACGAAACTGATTTCTGATTTGTTATTTCTCGTGAGACACGAATGAACTGTTATTTGCTTGCTAATGTGTCCAGAGTATGGTTCGGAGGCAAAGTCTTAATGCAATGTTTATTTTATTCTCAACAAAGAATCCTACAGTAATTTCTGTTCTGGTACAGTACTTTGTCACCCACATCCTTTTGAGGCAATCATGTAGGCTGAAAAGTCACTGGAAAATGTTTCCTTTAATACGTGTAGTTTCCGTTTCTGATGTGCAAATAGTATCAATCCTGCAAGTGATGAAGTTTTGCAGAAAACAGCTTTTCCCATAGCATTAATTGCTAATGATGGAATATTAAGAAAGGAATTATCCCTCTGAATGATTTCAAACTTAGTGGATTCTGTATATACATTGGCAATTCTTGAGAAATTTTAATGCTTTTATCTGAAAATGAAATCATTTGATCTCTACTATTTAATTTTGGGTAACACTTCATTATTTTCAAAATACTATGTTACATCCCAAATAAGCATTTTTCAGTTTAGTTTGACATATACTATACTAATAAGTTAATAAAAGATGCTTTAATTACACTGTAAGCAACAAAATTATATCTCTAATTGGTACCTTTTGCTTTCAGTGCGCTGTGTAAAAACATTCGCAATTCTCTTGGAGCAAGAGTTCATTTGTAAGTCTGAACAGTCACTACAATGACACTTGTAGCAACAACCTTCTAGTGGTAAAGTTACATTTCTGTCTTGCATAGTGTTTGAATTTAGATCATGTTCTCTGCTAGAAAACCTTTAACATGCAGCTTTCCTTTAAGTTCTCCATAGATGGGTTGTTGGAAGTACAGTGGAGTCCTCATTTATCTGTCTCATCATGACAATTCATTTGAAATCCCAACTCGTGAATGGATACCAGTTAATTTTTGGTCTAAAAATGCTGCCATTTTTAATGTCAATTCCTGCCAACTTTTTAATTTTACACAAATGTTCATGTTCATGTAGGCTTTATTATGATTTTTTTTGTCACTTCAGGTTAACTGCATATCAAGGAACAAGGAAAGACACTTGAATGGGAGCTTTTTCAAACCAAGCATTAATTCTGATCAATTCATTTTGTTGACAATTGAGGAGGCAAGGTTCATCAGGAAATGAGATTTACAAATGAGCAGTGACATAACCAATCACACAATGTAAAAAGAATGCAATTATTTCCAATATAGATATGTATTTTAAGTTTCTAATATGTATTTGTATGAAGTTTTGCAGTCATTTTGCTGTGCTGTTTTACAGCACAACTAGTCCGATACAGGTGTGTACAGATCCTTCTAAGTGGTAGAACAATGTCAATCTCCACAACAATAGCAGTAGCAGTTACTGCAAAAAGTGGTTCTTATTTATTTTCTATTGATTTTGCAGAGTATTTCATCTTGAATGTCTTAGTAGAATAATTTCGCTTGGGAGAACAGTTACCATTTATTGTCACTTTTTTTAGCTGGCAAATTGGAAGTGACAATAAAAGGACTCCACTGTACTGCAGTAATAAATTCACCGTTGGTATTATCTAATCCAAGATCTATGATACATGCCTGTATCAGTGGAATTACATGTTTGAAACATGTATAAACAACTTTTTGAGGAGTGAGTACTACATTGATGTAAGATTTTTATTTTTACATGTACCTGCACAAGATGATTAGAGTAGTCTTGTCTGTCACTGTGTGTCTACATAGCTTGGTTTTTGTCTGTCTAAATTCGAATTCTGTCACTATTTTGAAATGACTTAATGGTTAAAATTAGCTTGAGCTGTTATTCAAGTAGGATAAAAGATAATCTTCGCACTAAAGTAAAAGCTTATGAACATTCTGGAATACTTTTAAAAATTTATTTTTATAAATTGGTTTGAAATCCAATTTGACATTATTTTATACTTGTATTGAATATCATGAATCAGAAGGCAAAGTTGCAATGACTGGAGTGTTGTTGCTGAGGTATGTGGTATAGTTTGCAAAAAAAAAAGGTTCTGAACTGAATTTTCTTGAATATCCAACTAAATAATGACCACCAACTGTCCTTTAAGTCATTCTCAATCCCTGCCCTAAACGTTGGAAATTGTTTATTTAGCTAGGGGATTAGATATCTCTTGGCAAGCCAATAACCGATTGAATTGGTGTTGGTAGCAGTAGGTGGAATTTAGTAGTTATTTAGTATATTGGTGTAAGTTTGACCTGAAATTTATTTTTCCAAGAGCCTTCTGTAGTATGGATGGGGTAAGACTTTGGGGGCAAAAAGTGTTTCCAGGACTTTGTGTGCAGTTCAGTAGCAGATCAGAAGAAAGAAATTGCCTGCACTGCACCTTAAGAAATGGAAGAAGTCTACATATAACATTTTTAAAAAGTTTGTTTTGAAGTCCAGCATGAGATGGTTGAGACAAAGAGATTGTGTCTCTTCTAACCTAATGACTAGCATGTAACTGATTCTGTTTTAGCTCAGTGTGGTCTGTCCCAATGGGAGATGAAAAGGATAACTGGAAAGTAAAAACTCTTGAAGAAATTTTGCAGGAAAAGAAGCGACGAAAAGAGCAGGAGGAAAAGGGTGATGTGAAGCGTCCAAAAAATGTAAGTAGTAATGCTGTCAGCATTTTGTATCCTAAGATGGTGCGTTCTAATGGTGTTGCTTACTTTGACAGCTACTGTAAAACTATTTGCAGTATTGAGCTAAACCTAATTCAGCTACTTGTAATTCAGCCTAAGAACCACGTGGCCAACTTTGTTCGTGTGTCCTCCACTCACAATCCACCTACTATAGGGTGCTGACAAAATTGCGATTTAGCCTGTTCTCTTTTTTTCTCCTGTAAGAGAGGCTGCTAGGAAATTATGCCATTGTTAGATCATGTGAAAGTATTAAATTAAGCTATATACCTACCTTTAAGAGAGCTATCAGTCCTATGGTTGTCTCTTTTTCCACATGGCAACTGCTGAGATTGACCTGCTCAGAAGCTTATTGTGTGGGTCTTGGGAGCAGACCCACAATCTGTTACTCTGGTACAGCATGTTGAATCATTCCTGGGAATAGTTCTCAAACAAGAGACTGCTCATGATTGTAACTCCTGCCAAATGTTAGTCAGTAACACTGAATTAAAGTAGTAAAAAAGAAGACTCCAAAGTATAATGATGAAGCTGTAATTCCCTCCATCCTGCAGTACTTGTAAATGCTAAAGTCCGTGAAAATGGTGTTAGAGTGGAAAGTTATCATAATGAAATCTTGTTTGTCAGGGCAAGATTTCACTACATCAGTAGTCAACTGAGTGAGCCTTACTGACTGACAGTTGAATGAATTGGAGAATACAGCAAGTTGTGATTCACAGATTTTTTTATGTATCCATGCTGTAGGGGTGCCCATAAAGCTTGCTAAGATAGTTAGCTGAACTCAGGTGGAACTGTAACTTATTGCATTTTCTGCTTCCTCAGGTCATTTTTACCTAAAACTGCTTGTATACTTAGCAAAAAAAAAAAGAAAATGTTAACCTTCTTTGTAGTTGAGAACTTACTGAGGTGTGATATTTGGTTAGTGTACAAAAAAATTGTGCACCCCCTTAATTGAAGGCATTCATTGCTATTGATCCATGAGATTTCTGATGCAGCTTCTGGGTTAAACAATAGCAGATGTTCACTGAAGTTGAGTAAAGGCAGGAATGTTCTAAATGAATGAATTGTGGCCTTGCTACCTTTTACCATGACATTAGCTATGCAGTAAGTATTAAATTGATTAAATAATTCTGAAAAATATTTAAATTTAATTTTGAACACTATTTTGCTTCATGCTGTCTTGCTGAATTCCCACTTTTGCTACAAGACATAGAAGAAAAATGTAGGTTGTATGTCCTGTACTCTCTTTAAGAACAAAGATATTTCCTCTAATGTGATGAACACACAGTATCAGACTAATCGACTAGCAGCAGGCAAGTCAAATCCCATTCTGACAAATTGTGAAATTGAAAAGCCATTAAATTTAGCGATATGCGAGCTGTTACCAGAAAATGGCATTAAAACTGCCTGATTGTCGGAAGAACTAACTGGTTCACTAATGCCCTTCGAGGAAGGGAACCAGCCATATTTATCCGATCTAGCTTACATGTAACTCCGACCCCCCACGATGTGGTTGACTGACTGCCTTCATGCCTACTAGGAATGGACCTCAATGTTATCTTACCAGCACCACCTACAAACCAAGAATAAATCATTTTCTTAAAATTCACAACATTCAGTTCACAAACATCTGTGAACAGTGTAACCGTAAGTGGTAATCGAGTTAATTCAGTTCAGAAGTCTTTTCTTCATAAAACTTGCAACGTTTTAGTATGTACTGCTGGTTTCGAATAATTGATGAAGGCAGCTATTAAAAGGAAGTCCTCATTGTGAACTTGTTTTAAATATTGGTGAGTGGCAAACTGAAAAGACAAACATCAGACGGCAAATAAACCTTTCATTTAATTACATAAAGCACTACTTGAGTACCCTCTTCCAAGAAAAATATATACTACTTTCGTTCATTTATAGCCCTCGTTGTGGATGTGCCCATCCAGAATATCCTGGTTAGTTTTTTTTTAAATTTGGTGATATAGTTAGTTTCTTATTAATCTCCTATAAGCATTAGTATAATTTATTGTCATACATTATATTTTAATTGTGTATGACTCATACTGATTTGCTTGGTTTCTAAAATCTGTACCATTCTCTTGTTCTATTCATCATCTGGTGAAAAGGGTCAGATTTTATTCAATTCAAACCTATTCTCTTTTATTGGTTCATCTAATTAAAAGGCAGGTTGGCAAAAGTTAATAATGAAGTGTATTTGACCTTATCTGTCAATACTTTTATATCAGTTTTTAAATCTCCTAGTGTAATGGTCATGTTTACTTGTCTAGGTGCCATTGTGCAGTATTGGGTAACCAACAGGATACTTGTTCACAGCCTCTCCCATGTTGTCATGTATGACAGCGCATCCAAGGTTGAGCTGTGGCATCTATGATGTGACCATGTCAATTTTAAAGGTCTGGGCTTTCAATTGCCTGGAAAACCCAATGTTTTAAAAAGCGTATCTACATCTGGAAAACCACTTACAGGCAAAAGGAGCAAGATAAGTAAAAGATTTCAAATTACATTTTTACAGGAAAGAAGAATTAGCAATGGTAGATGTTAAATAATGAAAATAATAAATTATATCATTACTAAAATAAGGGCTGTGAGCTGAAATCTTAGAAAACGTCGCCATCCAGAGCACCGGATCTCACTATCTCTTCAAGAAGCTCGATTTCCTCATTTGTGTCAAGCTACTGTCCTTGTCAGAAAATACGGGAAAAACTCTGCAGGTCTGGCAGCATCTGTGGAGAGAAAAGCAGAGTTAACGTTTTGAGTCTAATATGACTCTTCAGAGCTGGGGAGAGGTAGAAATGTGACATTTCCCATGTAATATTAGATTTCGACCTTTCCTCAGTTCTGATGAGTCATATTAGACTTGAAATGTTAACTCTGTTTCTCTCTTCACAGATGCTGCCAGACCTGCTGAGTTTTTACAGCACTTTCTGTTTTTATTTCGGATTTCCAGCATCCACAGTATTTTTCTTTTATTACTCTGCTTATCAGTATTTCTTATCATCCTATAATAAAGCCCAAGTCAAACCAAGGGTCCAATATTACTCCCATATCTAGGGAAGCCTTTTCTAACCCCTTCCGCACACTTCTGATCATGATACGGAAACAGTATCCGCCGATAGGCTTTTCGTTTACTTTAACCTTTCAACTCAGAGGAACAGAAGGGGACCATTTAGCCTCCTTGAGTCTGTTCTGCCATTCAGTGAGTTTATGGTTGATTTCTGACCTCACTCCAACCCCCCTCCTCCCCCTTTACCTACATCCCTTAATACTTTGGTTAACAAAAATCTAGCAGTGATTTAAAATTAACAGTTGATCTGGCACCAATTGCCATTTGTGAAAGAGAGTTCCAAACTTCTGCCACCCTTTGTGGCTAAAAGTTTTTCCTAGTTTCACTCCTGAAAGATCTAGGTCAATTTCTAGTCTGAGATTTCCTAACCAGAGGAAATAGTTTCTGTCTATCTAACCTATTTGTTCCCCTTGATATCTTGAAAACCTCTATCATGTCAACTTTTAACTTTCTAAATTTCAGCATAAACAACCTTAGTTTGTGTAATCTCTTACTCCCTTGTAATTCTTTTTGTGTTTATCAATGCTATTGTGGTAACTGCTTCTCTGAACTTTCCTTATGTTCCATATGTGTTCTTTCTCCTCACTAGGTTGCTACTCAGTTGGTTTATCCACCAACCCAGAGAAGTGTTTGAAATTGCTGCCAGTTACCCTTTTACCCAGCAGGGCAAGAACATTTTTTTTTAAAGTAATTGCATGTTGATGCAACTACAGGTGCAGTGTCTCAAAACCAGCAACCTCTGGACCGAGGCTGTGCCAGATTTTGGGTCTTGCCAGATTTCGGGTTGGGTGGTTCAGGCCATGGGCGGTTTAGGTTGGGTGGGGTCAAGGGTTGTGCAGAGCACAGGAGTAGAATGGTGCGCAAGCAGCGAAGGGGATAACTAATCGGGTGCCATATCGCTCCAATGCAACGCCTGGCCAAATTGTCCAGGTAAGTTTTTATTTTTATTTTACTCAATTAAAATTGATGCATGGCACATTCTGAAAATGTCCAGATTTCTGACAACTCCAGCTTTTGGACAGCCGGATTTGAGACACTGTACTGTATAAGTTTTAAAGCTGCCCTGAACTTTGGCTTTTAATCATCACTAAACTGTGGAAGCATTTTTCGCCTTACTGAGTGAAAGTACTCCACAGACGCACAGCATATTCTATCCCCTGAAGCTAATGGCAGAAATGTGTCGAATAGGGTGGAAAAAAAAATGAAAATAATTAAAAATATACAATTTTAAGTTAACGGTGAACATTTGTTGCTAAGCTGTCAAAAATGTCTTGTTTCAAAATAGTGTTGGAAAGTGTGTTTTGTCTGTACCACAGTGGAGCCCTTTTATTGTCCCTTTCAATTTGCCAGCCCAAAGAAAAACTTATAAGGTGACAATAAAGGCGTTTTTCCTCAAATAACATAGTTTTCTGTAAGAAATGTTCTGCTTTGCAACAAAGGTGCAGAGAAATAAATCCTTTTTCCAGCAACTGCTACTGTTTTTATGAAAGTTTTATTTACAGTGTCAATTTGGAAGTGGCTGTTAACACTTTGCTGTGATTAAACTGCAGAATGTTGAATGCCCAGAGAGCACCGTCATCAAGGCTGCTAAGAAACATGTTAAACCTGTGACATTAGGTGTACTGATTAAGTTGTGTGACTTCTCTATGCCACTGTTTTTCATCTTAGATTCTTTACAGGCCTTGCCATTCTCAAAAATGATTTTGTAGCTCATGGAAACATTTCAGGTCCACAAATGTTTAATGAATCACATATGATGAGAAAATAACAACAAAATGTAGATGAAAATGGAGTCCTGAATATGTGGAAACAGATGATGAAAAATGTCATAAGAGCAGATTAATTGGAACATGAGAAAAGTGTCATAGACAAGATGTGAAAACTAAAATGTTATCAATGTAAAAAGTCCAGAATTACCATCCTATTTTTATACATCTCAGTTGGATGACAGGGATTCTAAACGGGATTCATTGGAGGAAGGAGAGCTTCAAGAACACAAGGACAAGATGGAGATAACTATACGCAATTCACCACACAGACGAGAAGGGTCTATAGATGATCGGTAAGTTTTCTAATTTAAAAAGAAACATCTATTTCCTTGTCCTTCCAATAAACTTCTTTGTTTTTTAAATAGGCATTTACAATCAGGTTGAATAATTTTTTTTGCAGATCAGCGAAAGACGCCATTGACCCTTAATATAGACACTTCGCCAGTTTGATCCTCTTCTGATCCTGTTCTTCAAGTTTAAAATGTTTTTTTAGCTATTGCAAAAGTATGAGTTTGCACAGTGCATTTATTGCAGTGTTTTGAAACTATTTAAAACAAAGAAGCCAGAGGACACCTATTTGGCAACTTATCTTCTAACAATAACAGTTTATCGGTTTAGAAGGCTAACCCAGTGTAAAATTTGTCTTCATTTGAGTGCCATATTATAGTTATATGAATTAAGCCTCTCCGCCGCCTCTTGTCATGCTTGGTAACTTCATGTATTGATGTGGTAGAGCTTCCGTCTCCAATGCCTGTGGAAAATAAAAGCTTCAAACATTTTCTGGCATTGATTTTCCTATGTTGCAATATCTGTGCTCTGTCTGTGAGCTAGGTGGGAAAGTAGTTCTACAATCATTAAATTGGCAACAGTTTCATTTTTACATCTAGTCTCATGGGCCTGAAAAACAGAAAACAAAGATTTTAAAAAACTATTATCTGCATAAATTTCTCACATAAGCACTGTTAGTGTACTCCAACAATAAGTAATTTTGTAAAGCCTTTTGAGATGTTTTGACAAGTGGATAACACATTGTATAATTACAGGTACATTTATAATTATCCATGGATTTATCTTACATATGTGTTACTTTCATGAGGGGATACACACATTTAGTGCCATGCGGATTGTTGTTTCCTTTTTTTATTTAACAAAATATAGAAGTTGCACATTTAAAACTTTATACCATTTATTGTACTGGTTTCAAGAGGGAAAATATTGAATAATTGTTCCTAAGTTTCTACTCAGATCCATAAATAAAGTTGACAAGTCTTTATCCTATTTTCTGAATCAAACTAAGATGGATAATTCGAAGTAAACCTTTAGTTAGACAACCATTTCATTTTTATCCATAGCTATTTTAGTGCTCTGGAGCCCTACAATTTTGGAAATCAGGATATCCGGCTTTTGCAACAATTAATGTTATATAACATATTATAAAGCAACTTTCCAGAGCAAGGCTGAGTAGTTTATTTGCCAATCAAATGCATTGGTTTTAATAATATTGTGTTTTTTTTAAATCATGTAGAGGTGAGGAGGATGATTCTTTGGCAATAAAACCTCCTCAGCAAACCTCTAAAAAAGAAAAATCACATCACAGAAAGGAGGAAAGGAGAAAGGAAAAACGGAGACATCGAAGCAGATCAACTGAAGGTGAGAGATGGCAATTTGAATATTCAGTGTTTAATGTTTTATTTTAGGCAACTTTACACAATGTGAAACATTCTGCAGTGTTTGGAAAAAATAGTGTTGTCAGGTGTCCTCTAAAGTAAGATGAAAGTTTTGGGATTTTTACTTAAATGAAACTTCTAAAGCAATACAGTAATCATGTAGAACGCACTTCTGTGCAGTTAATATTAAACAGGGTAGAGCAGGAAAATAAGTAATTTACTTAAAGATTATGGTAAGTAAAGCAATAGACAGGAAAATGTAATGTCCAGAGTAAAGAAATGCAAATAATAAGATGTTTAGATTTGAGCTTAAGATTTTGTTTTGCTAATACAAGGAAGATAGATAAACAGAGGCATCTCAAACATGATTTCAATCATAAAGGAGCACAGTGTAGCTCAGAGGACATAGTGTCTTTCACAGTTAAGCGTACCACACTAGGTGAAGAAAACAAAGATTAGCGGTAAGTATAAAGAAAAAAGCAGCAGAAGCAGTGGGGGTAGAAATTGCTGGTAGGGGAAAAATGAGTAATTGACAACTGTTACAGACTGTCAGTAGGTGAACAGGCAGATTGGGATCTGTTCACGGCATACATGAGGGGCTGTAGGAAAGTCTGTGGAAGAAGTCTCGAGAGAAAAGGGATATCAGAAAAGCAAGAGAGTGCAAAATTTCAAAGTTATAACTAACCTCAAATATAATTGAAATTTGGATATTAGGATGTTTGGCATGTTAAATGTAATATTTAACGTATAGCTTAAAATAATTAACCTGCCAGTAGTTGAATGCTTTGGTCCTAAAGATCGTTATGTGCTTAATTTTAATATTGCATCAATGTCTCCATTTTTCCTTCCTCCTTGTCAGGCCAAGAAATCAGATGTAAGATTTTTGAGGAGTAAGCTTATCAGAAGAATGCTAGGCAGGAGAACAGATAAATGTACTGTTTTATGACCACTGTTTTCTCTGTGGAAAGGAAATGCAGACCTGTGAACGAAGTAAAAATTGCACTGTAAAGACTGCAGTGGCTGAACAAAGAGGTAATAGATAATGTAAATTTGGTGAAGGATTAGGTTAGTTGAGGATGACTGAAATGATTGTTAGGGTAGTAGAACCATAGATGGATAATAGGGGAATCTACAGAATTTTTTTCATTCTGTGTTTGAAGCGGGAGACTGTTAAAAACTAGGAAAGACGTTTAAGGGATATTTGGATGGAAATGTTGAGGGATTACTAAATGGCAGAAGTGTTAAATGAATTCTTTACAACAGTCTTCAGAAATGAATCATGGGAAACGAAGACTGTTACGAAGAAACTCAGAGAATTTAATGTCTACAGGGCACTTAAGGCAGATGAGATGAACTTTAAAATCTTCAAGGAAATGAGCCAAGAAATGGGTAAGGCTCTCATTGATATATTTAGGAGGTCTGTAAATACAGAGGATGTACATAAGGATTGTGAATGTTATCCCAATGTGTGTATTTTTAAGAAATGAGACAAGGAAAGGTAAAGTAATCAGTCTATCGACTGTACTGAGAAATGCTTCAGAATTTTACAGGATGCTACAGAGATCATAAGGATTAATCAGCATGGCTTTAAATGTTATAGCTCATGAAGTCACTACTGGAATGGAGGTGATTAAATTAGCACGTAAAGACGAGGTGCAATTTACTTCCCAAGCTTGGTGGCCACACAATATTTTAACTGCAGCCCAATCAATCTTTTTTATATGTTTAGCATTAATCCTTTGCTTTTATGCTCTCTGTCCCTATTAAAATTAGGATTCCCATATCCTCGTTTAATGGCTTTATCTTCCTACTGTTAAAGATTTATGTATCTGAAGTCCTACATGTTCTAAAATTTTACCATTTAGTGTGTGTATACAATATATATATGTTGTGTACCTCTTTCTTCCCACCTAAATGTATCAAATCTCACATTTCCCTGCATTAAATTTTATCTAATATCTGTTTGCTGTGTCTACTAATCAGTCTATCCTCCTAAAATTGCACTCCTCTTCATATTCAACCACAGCTATTTTTCCAAAGTTTGATGTTGTGCCACTTCTGCACAAACCCTGCTCTTTATTGATACAGAATATCTGTGATTCCCAGTGAGGAACACCCTGTTTACATTCCTGCCATATGGAAAACATCCATTCGCACCTTCCTGTTCATGCTGCAATATTCCTTCCAACACCGTGTGCCTTAATTTTATCAATAAGCCTCCAAAACAACAACTTTTGAAAATTCCTCTACGCACCAATCATACATACATAGAAATTAAAGAGCAGGAGTAGGCCATCTGGCACCTCATGCCTGCGCTGCCATTCAGTAAGATCATGGCTGACCTGATTGTGGCCTCAACTCCACATTCTACCTACCCCCAATAACTTTTAACTCCCTTGTTGGTCAAGCTTCTGCCTACCTCTGCCTTAAAAATATTCGGTGACCCTGCCTCCATTGCCCTGGAGAAGAGTCACCATCCTCTGAGAGAAAAAAATTCTTCCCATCTCTGTCTTAAATGGGAGACCCCTTATTATTAAACTGTGTCCCCTAGTCCTGGTCTCTCCCACAAGAGGAAACACCCTTTCAGCATCCACCATGTCAAGTTCCCCCAGGATAAGGTCACCTCTCAATCTTCTAAACTCAATGGATACAGGCCCATCCAGTCCAATGTTCCTACATAAGATAACTGCACTCTTTCCCCCCCCCGCCCCACCCCAAACCCCCATCCCAGGTATCAGTCAAGTGAACTTCTCTGAACTTCTTCTAACGCATTTATATCCTTAAATAAGGAGACCAAAACTATACAGAGTATTCTAGATGTGGCCTCCAATGCGCCCTGTATAACTGTAGCAAAAACATCCATACTTTTATATTCCATTCCCCTTGCAATAAATTACAACATTCCATTTGTCTTCCTAGTCACTTGCTGTATCTGCCTCCCAACTTTTCCTGATTCATGTACCAGGACACCCGGATCCCTCTGTACCTCAGAGCTCCGCGATCTCTCTCCATATAAATAATATACTGCTTTTCTATTCTTCCTGCCAAAGTGGACAAGTTCACATGTTCCCACATTATACTCCACGTTTAATATTATATTCACTGCGCTTCCTTTTTCAATGCATTCCATTTTATTATTCAAAAAAAGTTATTACATTGGTGAGCTATGAGGCACCTTTAGAAATGTGCCCTGACCATCCTCAGTTAGTCTATATATTTCTAATTAGGTATTCATTTTATCCTGAATTATGGCCTCTAGATTCTTGTTCCTGATTTTAGGCTGGTTTAGGCTAGTTGGTTTATAGTTATATGGTTTATCCCTTTGTTGCCTTTTAGCTCTTAGTATTACATTGCAACCCTTCATGCCTGTGGCACAACTTCAGTTTCCAACAATGTTTGTAATATCGTCAATGCCTCTGCTATTTCCTTTTTAACTTTTCAGCGTTTTGGTGCTTTTCCCAATTCTGAGCTCCAGCAATTATTTTATTACTACATCCTTATCTATAGTTATCCAATCTATTTGTTTCACCCCACGCTTTTCATTTCCAATGACCATGCTCAGCAAAACACTCATTTAGCATCTGCCATTTCTTAACCCTCAAGCATTTCCTGCCCCATCCCTAATTAGTCCTACCCTTTCCGCAGCAAGCCTTCCGTAAAAAGAATAAATGCTAATTCATTAATCCTTTTAAGAAAAAACCTAGATAAATATGTGAGTTGTAAGGATAAGCATGAACTCAATTAATTGAATATTGTATGGAACAGTTGCTTATGGAGAGAAATCTAACTGGGATCGATGGTGTTATGATACTGCTCGTGCATGAGGGAAACATGCTTGAAAGTGCATTAACTATTTTTAATTTCTTGCTTAATCATGGATCTCTTGTGTTGCTCACATGGCTGCAATGTTTAGCTGCTAATCTGGCCTTTTCCACAAGAAATAGGTGCTGGAGTAACTTTACTGTGTAACTAAAAGGGTTAAATTGAGGACAGGTTGCATCAACTAGGCTTGTATTTTCTTGAATACAGAAGATTAAGATGTGATCTAATTGAAGTCATAGTGTCTTGACCTTTCTGGAGATGGGCTGGGAGGCAGGAGGTGGTAACATGTTGGCGGAAAGCATCGAGAGGAGTTGCTGTTGGCAGGAGTATTCCCAGCAACTTTGCCGCCTGCTGACCGGCAGTGGGCAGCCAATTAATTGGCCTATTGACGGCTGTTTTTGTGACACTAGAATGATCCCCTGCTGCATGGGGAGACCACCAGATACGTTGAGGTGGCACCAGGGGAGCAGGAAGCTTTTCTTTCTGGAGGTTCCAAATTCCATGGTCCCCCCGCCAGCGGCAATGGCCTCAATATGAGTCATCCTCCTTTTTCCTTGCAGCCTCAGCAGCAGCCGCCTCTATTGGTGGTGCTGCAGAGCTGCTGGCCCTCTTCTTGGGCCAACAGCTCAGAGAGGCAGGGTACTCTAATTGATTGGACAGCGGTCCTAGTGGTAATTTCTTAATTGGTTGCCGCTCCAGTCGCCTGTGCAGGCTCGTGACCTGCATTTGGTTCTGATTTTTGAACCCACAACAGGCCGGTGAAATTCCGGCCATAGAGTCAGAATCATTATGGCACAGAAGGAGGTCATTCGATCCATTGAGTCTATGCCAGCTCTCCTGTTCCCCGACTGTATCCTTAGCCCTCAAGCGCCCATCTTATTTCTTTTTGAAATCATTGATCGTCTCTGCTTCCACTGTCTTAATCAGCAGCGGGTTCCAGGGCAGTAACACTCATTGCGTTTAAAGGAGTTCTTCCTCACATTCTCATCCCTTAACCTTAAAACCTGTGTCCCCTAGCCCTTGTACAATCGACTAATGTGAACATTGCTCCTTTAGCCTAACTAAATTGTCATTATCTTATACGCTTCTATCAAACCTACCCTCAATCTCCTTTTGCTCACTGCAGCTTCTCCAACCTAACCCTATAGCTAAAACCCCTCATTCCTGGAATCATTCTGGTAAATCCCCGCTGCACCCTCTCAAGGACTATCCCGTCCTTTCTAAAGTGCAGTGACCAGAACTGGCCACACTATTCTAATTGCTCCCTAACTAAAGCTTTATAAAGGTTCAGCATAACTTCCCTGCTTTTGTACCCAGTACCTCTTTTTATGAAGCCCAAGATCCCATATGCTTTGCTAACTACTCTCTCAGTATGTCCTGCCACCTTTAAGGATCTGCGCACATGGACCCCAATAGGTCCCTTTGTTGCTGCAAACTCTCTGGAAGTGTTTAAGATGATACAAGGATTCTCCCTACCTCCCCTGTTTCCTCTGATGGGGACAGCCCAGAGCTGGAGGAAATAACCTGTAAAATTAGAGCTAGGCTGTTCCGGTGTGAAGGCAAGAAACACTTCTTCACATAAAGTAGTGGAAATCTGGAACACTGTTCTCAAAGATCTTTGAGGCTGTGTGTGGGGGCGGGGGTGTCAATTGAAAATTTCAAAACTGACCTTGGTAGATTTTTGTTAGGCGAGGAGATTACGGAACCTTGGCAGGTAAATATCGGCCATGAATAAATGGAATGACAGAACAGGCTGAATGGCCATCTTCTGTTCCTATACAAAGCTGAGGTGAACCTCAGGTAGTAACCTTGTTACTACCTGAAAGTTTCGGACTTTGGGTCTGATTAGCTTTCTTTTTTCAAAGCTTGTTTTCCATCTGTCACAAGGTTATTAGATGAAATATCGTATTGCATGAAGCAATGTGGGTGAATCTTGAGAGTGTAAAAAAGCAATTAAAACTCCTGGGAATCATGGTGAGTACTTCCATCCTACAAGTCCATGACACTGCTGCGCAATATGTTTTCTGATGCAGAAAATTGAGAAACTGAGTAATTCCATTTGAATGGATTTTAATTTACAGCTGATAATTAGTCTTGGGTTTAATTAAAGTGCAAGAGCGATATAATATGCAACTGTTTGTAAACAGGAAAACACATCAGAGGGAAGGAGAAGGATAAGGAAAAGGAGAGGGAACATGAGCGAAGGAAACGACAGCGAGAGGAGCAAGATAAGGCACGTAGAGAACGAGAAAGGCAGAAACGGAGAGAACTTGCCAGAGAACATTCCAGAAGAGAAAGGTGAAGGAACAGAATTTTCCTCTGGGTTAGAAGGCTGAAAACAGCTGTTAAGCATATCTAATGATTTTAAAGAAAAAAATATAAATACCATATATACAAAATATGACAATCTTAGCTATGTTTCCATAAAGTATTAGTTCAGAAATCAAGGGTTTACCCTATTTTCCATCTTTCTATTAAGTTTTTGGGCTTTCCACAGCTTTATCTTCTGTTTAATCCTAAAGCATATCTAATGATTTAAAGAAAAAATGTAAGTACCGATGGAACTGGAGTGACAATTTGTGCAGACAATATCTGCTAATGTAGCATTACCAAGCTTTTAGACAAAACTTTGCTATTGCAAAAAAGCTTTTTGAATGGATACCATTCTGCTTGAAATGAGAAATCCAGGCTATAAACTTTTGAAGTTTATAGTAAACTTCAAAAGGTTAAGCAGCATATGATCAATGCAGCAAATTTTCATTTGGTTATAGAACATATACCTTGTAGATCCTCTGATTTGCAATACCTAGAGTACTTAAGAAAGGGGCAGTGTTCATAGCATAAGATCTAAATGTGGGTTTAATGTACACATCACTTCCACGTAGACTGTAGCACAACAGTATTAGAGGAATTAATGGATTGCGACAAGGCTGAAAATGATTTTGTCTGTTGAGGATCAATAAAAATCTAGTTTGTGTCTTTCACAATTGGATAACACTATCGTACATCTACAGAAATTAAAACAGATGATGCTTGCAGCCCACAATGATCCTTTCCTGGTGTAGCTTAAAATTCAATAGCTCAGCTCCTTCCATAGGTTGAGCTAAACTATTCTAACACATGGATATTTTCAGAACAAAGCAATCATGTAAATAAGGCTGCAGTAAAGCCATTGTATATTTGCAATATTGTTTTGTCTAATCAATTGCCTCGAGGAGTGAATATTGTGGCTTAACGAGGTGCACAGTCCCCAAGTTGAATTATTTTGAATACAGCTTATTTTAACCCTGGGAATACAATAAGGAACATAAAAATAAAACTCCATTTTCATTGTACTCAAAAACCTATTGGTATAGAAACCCAAAGTTTATTCCATTTTAAGCTTTATTTCCCCAGATGTCAATAACCAGCCAAGAATACAGCAAGCCTTTGCTGCTGCTATTCTGGCCATTTAGCACAATATTTTTTTTCCAAGAGTGAACAGAAACTCACAACACAAACTGGGATTCCACATCTAGCTGTGAAATACCTCATTTTAGAATACACACTGGATACTCCAATTGGAACATGTTACATTTACTGGTGCTGACATCCCTTACATTGATGACTACAAAAATAATTATCAGAAAATACATTTTTTAAGTCAGTTGAGGCACCATCAGGATTGATGTTTCAGCCAGCATCTTTTCAAAATTGCTCGTAGTTTGTTGCTTGATTCAGTTCTTTTTTGATTCTCTTTAATCAGATAGTTGGAGAACACAGCTGCATATGCTCTTGAGACGTGCGTTTTTCACCTATTGCTGGAACTTTTCCTCCTCCTTCCAAGCCATATATCTGTTATGGCACAGCTGATGGTAAATGCTGAGTTCAAATCCCAAAGGGAAACTTGAAACAACTGCCACAACTTGTTTTGCAATTTTTATAAATTTTGAGATGTGTGCCTTGAATTCAGTAGTAATAAGATCACCAAGCCTTATAGGTTTTTACAAAGCTAGATTAAACATTTATTAATAGAAGAAATGACTTTAAATACATAAATAGATCTACAAATTACTACTATGATAACTTCTAAATCCCCTACTTAATCCGCCTCCTAGTTACACTTTCATCAAGGCAGCAGTAAGACGCATTTTTAAAAGACCCAGGCAAAGTAAACAATACCCTGAACAGTCGAATTCAAAGTGAGTTCTCTTAACTTCAGTCCCTGAAGGCAGCAGTTTGGTACATACACGCTGAAGGCTTGTTGAATCTTAGACTGCCTTCCTTTACACACAACCTTCGCTCCTTTATACATACTTTCCCCTTTGAATGTAAATACCCATTGTTTCACTGTCTTTGGACTTTACCTTCCTGATAATAAAAATCTCTCATAGCACTAAGTCTTACCAGTAATCTTTGGGGAAAATAAATAAACACACTATTTCTTACTACTTCTGCTGGCTAGGTATACATTACACCCCTACTTTTGAATTCAAGCCACACTAGTTTGTTTAAAAATGCAAATTGGCCCCTTTACATTTCACATTCTAAAACTTCCCCATGTTTACCTAATTAACATTTCAAACCTAACTTCTCTTACATCAAAGCATCCAGACTAGCTGCCTCTAATTCAATTAAGCCTCACCCACACATACATAGACTCTATTTTATAATAAATTCCAATAACATTATAGACATTGTTATATCTTCCTGACAATATCTCACATCTAATTAAATGGCCATTGATGTTTTAGCCACCAATTTATAATGGACACCTCCCCCCACCCCCCCAATCCAGTTAACTCTTCCTCCTCTACTTTGCTCACTGCTTTCTGCGTCAGTTTAACTAGGATTAGAGTATCAGTGAAGTAGAGGACTGAATCTGCATCCCACCACTCTTACACAGTGCACTGCTGCCACATCGTACATCAATGTAGAAACAATGCTATCAAAGTTAGTGAGCAGTGCACAGCATCATGTGAATATGTAGAAAATTTTTATTAATTTAAAATTAATCAAAATTGAAGTGTGACTAAAAGATATTGTGTTAGACTCCTCGATTCATGTTCTGCCAGGTGTGTTGATGCTTAGTAATGAACTTGACAGTGATTGGCTGCAGAAATAGTAGAAGCATTGGTTGTGAACTTTCAAAATTCCCTCAATTCTGGAAACTTCCCAGTGAATTGGAAAATTGCACTTGTAACATCTCTATTCAAGAAAGGAAGGAGACAGAAAGCAGGAAACAATAGGATAGTTGTAGGAAAATTTAGAATTCATTAATAAGGAGGTAATAGGACATTTAGAAAATCATCATAAAACCAGGATAGGGGGCCTTGTGGTGCAGCGGGTAGCATCTCTGTCTCTGAGCCAGATGCTCCATGTTCAGGCTCTATTTCAGGACTTGATGGCCAAGGAAGGTGCGTTCATAATGCGGCCAAGCAGTTTGAGCATCAGCTTGTAAATCCTTCCAACACACGTCAATGGTAGGCTGTAAGAGCAGGAGAGATTCCTGGTCAGCCGTGTGATGGAAAGAATATTGGAGTCTTTACCATCACTATTCATAGCTCCAGCCTACAACATGCATGTAAAAGTGAATGTTGCCACAGCAACTCGGACTCCTTGATGTGCCAGTTGGCTCAATTGGTTGGACAGCTTGTGTGAATCGGATTAATGCCAACAACATGGGGTGGATGTCCATGTTCTGGCTGGGGTGGATTCGGGACCTGTCTCCTTGCCCTGCCCATGGTGGAGGTCATGGTAGGCAGAGAGCTGAAGAAGAAGAATACAATTGGGCAGAGTCACCGTGGTTTGTGAATGGGAAATTGTGTTTGCCTAATTTATTAGAGTTCTTTGAGGAAGTAACAAGCAATGTGAATAAAGGGGAACCTGTAGATGTGGTGTACTTGGATTTCCAAAAGGCATTCGATAAGTTGCCACATCAAAGGTTACTACACAAAATAAGCTCACCATGTTGGAGGTAACGTATTAGAATTGATAAAGGATTGGTTTTCTAACAGGAAGAAGAGAGTAGGGATAAATGGGTCATTTTTGGGTTTGCAAGCTGTAACTAGTGGAGTGCCACAGGGATCAGTGCTGGGCCTCAACGATTTACAATCTATATCAATGACTTGGACGAAGGGACCAAATGTATGGTAGCTAAATTTTCTGATGAGACAGAGGTAAGAAAGTAAGTTGGCAAGAGGACATAACTTATTTATGTCCCTTTGTAGGCTAAGTGAGTGGGCAAAAAATTTTCAGATGGCGTATAATGTGGGAAAATGTGAAATTGCCCAATTTGGCAATTTGGAAGCATAGAAAAGGAGTATATTATTTAAATGAAGATCGACTGCAAAACTCTGCGGTACAGAGGGATCTGGGTGTACTGGTACATGAATCAAGAAAGGTTAGTATGCAAGTACAGCAAGAGACTGTCGGGGAAGGAAACAGTTAACTCACAAGTTCAATTAGTAATTATCAGTTAACTAGCTCAGTACCCATTTGGATGTATAAAAGAGAAAACAGGTAGGACAAGTTTCCTGTAGAGTTTTATAGACCAAAAATAAAACTTGGAAGAAGCCAGTCTTAGTCTTTATCTTTATTTCGAGCAGATATTGTGACTAGGAAGGCAAATGGAATGTTGGTGTTTATTGCAAGGTGAATAGAGTGTAAAAATAGAGAAGCTTTGCTACAGCTGTACATGGTCTTGGTGAGTCTGCATCTGAAGTACTGTGTAAACTTTTGGTCTCCTTACTTAAGAAAGGGCATAACAGCGTTAAAAGCAGTTCAGAGAAAGTTCATTTGACGAAGGGTTATTTTATGAGGAAAGGTTGAGCATGTTGGGCTTTTACTCCATAGGACCATAGAAAAGTTATAGCACAGAAGACGGCCATTCGGCCGTCCATGCCAGCCCGAGGACACCCGGGTGCCCTTTCTAATCCCACCTTCCTGCACCCGGCCCATAGCTTTGCAGCTTACAGCACTTAAGGTACAGATCCAGGTACTTTTTAAAAGAATTTAGAGTTTCTGCCTCTACCACCAACTTGGGCAGCGAATTCCAGACACCCACTACCCTCTGCGTAAAAAAGTTATTCCACATGTCCACCATAAACCTGCACTTAACTTGAATCTATGCCCCCTGGTTCTAGAATTCTCCGCCAAGGGAAATAATTTTATCCTGTCCACTCTATCTGTTCCCCTCATAATTTTGTACACCTCAATCAAGTCACCTCTCAGCCTTCTTTGTTCAAAGGAAAACAACCCCAACCTATCCAATCTCTCCTCGTAGCTACACTTTTCTAACTCATTGGTGTTTAGAAGAATGAGAAGTGCCCTTATTGAAATATGCAAGATCCTGAGGGGACATGACATAATGGATGCTGAAAGATGTTTCCCCTTGGAGAGTCTAGAACTAGGGGGCACAGATTAAAGATTAGGGGTTTTCCATTTCACAAGGAGATGAGAAATTTTTTTCTCTGAGGATTGTTGATCTGTGGAATTTTCTCCCCAGAGCCTGGTGGAGGCTGGGTCATTGAATATACTCAAGCTGAGTGGGGTTTTTGATTGACAAGTGAGTCAAGGGTTATGGGAGCCGGGCAGGAAAGTGGAGTCCAAGGCCACAATTGGATCAGCCATGATTTTATTGAATAGGGAAACAGGCTCGAGGGGCCAAATGGCCTACTCCTGCTGCTTGTTCTTATTTATGTAAGCTAATGTTGCACATATTTTTAAAAACACTTCCTGCGGGGAATGTTGGGATTCAATTCAAAACTGTTGGCCTGATTATGCAATTAAGTTATAATTTTGTCGAGTGGGTAATAAATGTCTGCTAGTATTAATAGTGTTTCAGAAGGAAATTCAGCCTTATTAACAAGTAGCATTCTGTGCCATGTGATCCTGCATTAGAGTTTAGCTTTATGCCTAGGGTTGTGAGTTATCTTTTAATCAGTACTTGTGTTTTATGAATCCAATTTAAAAGAAAAAGATTGGCTGAAAGAGTAGGTTCAGTTTTCAGAAAATGATGTGTATATTTTTATCTATCAAGCATTTTAGCTTTTGGACAGCCAAGGGCTGATTAAGGATAGTCAGCATGGCTTTGTGCGTGGTAGGTCGTGTTTAACGAACCTTGTAGAGTTTTTCGAGGAGGTTACCAAGAAAGTAGATGAAGGAAAGGCTGTGGATGTTGTCTACATGGACTTTAGTAAGGCCTTTGACAAGGTCCCGCATGGGAGGTTAGTTCAGAAGGTTCAGACACTTGGTATCCATGAAGAGGTTGTAAACTGGATTCGAAATTGGCTGTGTGGGAGAAGACAGAGAGTGGTAGTGGATGATTGCTTCTCAGACTGGAGGCCTGTGACTAGTGGTGTGCCTCTGGGATCTGTGCTGGGACCATTGTTGTTTGTTGTCTATATCAATGATCTGGATGATAATGTGGTAAATTGGATCAGCAAGTTTGCTGATGACACTAAGATTGGAGGCGTTGTGGACAGCGAGGAAGGCTTTCAAAGCTTGCAGAGGGATCTGGACCAACTGGGAAAATGGGCCAGAAAATGGCAGATGGAATTTAATGCAGAAAAGTGTGAGGTGTTGCATTTTGGAAGGACAAACCAAGGTAGGACATACACAGTAAATGGTAGGGCACTGAGGAGTGCGGAGGAACAAAGGGATCTGGGAGTTCAGATACATAATTCCCTGAAAGTGGCGTCACAGGTAGACAGGGTTGTAAAGAAAGCTTTTGGCATACTGGCCATGAATCAAAGTATTGAGTATAGGAGTTGGGATGTTATGATGAGATTGTATAAGACATTGGTGAGGCCAACTTTGGAGTATTGTGTGCAGTTCTGGTCGCCTAACTACAGGAAGGATATCAGTAAGATTGAAAGAGTGCAGAGAAGATTTACTAGGATGTTGCCGGGTCTTCAGGAGTTGAGTTACAGGGAAAGATTAAACAGGTTAGGACTTTATTCCTTGGAGCATAGAAGAATGAGGGGAGATTTGATAGAAGTTTACAAAATTATGAGGGGTATAGACAGAGTAAATGCGAGTAGGCTCTTTCCACTTAGATTAGGAGAGATTAACACGAGAGGACATGGCTTTAGGGTGAAAGGGGAAAGGTTTGGGGGGACATTAGGGGGAACTTTTTCACTCAGAGAGTGGTGAGAGTGTGGAACGAGCTGCCATCTGACGTGGTAAATACGGGCTCACTCTTAAGTTTTAAGAATAAATTAGATACATGGATGGGAGAGGTCTGGAGGGTTATGGACTAGGTGCAGGTCAGTGGGACTAGCGGAATAATATTTTGGCACAGACTAGAAGGGCCGAATGGCCTGTTTTCTGTGCTGTAGTGTTCTATGGTTCTATACCTTTATTCTCTGCATTTGTCAGCAGAACAAGCTGAGAAAATATTATAAATTTTTGCTACTTTAACAATAAGTAGATTTTAGATTATTGATATTGGAGTATTTAATTGCTAAATATATATTTTCTAAGTAAATGAAGTGTAATTTGGCAGCTTTCTCACCATAGGACTCGGGTGAAATTCATCTTTGGCAAGTACAAAGTTCGCGGTAGTGAATCGGTGGCATGTTGTGTACCTTGCTATATTTTCCTTTCCATTAATATCAATGTACCACTTGCCCGCCAGCCCTGTCTTCACTCACCTGAAGTTGGATTCTAGTTTCTCTAAAACCTCAAATTTAACATTCTTATTCTCAACTTCAGTACCCCAAAGGCATCATTCTGCCCACCTCTGTAACCTACAACCCCCAGATTTCCATTCTTCTCACTCCAAATGCATGGAATTCAGGAGAAAATCGAACTTTGTAACATGAGCCAGTCTCTTGGAAGACAAAATAAAACATAACTCCAAGGCATATTTCAAATTAGCATCAAAGGACAGATAGCACATAGTGCATGGAGTGCAGGGAATAAAGAAGTCTTGTGACAATAGTACAGGGCTTCGCAGAGACCACATCTGGAATACTGTGTGCAGTTTTGGTCTCCATATTTAAGGAAGGATATACTTGCATTGGAGGTGGTACAGCGAAGATTCACTAAATTGATTCCTGAGATGAGGGGGTTTTTCTGTGACGAGAGGCTGAGTAAATTGGGCCTGTATTTTCTGGAGTTTAGAAGAATGAGAGGCGATCTCATCGAAACATACAAGATTCTGAGGGGCTTGATTGGTTAGATGCTGGGAGATTGATTCTGCTGGTTAAGGAATCTAATACATTGACGCATAGTCTCAGGATAAGGGGCCAATCATTTAGGATTGAGAGAAGGGGTAAATACTTAGTGTTGTGCATCTTTAGGAATTCTCTACCCCAGAGGGTTGTGGATGCTCCATCATTGAGACTGAGATAGACAGACAGATTTTTGATTTCTCAGGGAACCGAGGGATATGGGGAGTGGCTGGAAAGTGGAATTGAAGCCCAAGATCAGCCATGATCATATGGAATGGTGGAGCAGGCTTGATGGGCCATATGGTCCACTGCTCCTATTGTGTTCTTGTATGGTCTCATGAGGGAGCTTGATTGTTAACAAAAGACTATCTGGTTTGGGCGAAGGAATCCCATTTGGGATCCCCTGAAAAATAATGGCAGCATGTTAAATTAAATTTATCTGTAAAGCGGACATACTGACTATATAAAAATAGAGGGGAAGCAAACTGTATATCTTGTGCCATACCAGACCTTGGTGCTACAATGAAGCTTTCTACTCCATAAAAATAGTGTAAAGCTAAGTTTCTAGAACATAGCTCATAGCATTGGTCTTCGAAAACTAAAGTGTATCAAACCAACCATTGAAATAAAGTTATCTGGATTCTACAGTGGGGTTATTCAAGTGGGTTTTGTTTTTGTTTTGATAGGCACATGAAACCTTTTATAGATACAAGCAATGTGGGGCAGGGCAGTCCTTGGTGAGTGACGTGAGCTGTTGTATGTGATGTGTGAAAACACCAGTTGACTTTTCTTTTTGAATGCTTTTTATAAACTTATAACCTTATGGTGAATCTTCCAGGGACCGTCTTGAACAACTCGAGCGTCAGAGAGAACGCGAGAGGAGAATGAGGGAGAGAGAACAGCTGCAAAAAGAACAGTGGGAACAAAAAGAACGAGAAAGGCGCAAAGAACGAGATATCAGGAGGGAAGGTAATGTCCGGAGGGAAAGTATTTAAGTTGCTTAAAGCAGCTGAGCCCACTTCTCAAATCCAACATACAATTTGCTCTTTCAACTTTTAGAAAAAGTTTTTTTTTATTTCAAAAAAAGATACATCTGTCTAAATGTAACTACCTAAACTACCTATATGATGATACAGGTTATAAAAAAAAATGCACAGAATACTTATGCTCCATGCTGTTCAGTATGTCAGTCTCCACATTCCCCTCTCATCACAAAGACTCTCTACTTGCAACTCCAAAACATCACTTGACCCAATCCCAGTTTGCTGCCACAGAAACCCTCACGTATGCCTCTCGCCTTCGGACTGGATTACTCCAATCACCATCTTGATTTTTACATTTGAGTTATGTATGCAAACGTTTGAATTAGAATGAGTGTTTCCTAATTCAGGACAGATTTTAAAAAGCCAGTTTGTTGCGCATCCCTAATTGCCCTTGAACTGAGAAGGTTGCTAGGCCATTTCAGATAGTAGTTAAGAGTCAACCACCTTGCTGTGGATCTGGGGTTACATGTAGGCCAGACAGGCAAGGACAGCAGAGTTGCTTCTCTAAAGGACGGTCAGGAACCAGATGGGTTTTCACAATGATCGCTGACAGCTGTCATGGTCACCATTACTAAGACTGATTTATAAGCTTTATATTCCAGATTTGTTAATTGAATTTAAATTCCATCAGTTGCCATGGTGGATTTGAGCCCAAGTGCCCAGAATATTAGCCTGGGCCTGTGGATTACTAGTTAGGAATATTTTTCTATACTGTTGCAGCACGAGTGCTATGGGACAGGTGATCCTGGGCCTGTTGAGGATTCTTATGTGCCTGAGAAACCATTGTGAATACCCAGCAAGTAATGCACTGCGAAATGTAGACAGACACGAAAGAACTTGTATTTCACTGTAAGGCCTTCTCAATAATTCAGTAGTGATTAATACATTGTTCAGTTTGAGCAGTTTTAAAACTTAGAATGTAACATGTTTGATCTGGTTTTGCATTCACTTTTTGCCATTCCAATTACGTCTTTATCAAGAAATAAGAACTGTCAATCCACCTTCCAACTGGAACTACTCTGCAATAGGGGACTGAGACCTAGATAAAACACATCCTAGAAGATTGTGCTGGAACATGCATAATATTTAAAGCTGGTCTTTTCAAAAGTACAGCCTTTTAACTGTTTCAATGCTTGGCCATTTTGTTTAATTAGATTTGACTAGTATTTTTCCTGTTCCTTCAGTCATGATGCACCACAGAGGATTGAAGGAGGAATATGGTGAAAAATTAAAACCTCATCACAGAAGCCATAGCCCAATGTGGCGTCACACGGAGAGGATTGAACTTGGAGTTGGAAGAAAAATTGGTACGGTGAACAAATGATTAACACCGAAGAGAAATCTTAAATGACACACATTTTACGTAGTCTGAACAATATTGATAATTCTCTGCAAATTTCGTATAATGGCTTAACCAAAAAAGACAGTGACATTGGCAGCAGAACTGAAGCCTGAAAGACCTGTTACACACTCTGGTGGCATATTTTTCAGCAAGTTGCTGAATCCTGTTGTGGATCTTGCTTCCACCACACATTGCGTAACAGTGATGTATACTTGAATATTTTAAAGTAGTTTTTTTTACTGTTTCTGATGGAACATTTGTTGTGTGTACAAGTGTGTTGACCTGGTGAAATTATGACTATGGCTCCATGCCATCTGTACAAGAAAAATTGTAACTGATGAATATTCAAAGTACACCTCTGCCTATTAGCATTAATAACCCCAATTGCACCATGAGAATCTAAAGGACTTCACGGGCCTCACATGCTATTAAAGCCTACGTTTTGTGCACTACATGAGCACTGCTTGGTCTTGATTTTTATGAATGTAAGAAAGCAGCATTGAGTTATAAACTCATGAAAAAGGTGGAAAAATTCAGGCTTATCATGCCTGTTCCACTCAATCAGCTATGCAGTATCATATTCTACTCATTCATCATTAACACTAACTCCAGGAAACGGTAAAAGATACTGGTACTCAATTCAGGAAAAATCTTCTGAAACATCTCTCTCTAATTCCTTAAGACAGGTCAAGCTCCATGATATCAATAACCTGGGGGTTACCATTGACCAGAAACTGAACTGAACTAGCCATATAAATACTGTGGCTACAAGAGTATGTCAGAGGCTAGGAATCCTGTGACGAGTAACTCACCTCCTGACTCCCCAAAGCCTGTCCGCCATCTACAATACACATGTCAGGAGTGTGATGGAATACTCCCCACTTGCCTGGATGAGTGCAGCTCCCACAGTACTCGAGAACCTTGACGCTATCCAGGACAAAGGAGCCCACTTGCTTGGTACCACACCCACAAACATTCACTCCTTCCACCACCGACGCACAGTAGCAGCAGTGTGTGCCACCCACAAGACGCACTGCAGGAATTCACCAAGGCTCCTTAGCACCTTCCAAACCCACGACTACTATCATCTAGAAGGACAAGGGCAGCAGATAGATGGGAATACCACCACTTCGAAATTCCCCTCCAAGTCACTCACCATCCTGACTTGGAAATGTATCACCGTTCCTTCACTTGTTGGGTCAAAATCCCTAAGAGCACTGTGGGTGTACCTACACCACATGGACTGCAGTGATTCAAGAAGGCAGCTCACTACCACCTTCTCAAAGGCAACTAGGGATGGGCAATAAATGCTGGCCCAGCCAGCGATGCTCTCATCCCGTGGATGAATTTTAAAAATTGCAGTTGCCTGTGACTCATCACTTGCGTTATACAACTGAAATGCATTCTTAACTCAAGAAGCTGATCATAATTCAAAGTGGGGGAGGAGATTAGAAAATAATGGTTAACAGAAGAGTTAAGAGGCAAAGGATTAAAGAGAAATTGATGGTGAGAATGAAGAAAAGAGATAGAGGAAAGGAAACAAAAAGGAAGAAATAAATGTTTAAGGAAAAATTTTCCAGCAGAGAGGTAATGAATGATACGACTAATGTTTCCTTTTGTAAATCTTTCTATACTGTTTGTGTTTCTGTGCAGTAAAGGAAGAGAGGCATGAAGAAAAAGACCCACTGTCTGATTTGCAGGACATAAGTGACAGTGAAAGAAAGACAACATCTGGTGAATCTTCCTCAGGTAATTGGAGATATTCTGGCCTCCTTAAAGCTAGGGTACAAATGCTAGGCTGTAAAGACTTTAATAAATGGGTTCTATCAGGAGTACTCCACTCCAGACCTCATTACAGCCTTGGTCCAAACTTGGTCAAACGAGGTGAGGTGAGAGTCACTGCCCTCAACATCAAGGCAGAACTTTACTTGAGCGTGGCATCAAGGAGCCCTAGCAAAATTGAAGTTGTTTGGTAGTACAGAACTTGAGTATTGCTGAAAGAAGAGATTTTTTTGTCAAGCTTTTTGTCTTGTACTCATCAAGACAATACACAACAAAATACCAGTGTCAGGGGAAACAACATATTTGTATTGTATGAAAAGAGAGTGCTGATTGGTTGGCAAGTAGACTCTGATTGGCAGAGTCGTTGCCATGGATACAGCACCAGTTGATGGGGACTGACAGTTAACTGCCAAGCATTGTTTGAAATTTAAACCAGGCAGCTTGACTCTTGATTAGTCAAGAAATTGCCCTGGGGAATGAACCAACGAATGGCTGTCACTTAATTTGGTTAGCTGAAACAGGTGCAATGTGTGTACATGTTCTTTCTGTCTGCAAAGAACAGGGCTCTGTGCATTAATATATGTAACTTTCAGTACACGTAAACCCGTCACACTGCGAGCCCAACTGACAATCTTAAATATGTTGTCAGCATGATTCTTAGCACACTGAGGATTATTTAGCAAATGTTGTCCCCACCATCAGCATTCTGGGGGTGACCATTGACCAAAAACTGAACTGAGCTAGCCATATTAATACTGTGGCTACAAGAGCAGGTTAGAGGCTGGGAATTCTGTGTTGAATAACTCACCTCCTAGTAAGCATAGAATATAGGAGGAGGAGTAGGCCCTTGAGCCCGCTCCGCCATTCAACTTGATCATGGCTAATCTTCTACCTGGATGCCATTTTCCTGCACCTATCCCTTTAGCTCTTGGTGTCTTTAATATCTAGAAATAAATCTGTCCATTTCCTGACTTTCCAAAGCCTTTCTACCACTATAAGGTATAAGTCAGGAGCGTGATGGAATACTCTCCACTTGCATGAATGAGTGCAGCTCCAACAACACTTGAAGCTCAACGCCATCCAGGATGAAGCAGCCTGCTTGATTGGTGTCCCATTTACCATCTTAAACATTCACTCCTTCCACCACCGATGCAGCGTGGCAGCAGTGTGTACTGCCTAGATGCACTTCAGCAACTCGGCAGGGCCTCTTTAACAGCATCTTCCAAACCCATAACCTCTACCACCTAGAAGAACAAAAGCAGAAGTTGAATGGGAACACCACCACCTGCAAGTTCCTCTCCATCACTCCTTGCTGACTTGGAAATATATCGCAATTCCTTCATCATTGCTGGATTGAAATCCTGGAACTTCCCACCTAACAGCAGAGTGGAAGTATATGCAAGGACTGAAGAGGTTCTAGAATACAACTCACCACCATCATGATGACAGTTGGGTCTGGACAATAAATGCTGGCCTTGCCTAAATCCCTTGAACAAATAAAACAATTATCTTACAATGGTACTCAGTGATGTATTCATCGGTCACATTGGATATCTGTAGTTTTGTCATGTAAATATGTTGCATCTTAGAGCTTATCTGGAAAAGGCTGTGTTATTATTCTGAAAGGTGCAGCAAGATTTATATGGAGTTGCTCAGAAACCAAATGAGGGACACAGGCATGCCCTGTTATCTCTTGTTTACCTTTTTTCCCTAGAATGAGTGTAAAGAATGAAACATCTTACAGCCACTGCATCTTGCATAGCAAGATTGTACTTGCAGCATTTCAACAGTGGAAGGCAAGAAGCATCAGTGGATAAATTCCCCTCGGCTTCTCTTCAAGCTTTTTGAGTTACGGAGCTTCTCAACTGGAGAGTAATGCATGATGTGATTAACCTAAAGGGAGGAGCCAAAATAAGTTTGAACATCAGTAGGAATGATTTTCTGCCCAGCTAGTTGTTGCAATCGTTTGTTTAAGTCATGAATATAATTTTCTTTTAGCCTATACACTGCTGAATTCAGTATGCCCTCCAAGCCTGTTTCCCCATCATTATATCAGAATTGAATGTTAATCTCCTTCAGTGGCCTTACTCTGTGCACTTTTCTGCAGACCCTCTTCTATGACCTACTGTTCTGCTTTTGTTCCTGAATTTCTTTAATAGGGTCTGCAACTGCCTCTGAAGAAGAGACCAGCAGTGAGGGATCTGAAGAGTCTCCTAGTCTGTCTGAGGTTGAATCTGAACAATCCCCTGGTGAGGATCAAATTATTTTTCTCAAATCCCAATGCAGAAGCTTTGGAACCTATAAACCAGTTGCACCTTGGTAATGAATAGCTCTACATAACTCTGCCAGGCTATGTAAGAGTGTCTTTATTAATAAAAGGATTTTAAAGGGTACAATGCCCTCTCCTCTCCAAGTGGTGATGTGTATCCAGATACAAAGGGAACAGCTAATGTATCCTTGCTTAACTGAGTGCTCTAACTGATCCTAATATAGAGGCTCAGAATAAGAATCTTAGGTGGAGTAAATACCTGAAGGATTTAGATTTGGGCAGCTTGTTTTGTTTAAGGGTTTGACTTTCTTTGTATTAGGAGAAATTAGTGAAGAGGAGGAACACAGTGATGAAGAAAGGCAGAATGGGAATCACATCCAAATAGGTAAATGCTGTTTCTACCTCTTTTCCAGTGCCAAAATCTAATTTGTAATTTATGCTTGTGTAGGTTATTTCTATTTCCTGATACTGAATTTGTTAGTTACAGAATCAAAGTTTGATCATGATTCAGAAGAGAGTGTGGAGGAAGAAGAGGAGGAGATGGAGGAGGAGGAGAGTCCAATCTCAAATACTCCCACTGAGGGAGAGTATGTTCCTGATTCCCCACCTGTTTCACCGGTTGAGTTGAAGAAAGAACTACCACAGTACTTGCCTGCTCTTCAGGTATGTAACCAGGATCTTAGTTAGAACCAAGCCTTCTAAAATTATTTGTAGAATTGCACACTAGTTACTCAGCCGTTTCTCCTTACAAAAAACAAAATGATCAAAATATCAAGGCGCACAGCTTTCTTACAGCAAAAGGAATTTTAGTACAGAACTCTGAGGAATAGCACAAATATTTCATATCTGCATGGGTCTTGCAGATTCAGTGGAACAAGGGTAATGTCATTACAATAAATGCAGCCTAGATTGGCAGGTAGAAGTGTAGAAAGGAGGGGAAAAAACTCATGTTGACACCTGGTCTAAACATTTTTAATTTACAATATTTCCTTGGGTTATATAAGATGACCTGACAAAAATATTGATGCATGCTTCCAACATTAATCACCTGCAGGTTATGGGCAGGAGTGCTTGAAGAAATTGAAACTCCAGTTGTATTTTTAATTCCTGCTCAAATGTTCATGTAATTCTTCAGTCTTCCCCACCTCAAGATGCTTCATTTTCCTCCACATAACGCTGTCTATACTGTTTTTGCACTGGGGAGTATCAGTGACCAGGTCCCTTTTACTGTTACCATAATGATAATAAAAGAAAAATCTGTATTTATGCAACACTTGCCGAATCTCTGAAATGTATGAAAGTAGCATCCGCAATTACTGCTATAATTAATTATAATTTAACTTTGTTATTTGTTTTAAGGGGTGCCGGAGTGTAGAAGAATTTCAGTGTCTTAACAGAATTGAAGAAGGAACATATGGGGTGGTTTATAGAGCTAAAGACAAAAAGACGGGTGAGTGATTATTTTCAGCATTGTAGGCAGTTAGCTACCTGTAGCCTCATACCATATTCATTCTATAATTCAGTCAGTTGGATATTTAGTTCAGTTTCAGCCTTGCACAGCTTGAAATGTGAAAATACCAGTAGTGGCAGGGTGAAGGTACTGGATTACTTGAAGATAGTTTCATCAGGTTAACATAAAGCCCATAAGAGTGCTCAGACCACAGATGGTAACGGGGACACTGTAGCATTTCAGCGCCGAATGTTTTTAAATTTGTTAATAGGATGTGGACATCACCATTTATTTTCCATTTCTGTTTGCTCTGAGAAGATGAGTATTCTTGTTCTATGTTGTAGTTTGATGCTTGGTCATTTCAGAGGACAGTTAAGATTGAAGCACATTGGTCCAGGACTGGAACCACATGAGGCCAGACTGGGCAAGGATGTTGGGGCTCCTTCCCTAAAGATTTTTTATTTATTCGTTCTTAGGATGTGAGGATCACTGGCGAGGCCATCATTTATTGCCTGTCCCTAATTACTCTTCAGTAGGTGGTGGTGAGCTGCCTAGACCAATGTGTCATCTCACTGGGCCATTTTAGAGGGCGGTTCAGAGTCAACCACATTATGTTGATCTGGAATCACATATAGGCCAGACTAAGGATGGTACAGGGCATTAGTGAATCAATCTGGCAGTTTCACTATTAATGAGACTAGCAGTTTATTCAATTTTTTTTATTAATTATTTTAAATTTCTCCAGCTTCTGTGGTGAGATTTGAACTTGTGTTTCCAGATCATTAGCCCAGGCTTCTAGATTACTCGTGCAGTAACATTACCGTGATGCTATCCAACCTCCCTGATGATTATTGAATTGGTTGGTTTTTTACAGCAATCCGACAGCTCCACTTTTACTGATGTCAGATTTTTATTTTCAGATTTTAAAAACTGAATTAAAGTTCTCTAACTACCATGAGAGAATTTTACCTTGTGTTCTCTGGATTATTAGCCCAGTAATATAACCATTACGCTGTCATCCCCATGGACGTGGGCTAAGTTGTTGAAATCTTTAAGCAGAATTTCCCTACCTACAAATTAGACTGGGTGTGTTATGACGTGGCAGATGATGTGTGCCAGGCGGACCAAATCCACAAGAGAATCTCGGTCACACTATCACAACGGTTTTGCAATTTGTATTTATTATGAGATGATGTGTGTACTGAATTCAGAAGTAATAAGTCCACCAAGACCTTAAGAGATTTAAAAAATTAAATTAAAATATTTATTAACAAAATATAAAAGATTTCAAGTACATACATAAGACTACAATTACTTACTCCTATAATAACTCCTAAAATTCCAAATTAATCTGACCCCCAGTTACACCTCCTTTAAGGCAACGGTCCAAAATAGATTTTAGATTTAAATCAGAACGAGCAAGTTAACGCAACACCCACTTGACAGTGGAATTCCAAATGGCTTTTCCCCAACTTCAATTTTGTTATATAGCAGACTTATGCACAAATGGCTGGAGGCTTCATTAGGCTATTTCTCACACTCCTGTTAGATCTTACATGGCCTTCTTCAACATAGCCTTTCATTCTCCTTCATGTATGTTTCTCTCCTTTTAACATGTAAATTCTATTATTCCATGTGTTTTTGAAACTGTATCTTCCTCGTAATATAAAAACTTTCATGTTTCCAATATTGTCAGTAACCTTTGGGAAAAATAAACATACTCCTTATCTGACTAGTTGTAAACAGACTAAGATCCCTTTGAAGCCCAAAATTCCCTTCATTTATCTAAAAATGCAAATTCCCTTCACACCTTACATGCTAAGCAAGCATCCATGTTTACTCATTAGCATGCCAAACACGTAGCTTATTTTGATGATTTCAGCTTGCAGTCTACTTGACTCCAAATTTAATTAAATCACCCAGACATACCCAAATATACTTACCCCCATAAACCTACTTCACAATAAACCAGAGAAGTATTGTTGAAAATTAATATACTTTCATCACAGGTGCCACTGCAGCAATTAATGAGTAATGATTATGACCACTTAGATTAGGCCACACACATTGGGCCTGACTGCAGACAAGCTGAGCTCTGATCGCGTGCTTCAAATTCTCTTTCTCACTTCTGACTTGTACAGGCAATCCATTTCTGCTTCTGAGTCTCGCCATTAGCAGTATATGCTTATAAGTACACCCGTATCCTTTCATGAGATTCAAATATTTTAAGAATAAATTTCAATGTAACTTGGTCTTTGCAGGCCCTATTCGTTTGTAGATACAGATTCTAGGAACAACCCCAGCATTTTGTGAAAAGATAATACCAAATTTTCA